>NC_045541.1:132365931-132965931 GCF_009769535.1 Thamnophis elegans | reverse complement strand
TCTCCCTGGCTATATCTACCTGTCCCATTTGTTCTGAGGATTTGTTTGTCTTTGGTTCCTATGATTTTAATTTTGTGCACTGTCCAAAGTCACATGTATGAGATAGTGGTTTATGGATTAAGTAAATAAATAAATCTTAGATCCATGTTTCTGTGTTTGCTTGAGCAGATGTTTGGTTTGGGAAGGTGACTGGAGAGTTGATATTGTCATGGCTTCATTTAAGCAGGCAGAGAATGGCAATCCTATTAAACTTCTGCTGACCGTTAAGGAAGAGGTAAATAGACTTTATGTTTTGATGTCTTGTTTATTTGTTGTCTAGTGACACTTGATCCTTCTAAATTTAAAACGTTTACCATGTTTGTAAAAAAAGTAAAAATGTCTTCCAATTAAATCAGTTTCATCAGTGATATCCTATTTTCTGCTACCCTAAAAGCTTTATTATGTGAACGCTAGTAGATCTACTCTTTAAACCTCTTCTGATTCCGATGGTTCATTTCTTGAATCCTAATTATATTACTATTGCTAAAGTGTGACTATATGGCAGGGGTGGGTTTCTCGCCCCGTTCCAACCGGATCGGTTGGAACGAGGCCAGCGGCATCCTCACGCATGCACGCGGCGCGCGCATGCGTACTAGCATCTGCGCAATGCTCCAGCTGCTCCTGGAGGATCGTGCAGGCGTTCTGCGCATGCGTGGAAAGCGCAAAATTTGAAAAAAACGGGTAAGGAGCGGGCGCGGGTGTGCGGGCGCGCGGGGGCGCGGGGGGGGGGGCTTCGCCGTTCCCGGAAGTTACTTACTTCCGGGTTCGGCGACCAACCGGATCGCAGGGACCGGTGCGAACCGGTCGAAACCCAGCCCTGCGTGTGGTATCAAAATAGGTATTTCCTGGAATCAACCTATGATGGCAATCATCGAGGAGTGAAAGTACCAAGATAGAACATCACTGACAGCAAGATTGAAGCACCACACCATAGTCAGTAGCATTAAAAGCCTTTAGAAAGTTCTGGCAAAGATCACAGCATAACCAAAATGATTTTAGTGCTCAAACTCTCGTCCACGAAACCCCAAATAGGCCTGTGTTCAGATCCATTCAAAATGATCACCTTGAGAATTCTCTACTTCCATTAATCTAGAAAGACAGTCTAGTGGTTAAGGCACTGGACTAGAAACCACGAGACCAGGAGTTCTAGTCCTGCCTTAGCCATGAAAGGTGGCTGGGTGACTTTGAGCCAGTCACTTTCTTTCAGCCCAATTCACGGAAGGCACTCGCAATAGTCACTCACGCCCTCGTGACCTCAAAACTGGACTACTGCAATGTGCTCTACATGAGGCAGCCCTTGAAGAGTATTCGGAGACTTCAACTCGTCCAGAACGCAGCCACGCGAGCGATTGTGGGTGCACCTCGGTACACCCACGTTACACCTATCCTCCGCGAGCTGCACTGGTTACCGATCAGTCTCTGGATATGCTTCAAGATGCTAGTCGTAACTTATAAAGCCCTTCATGGTATTGGATCTGGGTACTTGAGAGACCGCCTGCTGCCAATTACCTCCCACAGACCCATTAGATCTCACAGGGTTGGCCTCCTCCGGGTGCCATCTACCAGCCAATGCCACCTGGCTATTACCCGGGGGAGGGCCTTCTCTGTGGCAGCTCCGGCCCTCTGGAATGAACTCCCCATAGGGATTCGGACCCTCACCTCTCTCCAGGCCTTCCGAAAAGCCGTCAAAACCTGGCTTTGTCAGCAGGCCTGGGGGTGATGAGTTCCCTCTCGACATGTATGGTTGTGCGACTGTTGCCTACTTTTATTATTTGTATTTTGTCTTTTATGTTCCCCCTTTTTTTCCCCTTTGAATTGTTCGCCGCCCTGAGTCCTCCCGGAGAAGGGCGGCATACAAATAATAAAATACCAATACCAATACCTCACATGGGGTTGTTGTGAGGAAAATAGAAGCAGGAAGGAATATTAGATATGTTTACTGCCTTGAGATATTTGTAAACACAATACAGGCTGGGTAAAATAATCTTTAAAAAGATAAAACATGGAGATGATTGATAATACATAACCTCCAATGACATTTAAAACTGGTTCTCAGATGAGGAAGGTGAGAGAGAGAGAGAGATGTCTTATAGGTGCCTAGTACCTGTTTTCTCCAATCCTTGGGGCCCATTTTAATGCTTAGCTATATAGTTTAGAGATAATACTTAGCTGGAAGCACAACCATGCCTCTATGTCAATGTTTATCAACTTTCAACATTTTGGGAGTTCAAGTCCATGAATCTTAAAGTTGATAAACACTTCCTTATGCAAATCAGAAATATAATGTAGGATAAGCTGCTTCATCCATTAATGATCCAAATCATTAGTTCTTTATTAAGAACTGATCTTGTGTCTATAGAAATACAAACAGATAAGATGACACCAACTGCAGTACTTTTAAGGTTGAAGAACAAACCCAATAAGGTCTAATTTCCTCTTCTTTTATTCAACCCATGTCTCTTATTTTTAGCAACACTTCTCCTTTGTACATCACATGTTGGGAAAGTTGTAGCTGGTATTCTCATGTTTGCACCTCCTTTTAACCTGCTCCATTGCACCTCCATTTAATATTTCAGGAACAAAAAACCAAACAGTCACCTGTTCTTCCTGAAGGCCCGCTCCAAAGATTGGAGGAACACTGTATGATAGGTTTTATATATCAGATCCTATTTCTCTCTATTTGCACCATATCAAATACATACATTTGAGATTAAGTAAGAGTGGAGAGTTAAAGTAGAATGGCTGTATCGAAAACAAGCCACCTGGTTTGGTTATGGAGAAGCTTCTCTTTCAACAGTTAAAATATTCTCTGTCTTTCCGAGTTGGACTGGTGGATGTGTTCCCATATCAAGATTGCTCCAAGCTTAAAGCACCACTTCTTAACATATGTTGATCCGTATTCTTTGCTGCCTTCAGTTTCCTTTCTATAAGACATTTTTAAGCCACACTTGATTTATAGTGTAGTATAGGTGCGGTTATGCACTTGTCATGGCAGGAAATGTTACTTACTTTTTGATTTCCTACTTTAGAGCTCCGGTAGTCTGTGGAGGTCTAACCTTTATATAGTTTCCTGGCCCAGATAAGGTTGATGAAGTGCTGCCATCTATCAATAAATAAATGGTAAACTTTTCGTTGTAGCTGAAATGGAGCTCCCTGAGGTTTGTGTTAGAGAAAGGCTGCCTCAGCTCCAAGACGCTTATTTTACCTTTCCTATGGAACAAATCTCAATACTGTGTCTTCTGGTTTTCTGCCCATCAGCTTTTAGTGTGGCCAAACAACATCCAGTTGGCTATAGAATTCTGGGTGATATTATATCAGAATATGATGGTGAGAGAAGGGCGTTGGCTTTTTAGTGCTCTCACTTATAAACATTTCTTGGCATATAAAAGGGAACTTGATAATGTTTTTCTAGTATGCCTGTTCTCATAATTAAGATGCTTGTTTTTAAATATAGAAAATTTCAGAGAATAATAACCTTGCATTGGCAATCTGAAAACGTACTTTACAGAATTCTGTTATTCTGGCCTCTATAATACCTACAGTGGTTTCACTTTATGGAAGGTTGTTCAAAGTCTGCGGTTCTTGGAGCCCAGAGTAATTTTAGAAAATTAATGTCACAAGATGCTTCTCTCTATGTGTACCTGCCAAATCAGACAAAACATTCAACATGCTCCCTCCCAGAGTGGCTCATTGGGTCTTTCTGGAATCTTCAGAAATCTAAGTTTGTGTAGCATTTTAAAAAATAAGGCCATTTATAGGACTTGGATAATTTATAATGTAATTCTACCTTCTTTTCTGATGAGCAGGATGGAAATCAGAGTTCAGCAATGTGCCATAAAGAACCTGTGCTTGAAAAGAGCTACTCTCCGCCAATGGAAAAGCTACTGATGCTACCTGCCCCTACAGAGCTACAGGCTAAGAAGAGAACTTGTCTATCTAACATTCAATCAAATAAAACCAGAAGGACTCTATTTGAAGTCTCGGCAACCCATAGACAAGATGAATCTGAAGGTACAAGGTTTTCAGTTACCTTTTTGCAAAGCTAAATAGCCTTATTGCCATAGCATTCCATTGTCCAATTTTGACTCAGAGTCATACCTTGTGAAGGTAGGTTTGGCTGGACAACAGTGATCCACCTTAGATTGCTCAGTCATTTTTCATGGCTGAAATCGCATTACTATCTTTTCAAACACTGGGTATCACCATGGAAGGATTTATTTGTGCACCATTCTAATTCATGATACAGGGAGCGTGATGGTTCATGTGTTTCGTATAAATATTTAATATTTCAGTGCTCTGCATCAAAAACTATGAATATAAATAGCTATTAAATTTATGCTAAATTATCCTGAATGTGCATTCTAAAACACATAAATCTAAAGTCTCGTAATACTGGCGTAAGAGACAGCTTGGTCCAGGTCATTATTTTTTGATTTTGGAAACTTTAAGATGTATGGACTTCATCTCCCAAAATTGCTAGCCAGCAAGGAGAATGCTGGAGTTTAAAGTCCATACATCTTAAAGTTCTCAAAGTTGAGAAATGCAAGTGTTAAAGTGCTGGGCAAGAAGCAAGGAGAACAAAATTCTAGTCCTGCCAGGACCAGTCATTCAGTCTCAGTCCAAATGAAGAAGGAAAGCAGTGTAAATTATTTCTGAAAATGATGCTTAGAAAACTGCATGGATTTATCTATACAGTCTCTAGGCATCAGGTGTTCATGTGGGTGGAACCCGGGCCTGGCCATACTAAACTTCAGGAAAATGGAGATTTAGTATTACCATAGTATTAAGATGCTTTTTTACTAAAATTTATTTCTGTCTATTTTCTGCAGATTTGGAGATTAAAGAGTTGCAAGGTAAAGAAGCTTTAAAAAAATCTTTTTTTATTTAACTTTGCTTGGTGTGACTAGATCAGTTGTGTTTAATATCCATCTTGTGTGAGTTATATATGGAATTGTAAAGATATTACATATTTATGGATGAGAAAGGTTTTCTGTTTGTCCTTTTCATCAAGTTTTCAGTCCTTTCTTCAGGAGGAAGAATAGTATAAAAATAGTTAAAACATTAAACTGCTGATTGCTTTACCCCTCAGGGGCAGCAAAGATGCAACACACAAGGACAGTCTTTTAAATCAATAATTTAAATTTGCGCTAATTTATTACAGAACCTTCAGAAAGAATCCTAAAAGAATTAGAAGGTGTTTTTCAGGGATACTGAGGACTACTTGTAGAAAGACACTAGATATACTTAGGAAGTTGTTTTTCATTTTTCAGAATGTTAAATTTTAATATATAATTAAATAACATAACAATATAATTAAACAGTTATAATAATATAGGGACTTAGTGGCTCAGTGGCTAAGACGCTGAGTTTGTCGATCAGAAAGGTTGGCAGTTGGGCGGTTCGAATCCCTAGCGCCGCGTAACTGAGTGAGCTCCCTTTACTTGTCCCAGCTTCTGCCAACCTAGCAGTTTGAAAGCACGTAAAAATGCAAGTAGAAAAATAGGGGGCAACTTTGGTGGGAAGGTAACTGCGTTCCGTGTACCTTCCACATTTAGTCATGCCAGTCACATGACCACGGGAATGACTAGCACATATGTGCAAGAGGAACTTTCATCTTTACTTTAATAAAAATACAGTAACACAAAATATTAACAATGTATCTCTGATAAAATCTAAAAATGAAACTAACATTGATAGTGCCCGGATAAATCCTGGAAAGCTCTCAGGAAAAGCCAGGTCTTTCCAACTTTTTGAAAGACCGTAAGAATTGGGATCACCAAGCTTTTGTGTCAGGAAATAGGAAGGGAACTTCTACTCCTCTCCCTCATGTCACATTTCTTGATAAGGAGAGTCCCTGGGCAGGCATTTTCTGACTGACTGGATCAGGCCAGCAGATTTGATCAGGAAAAAGTCATCCCTTTCACAGAAGAACAATAATTTGATACTGATATTTCAGTAAGAATGAGTAAAGAATAGCCATTTCATACAATTAGGATAGCATGCAAGTCTCTTTCATGCACTAAGCTTATAGGAATAGGTTCCCCTGAATTATTCTTCCACAATGAAATGGTTTCTATGGTTTGGTTCTTTTGACTGACTCTACTTCTACTTGTTGTCTTCAGCATGTCCAAGTGCTCGATGGAATCATGCTATGTGCTTGTCTGACAGAGACACAGCAGTTTTGATTGGTGGTGAAGGATCTAATCAACAATTCTGCAAAGATGTTTTCTGGAAACTGGAGATTGGTGAGATACTTCTGTGCTTCTAATAATGATATGCCTTGTTGGCAAGTCACGGGAAGAAAACTTTCTAAATCTTCTAAATTGAAGGGGTCATTAGTTATCTTACAATTTGAGCTTAAAGTTACTGGAATCAACTTCCATTGAATAGCATTGAAAGAAAGGAAAGGTGGTTCTGAATTTCACAAATACAAGACTATGGGTCTTCTCTGTTTACTGTATGTCTTCTAATTCACAGATAATGACTTTTGGTTCCCTATGGATTTCCCAACACAAAATTTCATACCACAGTGTTCCCGAGGTCACAGTGCCACTTTTGACCCAGATACCAAGCGCATCTACATATTTGGGGGCATAAAAGAGGGGAGGTGCTGCAACAGCATCTATGTTTTGGATACAACATCTTGGAAATGGCTTCATGTTTTTGTGAGTAGAAACCAAACAATGGGCACTGTAAAAGTGTAGTTTCATCTTGTTTTTTATGTGCCTATTTTTTGTTCTTGCAATCTTCTTACTCTTTTTTTGTAAGAAATAAGAGTTCAAATACAGTGGCAAAAAGTGGAATAATTCATCGATGAGACAGAAAAGGGAATAAATAGAGCAGGTGAAATTTTTCTGATAGACCACCTCCTCCTCCTCCTCCTCCTCCTCCACCACCACCACCACCACCACCACCACCACCACCACCTCCTCCTCGTCCTCCTCCTCCTCCTCCTCCTCCTCCTCTTCTTCTTCTTCTTCTTCTTCTTCTTCTTCTTCTTCTTCTTCTTCTGCCATATCCATCATTGGATGTTGGCGATCCTTTTTTATCAACAGCCGCATGAAAAAGTGCTGCTGAGTTTTGTCCAAACCAGCCCCTTAGATTTAGAAACTGGAGGGAGAGCACCCACTGCTGCTGATGTTGTCAGATTGGCCTGCTGATTTGGGTTGTGATGAGATTTTTCTTTCTTCTCAGGCTAAAGGGAAAGTGCCCACTCTGGCCTTTCATACTGCAACTGTCTATCGCAAGGAATTATTTGTCTTTGGAGGAGCTTTCCCTAAAATGTTGTCCTTGGAGATGGGCGCCTGCAGTAATGCACTTTTTATTTTCAACCCTGACTATGAGATTTGGTACCAACCTATTGTGGAGGGGGAGAAACCTCTGCCAAGGCTTGGGTGAGGCATCTTGTCTTGAACTCAGAGGACTCTGAAATAGACAAGATTTATTTCCTTGGTTTATTTCTCCACTTAAAAAGTGAAGCAGGAATTTTTTTTTCATGCACTTTTATTTTAGCTACCCTGTTTCCCTGAAAATAAGACCTCCCAGGATAATAAACCCAATTGGGCTTTTGAGCACATGAGCTAAAATAAGCCCTCCCCTGAAAATAAGACCTCCCCGAAAATATTGCAACACAGCAGCAGCCATGAGGTGACCATGCTCGCCGCCTCCTGCACTTCAAAAATAATAAGACCTTCCTGAAAAAAAGGCCAAGAGCTTATTTCAGGGTCAAAAGAAAATAAGAAAGACCCTGTTTTATTTTTGGGGAAACACAATAGAAGTGCATGTTTCTTTATATATATATTAATTATTGTATTACTGTATATTCCTTCCATAAGTTCAAAATCATATAGAGTGCCTTAGATAAACCTATCATTTGAGTTTTTCTACAGAACTTATTTTAAATAATCATATGCACTTATGTACTTATTCTCATTTCTTTTTTGTATCCATTGCTTTCCCCCCCCATCCCACTTATTATTGCTTAGTACTGCAAAGTTGTTATATCTCTTAGCAATAGCAGAAGGATTTCAAGTAAGATCCATTTGTCATGAATGGCAAGACACTTTCATTCATAATGGAAAGTTTGTGATTTCTCTGGTCCCCTTCTCTCCTCCTTTACTGGTACTTCCATTTAGAAATTTAGAAATGTCAGCAAACCAAAAATAGGATCACTAATACAACAAACGCCATTGTGGACTCTTGAATATGCTAGTTAGTGTCATTCCCAGTATCGGATTATCTTTCTGATAGGTTGTGTCTTTGATTTTTATTTTAAAGAAACATTCAAGAATCAACATGAATGGAATATAAAATGTTGGCTAGTTAATGCATTTCTCCTGTCAAGGTGTCAAATAATAATGTATGAATAAGATTTCTACCTGTATGTTTGATTTGTATGTTCTCTGCCCTTATCTCAAAGTCATTCAGCTACTTTGTTGAAGAACAAATTAGTCATATTTGGAGGCCAGAGGACTTCTACATACCTGAATGACACACACATCCTTGATCTAGGTAAGAAGGATACAGTGCTTGCCTTCTTAAATGTCACCTGTATTTCGATAGGGTCAAGAACCCACCTTATATAGGCAGCTCAATTTGATGAAAACAAAAGATTACCCTGAAATGGAAGCTGCCAACACCTTAAAAAACCTTATAGAATAGTAAATGGAAGTGCCAAAAGTGCTTTTTCAAGAGGCAGCTGGACTTTGTTTTTTCTTTAAAGACATTTTGCTTCTCATCCAAGAAACTTATCCAAGACGTGGACACAGAGCTGAAGAAGCTTCTTGGGTGAGAAGTGAAATGTCTTCAGAGAAAAATCAGAAAGTCCAGGTGCCTCTTTAAAAAAACAAGAATATTCAAAGACAGAAAATGGGAGCAATTTCACTTCAGGGGAAAGGCAGTAAAAACGATCTGACAATAGCACTTGTAGGACTGTAGGTCTTGTAACAGGATTGATGCCTAGGATAATGAAATAAAACTGCATCCTTGCACTATAATTCCTTTAAAGAGAAGCTGCTGCTTAATTTTATGGCAATACACACAGCAAAAAGGTATGGCAATGCTTAATTGCACTTTTTGTGGAACGGAATAATTCGGTTGTATTATACATGATGTATCGATGCATTCTGTGCCTATTTCACTTTTTGTGATTGCTGCTACAGTAGTGTCTAATCTATGCAAATATGAACTTTAGCTCGGTCTTTTTGAGGTGCTACAAAACTGTGAGACAGACTTTTTTGTGTGGGACCAAAACACCATCTAATTATTTTAATCTCATACTTCTAGGTTTTATGGAGTATAAAACAGTTCCATCTCTCTCTGGACAGCCTTCTGCTCGCAGGTCTGCTCATGGTGTTACTTATATGTACTCACTTGCATTAATAGGGCCGTGCTAGCAAATAAATTTGAAACGGTTATATTTTTTTAATCAAATTTATATGGCCGCCCATCTTGGCATCTCTAGGTTTGGATAAAGGAATGAATTTTAAACTCTTACTCTTTGGAAGTTTGTCAATTTGTAAGGAAACTCAATCCTGAAGCATTTTTTATGAAACTTTGCTGGTGCTGATCCTTCTATACATGCTGGTAAAAGATGCTGATATAAATATGGCTAGAATGAAATTTAAATAAAGTCTTAAACCTATTCCTCTATATAATTTGAGAACCTCACTAGACCCAAATCTAGTGTGGGGGGGCATCTCCCGATTAGAAATACGAAATATAAATAAATAAAATAATGTGTTTTGATGGGTCATCTCAAATTGTGAGCATCTATTTAATGAACATTAGAATGTAGAGTGGAGCTGGGGTGGGAATCACAAATCACAACTAGTTACAACGGTTGTGGCATCCCTGTGGTCATGTGATCAAAATTCGGGTGGTTGGCAAAGGGCATGCATTTATAACAATTGCAGCATCCTCTGTGTGTCTGTGTGTCATACTTGCCATTTGCTACCTTCCCAGGGCATTCCCAGCAAGCAGTCAATGGAGGAAGCTATATCCACTTAACATAGATTCACTGGATTCTGTTAATGACTGCTGCAAAAATACTTGTAAAATCAGGTGCAACTCACGTAATGACTGCATCATTCAGCAATAGTTTCTTCCCAGTTATGATTGCAAGTCAAGCCAATTACTCCAGTCTAGTAGGATTTTTCATATAAAAGGATCGAGTTTCAGAGGATCTGGGGGTAAGCATATAGTACTTTTGGAAAAAATAAAGGACTGGGCATACCTGACTAGCAAAGATCATAACTCCTAGGCATGGAGTGTAAATCTGATACATGAATACAGGTAGTCCTTGACTTACAACAGTTCATTTAGTGACCATTGAAGGTTACAACGGCACAGAAAAAAGTGACTTATGACCATTTTTCACCCGACTTGCAACATGCCCACGGTCACTTCATCAAAATTCAGACATTTGGCAATTGACTCATATTTATGACGGTTACAATATCCTGGGAACATGTGATCCTCTTTTGTGACCTTCTGACAAGCAGAGTCAATGGGAAAGCCAGATTCACTTAACAATCATTTTACTAATTTAACAACAGCAGTGATTCACTTAACAACCGGGGCAAGAAAGCTCGTAAATGGGGCAAACTGACTTAACAAATGTCTCACTTAGCAACAGAAATTCTGGCCTCAATTATGGTCGTAAGTCAAGGACTGCCTGTACCTTAGTGTTCAAGGCTTATCAATGCTAATTAGAAGTGGCTAATTTTCAGATGATCTATTTGACTTCTAGTTTCCATGCTGCTATCCAAATCTCTGATCAAAAAATGTTGGTAAGTGGTGGCTATAATGCCAAAGCTGCTTTTCAGGATGCATTTATCTTCCATTTAGGTAAGTTATAAAATTCTGCCGTAAAACTGCCCCTTAGCTCTGAAAACATGTGCCAGGGCTCATCCTTTTCTTTCCATTGCAGATACCTTGAGTTGGAGTGCAATTAAGCATAGTGATCTTTGCGCTGTGCCCCGGGCAGGCCACACACTGCTCAATTTAACTTGTGCTAACATGACAAACACGGATAAGCGGAAACAGAGCAAAAAAAACCTGTGCACAGTGCTTGTCTTTGGAGGTTCAGACCATGCCGGCAAGTTCTACAACACTACCAACAAATTCCAGCTTGCTTTTCAGAACTAAATGAGTGCCTGCTTAAGAGCCCACCTGAACTCTTTTGACTCCATGGCAAGATCAAGACACAGAAGAACAAAAACAACTGGACATCAGAATAATAAAATGAATTGATAAGGATGTAAAAGAACAGGGCTGTTGAGGCTGTATCAGAAATTGCTTTAAGGTTTGATTTCTTAGATCAATGTTTCTCCAAACTTGGCAACTTTAAGATACGTAGACTGAGAGCTGAACTTCTGGGAGTTGAAGTTCACACACATTAAGGTTACCAAGTCTGAGAAACACCATCTTAGATCTTACTCTATATTTAAAGTGTGCCACAAAGATGTCAGCCTGTGCCTTTATTTTTAACATGGATAGGTGTGAGGCAGGTGGATAGCTTGCTGTCATTATCTCAGCTATTTCTGTTGTTAACCCCTACAACTTTATCTGTGATGGCATAATGGAAAACTGAGCAGTTAATGTTTCAGCTGAATTCAGTAGCTAGCATCTTCACTTTTAGCTTGTCAACAGTTGAGATGGTGAAGAAGAAGAGAGAGCACCACCAAAATAGGTATTTTGGAGATGGCTCATTGCTTCCATGGAAAGACTGATCAATGATATTTTAATTAAGAGCCGAGGTGGCATAGTGGTTAAGAATGCAGTACTTGCAGGTTACTTCAGCTGACTGCTAGCTGCAGTTTGGCAGTTCAATCTCACCAGGCTCAAGGTTGACTCAGCCTTCCATCCTTCCAAGGTGGGTAAAATGAGGACCCGGATTATTGGGGGCAATATGCTGACTCTGTAAACCACTTAGAGAGGGCTGTAAAAGTACTACAAAGCAGCATATAAATGTTATACTATTGCTAATATTGCTCTGAAATGTGTTGGTTTGGATTCCCCAATGTGTTTTTATACATATGGTTTGCTCCTGTTTTCTCCTTCCTCCAACCCATTTTATTTTTTTTCTCATGCCTCAGATGAAAGTTGTTTACATTTTGCCAAATCTAATAAAGCAAGCATAAGAGTTGAACTTGAACATATAGATCTCGGCGATTGATACGAAAATAAACATCATCATGTTCAAAACAATCCTTTTGAAGCTTCTATATGCCTTTTGCAGATCATAGGATTTTGTTTGAGGTGCACAGCTCTAATTAACTGTTTAGAAATCTGTGTACTTTTTCCTGGGAAATCTATCTCTGTGAAGATCAGAAAACCTCTCACTCCTGCCAATTATTGCATGAACTTCTGTTGTTATTACCATACTTACTATATTAAAGGAAGAAGTTGGAAGTTCCCTAACTTTCAGTATTTCTGAAATGCTGGTATATGCTGGCTAATGATGGACATTGTAAGGCAAGACCAGGCAACTTTTGGCTCTAAAGCAACTCCAACTGCATCACCAAATTTTTCCAAAAAGTAGTGATACAGTTTGCTGCTGCTTAGATAACACCAAAGCTGTTGTGAATGTTCTTAAAACAGTTTGTGGTGACACTAAAAAGGACATATGCATTGAACAACATGCTATTAGATTAAAAGCTGGCAAACGTTTGACATGTGACTGTTCTGTTTCAGGCCCATTTACAATTTTCTTGCCGATATCTAGACTGCTGCCTTTTTGTGTTCTTTAAACTTTGTATACGGTCTAATTACAGATGAATTACCTTTGCTATTTACACAAAGCAACACTGCCTTTTTTGAACTTCACAGGAAACACCCACAAGCTCTCTATCTTTTGGTCTGCGTCACGACTGAATTACAATTGTCACACATGATCAAAAGTTTATTTTACTCCAGCTTACATTTACAGTGCCTTTTCTTCTTCTTTAGCCTTAGATTTGTCAGACTTTTCCAGATGAAACCCTCAAGGTTTCCCCCAGAAAATCTTAAAAAAGGAAATTCTCATTTAATTTTGGATTAATTTCTCCACAGTAAACAAGCAGTTGAAGAACTTTAGGATCTTAGTTCTGGAGGTGTATCTGGCTGCCGGGAAGGATGGCTGCTTTGAAATGCTTCTAATTCTAGGAGAGCTTTGTGATTCTGCTTATTGTGGGGTATGGAGTCAATCCACTTTAAATCTGCTAAGAGAAATTAAGCATTAGGCAAATACTGTAATACCAAGTCACTGTATTTTAGATACACTTAAATCAATAGGATGCAAAACAAAAATCTGTTACAATCTGTTCTCAAGAACATATTTTCCATTAAGTAGTAATTGGCAAAGAAGAAAAAGTGAAGAAATCAATGACAACATATATACAATTTTATATTGAATTCTCTATTATATGAACACAAGAACAGGAATGGATGTTTCCAAAATACTGCAGAAAAAGAAACAGATGGGTATTCCTGTCACACTTCCTAAGGCAGGGGTGTCGAATGGCAGCCTGTGGGCTGGATGAATTATGTGCAGGCCACACCCACTCCTCCTCCATGAAGGGGAAAAAATGTCGTGAAACGTCACATGACAGCAACATGACACCATGAGTTTGATGCCCATATCATAAAGGGTAACAATCTTGTCTCTTAAATCTTCTGAGAATTAGAGGAGCAAAGGCAAAAAGGAACTCCCCCTTCAATACACTCAGTGTATCTTTTTCCAGATTTCTGTAATGGAAGCCCTTTTTCCTTTGCAATAAACCTGATTAACACAACTGTTAGAATCTAGCTCTCTTCCTTGTAACTGTGGCTTAACATCTGGATTTAGAAGAATTCAGGCAGTGAAAAAAAGACAAGGGCAGAACTGGAGAAGAAGCTGAAGAAGTTGTGGACAGAGGTGGGGTAAAAAGATCACTATCATGGGATTGCCAATAAAAATGGTAAAGTCCAGGTAAAAGAAAGCAGGGGTCTTTGCTTAAAAAAATGGATATTTTGGTAGAAAGAGGAATACTCGTGGATAGGGTATAGAATAGACTTTCTTTTTCTGTGCACTGTGAGAGAAATGTAATACTCTTATTTTCTCTCATCAATTGGAAAATTAGGTTTTAGATCAGTTTTGAATCAAACCTCTGGTAATTAATTGAAAGATATTTTTATAGCTCTTGTCTAAATAAGGTAGGGGTGTGTGGGTGTGTGCAAATACTGAAACAAGCAATTGTAATATCACACACTCTATGAAATAGGAGAAACACAGAGTACACTGCTCATTTAGTCATTTTGACAAACACACTAGATTCTGCAGATGCAGATCTGAACCCTAACTTTTTATAGAGAACTTTCTACTGTGGTCTGCCTAGAGCATTTGTTTTGCATTTCCCCCCTAAATGTTCTATTTAGTTGCTAATCTGATCCAGGCAACTCTGTAATTCCTTTCTACAGCACTGAAAGTATTCACTTTAAAGTTAATAGTTAAAAGGGGGGTATATTTACCTTTTTTTTTTAAAAAAGATTTTGGTTACCTCCTGAAGGCATGAAGGACAAACCTCTAGTTATACAAAGGTGTTTTTTTCCCAAAAGGCAACTGGACTTTCATGGATTTTTTCCCTTTCAAAATGTTTTGCTTATCATCCAAGAATCTTCTTCAGTTCCAACTAACTGATGGGGAATGAAAGGATTTATATTCTTTGTAGGCATTCGATTGTTAGACTCCAGCACCTCTAGTTACATATTTATGTACTGCATGGCACTAAGGTTATTGTTGAAATTACTTCTATTTTTTTTCTTTTTAATTATCAGAAAGGGCAATGTTTGGAGAATAAGGAAGATGATCTTGATGGAACTATGCAGGAACTGTCACCTAACCAGATGCTAAAACATTTTTTAAAGTCCAGAAGAAGACAACCTTCAGAAGTGCTCTGGCAAACTCCTCCTAATTTAATAGAGCATATAAGGAGCAGGAGAAGTGGGATAGGACAATCAAATCCTGTTATTATTGCCAATCTTAATAAATGTAAGTTTAACATCCATGCAGAGTTGATTTTCTGGTCTGGTTTATCTAATGGGGGCCGAGGGGAAAGACATGAAACATTCCTTGGAAATTAGATGGTGGCAACAGGAATTGCTAAGCTGCTACCCCAAATCAGGAATTGAGATCAGGGTAGGAAGACTCAGAGACTTCTGGGAGTGAAACGTGAGATTCTCCAGTCTTCTATTCATGGGCGCTGCCATTCAACTGAATGGTAAGTAGTATTCTACAGTCTCTATACAGTTAGATGCCTCATTGGATTATAGTTTAAGCCTTCAGTGATACAAAAGTTATCTGACTTAGGCAGTCAAATAGGCCCTTTAGAGCTTGTGGAACTTAATTTTCCTTACCTCTCAGCATTGTATACTTGGGGAACCAAGCAAAGATCTGCCATGGTCACCTAAAAGAGAAAAGCACAGATAAATACCAATTCAAGATTTGGAGCTAAAGTCTGTTACAAGGCATCAGTCCAGGGAAAACAGCTAAGCTGCTACCCCAAATCAGGAATTTAGTGATGTAGAAGTTTTTAAAAATTGTGATTTTTGATAGTTTTGTCTAGGACTGGTGGTCTGGCTTTGGACACGTTTTTTTCTACATCTTTTTCCAATATCTTACATTAAGTAGTGATCCTAGTTCTCCACGTACAACTGGAAGCTTAGAGAGTTATAATGGGGGTACTCCCTGGGGGGTACTTGTGACCTGGTAGTCATGTAACCATACTTTGGGTGGTTGGCAACCAGCCCGCATTTACAGCTGATTGCAACGTCCCACAGTCACATGGACTTATGACGTTTTTGCTGAAACTGGCATTTACTTTTGGTTTTTGGTAAAAATGGTCCGTTGATTGTTAAATGACCATGGCATTTGCTCAGCACCCTTCACAACTAATGTTGGTGACCTGTTTATGATTGTCACAACTTAAGACCATTATGATCATACTACCTGTGTATGCTATTTGCTTATGGATTTTTTGTTGGAACTATTCATTGCTGCAGGATACAGGCAAATGATGTCTTCCTTTCTTAGACGAATGAATTTGGAATATTCCCCAACCACTGATTAATGTAACATACTAATTATAGGTTTCTGAGCCTCCTTTATGATCAGAAGCCTATGACCCTCAGCTTGTGATACCTCATCCCAACACAGTAGCAGCCAGCTGTTTCTTTTCAGGATCTGTTCCAAAGCTGTAGGAAGAGGAAAACAAGAACCATTGTGGGAAATCAGGAAGGATGTTGAACTGAAACAAACTTTATTTACAATATTCTTGGTACAAGATAAGCAGTATAAAAGAATGAAATAGTTCTTACATATTTTGTTTTAATTTGTTGTACCATGTAAAAGTAGGATTTGTAGAAGTAGAAACATTTATTTGGGTGGGAAAAATATACTGCCAACTTGTTCAAGATAAAAATGTAACAGAATTATCTTTTTGATTAGAATCACAACCAACAAGGTCTGCCTAATTCAGCATCCTACACTTTTTCACCTCTTTTCTCAGCCAGTGTTACTGAATAGCTTCTAATGTCAACCCTGGGGCCATCTTTGAGTGTCTTCAAGGTTGCCACAGCAAGGCTAAATGGAGCTGTGGGAAAGGGAGTGGGGAGTAGAGATAGCTAGGAGAATATGGGCTGTTTTTTGCTCATTCCCACCCTCCGCGCCCCAAGCCCCCAGGAGCACTGTATAAGCCTCCTAAAGGCTGTGCATGTCCTTTTCTGGACAAAAATGGGCCTGTTTTCACAAAAAAATGGGCTGGTTTTTTGCTCGTTTTTGCCCTCCCAGCCCCAGGAGCACTCTATAAGCCTCCTAAAGGTTATGCATGCCCTTTTTGATGAAAAATGGGCCCAGTTTCTTCAAAAATGGTCCGTTTTTGGGAAGTCTGCAGGGTGCAAAAAGTTTTTTTTTAAAAAATTGCCTCTTCAAAATCTTGGTGCATCTTATACTCCGGTCTTATACTTCGAAACATATGGTATATTCGCCACATAATATTAATAGTATAGCTATATATTAATATAACTGCAATGATACATAACATCTTAATCATCAAATTCTCTCCACATTAACATTTCCTCTTTTTATATCTCTTCCTTTCTAACTTCAGTTTCTATTGTCTAATCATTGATAAAATACATCCCATGTCAAAAATATTCAGTTTCTTATTTATCCTTAATAATAAACATTAGTCTGTCCATTTCTGTGCATTCTAGTATTTTCTTAATTACATTCTCATCTGACGGAATCTCATCATTTTTCCATTGTTGTGCAAATACAATTCTGGCTACAGTTAGTATATGTAAAACCAGACATACAGTCTTTTATCATATTTTCCAGCAGGATGCCCAACAAAAATATCTCTGGTTTCAAGTCTATATTCTGCTTTATCATTTTTTCCAACCAAGTGTGTATTTTTGTCCAATATTTTTTAGCTTTGGGCAAGTCCACCACATATGATAGTATGAACCCAATAGTTGATTACACTGCCAAAAATATTTAAACTTTTTAACATTAAGGTTTTTTTTTCTCACTTGTTTTCATTCAACCAGCAATAAGACTTTTATAGTATTCACCATGAGTTTTGCAAACCTTAATTCATACTTGGATTTGATAGTGCATTTTAAAGGTTGACTATAAAGATAAACTATAAAATATTATGTGAACAATTTCCTGGAGATCTGTTCCCACTAGATGGTTTCTCTAGGAAAAGGGAATATTCTATTTAAAGTTCCCAGAAACCCTTTGAACTTCAGGCAAGGCCTGAAGCATTGCATTAGGTTAGTTATTCTGCAGGGTCTCCCAGTATAAGACAGGCAAAAGGAAAGGCTTCTTCAGAAAAAAAAAAGCCTTTGTCACATTTGGAAATGACTTAAATCCAGATGAACATTTCATACTGAAACTTACCTTTGAAGCCTTGAGAAATGGTGCGTTGTGCCCAATCTAGTTTTTTCTCTCCCATCTGCTGCAGGATATTTAGGTTCTGAAAAACATAAGGAGTGTCTCAAATATATAGATTTAGGGTATAGAGAACCGATGACCTTCTAGATGTTGTTAAATTCCAACCCTACCCAACACGCCTAATCACTAGGGACAATACATAAAAAGCCCCTAGTTTTCTCAACTTTGCTTGATAACAGTGGGAATTATTTTGCAGGAACAAATGAAACCAAGTGGAATAAACCTGTCCAACAATGATTTTCCGTGACATTATTTATTGTTCTCCTATGGCCATCCTTTTTAAAAAGATATTTTTGACATGGATGATATTAAAACAAAACAAAAATAAGGATATCAATCGATGTTGAAGGTCAGAAAGGTTACTAACTCTTGCAAAAATCAAGATGTACATTATGTAGCCATTTTTATCTCTCCATCCAGTATGAACATAAGTGAGCCTTTATTTATTTATTTGTATCTCACCCGTATTATTTTACAAGTAACTCCAGGCAGCGAACATATCTGACACACCTGTCTTCTCCTGTTTTCCTCACAACAACAATCTTGTGAGGTGAGTTGACTGGCCCAAAGTCACCCAAGTGGCTTTCATGGTTATGGCAGGACTTGCACTCATGGCTTCCTGCTTTCTAGCCCTAACCATTAGACAGCTATGTGCTAGCTAAGAGTTGTTGGGATTCAAAATGGGTGGAAATAAAATTTAAAAATAAATAAGTGCTTGTTGTGTAAATCAGACCCCAGATTTCCTTTTGCAGCAATTACCACAAGGAAAGAAGGACTGTTGCCTTCACTTGAGAGAAAGTAACTAACATGTACAAGAATAACACTCTCCCAAATGGCTTTCACTACATCAGGGGTGTCAAACTGGATTTCTTTGAGGTCCTGATCAGCATTATAGTTCTCCTCTGCAGGCCGGTGGTTGGAGGGGGGTGGAGGGGGGGACAGGATGGACATCTCCTACAGCACCTTGCCTGCCAAAACTGTGTGTGTGTGTGGGGGGGGGCTGAATGCGGCCATGCTGCACCCCATTTTCACCCTGGACAGCTTCCTAGAGCACTTCCCCCCCCCCCACCCAGTTTTTGCCAGCAAAGAGCTCTAGGAGCCATCTAGGCCAAAATTGGTGTGCGGCAGTCACACGCACCCCCCCCCCCAAATGCCTCGTTTTAGCTGCCAGAGGCACTGTGGCCCAGTCCTTTGCTATTTCTAGGCTGGCCCTGCGGGCCAGATTTAAGCACCCTGCAGGCTGAATCTGACCCACAGATCCTGAGTTTCACACACCTGCTCTACATTATTTCTGGTTATGGCTACGTTCCTGCAGGAATAGAAAAGACAACAGCCAGGTCATATTTTCCTTCAACAACGGAATCACCTTCTGGGCAACAGGACTCATCTTGTGGCCACATGTTTAACAGTGCTTACCAATGAGATTCTATTTACCAATTATGTCATAATTTAAGTCATAATTTTCTGTTTGTAAACTATGTGAAAATTCAAGTGTTTGGAGCCAGCAGGCATACTTGCTTTGGAAATCAAATCCCAAGTGTCCTTTCTTCTGTACAAAATAGCGCTCCTAAAGAAATTTCCATATCGTATGCTCAATTAGCACTGCACACCAGGCACAACAGACCCAGCATTTTCTGGGACAACATTCTCTATATCAATGTCAGAAATATACCAGTAGTTGAAATCCATAGTATTAGAAAGGAAGGCAGCCAAGGCAAGAAGATACTTACCTGCAGTGGTTGAATTCCAGAAGCAATATGATTTGAGATCATCCGAACCTCAGCTCTTCTTTGGATCCTGCGGAAGGAGCCTTGGGAGTGGCCGGGTGTCCTCCAGATACTCTATGATGGCTAGCTGAAATAGACAGAGATTCATTCATTCATTCATTCATTCATCATTCATCCATCCATCCATCCATCCATCCATCCATCCATCCATCCATCCATCCATCCATCCATCCATTCATAAGGCTGCTCAACTGCCAATAGTAATGGGCAATTTGCAGAGAATTAAAAGTATCTGTTTATTCGCAGGGCCTATAGTCCACTCTATGCTGCCAGAGCAGCACAGCAATCATAGCAGCTCAATTTGCCCACTGTCCCAGCCATAGTCTGTGAGTAAAGCAGGATTTGTAAGGCTCTCTAAACGACCCTGCGGAAAATGCTATTGCAAAGGGCAGATGTGGAAAGAAGAAAAATATAGATCTGTAAAATGACACTGGGCAAACCTGGAAAATGGCAGTCCTACAAATATTTTGTCCCTGTGCCATGGAGGGTATCTCTGCAGGTTCTGCATAAGTAGTGTTGCTCACGTAATGGGGGAATTGCTTGTGTACATTGAAATGATCTATAACTGCTGCATTCTGGATCAGCTACAATTTCTGAGTCTTCTTCAAGAGCAGCCCCTTAAAGAATATTCTTCATCATTAGGCAGCAATGATTCTAGGAGTTAATCAAAGAAAAAAGCCCGAGGAATTCCCAGGAATTCCATCCAATTGCAGTCCAAAATCTGATTAAGGCAAGTGCTTCAGCCTGTCTTAGGCCAGTGTCTGTATTAGGGATTCTATAGTTATGTTGTGGCCTTCCTACTGATCTAATACTTCTTAGGATACCAGATGCCACATTGGAAATACTTAGTCAACCCTAGAAAACTTTAAATGATCCTTCCCAAAAGAAGACTTCAAGGTAAGTGGGGTAGGAGAACCACAAGCACAAATCTTTGGCAATGTCCATCATATCCAGTTAAAAGCAGCCTCTTTCCTCTTTCCCAATAACTGTGTGTACACAATACTAATGAAATCTCTGTTGCAAGAAACACCAAGCCTAGGACTGCAAAGGGCAACCTGCCCCTCCCACCTCTGTGGAGCCCAAGTAAGTAATGACAAAACCAAGTATTATTTGAAAAGTAGCAGAATTGAAAGAAAATGAGCTTAGCTGTCCACTGGGGACACTAACAGTAAGTCAAATGACAAAACCAAATGTATTATTTGAAAAGTAGCAGAATTGAAGAAAATGAGCTTAGCTGTCCACTGGGGACACTAACATGAGAGCATACCAGAGCTTGTGGGTCAAGGAATAAAACCCACAAAATGCCGATATTCCAACAGTGTCCTGTTACAGAGTATGCAAGCAAAAGAAATTATTAGGTTAATATTTGTGTGTTGTTATCAAAACAACACATGCACACAACGGGGATGTAAAACAACAATAGTACATATCAATTTGCTTATTCTCTCTAGGATACTTAGAACATTTTTCATGTACTTTGAAGGACAGTGACATGGGTGGAGAGTGATGTTCCTCCACCCATGTCACTGTCCTTCAATAATACCAGTGTGGAGTTTGTTGACAGTCAGACTACAGATGCATTGTTTTGCAACATCTCATAATGCACTGACACACAAGAGCATTAGATCAAGATAATTAGGAATTCCTCTGCGTTCCTTCTTTATCTTATACTCTGCCTTCTCTCTGTTTGCCAAACTTCTAACCTCAAGGTCTTCCTCTTTTCCTTTCGCTCAAAGGCATGTATCAAAGGGTGATCTCTTCTCTTGGATCTCCTTCTAAGAGGATGTAGCCTGTTGGATACAGTTTTTTCTGGACACCTCATTTCCTGTATTTTCTGTAAATAAGGCTTTTTTTCTGTTGAATTACAAAACCTGTTCAGTAATCTTTGAACAGATCGGGTCTTGTATTCCATGAATACAAAAAGCTTCCTCCAACATAAACCACTAAATGCCCAGGGCTAAAGAAAACGAAAACTCTCAGTATAAGGGTTGTCTTTCTTTCTAACTTAGTTCTTTAGACTTTATTGTTTAATTAATTAGCATGGCCTTCTCACTACCCACAGGAAAAGGAGGCATGACATCTTCACCCTTAAAGGTGAATATTTTCATTCTAACCGCAAGTTCCATTTCTGGAAACCATCCACATAGAATCTTGTGATTTGTCATTAAATTTGCATTAAATTCACAGATTTTCTGGATAAACATTTAAACTGAACAGCGGGGACAGAGAATTAATTGATACAGAACATTTCTGTCTCCAGCAATCTAAAATTCATAGTTATCAGTGCATGTAACATAGATGTTTGTGCGGGTAAGATTATCACTCTTGCTGTCAAGCAAAACCAAGCATTTAATAGTGAGGCCATACCATGTGCACAAATCATACAAGTGGCAAGAAAATAGGGGCAGTCAGGCATAACACAGGTATGTAGACAGCAAACACATGGTCAATCAAAATGGACTCAAATGTCTATACACCATGTACAGAGTATGAGGAATAAACAGGGTGAATTAGAAATTCAAGTAAATGAGGGCAGATACAATATTGTTGCCATTACAGAAACTTGATGGATGAAACCCACAAATGGAATATAGTTAGAAGGATTTAAATTATTTAAAAGAAATAGACCAAATAAAAGAGGAGGTGGAGTTGTACTATATATAAGAAATAACTATACATCTACAGAAATAGAGCACAACAATGATGAGAACTATCTTGAATGATTTGGGGTCAATATTAAAGGTTGGGGGGGGGGGATGACATTGCCATACGTCTATATTATAGGCCAACCAACCAAGCAGAGGAAGTACATGAACTTTTTGCTAGTCAGCTAAAACTAAGGTATGTAGGAAGCCACACAATAGCAATGGGGGATTTTAACTACCTGACATCAACTGGGAAACAAACTCTGCACCAAGTGGAAAATCCAACAGGTTCCTAACAAACCTAGCAGACAACTTTGTTTCCCAAAAAGTAGAGAATGGAACAAGGGGATCAGCCATATTGGACTTAATTCTCACTAACAGAGAGGAATGATAGAAGGTGTTGAAGCCACAGGAACCCTGGGGGCAAGTGACCATGCAATATTGGAATTCAACATTATGCAAACACAAGTAGTAGAACAAAGTCAAACTAGAGTCTTGGACTTTAAGAGAGCTAATTTCAATAAACTTAGAGAGAGCCAGGGATGAGAATCCTCAAGGGGAAAACAACTCAAGAAGCTTGGGAAATTTTGAAAAATGTGATTATAAAAGCCCAGTCTAACACAATACCAATGAAGAAGAATAACAGCTCCCACAAGAAACCAGCATGGCTGCATAAAGAACTCTCTGACAAATTGAAAGACAAAAAAGATAAGTATAAAAAGTGGAAAGAGGGGGTCATAACTAAACAGAATATTAGCAAATAATCTGAGCCTGTAAAGATGAAGTGAGGAAAGCTAAGGCTCACAATGAAGAAAGGCTTGCCACAAAAGTAAAAAATAATAAAAAAGCTTCTTCCAACATGTTAAAAACAAGAAAAAGGTTAAGGAAACAATTGGTCCATTACTGGGAGAAAGTGGCAAGTAGGTGACAAGCAATA
This sequence comes from Thamnophis elegans, assembly GCF_009769535.1. NCBI lineage: Eukaryota > Metazoa > Chordata > Lepidosauria > Squamata > Natricidae > Thamnophis > Thamnophis elegans. The sequence continues at coordinate 132,942,546 of NC_045541.1, read as the reverse complement.
GGAGAAAGCAGAACTTTTAACTCATTTTTTGCACCTGTCTTCACACAAAGGGATAAAACAGTCCAACCTATCAAAAACAGCAACAAGAATCAGATTAGGGACAAAATTTGAAATAGGGAAGAAAATGGTAAGCGAGCACTGTCTACCCTACACGAGTTCAAATCACAAGACTGGATGGATTACACCCCAGGGTTCTGAAGGAACTGGACAGATGAGATCTCAGAACCATGAACTACATCTTTCAGAGATCCTGGAGCACTGGGGAACTGCCAGAGGACTGGAAAAGAGCTGATGTGGTTCCCATCTTCAAAAAAGGAAAAAAAAATAGATCCAGGAAACTACAGACCTATCAGCCTGACCTCAATACCAGGAAAGATTCTGGAAAAGATAATCAAGCAACGAATTAGCGAACACCTAGAAGTAAACAAAGGAATAGCCAACATGGGTTTGTCAAAACAGATCATGCCAGACTAATCTTATTGCATTCTTTGACAAAGTGACAAATTAGTGGACCGAGGAATGCCATCGATATAGTTTACTTGGACTTCAGTAAGGCATTTGATAAGGTAGACCATAACCTACTATTAGATAAAGTAGAAGAATGTGGGTTAGACAGCATCACCATCAGATGGATTCGTAACTAGCTGACCAACTGCACTTAACGTGTAATCCTCAATGGAACTGCATCTACATGGAGGGAAGTATGCAGTGGAGTACCCCAAGGCTCTGTTTTAGGCCCAGTATCTTCAACAACTTCATCAATGATTTGGATAAATGGGGAACTCATCAAATTTGCATATGACACCAAGCTGGCAGGAATAGCCAACACTCCAGAAGACGGGTTTAAGATACAGAAGGATCTTAACAAATTTGAACATTGGGCACTATCTAAAATGAAATTCAATAGTGAAAAGAGTAAGGTTCTACATTTAGGCAAGAAAAATAAAATGCACAGGTACAGTATAGGTGGCACCTTGCTCAACAGTAGTAACTGTGAGAGGGATCTTGGAGTCCTAGTGGACAACCATTTAAATATGAGCCAGCAGTGTGCAGCAGCTGCCAAAAAAGCCAACACAATTCTAGGCTACATAAATAGAAAGATAGAATCAAGATCAAGTGAAGTGTTAATACCACTTTATAATGCCTTGGTAAGGCCACACTTGGAATACTGCATTCAGTTTTGGTCGCCACGATGTAGAAAAGATGTGGAGACTCTAGAAAGAGTGCAGAGAAGAACAACAAAGAGGATTAGGGACTGGAGACTAAAACATATGAAGAACGATTGCAGGAACTGGGTATGTCTAGTTTAATGAAAAGAAGGATTAGGGGAGACATGATAGCAGTATTCCAATATCTCAGGGGTTGCCGCAAAGAGAGGGAGTCAAACTATTATCCAAGGAACCTGAGTGTAGAACAAGAAGCAATGGATGGAAACTAATCAAGGAGAGAAGCAACTTACAACTGAGGAGAAATTTCCTGACATTTAGAACAATTAATCAGTGGAACAGCTTGCCTCCAGAAGTTGTGAATGTCCCAACACTGGAAGTCTTTAAGAAGATGTTGGATAGCCATTTGTCTGAAATGGTAAGGTTTCCTGCCTAGACAGGGGGTTAGACTAGAAGACCTCCAAGGTCCCTTCCAACTCTGCTATTGTATTGTATTGTATTGTCTCATGCTGGAAGCCATTGTAAATTGGATAAAATTTGCAAGGAGGATTAGCATGGGCTTTATTCACGTGGCTAAGATAACCTTACTTGTAAAAAAAAAGCAGCAATCTTGCATGGAGTGCAAAGTCTTTCGTGTAGTCAACAGAAGCAAGTAAATAATTAACAGAATTTGCTTACTTACAGATTGGGAGAGAGTGATGCCATCGATTTTGATGGCAGGGACTTGCTGCATTGGATTCACTGCTTGAAAGTCTGACGTCATCTGGAGAAACAAGATAATTCCTCAGGCCCTTGGATTCTTCAAATTAAGCCAAACATATTCAAGGAAGTTCTTCCAAAGATGAGAGTTCAGGGGGCATGGGGTATAGATTTGTCACTCCTCTCACTAAGCTAAATGTCTCCCCTTTCAGGATCACATTTACACAATATCTTCCATACACTGATTTACACTGATACATAGTTCTGTATTCCACAGGAAAGATAAAGACAAGCTCAATTCCTGATGAATTCATGAACCCTCCATGTAATTTTCTTGCTAACAGCACTGAAGTGGTTTGTGCTACTTTCTCTGAGATGTTTTTACAACTTCCTAGTCCAGGCCACAGCTGCCATCAGCTTCAACCATAGTGCTAGACTCTCAAACACTCTTTTTGAAATACAACGCTCACATACTGTACACAGATAAAATTCATATACCAGTTAATGGCTACATTTAAATTTTGAGTGCTATGGATTTTATTTTTTTCTTATAATGAAGCCTTTTACCTGTTGGCCAATAGCAATTACATTGGGCATTACAAATAATAATTTTTATCTCAAAAAGTAAACTGATGAGGATCCGGGACTAGAAGACAAGAAATGGCTTCTGAACTCCAAATGCCAAATCACATACTTGCCTTTGAAATCCAGAACAAAATACCAATTTCACAGACGTTAAGCTGTAATCCTCATGGGAATATGTATACAATGCAAACTGCAAATAGATATCATTCCACATACAATGTGTGTACAAGTTGTATTCCCACTAGTACTAAGTTTTGAACAGAATATCAGAAACCACATTCCGATAATCAAATAGGCAGATACAGGAGGGGTCAATTTGGGGGAATAGTTTTAGGATTATAGGAATATGTGATTTAAGTACCTACAGAATTTTAGACTCCCCATTTTATTTTGTAAGTTTTGTGAACTATGCCGGAAGGACTTAAAATGTTGATTTACCTACTGGGAGGAACAAAACAAATGCAAGTGGACCATCTTTTTTACCTTTATCTTATGCTTGCACACAGACATACAAATCCAGGCAATGCTCTTTCCACCTCCTGATCCCTTTGACATGGTTTTCAGCATGTAATGCAGAGAAGGCCCTGTGCCATCAACATGAAACAGTCAAGCAAGAATGGAGTGCCACTGATTTATATTCCTGGCTCAGTTAAAGAACTGAATTATTGAAAAGCACCATAGGGAACATTTAGCTTGCACTTAATTATAATGAGCAAAAATCAGGCTTCTGATTAGGAAAGAGGAAGAATGGTGCTGGATTAGAACAAACTCCATCTTGTATCTTCCTTCCCACAGTGAAAGGTCAGATGCTTCAGAAAAGCCCATGAATAGGACACGAATAATTAAACAAACTGCTCCAAAGCACACGGGGAAGGGTCATTTTAATCCTCTTTAAAGAACTTGAGATTTTACAGGAGACAGTAAGTTTTTAAACAACAAAACTGCCATGGATAAAATGAGTGCTGTTCTCAGTGAACTGCCTGCAGGAAGAACTTCCCATGTGAAACAGGATATTGAAATCCAACCTCATTTTCTTTTGTACTGTAGAATGTGTAATGATATTTAAGAACCCTGGAAGTCTCTTTTATAGTCAATATCCCAGGACATTGAGATCTATTTTATCTTCAATTGACTAAAGAAAATCAAGAGGCCCTTTTTTCAGCTAAAGCATTTTATTAAATTAATGTTTTATTAAAATCTGTAGCAATAAAGGTGTTTATTTATTTATTTATTAGACTTATATACCCCTTCATAGGGCTTTCAGCCCTCTCTAAGTGGTTTACAGATTTTTTAGCAAATTGAGTCGGCAACTTGCCACCACAGTCTGGGTCCTCATTTCACCCACCTCGGAAGGATGGAAGGCTGAGTCGACCTTGAGCTGGTGAGATTTGAACCGCTGAACTGCAGATCACAGTCAGCTGAAGTGGCCTCCAGTACTGCACCCTAACCACTGAGCCACCTCGGCTCGGTGTTACCATGTTTCTGATTTTTTGTTATCATAGAACTGTGATGGCAAACCTATGGCACGCATGCCACAAGTGGCACACGAAGCCATATTTGCTGGCATGCCAGCCATCAGCTCCGGTGCACATGTGTGCACCGGCGAGCTGATTTGATCCTTGCAGAGAGCCGGGGAAAGCCATTTTTGCCCTCCCCAGGCTTCAGAAAAGCCTTTGGAGGCTGGGGAGGATAAAAACCAGGCCCAATTGGCCAATTGAGAATTCGTTCCCGAAATTCCGGTTGGCTCGTTGGGGCCCCTTTTTGCCCTCCCCAGCCTCTTCCTGAAGCCCGGCAAGGGCGAAAAACTTTTTTGTTTTACAGTAATTTTATAACTTATATAATGCACTAAGTTACAGGTGTTTTTTAATATTCCATATTTTTGATCACTCTAATTACCATAGCTTTAACTTCATTTTTATATTAATATTTACATAGTTTTCATATTAATTGTATCTTGTTTTTACTGTTTTTATAATATTTTGTCTGATCACCATTTACAGCTAAGGCTGTCCTTATGGTATTTGTTCCAGATTTTGTTATATATTGTTTTGCTTTGGTCAATGAACATAATAATAGAGATTTCCTTACCTGCTGCCCTCCATCCTTTATAAGATTTATGGATACTTGTTCATAGGCAATTCCCTTCAGAGCCAAAGCTACCAAGAGAAAATGTAATACAATTACTTACTGTAATGCAGAATTGTTTAGATTTTTAAACTTTTGTGAAACGTTCTAAATTGTAACCAGACAAAATCAGTAATATATTGCAATAATTCTTAATAAATTTATAGCAATGGAAACCATTTGTTTCTGAGTAAAATGGATGGTACAATAATTAAAACAATAGTTGTTGTTTCTGATTCATTCTTAGCAGCTTGCCAAACTGATGAGCTAATCTGCACCCTATGCTAAGCACAATTTAATTACAAATATTCAATGAACAGCCAGGCCAGGCTTTGGGTTTTTTTGGATTACCCATGTTTTACAAAACAATAATGGCTGCATTTATTTACTGTGGTGGTCTGATGAAAGACCTTAGGAGTCTGGGCAAAGAGAAACTGCCAAGGGAACAGTAAGATAAGAGATAGCACAGTCCATTGTTGGATAGTGAGTGGAGAAGAGGCTCAGAAGAAACTCGCCCTGGTCTCTATACTTTCAACTTGCAAAATTCTGTTAATATAGCTTTACAACAAAGCAGAATTAGCTAATCTGACCATGTTTCCTAACTGATCTACTTTGTAAGGCTGGCATGTACTAGGAGAGAAATTGCTCTGTGGTTCAGTAAGTGAGCAGAATGTTTTCCCTATTTACCCAGTAAGTACAGAATGTGATCTTATTCCATCTTATTCTAGCTATTCCATTTATTCTTATAGCAGAAAATAGATAAGGTTACACTCTGTTCTGTTGACCTCTTTTCCCCATTGCCATCTCACTCCAGGGACTGAAATTAAATGAAGCCTGTGAATTAAAATGGCTACACCATCAAAGTCTGGATGGGTAGGGCGGGTTGATGTCTAGAGAGACAGTCCTCTAAAAAAATAAGCATCTGGTTACCTTTTATCCCTCCCCCTTTTTTTTTACACATGGACTTCAGCGATTAGCAACCATCAAAAAAATGCCCACAGCTTATTTTTCAGAGTTACCAGCATCAACATTGGCTCAAAGGTGCAAATATAGGTTGGTTTAAACTGGCTATATGGAGTAGCAATCCTACAATTGCTTATTTTTTTCAATACGCTGACCAAGTATGTTATAAATCCTGTCTGCCAAAGTGCTACATTTGATAAGATCCCTCAGATGGGTCTTATTCTGCCATGGCACTTGCTTATGAAACATTATTTTAGGTGAGGGTGGCTCCTTCGCTGTTAATTTTTTGAAAGTTCCTCCAAACCAGACTTGGGGCCACAAAGGACTGCTGAGTTACTGAGTTGGCTCCACTGCATTTAATATTTGTTACCCTGACTTTGCCTTTTAATCATAATTTTTCATTCTCTGAATTTTGTTATTTTTTTATAGCAGTGAGTTATATAAATTTGATGAAAGAATAAAGTAATAAATTCCAGTGACTAAAACTTGGGGACCTATTGCATGCATGCTACAAGCTGCTGTCTCATGGACATGCGACCTCTTTCTGTAGGGGAAAGTTATTGTTTTAGTACAAAATATGCTTAATATTACATAAATGCCCCAATGTTTGCTTCCTGTTTAATGTTGAACCATTCGTTGAGCATTCTATTTCTTTTTACACAATTTCCGTCATGTATCAGTCAACAGCCACTGAACAACTAGGAAATGGACCCTTGATACAAGCACTAGACCTTGAGAAAGGCCAGCAGAGTCAGGGTCATCCTAATCTCTGGAAGGAGAATGTTTCATAGGGTGAGTGCTATGAGAAAAAGGCCCAGGTTAAGACCTAGTGTCATAGATTCGCCCCTGGACCCCTCTCCAGATATGAGATGGAGGAGAATGAGTTTGAGTCTGCAGAAAAGAGTGAAGCTGAGTGTTGGTCAGGATCATGACTCAGCAAATCAGCTGGGTCATTTGCACCAGAGACAGCCTGAGGGAAATGAGCTGGAACAAGTTGGCCAGGACACTCCAGGCAAGGACCGGGAGCAGCTGCTGGCCTTTAGCAATGAGGAGGAGTGGATTTCACAGCTCCTTCTGATCCAAGGTCACGTAGAGAAGAAAGGAGACAAACACAATGCCAGTCAGGAGGCAACCTTGTCTTTTATGAAGAGTTGCACTGGCATTGCCTACTTAACCCTGCCTGAGGACTTAAGTGTTGCTGGAACAATATGCCCCGTTCTGTGTCTTGTGTGGTCGTGCAGTGTATCCCGGCCTATTTGACTCTTGGACTGCTTTCCTGGACTTTGTGTGTGCCTATTAAACTCAGTTACTCTTGCTGCACTGATCTTGGAATGTGGACCTACGCAACAGGGGTGCTTTCCAAGGACCTGTTTGAGGGGATTGAATAAACACCTTTAGAACTCTTGCTGTGGGGCAGAATACCTGTCTATGTTTGCTTTGATAATATTTTTTGCAACTTTTCTAAGCATACACACTTATTTGCTATCTTTTAATTTTTGCAGCAACTATTCTCTTATATTCTCTGCCCATCTTTCATTTCATTATTCTGTCGAACATTCCCATTTGTGTATTTACATAAATCCATGGCACATGGTAAGACATTCCCCCCTCCCCCACTGGGTTCCAAGCATCTCCTACGTTGTCTTTTCTTACATCTGCTTTCCATTTAGTTTCATGAAAAAAAATATCTGTTTTTCATACAAAACTATGTGGTCTGTAAATTGTTCTCTTCTGGAAGTAGTTCTTTCACCATGATTTCTTCAACTTTTTTACACTATTTAACTTTCCTTTCATTAAAATCCACTCTTGTCAAGACTATGAAATGCTCTCATGTCCAGAAGCTCTTATCATTTTTGCATCCTTCGCTAATTCTCTTTCATTGTAAAGTAGCAAATCTATAAAACGTTTAGGTTTATTCCTTTGCCATGTAAACCCAAATTACTTATTCCAAAATAAAATTAACTAAATAAAAACATGTCATTGCTTTTTAAATATAACCTGTAATATTAATATTTTATTAATATTGTGTGGTCGTGCCATGTATCCATGTATTCTTTTAAAATTTTTATCCATTTTGGTCATCTAAGCCCTACTAGGTAGCTAAAACCATTCTTGTTTATTATACTTTAGTTACAACTTTTAAGCTTACTATTTACTAGTATGCCTTTAACGTGAGGATATAAGGAGGAAAATGTAGCATCTGCATTGTGTTATATACTTAAGCTAAAACTGTAATCTTAATTAATTTCCTTTAAAAAAAGGATTATCCAAAGAGAGAAGGATCAACCACACACAAACCCTTTGGAAAAATTCTACTTCAACATCACTAGATGCATGGAGATTGCATATATATTAAACAAAGGAGTAAATATCACAAAACTTTTTTCTGCTTGATCAACCTATCACATAGTTAAACATATTTACATATTGTGTGCATATGGGATACTGCATTCTCCATTGCTTACACATGCTGAGAAAATGTGGAATACACAACACTTTGCATTTGGATTGCATGCCATTCCTAACTGTTAACAGACTTTTCCAGTTGTTTTGGACAATAGCTTCCAAAGTCCTTTGCTATTAGCCATTCTGGTCAGAACTAAAGTTGAAAGTTGAAGAGCGAAACATCTAAGAGGTAATGAATTAGGTTCTTAATTTCTGTCCCAATGTAAAGAAGAGACTTCTTCCAATCCACCTAAAACAGTAATTTGCTTGCTGCCACTCTGTAATTTGCTCAATCGCTTGAGTAATTGTTAAATACAGTTAAGCAATTAGCTGCATTGCAGTAACTAAAAATCTCTACCAGATTTTAACAATATTAAAATATTAGCAATATTCCTATAAACAGAATTCAACCATTATTCTTACCAATTCGCACTCTCCAGGAGCAGGAACTTCTGAAATAAGTGTAAAGAACTGGCTGTAGGAAAAAGAAAAAAGTTGACAGCTACAATTGAAAGCTCATTCATTTCAAGCTTCACATTGCATATAATGTAAAAATCTTTTTGAAGGTTAAGCTGTAGAGACTAACAGGCCTAAGTAGCAAAAATCCAAAGAAGCACTGACTTTTAAGCAAAGAGGTCAGTAAACCAACGGCAAGTCCAGAACTGTAATACTATTAAGATGGAATTGCAACTTTCATGCTGACTATGGGAAGTTGAATTACTGGTCACTAACAAAGGGCAGTTGAAATACTACATTTTTGAAGAATCTCCCACCATTGTTTTTCATGAAATTTTGACAGAAGATCATACATAGAAAAGGTTGTTGAGAGAGTTGCAGCTACTGCTTTAAAAAGGAGCAGGCTCTGAAGCCAAAGGATGAAGATTAGAGCAGCTACTGCTCTAAAACAGAGAAGTATGAAAGTGTTAAAAAAAAACCCATTTCATGAATGCAATGACAGCTCGTGAGCTGTATAAAAAAAAATTCCCACTTTATTCTCACCTTTTTGGAAGTCTCCATGCTAAGTACAGAGTCCACATAGAGTACTGCATTCCTGTATTCCATGAAAGCTAGCTGAGATAGTCTTGGCTGGGGCGGGGAACAGGAGCTTCACTTGCAGCCAATCACAGCTGTCTGAATGCAGAGGAGCAAAAAAATTACAACAGCTCATTCCTCCACAGATTTTAATCTAACATTTTGGGGAGGGGGAGGAAACAGGCAACAACGCCATATTCTGCTCAACAGAAATGCATTGTTATTTTACAGAATTGGCTAACAGTGCCCGCGTTCCTAAGTTATCTGCATTTCCTTCAATTGCATAATTCAATTCTTACGGGATTCAAAGCATTCCGAGAAGCCCGGAAAATGCAAAACAGAAGGCATAAGGAAAGAATTGATGGAGCAGAAGAGTATCTATCATTTTCTTTCTGCACTGATCTCCAGAAGCAGAAATTGAGGGGCTGTACCCCCTTTCTCTTACAATTTCCCAGCCCTTCTTACTGAGATGCATCAGAACCTGCACATGATGCAGCATAAAGACACTTCTTTAAAAGGAAAATAGAAAGAAGCTCAAGTTACTGCTGTGATTGAATTTCCTATATAGGTAGTCCTTGACTTACGACCACAACTGAGCCCAAAGTTTTTTGTTGCTAAGTGAAACATTTGTTAAGTGAATTTTGCTCCATTTTACAACCTTTTGTGCTGCAGTTGTTATGTGGATCACTGTAATTGTTAAAGTAGCGACACCATTGTTAAGCAAGTCTGGCTTCCCCATTGACTTTGCTTGTAAGGTCACAAAAAGGGATGACATGATTCTGGGACACCGCAACTGTGTCCCAGAATCATGTGATCCCTTTTTGTGACCTTCTTACAATATGAGCCAGTTGCCAAGCATCTGAATGTTGATCACATGACCACAGGATTGCTGCAATGGTTGTAAGTGTGAAAATCAGTCACAAGTCACTTTTTTCAGTGCTTTTATAACTTTGAACGGTCATTAATGAATTGTTGTAAGTCGAGGACTACATGTATGCTGTTGACTTTATGATACTCTTACTGGAAACTATAGCTTGTGGTTATGTGTGTTTAGTAATCAAAATGATTTGCTAGCCACAATGTTGAAACATTTATATTACTTGTTTGTTAGACAAAAAAATCATTTGAAAGTGTCGGATAAGGTATAAATATGGTGTATGGAGAGCAGAAGAGGCAATAACTGGGTTTTTCTTTTTTTTCTTTGGTAATTGATGGTAAGATGAATTGATGTAATTACTTAATAAAACAACATGATATTGACTATGTAATAGTATAAATGTGATTATATGCTATGAAAATGGAAAATAAAAACTTTCTATGTGAAAAAAAATAAAAAAATACCAAAAACCCCCAACCATTTGACTTGAAAAAGGATTTCTTGCCAGTGACTCTAATAGGATACCGATAAAAAGGCTACTAGAAGCCTTAGTATGAATTGTAGTTACTTTTTTTCAGCCAAAGAGAAACAGAAATAGATCAAGATTCTTCAAGGCGATTTTCAGTCACATCTACATTTCCTGTTTATCATTGTTATGGAAATAAATCATCTACCAATCAAGTAATTTACAAATTACTAGATCTAAATCTTGTCTTAAAACCGTGGGATGGACGATGGCTCAGAATTGTGGGGAATCTTCATCATTTGGCTTCAACGTCTGCTCCTTCAAATAAACATTTCATTAAAAATCATGTTTCCTACAATATGCTGGACACCTCTTGATCCAAATATTTTACATCAGTTGTTACTCTGCAATCATCACAGACTACTAGCAATTAACCTAATAAAACTCCATAAAAAAACCCAGAAAAACAGAATATAACCAGCAGTATTGAGCAAAGGGCAATCAGAGTGATGCAAGCAACATTACGATACAAGTCCTACTCCTTTTCTACATTGTGACACTGAATGTATGCTTCAAGGATTTTTTTTACCATTTTAATGAAAGCAGTGAGAGCCAACAGATTTCATTCAATGTAATCACCCTTCATTACGTACCATCAAGCCGCTATAGGCTTCTAATGACCACATAAATTTTCTTCATGATAACCCATAAAGTAGAATAAACATGTATTTATCACGCACACATTAACTAGTTGTAGATTCAAACAAGGTTATGTGCCTTGATTTTTTTAAAAAAAATCGGGTATACATTTAATTTTATAAATTAAAATCTATGATGCATTGCTTTTTGCTTTCATATTTATTCATTTCAGTCAACACAATACATAGCTTGATTCATATAGACCTATCACTACTTGTATGTTATTAGCACATTCACAAGCATGGTTGTCCTCGATTTACGACCACAATTGATCCCAAAATTTATGCTGCTAAGTGAAACATCAGTTAAGTGAGTTTTGCCCTATTTTATGACTTTTCTTGCCATTGTTGTTAAGTGAATCATTGCAATTGTTAAGTTTGTAACAGGGCTGTTAAGTGAATCTGGCTTCCCCATTAACTTTGCTTGCCAGGTCACAAAAGGAGATCACATGACCCCAGGACACTGCAACCGTCATAAATATGAACCAGTTGCCAAGCATCTGAATTTTGATCACCTGAAAATGGGGATGGTGCAACAGTCTACCGTGTTTCTCCCCGAAAATAGACAGGGTCTTCTTTTCTTTTGACACTCAAAATAAGCTCTTGGCCTTATTATTGGGGAGGGTCTTATTATTTTTGAGGTGCAAGAGGAAGCGAGTGTGGTCACCCATGGCTGCTGCTGTCTTGCAATATTTTGGAGAGGGCTTATTTTAGCGCATGCGCTCAAAAGCCCGATTGGGCTATTATCTGGGGAGGTCTTATTTTCATGGAAACCAAGTATGTATGAAAAAATGATCATAAGTTGCTTTTTTCAGTGCTGTTGTAACTTTGAATGGTCACTAATCAACTATTGTAAATCAAGAACTACCTGCATTTCAATCTTCACTTGTTGGCCTAGCATTTCCATCATTACTGTATGAATCCATTTTGTTTTCTACTGTGTGAAATACTGTATACTGTTGGAACCTAACTAACTAGGCATATTCACATGATACATCACCTGCCAAATGTGGTTTCCATGATGTTGGGTGATTCCTCTTCTAAGTTCCATGGTTGCAAACATCCATGCTTCATATACTAAAAGGAAAGCTATGTAAACCTGATGCAATGATTATTTTTGCTTGGAATAAACTTGAGAGGGAATCTTCTGGTAAATTTTCCCTCAGATTTATTTTAATCATAAACAATCTTTACACTAAGTGAGGTCATTGGAAATCAGTGGAAGGTTTGCAGCTAGGATACTTAGCCAGAATCCTCAGGAGTTCTTGCAGCCAAGCTGAGATTGGTAGTGATGGTCATGTGACATTCGCCAAACACACAATGTTAAAATTCCATTATCTATAATGGAACTAGAGGTTGAGATAGTTGAATAAAATATCATTTACCCCACTTACATTTAACCAGAATAACACAACAACTCCAATCTTCCTGCCTGGCTCCACAACTTTGCCTTTATCTCTTCCCCAGACTCACAACTTGCCATATATCATCCTCAGCCTATGAATAAGGGCGCTGAAAGTGCTGTTATTATAGTATTTCTCCTCTCATTTGATACTGTCAAATGACAGCTCCTGAAGCCAAAACTTTGGAATTAAAGTCATCAACTCTTGTGGCTATGACTAGAAGTACTTTATACTAAGGATGCGCTGAAAGGAACATAAACAGCCCTTCCTACTTGTCACTGATCAGCTTCTATCTCAGCCTTTGCCATTTCCATTAGCACTTTGGCTACAGAAGGGAAGGGAATAGGTAGCATGATAGGCTTTATATGTACATATGTACTTTATATGTACTGCGACAGAACTTTATTCCCTTTGGGAAGTCCCCTTTCCTGGAGATGGCCTTCTTGCTTATCAAGACACTTCCTTAATGGGATCCTGAGAGGTGGCATGTGAAGAAGAGGCTTGTTAGGGGGTTTTTTACAGGGATTTTTAAATCAATTTTTAAGGGGTGGAGGGGGGGTTGATTCGGATGGCTCAGACAGGCTTAGGGGGGAGTCTGCCAGGACCACAGGCCAGAGCTAATTAATGGGCACGGGTCGGGAGTGCTGGAAAGGGTTGGGATTCCGGGGGAGACATTAAACCATTCCATTGGGGGATTTGCCATCTCTACTGTATGTGGGAGGGGCAGATACGGTGGGGGCGTAGGGCCAAATTAGTCCGGGGACGCGGGTTTGCTGTTTAAGAGCAATTGTGCGCTCCGACCCTCATTGCCCCTCTTGCACCCTTGGGTGCTCGGGATTACAGGACCCGGGTCTCCGGCTGGTATCTCTTAACGCCAGATCCGTGGTACATAAGGCTCCCCTCATTTACAACCTTATACAAGAGGGGAGAGTGGACCTGGCGTGCATTACGGAGACCTGGTGGGCCATGAGGGGAGTGTTCCCCTCATTGAATTATGCCCACCAGGTTTCCGGGTGTTTCACTGGCCGAGAGCCCAGGTAGGGGCGGGTGGTGGTGGCAGTGGTTATTAGGGAAAGTCTTGGACCTCAGAAGGTCACTGTGCCTCAGTTAGGTGGGTGTGAGTTCCTTTTTGTGAAGTGGGGCCTTGGAGTCCAGGTGGGCCTTTTTGTTACGTATCTGTCACCCTGCTATGTTTCATCGGCCCTGTCGGAGCTGCTAAATGTGTTAGCCGGATTGGGTGTTGATTTCCCCAGGCTTATGATCCTGGGGGGTTTCAATCTGCCTTCCATTGGCAAGAATCTGAGTCAGCTCGGGAGTTCATGGCTTCCATGACGGCTATGGACCTAACTCAGTTAATTCAAGACCCCACTCATAACAGGACAAACGCTCAATCTGATTTTTGTCTCTGGACAGTGGATGAATGATCTAGATTTAGGGGATATTTCTATCCAACCCTTGTCATGGTCTGATCATTTCCTCCTTAGGCTTGACTTCCATACTGCTACCCCTCACTGCAGGGAGGTGGAACCGATTAGATGTTTCTGGCCAGATGCCTGATGGACCCTGAAAGGTTCCTGATGGAGCTTGGGACTTATCCTTGCTCACAGCTTGACCCAAGCCCTAGCGGAAGCCTGGGATAGGGGCCTTGGACCGCGTTGTGCCTTTGCAGCCTCTGACCCAGTGCCGATCCTGGTAGCTCCCTGGTTTTCTGAGGCGCTCCGGGAGATTAAACGCCAGAAAAGACACCTAGAGAGTGATTGGAGGGCCAGCCGGTCTGAATCCGACTGAACACTAATAAGAATTCATATTAAATCCTACATAGTGGTGATAAAAGCAGCAAAACGGTAACATTTTTCTGCTCTTATCGCATCCGCAGATAACTGCCCAACCCGCCCTGTTTAGGGTGACCCACTCCTTACTTAATCAAGGAACTGGGGAAGACCCCTTGCAGGGTAGGGCTGAGGAATTTGTTCAGTACCTGCAGGATAAAATCGCTCAGATTCGGACAGGCTTGGACTCGGACTGGGTAGATTCGGGTGAGTCGACGGGGATGAATCTTGTGGAAACTATCTGGGATGAGTTTGACCCAGTGACTCCCAAGGGCATGGACAGGATTATGGGGGAGACTTAGTGCTACCCCTTGTGTGCTGGACCCGTTTCCCTCTTGGTTAGTTTCAGCTTCCCAGGAGGTGACACGAGGCTGGCTCCAGGCGATTACCAATGCTTCAATGAGAGAGGGGTTCTTTCCCACCGCCTTGAAGAGGGAGAAATCTTCCCCCTCAGAGAGGGCCCGCAATCTGGGAGTCCTCCTGGATACGCAGCTTAGTTTAGAAGAACACCTGACGGCCATGACCAGGGGGGCCTTTTACCAGGTTCGCCTGGTATGACAGTTGCAACCCCTTCCTGAATTGGGATGCCCTGTGCACAGTCACTCACGGCCCTCATCCTTTCTCGCCTGGACTACTGTAATGCTCTCTACATGGGACTGTCCTTGAAGAGCACCCGGACACTTCAGCTGGTCCAGAATGCGGCCACGCTGGTTGTCATGGGGGTACCTAGGTGCTCCCCTTTTAGGCGGCTTGCACTGGTTGCTGGGTTGTTTTCCGGGTGCAATTCAAGGTGTTAATTGTGATTTTAAAAGTGCTTTATTACTTAGGGTACTTGCGAGACCACCTACTGCCACCAGTAGCCTCCCACCATCTAGTACGATCCCACAGAGTTGGCCTCCTCAGGGTGCCGTCGGCCAGGCAGTGTAGGCTGGCAACCCCCATGGGGAAAGCCTTCTCTGGGGGAGTGCCTTCCCTTTGGAATGAGCTGCCCCAGGAGCTTCGCATATTCCTGACCTCCGGTCCTTCTGGCAAGCCCTAAAAAGTTGGCTTTTCCAGCAAGCAGGCCTGGCCTGAATAAAATTAATTTATTTTAATTGTTAATTTTAATCTAATTCTAATTGTAAATGTCTATTGGTTTTTGGATATTCTATTTAATATTTTTTTTAAACTTTTGTAATATGTGTTTTTATGTTGTACGCCACCTGGGGCTCCTGGGAGAAGGGCGGCATATAAGTCCAATAAACCTAAACCTAAACCTACATATTTTAAGTCTGCTAACCTTCTACTCCACACGTTTTTTCTCCAAAGTCGTTTAGAGACAAAGAAAGCAGAGAGCCCTCCTCTCCCATTTCACTTGAGAAAGTCAAGTGTATTTCCCTGCTCTGATTTACCTGCACTTTAGAATGTACTGTTATTTTGGACATAGCAGTCCTTTTTTTCCCGGGCTTTGCTCTTATTGCCAGTTTGGGGGCATATGTCAGGTACACTCACTTTCTCACACACCCCCTCTCAGCCCTAGGAAGCAGGCAATGCAAACAACTTCAGAAATCTTGTGAAGGAAAACTGCAAGGATGTGTCCACCCAGTCACAACTAACTTAATAGCATAGAAGGAGTTGCTACAGAATTACAGGTTGTCTCAACTTACAACCACAACTGAGCCCAAATTTTATGTTGAAGTGAGTTTTGCCCCATTTTATGACATTTTTTGCCCCATTTGTTAAGTGAATCACTGCAGTTGTTAAATTAGTAACACAGCTGTTAAGCAAATCTGGTTTCCCCATTGATTTTGCTTGTCAGAAGGTCGCAAAAGATCACGTGACTTTGGGAAACTGCAACCGTCACGTCTCAGTTGTCAAGCATACGAATGTAAATCACATGACTATGGGGATGCTACAACAGTCATAAGTATGACAAATGGTCATGTCACTTTTTTCAGTGCTGTTGTAATTTTGGCCACTAAAAGGATTGTTTAAGTCAAGGACTACCTGTATCTAATTGCACAACAGGATCTGCTTGATTTTCTAGTTATGTCAGCCCTAATAACTTTCACTTTTCTTTTCTTTTTTCTTCTTATGCCCAAATTGTCTTTAGGAGAGGCAGTTAAGAGTCCTGAAAAAGACTGATCTAATTTGTGTTTCATTGATCTACTCACAGAGGTTTTCTCTGGTGCTGTAGATATAATAAAGGAGGAGGGCAAGGAAGCCACAGGAAAAAAATAATCTTTTTTTATAATAGCACGCTCATAAACCAGGAATCCAGGACAGAGCAAAGGCAGTAATGAAGGATAGGAATGTCAATAGGTAAGATGGATAATACGATTTGGGCCAACTCAAGTAGAGGGTAGCTTCTACAGTGGAGAAGAATTGGATTCTAGGAATTGCATGGACCCAACCTCTACCTCTGGCTTCAGATTTCAAACCCTCATTCAACTGCATGTAAAGATTGGCCACAGTCCTAAAAGACTTCAGAATCTGCATTAACCTCTTCTGAACGGTTTAACTATTACTTTAAATATCCAAGTTAACTATTAACCATTAAACTCTTTAACGTAAACTCTTTTAAGTTGGATAATCAAACTGGAGTCAGGTTGTTAAAAAGATGTATTCACGAAGACAGAAGCCAACCACATCGTGATATTTTATCCGCGAAGCAGCCGGGGGAAGGAAGGCAGTAGTAAGAAATACCTTTGCTAACGCGGCACACATTTTGCACTCTCCGCATTGACACGTATCTCGTCGGGAGGAGGGACTCAGGCTCCTTTAACAATGGGCGTGGCCTCGGCCGCCTCACGTTCCGCGTTGTAATATTAATTTTAGCTAGCAACGGACTCAATGAATTACGCCATTCCGGCGAGTTGTTGGGATTGTGGGAGTTGTAGTTTAATCTCTTCCCCAGTTTTTCTCCGTAATTTTGAAGAGCAACATGAATACTGTAATATGCCAGGACCTTTTTAATAGCTTTATTTATCTGTTCAATTTCTAAGGCCACCCGTCTTAGTCAATGACTCATATGCTTTGGACAGAAGCATTATGTATTTTGGTACAGTATAGCTTAAATTAGTGAATATATTATTCAGAAAGTAAATATGTTATCTATTGGGAGTGAATGCAACTTTGTTCATTAGGTCCACTGTAATTGCAGTGCTTTTATTTTTCTTGATTCTTTCCAGTGTTATTTTTATCAATGTTTTTCACTATTAAGAAATGCACTTGATTTCATTACACAGAATAAAGCTTGAGAGTCTTATAGAAAAAACTGGCTGATTTTGCTTTGCTTCTTGGGATTGAGATGGGCAAAGGCTCCTAATCCGTAGATATTTCAAGCAATAGCTATATCCTTGTGAAATTATAATTATGTTATTAGATTTCTTTCATATGGCAGTAGACTCAAAAGAAACAGTTAAGAGATTTGAAGGCGTTTGCAAGCACTTTTTCAGGCTAACATTTTATTATTTCAGATTGCTAGCATATCTGAAAAAGTGCTTCCAGAATCCTGATTTTGGCCTACATTTAACTAGGGTTAACGACATCGACTAATATTTACTAAACCACCACCACCACCACCACCACCACTACTGCTACCTCCTAAAGTTAAAGGTAACGGTTCCTCTCACACATATGTGCTAGTCATTCCCGACTCTAGGGGGTGGTGCTCATCACCGTTTCAAAGCTGAAGAGCCAGCGCTATCCGAAGATGTCTCTGTGGTCATCTGGCCAACATGACTAAATGCCGAAGGCGCATGGAACACTCTTATCTTCTCACCAAAGGTGGTCCCTATTTCTCTACTTGCACTTTTACATGCTTTCAAACTGCTAGGTTGGCAGAAGCTAGGACAAGTAACAGGAGATCACTCCGTTATGCGGTGCTAGGGATTTGAACTGCTGACCTTTCTGATCAACAAGCTCAGTGTCTTAGCCACTCAGCCACGTGTCCCAGACTACTACCTCCTACAATGATTTAAAGGACAAAAGTAAAAAAAAGAATTGGCCAAGCATCCAGGAATATTCAAGTAAGTGGCCTGAAAAAATTCCAATTAAACTAGGTTGCCAGATGTTTGTTGTGTGTTGAAACTATGAAGACACTATACTCTAATAATGAAAAACATTGTGCATTGTATATTTTGGATATTGACTCTAAGTTTCAAGTTACATTTAGGTGATACTTAATCCAACTGATCTCTTACCCAAATGACAGCACATAAAATCTTGGCATGGCCCTTCACATCTTCCTGGTTATATGAAGTGAGCACATTACTTTTATAAGAGGATTTTTAAAAATGAAAGTCCCATCAAACTAAATTGTGATTAAAAGCAAGCTTAGGCCAAGCCATTTCACTAAATACAAAGTGTCAAGCAAGATCTAAATTACAATTCCTCCTCTAACGGACATACAAAAATGGTTAGTGCCTTATTTTTTTGCACTTGGAGTGCTCAGAGATGTAGCAGCCAGAAAAAGATGTCACTGGCCCACTTTGAGGAAGAGATACGCAAAAGGAGGTTTTGTTCAGTTCAACAAAATTAAGGCACTAGACTACGATCCTAATAATATAAAGGAGCCAGCTCATTGACGCTGATGGGAATGAGTTCTGAGGCTTAACTTCATAACCATATTTCAAGAACTACATTTCCCACAATGCTGTAAAAAGTCAGGTTTTTTTTTTTGTTTCCCTCACGTGGATGCAAATATCCGACCCTTTTGCCCAACATGCCTCTCGAAGTGGACTCTTCTTCCCGTGATGCGCTGCGCCCGGTTAAGGGAGCCGACAGGAGGCGCCTCCCATCAGGGCGCGAATGCCACAAGCCACGAACAAGAATTGCCCGGCCGTGCTGGGCCTCCGGCAGCGAAAAACACTCAGACTGGCGAGTGTTCCTGTCTTGGCTCCCTCCGCCCGCGCGACGAGTCCAAGGCGGTTCTGGAGCCCCCTCGCCTTCGTCACTTTCCTTAGCTTTGCTACGCGCTTCTACCGGCTGCGGGAGCCGCCGCACATCTGGTATTGGGTTGCGGGATGCCATGGCGACGGGGGCGGGGCTTTGATTTAGAGGCGGGATTTGTCGGTGGAAGAGTGTATTTTTTAAAAAAACTTCTGCATTAGAGCTCACTTCAGATAGAAGAGTGGTTGTTTCCAGGTGACTCCTGCAGTCACTTGTTAGTTAACCTGCCTTGGGGTCGCTTGCCCTGAAAGGCAGAATAAAAGCAAAAGTCACATTTTTGGTCTCTTCTCTCCACCATCTCTTGCATTTCTGTCCTCCAAACAACCTTATGAGTTGAGTTGGGTTAGGTTCGACTTGAGTAATTAGTCCAAAGGTAGCTTTTGGTTTAATCTGGCTGTAAGCCCCAATACGTGGCATAATGTAGAGGGAACAGCCAACCTAGAATGGATGAAATACAAGAATCTGATCTGGTTAAATAAAATTCTAACATATCAAGGTTCAGAACAGCATTTTTGACACAAAGAAATGACCAAGCTCCTTGCACTTCTGCTTATCTGTCAATATTGTACATTTTAAGACACATTGTTGCACTCTTGAAAACATCACAAAAGAAAATATGAAAGTACAGAGACATTGAACTGAATTTGTTTCAGTAAACAAACATTTGTAGCAGTGGTCAAGCATTGGCTTTGGAGTAAAAGAAGTGCTCATCTGTTAAAAATGATAAATATCTGTGCAAGTCCATTCTAGGATTTTTTTTTAAATTGAGGATACCTTGTGTAGAGAAATTTGAGGTATGGCATTTAACCCTATGCAGCAGTGATCCTGTTTCTTGCTGTTATTAAATGGTATGCTGATTATTGTAATATATTATGGCATGCTAATATATTATAATACATTATAATAAACAGTCCTGCAATTTAGTCCATCTCTGGTTGTTAGTTACTGCAAGTGACATAGGGCCTGGTAATACATGGTATTGTCTCTTGCCCCAAAGTATCTGCCTGGTTAATTCAATCCTGCAGAGTTTTTCACAGTTCCTTTAATTACACAGTGTCATTCCAGGACTTCAGAAGCATGCCTTCTCTATAGCAGCACCTGTCCCCTGGAATGAGATTCTCTTTTAGATCTGGACAGCCCTTGCCCTGCAGGTATTTTGAAAGGCTTTTTGAGGAGTTTGGCAAGGGAGAATAATGCCTTTGCTTGGTTCCTTTCCACTTTGTTAGTCTTCCCATACAAAAATGATGCTTGCAACCTTGTAATGTTTACAAACTTTATGTAAGTATTATAATGAAGTAAACAAAAGTAAATAAGAGTGATCGAATCATATACAGTTATTCATATCAAAGCCTGTGCCTTAACATGAACTTAAGTTTGTCTAATTATAAATAGGATCCAATGGCTGGGACACAATTTCTTTATTTATTTCTAGCAGGATGAATTGGAGAGTACGCTTTTCCAAAATAGACACTATACTTTTACCGCACACTTCGATTAGTTTTCAGTTTTCATGCATATCCTGGCTATAAGACATGCTTGTGAAAGCTATGACCACAATTCTCTGTTTTTAATTTTTGTGGGCGTGTCAGCCTCCTAAAAACAAGTTTGTAGATTTTAGAGATGCTTAATTATGCACTCTCTTTTGAGGGAAATGGAGATATGGGGTGAAAGTCAATGTAATGGAGTTGCACATTTGTAAAATTAAAGAACCATATAAATTAATATGATCAAAGAGAATTCTTTACCTAGCCTTAGTAGAAACTAATTTGGAAAAATCAGCTGCTTTTTTTCATGAATTACATGCAGAACTATTAAGAATTCATCATTCTAACAAATTAGAAGTAAACAAGAACAAAATATATAAATAAGTATGAAGTTTAAACCCTGATAATGACCTTACATTACTTTTGTCTTTTTATAGCTGGGATGAAACACATTTTGGAAAGATGGGGAGTTATTATATTAACCGGACATTTTTCTTTGATGTCCATCCACCTTTGGGGAAGGTAAACAGCTACCATAATATTTAATCTTTTTGAGATTTAGTTAATACTTTTGAAGATTCTTGGTGGAACATCATTACTTCCTGTAAGCATTATAAACATTTCAGTGGATATTCTTTAAAATTACAGTATTTGTTTTATAATTTGGATCTTGCTATCTGGTTGCTCTTTCATTCTTAGCTTGAACATGAGAAACAATCTGATTGGTTTTAGTGTTACTTGGTAAACTATTATTTAAAAATACTCAACTTTAAATTTTTTAATGCAGTTCCAGTCTAATGGAAGCGTGCTTTTAAATTGCAATTTATAATGTGACAAAAGGAAAAGTGCGGTGGCCTAGAGGTGAAGCTCTCACCTCACAATCAGGAGGCTGTGAGTTCAATCCTAGGTAGAGGCAGATATTTCTTTCTCCGGGCACAATGAGAATATATCTGCTGAACAAAACTCTGCATTGGTGACAGGAAGGGCATCTGGCCAGTAAACACTCCGTTCCATTCAGTTTGCCCATAAAGAGATTATGGGGTCATTAAAAGAAGATTAATGTTGTAAAAGGAAGAAAGTATTCAATAACTGACTAGAGAGTAATCATACAAAATTCTGAATTTTAAAAGTAAATATGAATCTAATTTTAAATTTTTGACCTACCTTCAGCCATATATATTTTGAAGTTCAATTTCCAGACTTGAAAATGTATGCATTTTTAAACATTTTGTTTAATGATTAGAATTTCCAGAATTTTGTCATGCATAAAATTTTATAATATAGGAAGTTTGAGAAATCACTATGGCTAACTATTTTCTGAAGACCAGTTTTTATAGTGTATCATTACTCTTTAACATAGTTAAGCACAAGTTTCACTTTTAAAAGTGATGAGCTGTAGGCCTTTTTATTTACTTATAAATGCTTTGATCTGATAAACTTTTGAATTTTTTTCTGCTTTACTAATATTGTTCCTTTTCATTCCTAGATGTTAATAGGACTTGCTGGCTATCTGAGTGGTTATGATGGGACTTTTCCTTTCCAGAAGCCTGGGGACAAATATGAACATCATAACTATATAGGAATGAGAGCGGTAAGGTTATAAATATATCTTTGGAGAATAGTAGGAGTTTTTCTTTTTAGTTCTAATAGTGTTAGAGCCAGAATTTATTATGTCTGAGATTCCTGTCTTGGAAAACCTCTTAATTCAGTGGTGAAACAGTTTTTTTTCTATCAGTTCTTTCTTCTTGCCAACCTGTTCTAGAAGACTGGTATGGTCAGGAGTGGGCTTCAAAAATTTCAGCAATGGGTTCTCTACCAGGTTGCTGGGTGGGTGTGGGCATGGTTGGCATGGCCTACTTGACCTCCTGCACCATGGTGGGGAGGGGGGGATTTTCACCTTCCCCAGGCTCTGGAGGCTTTCCTCGAGCCTCTGGGAAGGTGAAAACTGCCTTTCCCGGGCTCTGGACACCAGAAACGGACTCGTTTCTGGCCTTCTGGTACTTCCGGGAGGCCTGTTTTCCCTCGCTGAGCCTCTGCAGGGGCCCTGCACTTACCTTGCATCCAAAACGGGCTGTGTGGGTACTCCTGGGAAGAGAGGGGCAGGATGAGAGGGGCCAACCAGGGGTAGGATTTGGAGATTCTCTGAACCAGCCATATTGTTAGCTACGAGTTCTTCCGAACCCGGGCGAACCCATAGCAGCCCATCCCTGAGTATGATGGTACCATCTATCATTGGGAGTGTCTTGAATTACTGATGAGGAAAGGAAATGTTAGATCCACTTTTAGATTTTAAGAAGATATTTTGAAATAGCTTGTAAGCCTCATTTTTAAAAGAAATATTTCTTAAATAGTTTTCTGTATGTTAAAATGAAATATTTCAATGAAAGTTTTAAAATGTATAGGAATAAATAAGGGAGGTGAAATGTTTATTTCATTACCGCTGCTTTTTAGAGGAAACTCTAAAAAGTTACTTCAGTTTTTTTTTAGCAAATTCTTAATTTGTGATGCCCGTATCTTGTTAATATGGATTAAATCTACCTATGGTGGAACTTTCTTTATCTCAAGCATGCCATTCTTTACTCATGACTTTTCCTGTGCAAGTAGTAACAATAGAGCTGATTGTTATGTAAGCAGTTTGACTATTTTGGGACATACATATTAATGATGTTAGAGTGGAGTGAATAGAACTAAGGAATAGATTCAGTATTTGAAGAACTGTTCATGTACAAGATAAAGGAAATGAAGAAGAGTAATTGAAGAATTGTAACCAAGGTGTGCAGTGTATAGCAGAACAAATTCCAGACTTTGATTTTTTTAAAAACAGATACTCTATTCACAATTAATTGGACAGTGTCAGTCAGTCACTAGATAGAGCTCTCGTGGCACAGTGATTATAAGGCAGTATTGCAGGTTAACTTTGCTCACAGCCAGGAATTTGAACCTCATGGGCTCAAGGTTAAGGTCCATCCTTCCGAGATCGGTAAAATGATTATTGGAGGCAATATGCTGACATTATAAACTGCCCAGAAAGTGCTGTAAAGAACTGTAGAGTGTTATATGTCTTAGTGCTATTGCATTAGCAGAGTTTAAAGAGGATATCAATGAAGAGAGATGGGGGGAAGGGGAGAACAGAACAAAAATTGGAATTTTAGTAGCTGAATTCCTGGGAAATAACAGGCTAACTGTACAGGTAGTCCATGACTTACAACCATTCGCTTAGTGAGTGGTCAAAGTTACAACAGCACTGAAAAAAGTGACTCACAACCATTCCTTGCACTTACGATCGTCACATTATCTTCATGGTCACATGATCAAAATTTGGGTGTTTGGCAACCAGCATGTGTTTACCATAGTTGCTGTATTCCGAGGTCATGTGATTGCCATTTGGGGCCTTTCCAACCAGGTTCCCACAAGGAAAGTCAGTGGGGGAAGCCGGATAATCTTAATGACCTTATGAAGAATGCTTTTCTTCTCTTTTATTCAGTTCTGTGCCTTCCTTGGTTCATGTTTGATCCCCTTCTGCTACCTCACAGTGCTGGAGCTGTCCAGATCATTGCCTGCAGCAGTAATCACTGCTACCATCCTGATTTTTGGTAAGCAGCTGTTTCGTATGGCTTGGCCTGTGTTTGGTCTTCTCTATTGTGAAAGATTCAGTGAGATAATTGGCCAAGTCTGTATGCATCTTGCTCATACTTTATCTTATGCCAAACCTTGTAACCTGTTTACTGATAACAGACCATTATTATGAGGGATTCTCTATAGTGGCTCTTCAGTTATGGAAAAATTTGTGTAGAGATGTTTTGCCTCACAACAATTTTGCAGAAAATCTGACAGATATTTATCCATATGATCAAACTTTAATTAGTTGTTTAAGAAATCAGAGTTGTGTTTTGTATCTAGTCTAACATGCTTTTTTCCATGCAGGCCTGGGAACTACAAAGACAGAATCAATCAAGTGGCTGATTTGTTAGTGTTGTAGTTGCCATGGGTGGTGGGGTGAGGTTTTTTTTTCCAATGGGTGTTTATTATATGGTGGATTTTTTAAATATTGTAAGCCCCCTCAGAATCTCCTATGTGTAAATTGGGCAGCTTTATAAATTTGTTTAATAAATAATACATATTTCCCCTCAAAGAAAGCCAGGTTTTTCACAAAACAATTCACCTTTGAAAGAACATGTTTATTTTAGATTCACTGAGATGCAGTCATCTTTTTTCTGTCTTGTCTTTGTGTATGCAAGCTTGTGAGAGAGAGTAAGTTAGTGATCATCTTAGGCTCAGAATATCTTTCTAAGTACAGTAATGTTTCTGAAAATGAAAATGTTGGGATGACAATTTACTTTTAGAATTCAGTATGATTATGTTCGACTAAGCATTGATAAATTATTTGAATGACAAAGCTAGTATATGTTTCTCTCATTTTTTTCAGACACTGGCTTCATTACAATCTCACAGTACATTCTTCTTGACCCCATTTTGATGTTCTTCCTTATGGGAGCTGTACTCAGTATGGTTAAATATAATTGCTATTCTGATAGGTAAGATGGCAGCGATTGATTCTTACGAATTAGACATGGGCCCCTTATCTCTCTTACAGTGCATTCATATTTATTTATGTTGTAACTTTTAACCTGGCATCATGACCCCAAAGAGCTCTGTGGAATACTTACAGTATAAAATATAAAGCAACTATAATACCAAAATTCATCAAGAAAAAGCAAGAGTTTGATAGGGGGCTGCAGTGGCTCACGTGGTACGATTTTGGACCTGCGCACCGCAGAGATTGGCGGCCCGATTCCCATGAGCGAATAAACCATGTAGGGACAAGAAAGGAGCCTTCCTCAATTGCTTACTGGCATTCAGGCATCCTGCGGGGAAAGCAGTGGTGGGTTGCCCCGGTACAGTGCTCCGGAGGGCCCGCCCGCCCGAGCTTCTTATCTGTTTTAAAGCTTCTGTGCTGCCGCGCATGCATATGGTGCGTACAGCGCCTGTGCAGTGCTCTGTGGAACAGCTGGAGCATTGCAGAGGCACTAAGACGCATGTGCGCGTGTGCTGAGCATTTTCATGACATCGCCGGCCCCGTTCCAACCGTACCAGTTGGAACGGGATTTGAAACCCACTACTGGGGTAAAGATATCACCACCCCAAAAAATTCCTTTCACAGAGGCTGCCAGCCACCTCGGTGATCCCTGGCTAACATGTGCCACATGCTTAAAACAAAAAGTTTGATAACATTATATATTATATGGTTAAAATGTAAAAAAGAAGGGAAACAAATGCGAAAATAGAATATGCAATAGATTACATTCAAATTGTAAGCATTTGGGGTCCCATAATACAATTGCTGAAACCAGCAGCTCATAGGATTGGAAAAAATTTTTTTATTTCAAAAGGAAATATTGCTTTAATGCAAGTTATTGGTGTTGCTGTCCTTCCCATTTGCTGCTATGTCACTATTATTTTATAAAAACACTTAATAAAATTGGCCATATGATACTGATAAGGTTGTAAAAGTTGGGGGCAGTCTCTGCTTCCTGTTGTGGTAGACCAGGGCTGTCAAACTCGCAGCCCATGGGCCGGATGTGTCATGTGCTGGCCACTCAGTTTAGTGAAGGGGAAAAAAGTCATGATACATCACTTGATGACGCCATGATGACATGAGTTTGACACTCCTGTGGTAGACTCTTATTGTTCTAATCAAATTGTAGAAGCTTTTAATAGGACCCTGTCTTACTTTCCCCTGTCAAGTAAAGTGAAAAGGATAGCAAGTAAGAAGAGGATGTTTGTGGTGATACAGAGTGATCTATTAAGTTTATTGCATCCCTGGTTTGTCTATTTATTGGATATTAGATCACAGCTTTTTAACCCTGTTTATAATCATTATGTTTTATGAATTGAATTACTGTACATTTTTCATCTACTTTCATTCTCTCTAAAAAAAATGTATTACCAAAGTACATCATCGTACTGTGTCTTTTATTATTTGCATTAATCACCCAATGCTGTCAACAATGCAATAACACTGAGCAATACTTATGTATTTTATAGTATATATGTAATAAATAAAACCATGAAAGTTGTTAAGATAGTTTATCTGACAATTTTACCTACTTTGGCAACCACAAATTGTGGGGATGGGTGGGCGATTTTTTTTTTTTTTTTACTATTGTAGATGAATATGTCTTAAGCATGCTTGTTTGGAAAAAAGACTGTGACATATGGAATAAAATGTCCTGCATTAAAAGTATAAACAGTGAAATGATTTTTAAGAGGATCTCAGAAAAAAATGAGTACATTTTGTTTTGATAAGTGTCCGTAGATGAAGTTTTCTATATTAATTAGGTTTGTGTTCCTCCTTTCCTTCAGGAATACAAAATGGCAATCAATAGTTTCTCCTTATTTGTTTTTTCACAATAGCGAGAGTGTGAGAGTGACAGTGGCTCACAGATACCATGAGCTTATGTGGTAAAGTGGGTACTTGAATCTGAGCCTCCTTCTTCCTGCGTACTGAGATATTATTTTTTAGTTGTAGCTAGATTTTTTGTGCATACATAGAAAAGACACTGATTCCTCACCAAGCACATTCCTGGTTACTTTCTTAGGCAACCTGAAACCACTATACCAGCGATGGCGAACCATTTTTGGCTCACGTGCCATAAGTGGGGGGAGCGCAGGGGAGTCATGCACGGGCGTGCCGCACCCATAATGCAATGCACAACCTTGCAGTGTGCATGCGTACACTACAGACATGACCCCTCATTTTTTGCATCCTTTTTTCATCCTCCCCAGGCTCCAGAGGCTTTATAGGAGCCTGGGGAGGGTGAAAAAAGCCTCTCCTGCCCTCCCAAGGCCCTCCGGAGACTTCAGGGATCTTCAGGAGGCTTCCCTGAAGTCTCCAGAGGGCAAAAAAAGACCCTACGAGCAAACCGGAAGTGATCAAACATGGCTGGAGCCAATTTCCCCTTCTGCGCCATTTTTTTGTAAGCACCAAATTTCCTGTTTTGGGTCACGATCAAATCGAGTTGCGGTCAAAGTTATGGAACGAATTATAGTCATGGCTAGAGGTTCTACTGTAGTAAGATGTTGCTTAGATGATTTCTATAGATCAGATTTTGAATGGATATTTTTAGTATGGTTACTTTATTATGGTCATGGACAGAATTACAAAGAAAATTACAAATAAAATATAAAACAAAACAAAATATTACAATTGGCGATGGAGTTGTCAGTGGATAATTAAAGTCTGCCTAATTTTACAGATAGTACAAAAACATAGCCATGTTGAACAAGATAGCAATAGCAGTTAGACTTATATACCGCTTCATAGGGCTTTCAGCCCTCTCTAAGCTGTTTACAGAGTCAGCATATCTCCCCCACAGTCTGAGTCCTCATTTCACCCACCTCGGAAGGATGGAAGGCTGAGTCAACCTTGAGTCGGTGAGATTTGAACTGCCGAACTGCAGATAACAGTCAGCTGAAGTGGCCTGCAGTACTACTCCTTAACCACTGAGCCACCTCGGCACTTATTAGAGTTAATCATGTTGATGTGATAACAGTATTTGATCAGATTGCTTTATGTATAATTATAGAGAAATTTCCCCCAAGAAAAGATCACTGTTTTACCCAAAATGGTGTTTATTGGAACTGCAATTCCTATATTTTCCAGAGGAAATTTGAAAAATACCTGGTTGGAGAAGGCTGATGTAGAATAAGCTTCTTGAATATGTACTTTTATAGTGCTTTAATTTTGGTGCAGCACATAAGATTCATGGCCTTATTTTTGCTGTACTAACAAGGTTGAGAACTGTAGTCAAAATACCTGGGTGGACCAGGGTTAGGAAAGAACAATTTTGGAACCAGGTTCTATCTTTATGAGTTATTGATACCACCCTCCTTTTCTCTGGATTAAATGTAACTCTTACTATATCTCAGTGTGTCACTATCAATCTGTTTTCAGAATTATTTTCTTTCATTTATAAATAGAATATATTTTAATATAGATTGTTGAACAAAACATTTTTTCCCCCAAAAATATGAAAAATGTTAAATTCTATATTTTACAGGTCTTTTACTGCTCCCTGGTGGTTCTGGCTGTGTTTGACTGGGGTGAACCTCGCTGGTGCAATGGGGGTGAAATTTGTTGGCCTTTTTGTTGTCCTTCTGGTTGGCCTGAATACTATCTCTGAACTTTGGGAGTTATTGGGAGACCTTAGTCTATCACTGGTGAGTATGTAAAACTGTATTAGTTTTTTAACATTTGTATGAAAAAAGATAGTATTCTTAACAGATCACAAAATTGTAATGTATCAATTAGGTTACTGAATTCAGATTAAAACAACCTCAAACTCATATCTATACAGTTGGCTGAACTGTATAAACTTTCCACTTGCATTTCATTCCAACACAATATTGTTCATGTGTGTGTGTATATACACACACTGGCATCCAGAAATTGTTGGTGCTCCAACACTGGAGATTGTAAAGAAGAGATTGGAAAACCATTTATTTGAAATGGTATGGCGTTTACTTCTTAAGCAGGAGGTTGGACTAGAAAACCTCAAAGGTCCCTTTCACCTCTGTTATTCTCTTATTCTCTACACATACATATCTAGCATTGTTCTCGAGTACCCAAATTTATGGACATGTGTAAAGTTCTAGAAGTGATTTTATATGACAAATTTTACTGTTGAAATGCCTTAAATTGGTTACCTTAATAAGCTATGATGTGTATTGAGGAGCTGGGGAGGAAGCCTGGAAATTGTTTGAACATTAGTAAAGCAACAAATGTACCCTACAAATTGGATTCCTCCCCATCCCAATAAATTACTGGTTTATAACTATGCCTGATGGATTTAATGGCCTTTACATTTTGAGTTATTTTTTTTAAGATGAAGAAAACTGCAAGTCATTCATCACTAAGAATTTATTTTTTGGACATAAATAGCTTGCCATGGTAGAAAGAACTTACATTATTTCTGGATAGTAAATTATTTCTATGCAGTGCTTCGGAGAAATTAGATATGAAGTATGCTGACAGTGTCAATAGACATTATTAAATTGGCAGCTCATTAACAGCAAGAAAAGTAGCTTTCTGGTATGTATAATTTACTGAAAGCCTGTATTCTCTGGATGACATTTTTAGTTTAAAGTTATTTTATTAATTGTTTCTATTTCTTTTATATATGAAAATGTGATCTTTTTTCTTTCTGCTGTGTGATTTATTTTCTTGATTAAAATACATGTAGTGCAAGGATGTGAGTTTCAGCTTTTGAAAAAAACTACTCCAAAAAGTATTAATCAATTGTAAATGAAATAAAGCAAATCCATGTTACTTAGATCTCCTTTTGCAGATGGTTGTTCAGAAATTTAAGCCGCACCATTGCCAACATAGTTCTTTGAATTTTAAACTATGCAAAGCAGCGTATAATTCTAGATCAGGATTGTCCGAATAACTGTTTTTTAGCCCTTCACCACTTAAACTGAAAAAGTATTACATCGAGATTATTAATTATTTCCCTCCGATAGGATATTCAATTTACTCAGTAATCCTTTTCTGCCATTTGCATTCTTCTTAGGTAACCCAAGAAAAAAAAACTTGCAATAACAATATAAGTTAACATACTTGAAGGATGAGTGGGAAATAGTGGATTTGGACAGCATTTCATGCATGGTTATTTGAAAATATGTACTATAATATTGAATAATTGGATGAAGTTTTAGCCACCATATGTAGTAGTTTACTCCAACCTTTTCCCCTAAATGGCATATAGAAGAATGGATAAACAGAAGCGAATACTGTATGTCACAGTATTTGGAGTTTTGAAGAAGTTGAAAATAAGTAATTTCAGAAGCCTGTCTTGAATTTGATTGTAATTATCTATTTTGTCCAGAATTGTTTTTAGTTAGATATGTAAGCAAACAATGCTAAAAGAATTTTACCAGTGAGAGCTATTCTTCTACATGTACATAAGATAAAAGCCCCAAAGTACAATCTTTTATATCTTTATTTAGAAATAACAGTGCAAATCTGTACTCAGGAATAAGATATATTGAATAAACATGGAAAATTTAGCCCCCAATTCATTCTCCCATCAGAAAATCTTTTAGGAAAAATTGAAGTGTGAATGAGTAACAAATTTTTGATTAATTCATGTATTTATTTTTTAGATAGATGCCATGTGATTTTTTTCCCGGTACCCACAGTTCATATGTACAGTTTCAAAAGCTTTTTTATTTATTTTCAATGAAATTGTTTTTGAAATGACATATGACTTTTCTGTTGCCATATTGATGTACTCCTGGCATGATTGGGAAGATAATACATCAGATGAAACTTTTTTAAAAAATTGAATATGCTTTGTTCCAGTCTAATTTTAAATTTGTAAGTGTAAAATTTGTGGCTTTGTTGCTTCAGCACTGGAAATATATAGACACAACTTGTTTTGATAAAGAAAAATCTTGCCTAAAAGTTGATGCACCTGTCTTATTATTATTATTTTTTAATTTCAGGTCACACTGGGAAAGCACTTCTTAGCTCGTGCACTTTGCCTCATTGTACTGCCTCTTGTCCTCTACACAGCTCTTTTTGCAGTGCATTTTGCAGTGTTAAACAGAAGGTATCTCATCTCATTCTGTCAGAGAGGAAATACACAGTTGAGGACCTGTGCACTGTAATTGCTGCAGTGTTTGTTTGGACCCTATACCAAGCCTTTCTTAAAGACATTTAATTGACTTCAGTGTAGTGTTTACATTGATTAATTGCAGCACCAGGCCAAAGCTAAACAGGCTTAGAAACCTCAAGGATGCAGAGTAGTCTGAAAAGTAAAAACAACAACAACATACACACATCCAAGATAAAGGGAATAGTGAACTACTTATTTATTGCTGCCAAGAAAACCTCATGAACTGTTGAGCTTGTTTTCAGTGAGTTTTCATTTATTTTAAAACTGGCTAAACATGATTTTTAGTGAATAGTGAAGCCAACCAGGCTTTGAAATTACTGCCGATTATGGTTGGATAACTGATGTGATAATTCATAATTTACCTCTGGAAATGACAGGTTGTAAAGATCTCTCAAGTCTAATCCATGGCTTGATCTGATTGTATGTCTAAACTAAATGATAGTTCTAATGGTTCAGGACATTAGATCCTTGCAGACATCTAAAAGAAGTGGAAAGCATTTTTTCTTTTGCTGTTACATTGGCTCCTTATTTAATCATACTGTATACTGAAAGCCCAAGTACTTTTTTTTTCAGTGGACCTGGTGATGGTTTTTTCAGCTCTGGATTTCAATCCCGACTCATTGGAAACAATCTTCATAATGTTTCTGTTCCAGAATGTGAGTATCAGGGTTATTGAAGGGACAAATGCTCTAGAAAACTCTACATTCTAGTAAACAAAATTTTCCTATATTTAGAAACATTTTAGATCGTTCAGAGCAAATCCAATTAATAATTTTTAAGAAAAAGGTTTGTAAAAGGCAATTTTTGCTTGGTATTGTTTGAAATACCTTGATGTGCTGCCTCCAAATTATTTCTAAAAAAATAATCTTTGTTATGTTTGATTTGGGGTCACGGAATGTAAAATTAAGCACAAGTGTGATAGAGGCATATAGAATGCTTTTGTTAATGTTTTGTTTAAAATTATGTACTTCATAATTTTGAAGTGGGAGGGCAATATATTGATAAGGGAGGGCAATATATTGATAAGTTGAATTTCATACATCTGTGTTAGATTAAGCATATTGAGGACCCAGATTGTTGGGGGGCAATATGCTGACTCTGCAAACTGGTTAGAGTAAGCTGGGAAGCACTGTGAAGCGGTGTCTAAGTGCTATTGCTATTTCTGAGCAATAAAGCCATATGTTATTATACAGCAGATTAAGTCCAAAGCCACTCATTGTACAAATGTCTATGACTCTTGAGTAAGTAGCAATAAACTACCAGTAGTAGTTTCCCAAGTTGTACAGCAGTGTGGTTGTACATATTGTACAACTTGTTTAACTTAATCATGACTTAATAATTTATAAGAGTCTAGGTTACACATAAAATGCTAAATTTTAAACTGTATAAATTTAAGCCAGATGGATTACACTATATAATGTGCATGTCTTTGAGAAAGCAGCCAGTTACTGCTTATTCAACAAGCCATAATTGTAGGTTAATATGATACATGAATCAGGTTGATGAGTCTCATGAAGTTATCAAACAGCATTACGTTTACATGAAAGATGCTCAAATGGGGCTGAATTATCTAGACAGATTGATCTGTTTTATATCTATTTAGCAATTTTCTGAACAAGGAACACTAAGAAGGAGGCAGTGGTAAACCACTTCAGAAAAAATGTGCCAAAAATCTTATTCAGGCAGTCTCCGAGAATGAGACACAATTGAATGGAAGGGAAAAAAGCAGTAATCTATGGTTGCAAATGCAACCCTTGGGCCAAGAGCCAAGGTGGCGCAGAGCCAAGAGCCAAGGTGGCGCAGTGGTTAAATGCAGCACTGCAGGCTACTTCAGCTGACTGCAGTTCGGCTGTTCAAATCCCACCAGGCTCAAGGTTGACTCAGCCTTCCATCCTTCCGAGGTGGGTAAAATGAGAACCCGGATTGTGTTGGGGGCAATATGCTGACTCTGTAAACCGCTTAGAGAGGGCTGAAAGCCCTATGAAGCGGTATATAAGTCTAACTATTGCTATTGCTATTTTTTAGATGTAGCATATGGCTCTGTGATAACACTGAAGAACCTTCGCATGGCAGGAGGATACCTTCACTCCCACTGGCACCTGTATCCTGAAGGAGTGGGAGCAAGGCAGCAGCAGGTCAGTCAAGTGTGAAAATCATCAAATTGTCAATCATTCTACTGATATTTCCATAAGTCATTCAGATGACTAAAACATGTGGACATTAATTATTTTTTTACTACGTACGATGGCCTACAAGAATGGAATGGAAAATGGCTACTAGTCATGCTCTCTAAATCAGGAATCTAAAACTTGGATCCTGAAGAGTACTTACAACCTTCCAAATTATTTTCTTCACTCCGTATTGGTACCTTATTGGTACCTGTATTGGTATATTACGAAACTAAAATTTCTTGCATTGTCAAGACCAATTATTAGTCTTGACAAATTATTAAATATTAGTTTTCTAATAAAACATAATATCAAAGTTTTAGTCAACTAAAAATGTTACTGGCTAAGTAACCAGTGTGAAATAGCTTTGATTGCAATTCTTTTTTACAGTACAAACAATTATTTAATAAATATTTAATGGCATACTATAATATTATTCATTTTTCACTCCTTATAGACCCAATATATGTATTTAATCTGTAAACATGTATGTAAAGACTTCAATGTTTCATCACAGGTTCATGAACTAACCTTCATGAGACTATTTTGATGATTTGTGCTTAAGATACTTGGTAGCTTAAGATCCTTACTACCATCAAAATCAACACAACTTTGAATGACATTATGGAATAATAGTGGGATAAATCTGTTTTCTTCATTTTTGTTTTATGTAATCCTGCATGTAAGGTATTGTATTTGTTAGTAATGAGTACAGAATTGTAGCTTCATTAACATAACTTAAGAAATCAAATCTAATAATTCTTTATGTATCCCTAGGTCACTGCATATTTACACAAAGACTTAAATAATTTATGGATTATAAGGAAACATAACTTGAATAGAGGTAAATTGAAAATCACCCAAATGGATTATATTATTCATTTTACTTTTCTTCAATGAAAATGTGTCTTTTTCTCAGGATTATGTACAGTCATACTTGTAACAATGGTGTTTCCCAGATATATTAAATATATGCTATATTTAAATCTTGGTTTTCTTTAAAAGAAAAGCATAGTTGTAGAATGGAATGTGCTTGTATCACTTGAGAGGGTATCTATTTTGGACATCTCATTTGGGGGACATTAATAAAAGGAAGTGTAGCAGAAGGACAGCTGGGACAGTAAAAAGGTCTTTTCAGATAAAGTTAATGTACATTTAATAAATGCATATGTTTTTGCTTTGGAAAAATAGATTTGAATTAAAATATGAGAAGCTTTCAATGAATTTCAAATATACAACAGTTGAAATAGAGTGTTTTTCCTATATTCTAGATAGTATTGCCAGAAAAAGGGATAAGACATTTCAGTGAAGTAGATTTTGATTAAATTTTGGGATAAACGTTTTCTTTGAAAATCTGTCAGACTGTGGAGCAAACTACTTTTGGAAGTATAAGATGATGATGCTGATCTTACATTACTAAAAAAGATTTCTTTAAAAATCTTTGGGACAGCAAATCCAATTCCCTGTTTGTAGACTATTGTTCACTTTTTTATGAGTTGGAAAATATGTACTAGTTTTGCTAGATTTTATGATGAGCTCACAGATTCCACCAATCTCTTTCTTTTCTTTGTTTTAAATAATTCAATAATGGCAAGAGGGGGACACATAGAAGTGCACAGCTTACTCTACTGGGCAAACAATTTGATACAAAAAGCATGAATGGAATATGGGATCCAATAAAAGCTTGCCAAAGAAAACTTCTTATTTCATTTTGGTGATATGTGACAAACAGCTTATAATTTTGCATGTATTATATGTTATCTGCCTTATTTTTAAGGCTGTTTCTTTTACATTGCAATTTTACTGTTGCTCATAAGAGCTTACAGCATTAATTGCTGTTTTAACTGCTGGCTGTAAGTGTACATTATAGGCACATAATAAATAAATATATTAATCCAACTATTTTTGTTATCAGCTGTATTAACTTTTGAAATTAATGTTAACATTTCTAAATATTTATGTTAATAATACTTCTCTTTAACCATGGTATTTTATAAAACTTTTGTGTGTCCTAATACAAGTATTCATCATTCAGTATTACATTAAATAAGTTGCTTATTAAATTCTGAAGTTCTTGTGTTGCTGACAAACTTAGAATTTTCTTCAGAATACTGAAGAAGTGCCAGGATCAAACAAAACAAAATGTTGTATATGTACAAACTGAATATATGAAAAAAGGGTGGAATAATAATCTAAAGAAAAAAAACATGTTTCTTTAAATTGTCCCCATTAATTACTTATAGCTCCAAGGGTCCTTTCCTAATTGCCACACGTGCCACAGTGAACTCAAGTGGCAGAGACAGTTTCCAGAATTTGAAATGGGTTGCTTTCATTGGGCAATTTTTATAGCCTTGCGGCCTTTCCCTCCCTCCTCAGTTGCTTTGTTTAAATATCAGCAAGGAATAGGCACATATAAATGAGGATTAAATGTCTTGCAGATACAGGGTACCTGCTATAATAAAAGAAAGAAATAATTAACTGATTTGGATTAGGGTAAAAAATTGGTTGTTTTACAACTTGCAACTTAACTTTTCTTCCAGCTGTTAATTGAAAAGTGCAGATTAGTCACAGGGCAATAAAATAAATACATTTTCGGTTTTTCTACAGTTGCATGAAAACATAGAGCTAGGAAGTTTGCTTCCCCTCTTTATATTATTTTGGTAATATATTTAGATATCAGTGCTCTAATGTCTTGGCCCGTTCTCCTCAAATTGATGTTGAGACCCCTTCTATTCATCAGATTATTCAGACTCTTCCTTCCCTGTGGAGTTTGTGAAACATGGAGATATTATCCGTCTGGAACACAAAGAGTAAGTTGCACAGGAATTTGAAAAAAAAGTTGAAGATTTTCTAGATTTGCCTGAATTAATTATTCTAACTGAAGGTGAATGTAGAAGTTTTGATCTGCCAGCCAAGACTAAAGTAAATTTTTGAAGCTGATGTTGGTTTGTTATTATTTCTTTTCTTTGTGCTTCAGGTGTATTCTGGGATTTTGTAAAGTTACGCAGTTGAACTTTAAATGCTTAGGATCAGCAAAAGAGATTCTTTGGTTAATTTTATATAAGAGCAGAAACAGCTAGCTAACATGGCTGGATATTTGGAAATTGTTTCCATGGAAATGAACAAGCACCGTATAGAAATTATATTTGTATATTGATGGATAAATAGATATTTAACAAAACATTATTATATTGCTCTCATTTTGTTTAACACTTTTCATCTTTCGGATTATCCTAAAAATCAGATCAAAGAGTTTAACTTTATTTTAACTTTAGGACATCAAGAAATCTACATAGTCATCAACATGAGGCCCCCTTGACAAGGAAACATCTTCAAGTCACTGGATATGGCATTGTAAGTGAATGAAGAGGATTCTACTTTCCATTTGTAATAAACATTTTGCTAAAGCAAAGGGTTGCATTTTTCTGTTGTGGCTTTCTTGCTTTTAAATTGTTCAGAATCTGTGATACTTCATAGAAGAACGAAGAAGTCACAAGGGATTTTATAGTTAATAATATACTGCTTTAAAAACTATATAGAACTCTTAAAAGAAAATAAGGAGGAAAACGGATTTAATAAATTGAAGCACTGAAATACAATTATGGAATTTATGTGTGACTTTATATACTGTTTTCTTGGACCACAAATCATTTAGCTTTTCTAAATAGTTTATTTTTTTTTTCAATTTACTATGTGATCTGTAATGGCACTCTGTAGTGAGTGCCAGGAAATTCCACTTCAAGAAGCCCAAAGATATATAACTGCTAAAGCCAAGGAGCTAGTCAGGATGCTGAGTTTCCACTTTCTGTGACATTAAAAAAAAGGGAAATGCTGAATAAGCCAGGCATTTTTTTCTTTTTTCTTTTCTACCTATTGTAAATGTTTTTGTAGTAGGGATAAAAGATATGGTGATCTGTTCTGGCCCCCCTCCGTCCGGTAATGAACGCAGACATAGGTGTAGCTGTTTGCCACTCTTTATTCACAACAATTATAATCCTGTTGGCTGAAAGCCCAGACACGACTTACTGGCAAAACGTTGGCAGCAACCCAAACTCCAACAGACGGGAACACAAGGCAGACCAGACAAGGAGTTCTCCAGATTACTACAAATGGTTGTGTCCTGCAAAAGGACTCCTCCCAAAGTCTCTTCTTATATACTCTCTTGGGAGGGGCCGAGCCACAACCACCTGGGCTTGATTATCTCTTATGAGTCTGTCTCCGTAACTGCTGCCTCCGTTTCTCCGACCTTCGTTGTCTGGCATCAGGGACAAACTCCCTTTGATCTTCTCCACTGCTCCATGCCTCAGGTGCCTCCTGGTGGCCAAACAGCCTCTCTGGACCCTGCTCTGAGTCTGAACCCTGCCTAGGGTCCTCCACATCTTCCATAGCAGACTCATAGGGTTCCTCGCTATCGGAGTCCATCGGCAGCTCCAACGGCTCCTGCTGGGCCACAACAGTGATCTATGAATATCAATTTTAGCTATTTAGAGAAAAAGATTTTTTTAATGTCTCTTCCCTGTCCCCATCCTGTAATATATATATTTCTTAGAATGGATCTGGAGACTCCAATGATTTCTGGCGAATTGAAGTTGTAGGAAGAAAGGATGGGAAACGTATCAAAGTCCTGCGAAGTCAAATACGATTGGTTCATCTAGCAACGACCTGTATCTTGGGTTCGACGGGAAAGACACTACCCAAATGGTAACTGTTCAAATGTCTAAGCTAACTTTTTCTTAAAACATGGCTTTACAGTTATTTTTAGAGACCATTTTTCATTACTATTCTAATTATGTTTTCTAATTTCTAATTTAAATTAAACAACAGCTAATTTATAACCATATGTATTTTAGAGACATACTCCTCCTTTAGCCTGAATAGCTAATTTAATTCTTTGTTATCTTGTATGAATATACTTGTAATATGTTGTGGCTTTAAAAAGTAAAGAGCTCATATCTGCTGTTACATTAAAAGAAATCTCCATTGCTGAAACTTATCTAGAAATAAATCTCACTGAACATAGCTGACCTTCATGCAATGCTTATACTGTGAACTACTTTTCTTTCCATTTGAATTTATTTTTTCTGATCATGAGCACCCAGAACTTATCCCCAATATTCCAGATGTAATATTTACAGTATCTTATACAATAATAATACCATGTGTGTCCTATTATACAAAATGTCACCATGTGACTTGTTCAACAAATAAAATAAATAATTCCGCTAAATCATCATTTACCTTATCCTAGCAAAAACAGATCTCTACAAAAAGATGTGTTAAAAAGAGTCAAGAAATATGGCTGCAAATTGGGGTGTATTGATTAAAACTATTTGTCTTTCACAGGGGCTGGGAACAAGTGGAAGTCACTTGCACTCCATATCAGAAGGAGACTCCAAATACACTTTGGAATATTGAAGAGCACATTAATTCCAGATGTATGTGATTGTAACATATCATTAATATATATATATATATATATATATATATATATGTATGTATGTATGTATGTATGTATGTATGTATGTATGTATGTATGTATGTATGTATGTATGTATGTATTTAGTGTCACAACCCCTGGTATGCCCAAATATGGGAGGAAGTGTCCCTGGCTCAGCTGATAAAGGAGGAGAACCTTGTGGCTTAGTGGTTAAAACATGTGCCTAATATGTAATACAGCCCAGGTTCGAATCCCAGTAAGGGTATGGCTAGCTGATGAGAGCTAAATAGCTTGAAATAGATCTATACTAGTCTCCCTTTATTTATTTATCAGCACAAATACAACGTGTCTGTGTGTGTGTGTCGCATTAGGGTGTAAGTACTAAATGTGTCTGTCTGGCTGACGATCTTAACGGGGTTATTTTTGGGGTAGGGGTTATATTATGAGCATCCTGAAAAAATCATGCTAGGGCTTATTTTTTGTTTGGATCTTATTTTGGGGAAACACGGCAGACAGGTTGACCAGAGTAATACAAAAAAAAAAAAAAAAAAAAGAGCTGTCTTAAATTATTTGGCACGCCTACTCTAGGGTACCCCTTTCCTCATTTCAGATACTTAGAAAAATGAAAAGTGGAACATCCTATGATTCAGTTTTAATGTTCCCGGATATTACTAGAATGAGGACTTGAGGGGAATTTGACCAGTCAAGATTTGGCTGCATATTTTGTTATTTCAATAATGCTGGCCCACTGAATTTAACTGAGTGCCGAGAGAATGATTGTGCAGATTTAATGCATAAAATTCATCTTAAACTCTCTTCTTTTCTGCAGTGCCCAATATCAGTTTGGATGTTTTGAAACCTTCCTTTCCAGAAATACTGCTGGAATCTCACATCGTTATGATTCGAGTAGGTAGATTGTTTCGGACTTATTATTTAACATTCCAATATAAAAAACAAAACAAAAACAGTTTGGGCCAAAATAGCAGAAAATTCAATCCAATAAGTCTGTCTCTCTATTCAGCAGTTTTCAAGGCCTGTTCAGTGATCTGGGATGGCTGAAGATTAATATATCTTAGATTGTAGCATATACCTCAAAATATACTGTAGATACTTAAAGAAAGATAAATTATCTGATATAGTTTATTAATAATATTTTAGCAAGCGGAAATGTTTTTATAAACTAATCTGAGTTAGTTGGAAACTTAGTATTTTAGTCTTCAGTCTTTTATACCTCCTTAGATTGGGTCATAAAAGCCTAATTATTTTATCCATACTTCTGCCAGTCTGATTTGGACTGAGAATCAAGTTGCTCTGAGTTATTTATAAATAGTGTTTTCTAATTTCTAAATGTTAGAACTTTTACTAGTAATCTATTCGGTATGAATCCATTTTGATGGTAAGCATTATTGGTGTGAAGCATTATTGGTGTGGTACTACCTAAGGCAGTTATTTATACAATATTCCAAAATCTATCCACATTAGAGGATTAGTATAGTTTTTGGATGATAGTTACATTTCTGTGCATTGGAGCTACATTTTTGCTTTTTTATATTTCTGATTCGTCAGTAAGCAGAAGAAGGATATTATCTGCCTAAGATAATTTTCTGTTTACTTTTTATTTCAGTTTGCATGAGCAGCAGGGAGTGGGGAATGTATCACCCCAAGATTACATTGGGCTTCTTACTACTTACATACCATGATATAAGGGCTTAGTGTTATTAATCAACACTCTAATTCACTTTAGGGAAAATAATTATTTTTGTAAAAGTAAAGATACGTTAGCGGTGTTAAAGCAAAGTTAATGAATTTCTATTTTAGGGATAATTGTTGAGAATAAAGAACAATAACAAAAAATATTCCCATAGTTTTCACTATGGAGCATCTTCTCAAGCATTCCTGGTTGAAATATGATATCAGAGTCTCAAAGTCGGCTGGGTTAGGCTATCTCCACCAGAAGGCAAAATAGGATATTTAGTAAGAAAGAGCAGTAAAAGATTGAATTTGTGTTGTGTGTGCACATATGTCTGTATCAACTTTCCAGAGGTGGCTAATGCACCCTTATATGAAATGAGTTAGATGGACAGTGCATTGTTAAATATGGGATGTATAATGACAGACAGACAGACAAAAGGTAAATGGACAGTTACAAAGGTTTTGCAATATAACTGATAACTCTGCCTTTCTTTTCATCGGAAGGGAAATAGTGGCCTTAAACCAAAGGAGAATGAAGTCACATCAAAACCTTGGCATTGGCCAATCAATTACCAGGTATGTGATCAGCATCAATGTTGAAGAGCTCTGTCTTCATCTTGTTTTTAAAACCATGAAAAATTGTTGTTAGTTCTTTTTGCATATTTCCAGTATGCATGTTTAAATGACATCCGTACACCCAAATCTCATTTTCTTTCTTCAGAAGTTCTTATTGCTTAATAAAAATCTATATTTAGAGGCTGTTATCTAAATAGATGCTTCTGGAATGCTAGTTAGCAAAGACCTATGAAGCTCAGGCAAAACTGTTCTTGAAAAATATTTAACTGCATTTAAAATCCAAACTTTAACTGAAAGTTTGAATTGTTTTATAAATATAAAATACATGTAGTGCTTGGCTTACAACTGATTATTTAACAACCATTTGAAGTTACAACAAATCTCTCCAGAGCTATTTACAATCTGTTTTTGGAGTTACAAGCCTTCACCAGTCATATGGTTGTACTTCGGATGCTTGTAAACTGCCTCACTTTTATGGCAGTTTGCACTGTCACACAATCATATGATCATGATTTGTGACTTTTTCCAGTTGCTAGCATTTATTTCTGGTTTCTGGCAAAAAAAACCACTTATTAGGGAAAGTGGATATTCTTAACGAACACAATGTTTGCTTAATGACTGCAGCTTTCACTTAACCACCATTGCAGAAAAATGGTCATAAATTCAAATCCATTCAGGTGACTTACAATTGAAATGATTTATGCACATAATTCTGGCCTCAATTATAATGATAGTATAAGTCAAGAACTACCTTTACCTTTTTCTCTTACAATGGAAGGAAAAATCAGTTAATAAAAAAAAATTAGGGCTAAAAGTTAAACACTTTGATCACTTCTGATTCAGCCATGAATTTCTCCATAGGGTCTGCGTTTTTCTGGTGTCAATGAAACAGACTATAGGGTTTATTTGCTGGGAAACCCGGTAAGTAA
Source organism: Thamnophis elegans (assembly GCF_009769535.1). Taxonomy (NCBI): domain Eukaryota; kingdom Metazoa; phylum Chordata; class Lepidosauria; order Squamata; family Natricidae; genus Thamnophis; species Thamnophis elegans. The sequence goes on along the minus strand of NC_045541.1, from coordinate 132,900,362 downwards.
AATTTTGGTTCTTTATCTTGAGATTGGATGAGTCATCTTTGTCTTGAGCCACCTGGAATGTTTATTCCATTTGAGTGGTTTTCTTTATAATCTTTTTTTTTTTCCTAATTGTAATCTTTATCTTTTGCTTCTTTATTATTTATGTTGCAAAAGCCAGTTTGGTGTAGTGACTAAGGCACCAGCCTTAAGCCAAAGTCAATTGCATGAACTTGGGCCAGTCACTCTCACTCAGCTCTAGGAAAGAGGCAATTGCAAACCATTCTGGAAAGTCTTGTTAAGAAAATTGCAAGGACTTGAAAGGCAGTCTCCAAGAATAGGACACAATTGAACAGAAGAAGAAAAATTGCACTGAATAGGCTTAATTACAATGTTTTGTTTTTAAAGGTGATTTGGTGGGTGAGTCTAATTGCTATTGGATTATATCTTATGATGATAATATTTATATCTGTGGCTGTGAAGCGAGGAGTTCAACTAACAGCTGAACACAAAGGTAAGATCAGTTTTCTTCTTATTATAAATTCTTGCTTTAAATTTTAAAACAACAAATGCTATGTAACCAGTGCTATATTACATTTCCTTCAGAAGGAGATTATTGGAAAAGGGAGAAAAGGGGGATTATCACTGATGCTGAGATCCAGAAACGCATATACAAAAAGCTAAAACTGAGCACATGATCTCCAGCCATTTAGTCTGGTGTCTTAAGCACTAAAACAAAATGGTCATAAATTATGATAGTTGTTGTAAAGTGGATTAATGTGTGACCGACCCAAATTTATGGCCTTTTTTATGATGATTCTTTAGTGAATTACCATGGTCATCAAGTGAATCTGTGGTTGTTAAACTAATATAGTTGTTGTTGTTAGACTTATATACCGCTTCATAGGTTCATAAACCTCTCTAAGTGGTTTACAGAGTCAGCATATTGCCCCCAACAACAATCCGGGTCCTCATTTTACCCACCTCGGAAGGATGGAAGGCTGAGTCAACCCTGAGCCGGTGAGAATTGAGCAGCCGAACTACAGAACTGCAGTCAGCTGAAGTAGCCTGCAGTGTGGCATTTAACCACTGCGCCACCTCGGCTCATGGGGTGAGCCACAGTCATTAAGCAAACCTGCTTAATTATCGCTATAGGGCAGTTTTACCGAAAACTTGATGTAAATGCTGCTTTTGGGGGCAAAGAACATCCCAAATCATGACTACAAGACAGTACAGTCAGCCATAAATGAGGGCCAGTTGCCAAGTGCACAAAATGCAATCATGTGATTGTGGGAGGGAGCTGTCTGTTGGACCTTTGGAACCTGGTAATACAAGTGGCCGTAAGTCGAGAACTATTTGTAATCATGAAAGTTCATGTGGTTTTTGCTTGGAATCACGTCAGCTTTCAAAATGCTCTTTCAAATACTTATTCATAATGGTTGTTCCAGTGGCTTTCTTTACCTAGCATGGTACTGTAACCTTTACTATCATGCATAAAGAAAATAGATCTGATTATTAATAGTGTAGTTTGTTTTGATTTTTTTGAAAGCTTTCCACAAAGCAAGGTTCAGCAATAATTCTGTCCAATCAACCCTTAATTTGGTAAATATGAGTGTTTAGTATTTACACATTTCCTAGAATTAGATCTCTTTATGATGTTTCAAAGGATCCAATGCTTGTACTGTATAAACATTGAGATTAAATGGCAGTGAAAACATACTTAAGTATATGCATATATTACAGAGCTTGCTCGAGTTTTGCAGCATGGTGGGGGAAGGATTATCCTGGGATGGTTTCTCCATTATTTTCCTTTCTTCCTGATGGGCAGAGTGCTCTATTTCCATCATTACTTTCCTGCCATGCTTTTCTCCATCATGTTGACAGGTAAGATTTATAAATCTTTATATATCAGAAATTAAAAATGGTAATCAGATTACAGAGAGTCTTGAAAAGCATGATTGTAAGAGATCACACACTGTTTAGCTTCACATGTTGCATGTTTTCAAAAGGTTCTCAGGAAACAATTTTTTATCAGTATTGAGAGCACTGTAATCTAGAATTGAATTTAGGAGATTAGGATACAAAATACCAGCTGTTATTCAATAGCCCTGTGCAATCTACTGCTCTATTCTCATCATTTTTGTATTGATACTGTCGATGTTAGAATGGTCATTAGAATGATCAGGGTTACAAATAGGAATTTGATAAAGATTCTAAAACAATTTGCCCTCATATGTGTTGCAGAAATACTTTATTTTTACAATGGTTTCAAGGTGTATTGGTTAAGAATATTGTTAAAAATTCAGCTTTAAATATTCTTATTCATGGTCTCAGGATATAAAATATTACAGTACTTCTTTTTAAAGTCTTTTTACATCTTGCCCATGATCTGTCCATCATTTGCCCCCAAATGCCCTGCCTGAGGCCTGCATGTTCTTTTCCACAGATTTTTCTTTCCCCATATAAATCTTCCAGAAGTTTCTACCAAATTGTGATTTCTAATGAGATGGGGAAAACTGATTAAATCCATGAATGGTTGTCATATAAATTGTATTAATTTAATTGCAAATCAAATTTAATTTGTTTTTTTTCCCCTCAGGGATTACGTGGGATGTATTCCTGAAATTCTGTGCTTGGTTTTTTTCAAGCAGCATCCAAGCTGGGAAGATTTATAACTATGGAATAGCAGTGTTGGTTGTGCTCAGTGTGTACAGGTGAGAATCAGTTCTTGAGCTGCTCAAAATATATTTAATTAATTATATTTAATTAATTGTCCAAATCTAACCACATGTCACCTCCCAGCAAATGCAACCAACCAGAAAGGACATTTATTTTATTTATTTATAATGTTTACTGACTGCCCATCTTACGTCAGGGTAACTCTGGACAGTTTACAATCATAAAAGATAAAAATAGTATAAATTAAAAACAAAAAATAAATTAATACACAAGCAAACCCAATTAAAGATGGGGAGGAGGGGATTTGTTGTTAATTGATCAACCACCTCCATTGTGATGTTCTCCATTGGTGCCCCAAGCTAACTAGCAGAGCCAGATCCTTAGGTTCTGATGGAAGTTTGGAAGGCTTGGAGCCAATGTTACTTTGTGGGGGGAGGGCATGTTCCAGAGGATAGGTGCAATGACAGAGGGGCCCTTCTCCTGGACCTCACCAGGCCAATGGGGTCCATAAGCACAGGTGGGCCAGGCCAATCCCAATAGCTGTAAAACACAGATGATTTAATTCATGGCTCATTTTAAAGGACCTTGTTCATTTCATTAGAGCAACAGATTCAAACTCTTCCCAAATGACTGGGCAAGACTATACCTCATAGGATCTGTGCAATCAGAGTCCAACTCCGAGTGAATCTGAGTAACTTTGTGAGGCAGACACCTAGAACAAAACTTACAGCAGCCTATAAACATTCTCCTGGTGGGAATCTGGGGGACTGGGTTATCTTAAAAGGGCCACCAGCCATCTCTCTGCAGATATAATAAGAGTGGAGAAAAGTTACCTTTGCTGCCTTAAATGTCACAAGATAATTCTCAAGGAAAACTCTTACTTTTGATTGGGCTTGCTCTTCATTTTCTTCCAACAGCACTTTAAGGCATCTCTTATGCCATTTCATCATCTGAGTTCCTCTGGAAACCAGGGGACCCTGCATGATCCATGTGCCTAGAGAGTCTACACAGATGCAATTAGATCTAGGGCCATGGCCACGCTCTTGTCCCAAGCAGGTTCCAGAACTCCGGGAACAATTCCAAGCTCCCACTGGAACAGAATAGTGTCCTTTAGACTGTTTAAATGGATCCCATCTTCTGGTAGAGGGTGCAACACCACAGAACTCCAAGCCAACAAAGAGTCATCAATCTATGACAGGAGATTGATGGTAATATTCCCCAAATCCAGATCATATTACCACTACTATGAGATGTTCCCTAAATATTGTAATGTGAACAGCTTTTCTTTCACAATTGTCATTTTCTCTCTGAACTCAGAATTCAGTGAACAATACAATTGAATGAATTCTGTCATATGTTATAAATGTTATGTACTGTTAGTTAGGCCAATCTAGGGGATGCTGAGATACCTTCTGCTTTTATGTGTTTTTGGTGATTTAATTTATTATTTATGTGTGTCTGTGTGTATTTTCCACAGCTTTTACCTCTTCCATCCTCTGTCTTATGGAATGACGGGACCTCTGGCTTCTGATCCCAGCAGCTCAATGGCAGGCCTTAAATGGCTGGAAACATGGGAGTTTTAGATCCAGCTCAATTTTTTTTTAAAAAAAGGAAGGATTAAAATAGAACAATAGATGTGGTCAAACATTTCTATCCATTTGATGATGGCTATGAAGAATCTTCTCTTAAACATTTCTTAGTGGAGACCGTGAACTATTGAAGGAGGAGGCGACAGTGTGGGAGAACTTCTGACAGAAAGGTCCATTGCTCCAGTCATTTGAGCCAGCTGCTACTTTAAAGTTTGAACCATCCAAGCAATACTTAAAACACTCATGCTGTCTTATCAAGACAATCTACAGCAATGTCATAATGTGTGATTTTGAGGATGCATGTGTTTCAAAAAGATGTAGAGTATGCAGTCTATCTCTGTTCAAGTGTGACATGACAACGGGGAATATCAACTGTGTTTTTAAAAAATGGTCTTTTGCAAATGGGATAATTCAGAACAAATAATTTATGATGTTTTTAAAGGGAAATTGTCTCTCTGTGTGTACACATCTATACCCTCAAGAGTCCTCTCTTTCTTGCTTTGATCTTAAATAATTGGACTTAAATGCTTCAGTTGTTTGAAGCATTAGAGGTTTCTGTGCATTCTTTTCTTCTAAGACAAAACGCAACATGTTATTTCTATTTTTGCATAATACTTCTGTCTCTCAGCACTAGCTACTAGTTGCAGTTAAGAAAATCTTACAACTACCTAGCAGACTCATAGAATTATTAAATTATAAAATTCCCGTCATGACACCACTATTCTGATTTTTTAGAGAGGTGATGTTAACTTTTTGGTCTCAAGCTCTAAATTCCTCTGATATGCCTTTTGAGCAAGGTTGCAAAATGAAGAGATTACATAATAGCTTAGAGCATTTGCTAATGCTGACATTGATCCAATTTATTCCATCACCTGAGAGAAAGCTGACGTGAATGAATGTAGGTTGTGCAAAATAAGTGGTAATACTGGGTTATTCTTTGTTAAAGACATACATTATTTTGAGAAGTCTTCCTATACTAAGCCATCTGAAGAAAGATTTTGTAGTTTCAGGGCAACTTTATAATAGAACTAAACTCTTCAGCTGGACAGGAAGAATGTTTGTGATTGCATGTGAAAGTAACTCTGAAAAACAATTTAACTGAAAAACATTTCACTCTCAGTTATTGTGCACCAGGATTTTTTAAAGAATGAATTTGGTTTCAGCTCTAGTTACATTGATCATCCATGTACAGATTACTGAGATATTCCAGTAATTCACTTTAGCATGCATATGAAATTTTGAAGCCTCCCAAATTCTATTTTCCACATCACTCTTCATTTATTGGCTATCTTGGTTGGCACAGAGACTGCTAATATCCCCATGATGTGATTATGTTGAGTAAAGTTTAGATGTTCCAATCCAAAAAACAAAGGAAATACAGTCTGTCTTAATCTAATAATTGTCACAGTGCATTTGAGTTGTGTTTGGTTTCAAATCTTATCATTTGCAGCCTTCCGAAAACCAACACCCTCCAAATATGCTGGGATTACAACTGGGATTACACAAACACAGCCAATCCCTATGATATTTGGGATCCATGGGTCAACTGAGAAAGCAAGTTGAGAAAGGCTACTCTAGATAATAATAAAAAGTCACAGGTTTATTTTATGTGACTTATGGAGCATTGTAGGAAATCATTGTAACAGTTGGTATATTTCCTATGGCAGGAATCCATCTATTATTTGGTGATGAGAGTCCTCATAAAATGGTTCTGAACTATTTATGTTATATGGTATGTGTGCTGTATAACATGAATAGAATGATTAGAATGTACTTGGCTTTTTAAAGGAGTGCAGCCTTTTTATTAACTAAAATTATATTGTGCAAAATAGTATTATAGCAAGGCTGATGGACCCTTTTCTTCTGGATTCTGCAGTACTCCGGGGGACAATTGTTCAGTGTAGTCTTGCCTGATGTTCTGATCATTCAGCACATACGTGCTGTGGCTAAAAGGCAGCATTGCATGGAACATTTTTTTTGAACCTGTATTCAGTAGTTCCTTTTGAATTTGATGCAATAAGACTAGTTTACCATTGTGCAAAGAGAGATATCTGATCTGGCATTAACTGCTGTCTTTCCCAGCATAATGTCATTAACTTCAATATTGCAGGCTAGCACTGGGTGGCCTCTTGCCTGTATGAAGATAGTCCCCCTTAGCTCTTCTACCAATGCACTGCAAGTACTCGGTTTCTATGGGAAGGAGTAATTCTAAGTGAATGTGCCTTAGTTCAGTATGTTGTACTTGTGATGCATTAATACATGCTTACGTCTCGACTGTAGTGTGCCTTTCCACACACCTGTTATTGGTTTTCTTGTACTTTGAAATCCTACTTTATTGATTTTTTTCTTTTACTGCATATAATTAACTAACATCATTCATTCCTTGTTCTGAAGCCTTTTTCTTTTTAGGAAAAGAAATATTGTACTAAATATTGTACTAAAAGAAGTATGCAGACCAAAGAATGAGTTGGCTGCAAAATCTCATTTGAAGTAGGCCATTGTGATTTTGCAAAATATTTCAATTATTTCATAGTGTTCAGTTTCACTGCTCTTCCAATGTTTGTATCATTCACTTTCCTATTAGTTACTAAAACCATATGGCTCCTACAATTGTCTCTCGTCTTCACCTTTGTGGTCTTGATGGAACACAGAGCACTTTACCATGATTGAAGGCATGACTAAATAAAACTTTTTGTTTTGAGTCCTTGAATTGCATAATCCTTATTTTTCCATGCTAGGATGGGACTTGCAGTGATGACACCACACATGGGATATGGAAGGAGAAGTCAGCAATACTGTACATTCTCATTGGGGGTCACTATGGTAGTAGTAGCCTCTCTTGATAGCAAATCTTTAAAAAGCTTTTTATTCCTTGGGTTATTGTTGAAATTCATGCCTGGAAAAAGTCACATGATTGATAGGAGCCATTATGCCTTTCTTTATACAATCTGTATTAAAGTAATGTCAACTCTGAGGTTACAAAACAGTGAATAAGCCTTTGATTTCTCTAGAATTTTTCATCTATTTAAAAGGTACACAGGAAGGGAAGAAGGAAGAAATAGATGCCACTGAAAGCATAGTCTTAACATGGGGTGTGGGAGGAGGTTGTGCCCATTCAAATGAAGCTCTTCCACTAAATGGTTTTAAGATTTGCAGTCGGGCTGTCTCTGGCTTCTATAAGAAATAAACAATTTAAGAAAAAAAATACTAGCTATTATTTCACATACACTCTGCCCTTTGGTAAAACTCAGTCTCCTACATTATGATTTTCCTTACTGATGCTGCTAATACTGAAGTTGTTAGTGTGCTTGGTTGTAATTTGCATATAAATACTGCCTGTATGTTTTAAGTTTATACATGTCATTGCTCTTTAAGTGTACATAGTACTAATATAAGAAAACTCCCTTTGAACTGGCACTGTTTTTTAAAAAGAGGGTTAATCGATAAAAAGATTACCTTTTAATTTTTTTAATAAATAAGTTTTTTTGTCTCAAACAGCTTGTTGATTTCTGATTTTTTTTTTACTCGAATGAAGATGAAGACTAATTAATACTGAGGAATATTAACATTGGACATGGAATCACTATATTTTCTGGGGCATTCTTTATTTTTTTGTTTTGTTTTGTTGTTTGTGAATATCACCACCTTGTCACCAGTTTATTCTGATTCAAGAGAAAATAAGCATATGCATAGATGTGATATAAGTTTGCACCACTACTAGATTTCTTGTTTTTACTCTTTGAAGTTTAATTGGTGTATGGTTTGCCAATTGCACAGTGGCAGATAGGACAGCACTTCAGAGGGTCAACATCATTGCCCAGAGGATCATTGGTTGCCCTCTTTACAAGAGCTTGATAGCTCCTGCTGCCTTAAGAAAGTTCAAAACATTCTCAAGGATCCATTTCATCCCAGGCACTTTTTAAAAAAAACTATTACCATCTGACAGATGGTACAAGATAATAAAAAACAAGGACAAATAGGCTGAAAAACAGCTTCTATGCCAGGGTGATAACCATATTGAATTCTATGGTATAGTGCAATATTGGATTTTCAATTTCAATTATATAGAATGTAAAGGATGTATATTTGTATTTTTATAATTGTAATGTACACCGAAGACTGCATTTATTTTTGTTGTACCATGTGAAATAAGAATAAAGTATACTAAACTAAACTAAACTAAAAAACTAATATTGAAGGAACAGCACTTATATTTGGAGGCTCCAAATGGCCCCCATTTCAGTATTAAGCTTCCAAGTTGCCATTGAGGTGCATATCTTAAACCAATCAGTTATGTTGCTTATATTACAGAAAGCAGTTACATGCAGAGCAGAAGCTTTTTCATGGAACAAGAAGTTCAACACAAGAATAACTGATGTAATTAAATAATGTGTGCTCATTATTTATCTAATATCCAGCTGAGGGACTCGGCTGGAAACAGTGGGTGAATGTTCTATAAAGGTGAGTGATAAAAAGGTTTAATGCAATGCAGAATCATGTTGAGAACTTTGCAAATTCAAAAGTCACTGATGCGATTAATTTTTTATTCTATTGCATTTATCAAGTTTTACTCACCAACCTCTTATCCATTTAGTCAGTGGTAGTACCATAATTCAGCAAAATATTTGCTTTTCTTCTATATCCCATTGCTTCAGTGAAGTTAAAAGGAGAGGAAATATATTTAAATGATCAATAGAAAAAAGCTGAGGGAATTTAAGAAATAGTGGTAAGTTTGAACATAGAATAACAGGATTGGAAGGGACATTCTAATCTTCTAGTCGACCTCACTGCTCAAAAGAAGGAGACCTTATACCTGTGGTGGTGAACCTATGGCTGTGACATGCGGAGCCATATTAGCCGGCACAGCAGCCCTCAGTTCCAGTGCACATATGTGCACTGGCCAGCTGATTTTTTGACCCTAAGGAGGGCCGGGGAAGGCTGTTTTCACCCTCCCCAGGCTCCTAGAAAGTCTCGAGCCGGGGAGAGTGAAAAACGGACCTACTGGGCCCACTGGAAGTCGAAAAACGGGCTGTTTCTGGCCTCCAAGGTGGCGGGGGGGGGCTGTTTTTGCACTTCCCAGGCTCCAAGAAAGCCATGCACAGGGCAGCAGGGGGGTGTCACGTGTGCATACGCAGGGGGTATGGCCCAGGGGGCATTAAATTATGGGTGTGGGCATGTGAGTGCATGCAATAGCGCACACACACACTTTTGGCACCCGAGGTGAAAAAGGTTCACCATCAGTGCCTTAGACCATTCGAGACAACTTTTATACCCTTCCAGACAAATAGTTGTCCAATGTCTTCTTGAAAAGCTCTAATGATGGAGCACCCCCAATTTCTGGACTCAAACACTGATTAATTGTTCTCATCAGGAAATTTCTCCCTAGTTCCAGATTGGATCTGTAATGGCCTTTTACCCATTACTTTTCATAGGGATGTTGTTACATTTTGCTTTACTTGAGATAATGGACACATGGCATAATGCAAAATCAGTATCTTTAATAATATACTTTTTACGTGCAGTGGAACGGACTGTTGATTCTCTTGGCATAGTGGAAAACATCCCCCTTCCTGCCCAGTATATATAATACCTGATATGTGGGCCCACCCAATACATTTATACATTTAAATAATTTCAGTTTTTAATGGTAATGATTTCTCAAAATGTATGTAATAGAAACAGTAACACAAATATTAATGCAACCAAACATGCCGATGCAAAAGACTCTTAAGACAAAATTGAAGGAATATAATTTTAAGGCAAATGCCTTAATTTGTTTGATCCTCCCCCTAAAAAAGAAAGTCAGACGCTTGCATTCTGCACCCATTCTTCCATTTCTGCACTTTTAAAAGAGGTTTCCTAGCGCAAGATATTGTATGAACAAGGTTGTGATTGCAGGTTCCATTATGTAGCTTACAGCTTGCATGAGTGAAATTATTAGCAGCCTGATATGTCAATCAGTTGCTTTTAGTGCCAGAAAGGAAATAATCTGATCCTCACCCCAAGCTACACATGCACAAAAGAGATCAGCTCAGGGCAGTATCCTATATAATGAACAAAGCAGCAAAAAACAAAATGCTTTTGCATCTATCAATTTTCTAATTTTCTTCGGCACTCAGACAACTACGTATATTTCTCTGTGCTCAAATACAGACAGTGCTTGACTTACAGTATGACTGTTAAATGACCACTCAAAGTTATGATGATGTTAAAAAAAAGAATTATGACCCATCCTCACATAATCAGTGCAACATTCCCCACACCTATGTGCTTGGTAACTAGCATATATTTACAGTGGTTGCTGCATCTTCAGATCACATCATTGCCATTTTTGTGATCTTCTCATGGGCCTTCCAATAAGCAAAATCAATGGGAAAAGCCAGAGCCACTTAACAATTACATAATTCACTTAACAACCAGAACAAACAGGTGATAAAAAGTATGACTCACTTAATGACCACATTGTTTATCAATGGAAGTTCTTGTCCCAACTGTGGTCATATGTTGAGGACTATCTCAACTTGCTGCAAAAATATTGCTATTTTAACCATATATATTTCAAAAACAAAGTAAAACTTGCAGAAAGTCTTTGTCCTTTCTTGAACTGTGAAATCTCTTGCAGCTCCCACTAGCATCTGATTAACAACTTGCAGGTTGAAGGAAGTTTACTGTTTCATTGATTCTGTATACAGAGTCAGTTGCCATGGCTGCTGTTGTCTAAGGTTCTGGCACTGAAGAACAGATTAGCCCTTTTTGACATGCTTACCTGAATGTGTTGACTTTAATTCCACCACAGTTACGCAATAATGCTTGTATTCCATTTAAACAACTGGAGAAGCAGGAAATATAAATATAAACATAAACTAAGAAGGGGCAATATAAAAAGCAAAGTTTCAAGAGGATACCTAGAACAAGTTAACACTGAGCCTTCATATATATTATAAATGGGAAGCCATCCCATAACAGAGGTAGCTTCATGGGAAAGACCTGCCTTTATGTTGACCCAAAGAGATGATCCATAAACTTTGGTATTCTCTTCAAGATTATTAAAGCCTGGGAGGTTATTATAATGAAGTCCTCTCCTTTTTCAAGCAATGTCTTTTTTTTTAATTACAAAAATTAAGATGAGCGAATAAAGAGATCTGAACAAACAGCCTCCAGCAAAATGAATGGAAGGAAAAAAACAAAATGATGAAATTATTTAGAAATGACAACTGAAGAGATGTGGAAAGGAGTAGTTTTAAGATGTGAATGATAGTGGTATGTCCAGTGGTGGGATTCAAAAATTTGTTATTGCCGGTTCTGTGGGTGTGGCTTGGTAGGTATGGCTTGGTGGGCATGGCAGAAGAAGGATACTGTAAAATCTCCATACCCTCCCAATCAGCTGGGACTTGGGAGGCAGAGAATAGATGGGGGCAGAGCCAGTCAGAGGTGGTATTTGCCAGTTCTCAGAACTACTCAAAATTTCTACTACCATTCTCCAGAACTGATCAGGACCTGCTGAATACCACCTCTGGGTATGTCAAAGAGTGCAATTCAAACAAATATTATAAAATGCTGTGAGAATGTTGAAAAATGGTAAGACTGCAAGTACATACCGTATATACTCGAGTATAGGCCGACCCGAATATAAGCCGAGGCACCTAATTTTACCACAAAAAACTGGAAAAGTTATTGACTCGAGTATAAGCCTAGGGTGGGAAATGCAGCAGCTACCGGTAAATTTCAAAAATAAAAATAGATACCAATAATGTTTTTGAATATTTATTTCAAAGAAAAACAGTAAACTAGCGGTGTATTCAATGAAATACTTCACTCACCTCATGATGCTGATGTCCCGCTGTGATGATGATGTCCCGTGCAGCCGCGGGAGCGATGTCCCGCCTCCTATGACACACGGCACAGTGATTCCTATCATTGGATCACTGTACCAGAGGAGGTGGGACATCGCTATGTGGCTGCTTGCCATAACAAGGAGGAGGTGGGACATCGTTGCAGAGCGGCAGGAGGGGGAGGAAGGGGAATCGTAAGACAGCCCTGCATTACATTAGAACGTGAGGAGGGGGGATGGTGCGGTGCGCGCTGCGCGGCAAACTGACACAGAGGGAGGGGAAACTCACAGGGGCACTGGGCCATTCACGAGTGTCACCCAGCGGCATGGCCCCGCCCCTTTTTCTCCTCCATTTCGGGCAAATTTTTCACTGACTCGAGTATAAGCCGAGGCGGCTTTTTTCAGCCCAAAAAGTGGGCTGAAAAACTAGGCTTATACTCGAGTATATACAGTATAGTGTAACTGGAGAAATGTTAAAATTGCGGTGCAGTTTCCTTATAGGGTGGCTGTGTGAATTATTACATTTGTGAAGATTTCATAATTGCTTGATGCTTGGAAGAATGCTCTTATTACTGCCCTATACAAAGGAAAGGAGGGCAAGAGCAATCTTTAATTTGGAAAGGATTTCTGAGAAAATATTTGGCAAATACAGAATGCAAGATATGACAATGAAAAGAATTTACTGAACATTACTGAGTTATACAAAGAATATAACACGAATAGGCTTGAAATGAGGAATATAAAATTTAAGAAAATATGACAAATTCACAAGAGTTGAAAGTTTATTTTAATGTGATAAGAACAATATATGATGGAAGTAAAGCATTTTTACAATAAATTTGATGCTTCAACACTGAGCAGCCAACAAATCAAGAATGTTTGATGTCTCCCTTTGATTGTAAAATGTATTAATGGATAAACTTATAAGGGATATTTGTGATGGTTGATTGGATATTTGAACGTATTTGTACTTTTCTTTGCAAATTGCTTGATGTTGTTGACTGAGAGCTCAAAAGATTTGTACCCAATTATGGATCTTATGATGGAATTAGAAATATGAATTAAAATTAATACAATATATAAAAAATAAAATAGGGTTCCTAAGTCATCTTCCTATCTCCCTGCTTGGGGAAATGCCTATTCAAAGCTGTTATTTTGGAATGGACACTTCCCAAATCATCTGGTTTATACCTGTGGAAATATTGAAAAATTCTTTGGTATTTTCAAACCTACTTCTGTCAGTGGAAGTAAGCTCAAGTCTATGTTAGTTTTTCAGGAAAAAGAAACATATACACACAAACCTTCTCTTCATGTGTTTGTATATATTATCATTTATTAATTTATGAATCAGATTTATTAGCCAATCAACTTAGAAAGATTCTAATGTTGTTAAAAACAACATTCAACCCAGTATAAGCCAAAAGAAATTGAAAACAATGACAGATAAAACATAATCACATTGATAGGATCTCTCCCCCTCCCCCCCATTCCTGGATGAACCAGGAGACCCAGAGCCATTCCAGGTTCAGCATAAATATTTCTCTTCCAATCCAGATTGTGACAGCTGTCAGTTATTGAGACATGGCTTTAACAGCATTACTTGGTCAGTTTAGGATTGATATAAATAATTGAGCATCATCAGCTGAAAATAGATAATCTTAAGGCTGCTGGTTGGCTATCTGAAAATACAAGTGGAAAAATACCCGCCTTTTGCCCCTTTTATCATCATAATGTAATAATTAATGTAGTCCTGACAAGTGTGCCATTCGGTTTGAATCATCATTTCTTATCCTCCAGTGGCACTAACATATTTCTTATGTCATTTCATCCCTGAAAGCTCTTCAGAAAACCACGGAGCCTCCCATGATTGATGAATTGCTACACAAGGGCAGATTAGAGTCCCCCAGAAATAAATAAATGTCTCAGAGGCGCCACCTGCCAACCAGCAGCAGAAGTCGGGTAGGGATGTCACTGAGCATGAGGGAAACTATTATACCAACAAGAAACTCAGCTGATCGCTGGAGCCCAACTTCCACCAGTTTTACATTTGATTCTTTTGTGCAATGCTTATAAAAGTCATGAGGACTTTCCTGATGACCACAGCTACCCCACCCCATTTCCCTGGCTTCCCAAATGTAGCCATTCAAATTTAGGTGAGTAGATTTCTGAAAGGAAACACCATCTCTGGTCCCACCCAGGACTCCATCATACATAGTAGAGTGGCCACTTTTTCCAAAATAAGATCATGGGTGAGAGCAGGAGGGCAGCCGTGGTGGTGCAGTGGTTAGAGTGCAGTACTGCAGGCTACTTCGGCTTATCACCGGCTGCCAGCAGTTTGACACATCGAATCTCACCAGGCTCAAGGTTGACTCAGCCTTCCATGCTTCCAAGATGGTAAAATGAGGGCTCAGATTGTTGGGGGCAATATGCTGACTCTGTAAACCACTTAGAAGGGCTGTTAAAGCACTATGCTTTATATAATGGTATATAAGTCTAAGTGATATTGCTATTACTATACAAACTGATTTAGCAGTTAATAATAGTGGTTTCTAGAGATCAGGGCCACTGAAGATCTGCGATTCTGTCTCAGGGCTAAACATTGGGGGTAAAAAATAGATTGTTTTTTCATCTTCTCTGCTTTGCCTGAGAATAGATTGCCTCCAGATTCCCACTATATCTCACCCTGCGTGTTATAAGCAAGATCTTATTGCTGACGTCTCATCGCCAGCAATCCCTCTTCCAGGAAATAGGAACCATCAAATAACTGACTAGATCAATTTCCCAACAATATTACAATATGATGTGATACAATATGATATGATACCATGATATGATAAATGATCTTTAGCTTCTGCTGCACATTTGAAAAAGTCAGTCCATTGTTGGATCATTATTGCTCTGGGTGTTTTATCTGAACTGCAAAAATTCAGATGTCCAGTAGGAGATGACAGAAACCTGCACAACCTTTTGCTTCCATTTTGCGACCATCCAGAAATTTGCAGCACAAATTCCGTAGTCCTGCTGTTGCTATTGCGATCTGTCTGGCCATTTAAGCTTAGCTTGTGTCTAGAGCCAGTTTTAGTTGGTAAATCATTTACCAAATGAATTATTACTTGCTCCAATTCAGAACTGGGGCAAATTGAAAGAGCCAAATGTTGTCTGTTCCTTAAGTTCCTGAAATGAAAACTGTTTTAAAGTTAACAGCTATTATATAATTTTTTAAAAAAGCTTTTTATAATTTCTCTTTAGACAGAAATTGTGAAGTTGCAACAGATACCAACATAATTTATTGCTGTTTTCTTAGACTGGACACTAACAACAAATGTACTTTTAGTTGTTAAATCTATATATATAAAAGCAAAATACCACTATGCATTATCATGAAATCTCCAGAACCGTAAAGGCTACAAACTTGAAATTTGGCACGCATGTTCCTCTTGGCTCCTAGGTGCTTGCTAAGAAAGGATTTTTCAAAATGACCATCAGATCATTAGTATTTTTTATACAGTAATTAACACTCTCTGATGCGAAAGAGTTCTACTCCCCCTCCCCACCTGAAAAGAACTCTGTCCAAACTGTCAGTTGCCTCACATTCTGTTACCTCAGTTCAAATTGGCATTCCACTTCTTCACTCAGGAGCAGACTGGGGCTCCTTACAGCACTAAACATCGCTACCAGAGGTGGTATTCAGTACGTTCTGACCCGTTCTGGAGAACTGGTAGCAGAAATTTTGAGTAGTTCAGAGAACCAGTAAATACCAAATCTGACTGGCTCCACCCCCATCTATTCTCTGCTTCCCAAGTCCCAGCTGATTGGGAGGAAATGGGGATTTTGCAATAACCTTCCCCTGGAGTGGGGTGGGAATGGAGATTTTACAGTATCCTTCTCCTGCCATTCAATGTTCCCTCTAATTTTTTTTCACTGTGTGCGCAAAAGTATAGTGTTTGAGTGGCACATTTTCATGCCTGAGCACCTGAATTTTTTTCACAGATGTTTCACAGAGCAATTGATTTATAGGATCCGAATTGGAATGGAGAAAAATGGTTTTGTGCGTGCAAGTGTGTGTCTGTGTGTCTGTGTGTCTGTGTGTCTGTGTTTCAGTGAGTGAGGGATCCAGTAAGGGAACTGCACCTATTTAGAAAAGGTAAATTATTGCAAACATGATCAGTCGAAGATAAGTATGGGGACAGGTTGGGCGGTAGAGAGAAAGTGATAAAAGAGTGGGAGAGAGGAAGAGAGGAAGAAAAAAGAGGGAAGAGAGACAGAAAGAGACAGAGAAGGAGAGAGAAAGAGAAGAGAGACAAAGAGAAAAAGGATGAGAGAGACAGAAAGAGACAAAGAGGAGAGAGAAGGGAAAAGGAGAGAGAAAGTGAAGGAAGAATGGAAAAGAAGGAGAAAGAGAGACAAAGAGAAAGAGGATGAGAGAGACAGAGAGGGAAGAGAGGAAGAGGAAAGAGTAAGAGAGAACATCTCATTTCAACCCTGAGGTGCAAATATTCTCTTTGATTGGTAATTTTATTTGTCCATTTACTATACAATACTCTCATTTCTCCTTAAGTTCATCAAGATTTCCCTTCTTTTTATTGAATTTATCACAATACCTTGAAAACAACATTTTCAGCATAGCTTTACAGCTATTTAAAATATATAGTAATTTAGGTCAGGTTTTCAGAACATTAGTTTATTTATAAGTCACTAAGTGCAAAGAAACAGAATTCAGAAAGTTGGCTTCCCTTTTTGTAATTGCCTATTGCCTGCTTAATTTTCTACCTACATTTTTGATAACTGATATTCACTGTTGACCCAAGAAGCCCATCGTAGAAAGAAACCCTCCCTATGAACTTTGTTGGGTTTCCATAGAATGAAGTTTGATCTTTTTCTCAACCATACAGTAGCATATTCTTTCTAAGGAGGCTATAATCAAGATAGTCCATAATTGCCTATCAATCTAACAGTATGGCGAGAGGAAAAAAATGCTTGCACAATTGCATCCATGGAGAAATGTATATATACACAACACACAGAGAAACAAATTTAACAAAGTGCTAAGTCTGCCCACCAACTAACTAATCTTGACCTGCTGCCCAACGACCGAACGGAGAAGCGAAAAGGCAGGAGAGACGAAGCAGGAGCCAAGCCGGGTCATTCCTTCCAAGAGGCAACTTTCCCATCGAATGACTCGCTGCCCTAGATTCGAGGAGACCCTCTGCAGTCCCTCTTGTCTGGCCGGGATGCCAGAGAGAGTGTTGGGCTGAAGGAAGGAGGGATACACACGCTCGCACTCTCCCTCTCCCTCCCTCCCTCCCTCCCTCCGCCCCTCTCTCTCGCAAATGGCAAATCCAAGAAGCCGCTGCTGGGAGCCCGTCCTATGCCTTCTCCCAACCCCCACACCCCTTCTCTCAGCTACTTTCTGCCTTGTGATTGCTGTCTCCAGGCTGGCTCTCCTCTCCTATTATCATGGAAGGCGTCCAGGGGTGGGTTCCTGCCAGTTCCAACCTCTTCTACAGAAGAGGTTCCACAAATCTACAAAGCTGTTTAGAACCGGTTCCAGCTCCCTCCCCCCGCCCGTCCGCACATCATCAAGATGAAGAGCGAGAGGAGGAATTCTGGGAGTTGAAGTCCACAAGTCTTAAAGCTGTCAAGTTTGAACAACCCTGGGGGTTTTTTTCTAAAGGGTTAGGGGTGCAAGGGTCTTGTAACTTGACAGCTTTAAGACTTGCATGCTTCAAGTGCCAGTTTCTGAGCCAGCATTTTGGTTGCTAAGCAAGAGAGTTGTTAAGTGAGTTTCACCACATTTTACAAGTTGGCCAGGCCCACCCAGTCACATGGCTGGCAAGCCAGTTCCACCCGGTCACATGGCTGGCAAGCCAGTCCCGCCCAATCACATGGCCGGCAAGCCACTCCCACAAAGCAGGCCGCACATATACAGAAGAGGTTCTAAAAAATTTTGAAGCCCACCACTGAAGGCATCTCACAAAAACCACTGTGCGGCATTTGGAAACTGCTGCGCGATGTTTTATTGCCACGTGCGTGGCCGCAGCATAGAGGGAACATTGCTGCCATGCCTATCAAGCCATACCACGCCCACCAAGCCATGCCTATCGAACTGATAGTAAAAAAAATTGAATCCCACCCCTGGTCGGTACCTCACCAAAATGTCTATGCCTTTCACCTATGGAACTGCTTCCGTACTCAAGGTGGCGGGAGAGATATTCCCTTATGTGTTTCAATCACTGACCACTACTGAGCCAACAGATTGTGAATCAAATTTCTCCTGCATAGCCTGATCACATATTTCATTGCAAAGCACAGGTATTCAGCTAGTAATCTCTAAGGCTCTTTGCAAAGCACAGGTGACAGTGCAACTTCCAAAGATTTAATTTTTGTAATAGCTTACATGCAGAAAGAAAAAGAAAAAAGCAATGTGAAAAGAATTCTGAACTTTTCTTGTTCATTGGAGGGCTGATTCAAATTGCAGAGGTGGTAATTGTCTGGTAATCTTGAATAAAAACAGACCCATTGATATGGTAATATTCATTCTTGACCTCATCATTTGCAAGCAGACCTGATAATTACAAGGATTTAATTTCCAACAGTGAATGGGATTCTGATTCTGATCCAGATCACAAAGTAAATTGCATGGATATTGAACTCAACTAGAAAGAGACTTTATTTTACCTTTCCTGATTAATTGTTCTAATGTTGCACTGAAATGGAGAGCATTTCAACATGAATTCCTCATAATCACATTTAATACTTAAAACATTAATACAGTCTCTGAGATAATTCCTGAAATTCTGTATCTGTTAAAAAATGTATGCTAATGCTTCATTTAAACATGAACATGAATATGTTTTGATTAAGATCACTGAACTTTCATCCTGATTAGACCAATGAATGCTTTTAAAAAAAATCAATTCTCTTTTACTCTTGTCATTGTAGCTTCTTTAATCATTACAAAATTTGGAGTAGAAACTGTCTAGGTAAACAGGTAAACAATAGTATGTTTCAAAGTCTTATTCTGGATCTGTTGACTTTGTTGATTCTTGGGACTGAGAAGATTCTTAGAAGTTGTCAAACTCTATTGGTTAATTGGTCCTTCAGGAACATTAGTTTGATTTCTTATGGAATCTGTAAATGTATCTTGGTATTTTCCAGATGGACAAGTTTAAGATCAGAAGAACTTTCTGATTTTCATCCACTAAGAAGCAAATAGATAGCATACTAAAACGCAGAGATATCACCCTGCCAACAAAAGTGACCATAGTCAAGGCTATGGTTTTCCCAGTTGCAATGTATGGCAACAATGTGAAAGTTGTACACAAGGAAGGCTGAGCACCAAAGAATTGAGGCCTTTGAACTATGGTGCTGGAGAAGATTCCTGCAAATCAAACTGATCAGTCCTAGAGGAGATCAACCCTGACTGCTCTTTAGAAGACCAGATCCTAAAGATGAAACTCAAATGCTTTGACCACCTAATGAGAAGAATGGACGCACTGAGAAGAGCCTAATGCTGGGAATGATTAAGGGCAAAAGAAGAAGGGGACGATGGAGAATGAGGTGGTTGGATGGAGTCACTGAAGCAGTTGGTGTGAGCTTAAATGGACTTCGGGGGATGGTAGAGGACAGGAAAGCCTGGAGGAGTGTTGTCCATGGGATCAAGATGGGTCAGACGCAACTAACAATAACAACAAAGAAGCAAACGTTTTAAAATGAAAAGATTTATACCAATTCTTATCTGAAGTTATAACAGATATTTGGAAAACCAAACTATTTGCTGGAACACACACAATTTTTTAAAATAATATTTATAATTGTATTTATTTCAAACTTTCCAGCCTGATTTTTGTCTGCTAGTTTCCTTTTGTTAAAACTGCACCAGTAGTGCCTGAAGCAATATAACATTTTAAAGTATCAGCTTTCACTTAATGATAGAAACTGAATAGATGTAATGCAGTTTAAAAGCCATTATTAAATACTTGCTTTTCCCTGTTCAATGCTTTAAATTAAAAGAGTGGCATTGTTCCCATTTATGTTTCCAGGAGGTAGGAATCTGAACAATGTTTGCAGTAACATTTTTTTAGTTAATTATTGATTTATTTATATTTTGCCAACTTTTTAGAGCTCTGAAATAATAAAAAATGCAAAACAGAATTTATATATACCAAAACACTACATGACAGTATATCTATACTTAGACCTTTGATTAAAAGCCTTACTAAAAAGAGATAAAGGGAGGAGGAGGAGAATGAAGTAAAGAAGTATTTTTTCAATGGATTGTTTATGGGAAGTTTCTCCACAATCTCTCCTCAGAGCCGAGGTGGTGCAGTGGTTAAATGCAGCACTGCAGGTTACTTCAGCTGACTGCAGTTCAGCAGTTCGGCTGTTCAAATCCCACCAGGCTCAAGGGTTGACTCAGCCTTCCATCCTTCCGAGGTGGGTAAAATGAGGACCCGGATTATTGTTGGGGGCAATATGCTGACTCTATAAACCGCTTAGAGAGGGCTGAAAGCCCTATGAAGCGGTATATAAGTCTAACTATTGCTAACTCCCTTTTCCAATTCCCTGTTTCTAGGCTTACCAAACACTTTTCAATTCAAAAAGCAGCTGCACATTGGTCATAGCTGTCTTGAAGGATGAACAACAGTTTGTCCTCTATCCCAGCCCAGATATCTTTGGAATGCATTTCTTGAAATGCTACTTAGTGCTGCATCTAGTCTCTTGAAATGGGAAAGGTTATAAAATTTTGCTACAATTACCTGGAAGTAAGAGAATTCAACAACCCACTTATTTTTAAATAGATGGAAACTAACCAAGGAGATAAGCAACTTAGAACTAAGGAGAAATTTCCTGACAGTTAGAACAATTAATCAGTGGAACAGCTTGCCTCCAGAAGTTGTGAATGCCCCAACACTGGAAGTTTTTAAGAAGATGTTGGATAACCATTTGTCTGAAATAGTGTAGGGTTTCCTACCTAAGCAGGGGGTTGGCATAGAAGACCTCCAAGGTCCCTTTCAACTCTTCTCTTCTCTTCTCTTCCTTCTCTCTCTTCTAAATGAATCTAGGACTGCATTATTATTATTATCCAATTAATCTGAAAGAGCTTCAGGGTGCTTAAGGTTTCTCTTAGATCACAGCCTAATTTCTTTAAAAAAACAAACAAACCAAGAAATAGCATGTCCCAATTGTGTGCTACTACTTCCTCAGAAACGGCAGCTTCTATTCTTGAACCAAACTGTTATCTAGATAGCACTGCTATAAATTCAGAGGCACGCTTTGCTAATTGGTGTGACACACATATATTATTCCTCATTTAAGCCTAGTTCCCCCCCCCCTGCTCCCCACATTTTTACACTCCACATTTTCCACATAGAAAGACTATTAAAACATAGTCTTTCCTTGCAGGAAGGTTTTTGAGCACTCTGATGATTTTGAATGCCCTTGCTTGCACTTTTAATGGCTCTTATATCCTTTTTGAACTGCAGCAAGCAGAACAATATACAGAATTGCAGATACAGATAATTTCTAGATCCTTTCCTTTTTCCCCTTCCAAAATATCTGCCCAAGATCAAAGATTCATGGATGGGCTGAATTCAAACATTACACCAACCATAATGTGCAAGCTATTCTGTTTTGTAAATAATGGATTGTGACCAGTAATGGTGTTCTACTTTCTTCACTACCTGTTTGGTAGCTGGAGCACATGCATGTCTGTGCATGCATAGAACCTTCTGCACCTGTGCAGAAAACCCTTGATGATGTGTGGGTGGGTGGAGCCTAGTGCCACTGCCACTACTGGTTCACCCCAACTGGTGCAAACCAACAGCATACCACCAATTGTGCATATTTACAAGCTCAGCCAATTATGGTTTGCTCAATACCATGATTTGTTAGCCAACATTTTAAAGTTTCTGTTTGAATTCATGTACATTATTCACATTTTCTGTAAGCTCTAGAGAGGAGGAAAAGAAAGCCCCAAAACATGTGGCAACTTATAATTTAAGTTGCAATTTAGCATTTAAGAAGAAATATTCAGCATTGAAGGTTAACCCAGAGTCATAAGCTGAGGACCACTGCCATAGGTAATTGTGAGCCAGCAATGTATATATTAGTTGATGGTAGTTGATCAAAAAGATCTAATTTCATGACCACAATGGCCATTACTGTTTGGTGATCTTTCCACAACATCACAGGGAATGAAGAATTCTACTATTGTGTAACTACTATAAAACTCATGTTCTTTCAGCTCTATGATCCATAGGTGAGTACTGGTTTACTAGGAAACTTATTCAACTCCTTGTAATTTAGAGCTTCAAACTCTGGAATGGCTTAATTGCAATAACAATATTTAGAAACCTGATGTAATAATTGTCTGTCTTACTGTTAACAGCAGAAGCTACCTTAAGTACTAGGAAGACAGTACTTCAAATCCTTTTAGTGTGACCTTTACTGACAATTATCCAGGATGTTTACTAGATGATTTACTTTTGTTATTCTTCAAATAAACAGATGTCTGGGTGAATGTGATGAATTCTAGTCTTTTGACCCCTTTTGCCCCTGCTCCCAAATATCAACTTTCAGCCATATTTCCTTGTCCCCATCAATCCATCCTTCCACTAACTTTAACATCCCTTACACAAACAATTAACTTTTCTCACCATTCTACATCTGATCTTAAACCAAATCAGTGGCCATGTTATTTTTCATTAATGGAATAAACTGATTGACAATGTCATACAATACAAAAAAACAACCTAGAATTGTTAACCAGTCAAATCTATTTAATATTGCAGTCATATCTAAAAAAAATCGAGAAATGCTTTCAGATCAGACACCAAAAGTTTGTTTCTCTTCATTCTCCCACCTACAAAAAGAAAACTTTGCGAAGGTAATTCTAATTAATATTAGAAAATCAAGAAATAAAGGGACATAATTAATAGCGACTTAAACAAACAGCACTATATTTATAATCTATTAAATATCGTGACCCGTCAAAACCGCACTCGACTAAACTGCACCCGATTAAACCGTGTCGCTGACATCATCAACAGGACGACAACAGCCAGCGCGGAGAAAGAAGGGCGCTTTAAATAGTGCTTTGAAAGCAAGCCGATTCAACTTAAGGTAAGGGTTAGCTTTAGGGTTAGGTTTAGGGTTAGGTTTAGGGTTAGGTTAAGGGTTATGGTTAGGGTTATGGTTAGGTTAAGGGTTATGGTTAGGTTTAGGGTTAGGTTAAGGGTTAGGATTAGGTTTAGGGTTAGGTTAAGGGTTAGGTTTAGGGTTAGGTTTAGGATTAGGATTAGGTTTTAGGGGGTTAGGTTTAGGTTTAGGGGTTAATTTTAGGTTTAAGGTTTACAGCGTGCTTCTGTCTCCGCGCTGTTGTCGCCCTGTTGATGACGTCAGCGACGCGGTTTAGTCGGACGCGGCTTAGTTGGACGCGGTTTTGTGGTGGAACCATTAAATATTTGTACTCACTCAACTTTCTTGATCATTCTTCAATAGTTCATTGGTTGACTGTAGCAAGATGAGAACTGAATCTGATGCCTTCTCACCCTCTCATAACTATGCTTGATTTCACAAGTCCACAAGTATCCACAGCATTAACATTCTGGTAATCCCGGGTTTGAACGCCGAGCCAATTTATTCATTTGAAATAATGAATTTCACAGCTTCTGCATGTTGCTGAAGAGATTCAGAGCAGTGAGGCAAAACGGTAGCTATGAAAAAAGATTAGGTTCTTAACATTCACAACCATGGGAGAAATGTAGCACAGTAATCTAAATCCAAAGTCTAATGCTGCAAGTTACAAAAACAGCATCCTGAAACAGAAGGATTAAAAGCTTTATGCTAGGTCAGTGATGGAGAAGTTTGGGCGCTCGGTTCCAAGTGCTCAAATTGTGCATGTGCACATGCCCAAACTGAAATGTGTGCGCACGTGTGTGAACATGCACATGCACAGACATGTGCATGCACATGCACAGACATGCGCAAACGTTCACATGCATGGACGTGCACAAACATGCACATGCAGGGACATGCGTGCATGTGCCGCAGAGTCCCGAAGACCAGATGGCTGGTGGGAGGTGGGGCATTCTAACACCGGCATTGTGGCAAAATCTTTTTCTTTTGTGAGCTTCTGTTTCGTCGTTTGCAGGGAAACAGAAGCCCACAAAAGAAATGCCACGGAGATCTGACCTGGAGCGACGGCGCATGTGCCAGCAGAGAGGGCTCTGCATGCCATCTCCAGCATGCATGCCATAGGTTCGCCCTCACGGTGCTCGGTCCTTCCTTTGAAAGGAATCTTAGCGCAATGTTTAGAAGAACTCATCTTTCCTGTTATAATATCCACTGATTTAATGATGGAATTTGCATTAATAATTACTCCAATGAAAAATCCACAGTTCTTCCCCTGACCAGTCCTGCAAAAAAAAAAAAAAAAAAAGTTTATAGTTATTGTAAAAGTTGAGTTGTCAACCCTCAAAACCTTACCAAAGACAATGACAAAGCTTGGAGGAGCCACTATAAACATCTTTTATCCACTGAAAGAAGGCAGTTATCAGTTTGGCAAGCCAAGAAGTGGGCTTTTAAGTTCCATTTGCTTCCAGAGCTGAGTATCGATTGCACCAGTGTACAGGTAGTCCTTGATTTACAACCATTCATTTAGTGACTGTTTGTAGTAATAACAGCACTGAAAAAGTGATTTATGATCATTTTCACATTTAACAACCATTGTTGTATCCCCATGGTCATGTGATTGCAATCCAGATGCTTGGCAACAAACTTATATTTATGACACTTGACAGTGTCCCAAGGTCACATGATCACCGTTTACGATCTTCTGACAAGCAAAGTCAATGGGGGAAGCCAGATTAATTTAGCAACCGTGTTACTCACTTAACAAAGGCAGTGATTCACTTAACAATTGTGGTAAGAAAGCTCATAAAATGGGCTGAAACTCACTTAACAACTGTCCTGTTTAGCAACAGAAATTTTGGATTCAATTGTGGCCATAGGTTGGGGACTACCTGTATCTATTACTTGGACATAGCTAATCTAGATGAAGATCCCCTATGGCAGGGGTGTCAAACTTGATTTCATTGAGGGCCACATCAGGGTTGTGTTTGATGTTGGGGGTTGGGGTGGGCGTGGTGAGCTCGATGTCACTCATGTCAGCACCTGTGATGGCCCAAGCACTCTGCCAGTGAAAATGGGCTCCTGAGCTCCGTTTTCGGCTGTGATGGCCTCCTACAACCCTCTGCCAGCCCTCCTGAGCTCTGTTTTTGCTACCAGAGGCACCGTGGCCTGGTCCTTTGCTGTTTCCAGGGTGGCCCTGTTGGCCAGATCTAAGCACCACAGAGGCTGCAGCTGGCCTGCGGGCCTTGAATTTGACACCCTTGCCCTATGACTAGTTATTTAAGTGAAACCTTAAGCAGATGAAGTTGCATTCCTTGCTTGTTCAGTCCTTCAATTGCATCTAAAGTTTCTTTTCCCCAACCCGGGATTTTTCCAAATGTGTCAATTTCGAGTCTTAAATTTCTCAGTAATGGTTCTGAATTTCTGGGAGAATGTTCTGTTTAGAAAAGCTAGATCTTTTTTGCATGTATTTGCTACAGTGGTGGGTTCCGATGCAGTATGTGCATGCATCTTAGCACCTCTGCAAGTCTCCACAATGCTCCAGCTCCTCAGCAGAGCATCGCGCAGGTGCTGTACATTCCATGTGCGTGCACATAAGTGCCAAAGACTTAAAAGACCAGTAAGAGCTCGGATGGGCCCTCCGGTGCACCGTACTGGAATGGTATCCGATGCTCCGGGCAGGCTCCGGTACACCTGTACCGGGACGTACCGCCTGCACCCCATCACTGATTTGCTATTACTTGTTATCAAAGCTTCACGTGGGTCCGTTAGATACACATATAAAGGGAGTCAAAACTATGCTACAACACCTTGGTCCTTGTTTTATTGATTTAATTATTTTTTAAAAGGTGCCAAGAAGGTATAGTTTTTCACTGGATTGTAAAGCCTCTGCCTATTTTGGCATACACTATATTGGTCTGCACGGAAGGATAGCATCGTTTAGAAAGTTGTCTTACCAGCAAACCAGCATCAAACTAAGTCACACTGACTGAATTGTTTTGGAAACGTCTTGTGTCAGTGGCCCCATCCATGTCTTCTTTCTTCTATTACAGGAACCGGGCCTTTTACAAAGTGCCTATGGCCCAAAAATAATCCTTGAAGAATGTTGTTCTACAGGCTATTTGTTTGCAATGATATAGGGTTTCCTGCCTAGGCAAGGCGTTGGACTAGAAGTCCTCCAAGGTCCCTTCCAACTCTGCTATTGTATTCTTGTATTCTAGGTAGTCCTTGACTTACGACCACAATTGAGCCCAGGATTCCTGTTGCTGAGAAATGTGTTAAGTGAGTTTTGCCCCATTTTATGATACAATGGGAATTTTTAAAAAAAATATATGGGAATTTTTCCATGTATTTTTCCATGAAATGTAGATAAGGCAGGCTTGAGAAATCCTCCTAAACACGTCTATTCACTGCAGATTCATTGGTGATGTCAGAGGTGGTATTCAGCCAGTTCTCACAGGTTCTGGAGAACTGGTAGCAGAAATTTTGAGTAGTTCAGAGAACCAGCAAATAGGTTGGCCCCACCACTACTGCTTCCCAACCTCCCAGTTGATCTTCTTTTGTTGCCCTGAATAGGAGAACGGAGCTGGAAAGCAGGTTAGTGGGGTGGGGAGGGAATGGGGATTTTGCAGTATCCTTCCCCTGCCACGCCCACAAAGCCATGCCCACAAAACCGGTAGTAAAAAAAATTGAATCCCACCACTGGGTGATGTCCATTTTGTTATCCAAATTCTTGGTGACCTAACACAAACTTTAAGTGTATTTTCCCCCAATGAGATCTTCTCATGTATCTTCCAAGGAAACATAGATGAGGCAGGCTCGAAAAGCCAGCTCCATCCTAAACATACCCATGCACTGCGAATCCATCACTCATGTTCATTTTGCTTTCTGAATGCATGGTGTTCTAACCCTATCCCTAACTGTAGTTTCCCCCTGTCAGCATTGACTTCATTTAGTAATCAGGAAAGAAACCACTCAACT
Source organism: Thamnophis elegans (assembly GCF_009769535.1). NCBI lineage: Eukaryota > Metazoa > Chordata > Lepidosauria > Squamata > Natricidae > Thamnophis > Thamnophis elegans. The sequence goes on along the minus strand of NC_045541.1, from coordinate 132,873,173 downwards.
CTGTTTGAATTGAAATCAAGTGTACTTTTACTAATTATAAACGAACAGTTGCAAAGCTTAGCTGAATCTGGTTAATTAGGCATGAAAGCGAATAATGTCATGTATAACTCAATCCCCTCCCCTTGGCACCCCAGTCCATAGTACAATTATAATGCACCCAACTGTCAGGTGGGAGATAACTTCAAAAGGCATCACCAGGATGGAATGCTGGACAGTTAACCTTGGCGGGAAACTCCCTTCTTCCACATGCGCAGTAAGATGGTCAAATAGCGTCTAGAATCTTCCTCCAGCACAGCAGGATTCCCCTCCCAAATACCATGCCCGCCCCCTTCCCGTTTCAATGGCAGCCAAAGCAGCAGCAAGCGGAGGCTGACACCCCCTATGGAATTTTCCCATGTATTTTTCCAGGAAACGTAGATAAGGTAAGCCATAAAAGTCTGCACTCCATTAAACATATCCATGTGCTCCAAATCTCTTGGCGATGTCCACTTTGCACTCTGAATTCATGATGACCTAATCCTAACCCTATAAGGATTTTTTCCCAATAGGATTTTTCCATGTATTTTGCCTGGAAAGGTATATAAGGCAAACCCATCGGCCATGTGCTTCAAATCCTTTGGCAATATCCATTTTTCTATCCGAATTCATACTCATCTAACCCTAACCCTAAGTGTATTTTCCCCCAATGGGATTTTGCCATGTATTTTTCAAGTAAATATATATAAGGCAGGCTCCAAAAGTCAGCACCCTCCTAAGAATATCGATGCAGTATGAATCCATTGGTGACATCCATTTTGCTCTCTGAGTTCATAGTGATCTAACTCTAACCCTAAGTGGATTTTTGCCCAATGGGATTTTCCCTTGTATTTTATCTAGAAAGGGAGTTAAGGCATGCTCAAAAAGTCACACACACACACACCCCGGCAAAGCATTTCTATGCACCCTGGATCTGTTGGTGATGTTCATTTTGCTCTCTGAATTCATGGTAACCTAATCCTAAACGGATTTTCTCCCAATGGGGTTTCCCCATGTATTTTATCTAGCAATGTAGATAAGGCAGCCTGGAGAAGTCAGTGCCCTCCTAAGCATATCTATGCACTGCAAATACATTGGCGATGCCCATTCTGCTCTCTGAATTCATGGTGACCTAACCCTAACCCTAAAAATGGCCCCACCGGCCCAACTGGAAGTTTGAGAACAAACTTCTGGTTGACCTGTTGGGATCGTTTGTCACCATCCCCAACCTCCGGAGACTTTCCTGAAGCCTGGAGAGGGCAAAAACGGCCTCCCCTAGCCCTCCAGAAGGGTGAAAAATCAGCTGGCTGGTGCGCACATGCATGTTGGAGCTGACAGCTGGAGAGCCACCAAATATGCCTCCACCTGCCACCTGTGGCATGCATGTCATAGGTTCACCATCATGTGTATAGGATCTCCTGGTCGAGTAGGGGGCTAGACTAGCAGACCTCCAAGGTTTTTTCCAGATCTATTTTAGATTCTGATTCTGACAATATAATTTAGCATTTTGGACAAGACTGCTGAAATCTATATACTCTGTGTCAGCATTCCTCTGATATACTAAATTGGTAACTGCATCAAATAAATTGCCATGGTTAGCTTGACACAATTTGATGGGCACAAACTTATGTTGGCTCCTGGGTTCATTGTAGCCTGCCTATCCATGATCTTACCCACGTGTTCTGTAATAACCACAGATCTTGCCTAATACAGGTATTAACCACCAATCTTTTTCCCTTTTTTGAAGATGTACAGAGAAATGAGACTGGAACGAAACCATTAATGGTCTCATTTGATTTTTTTCTTCTCTCTCTATTTGCCAGCTCTATATGAAATAGCCCGAGCCTGTAAAGATGAAGTAAGGAAAGCTAAGGCTCACAATGAAGAAAGACTTGCCACAAAAGTACAACAAATAACAAAAAAAGCTTCTTCCAACATGTTAAAAACAAGAAAAAAGTTAAGGAAACAATTGGTCCATTGCTGGGAGAAAGTGGCAAGAGGGAGAAAGCAGAACTATTTAACTCATGTTTTGCATCTCTCTTTACACAAAGGGATAAAATAGTCCAACTTATCAAAAACAGCACCACAAAAATCAGATTAGGAACACAAATTGAAATAAGGAAGAAAATGGCAAGTGAGCACCTGTCTACCCTAGATGAGTTCAAATCACCAGGACCGGACAGATTACACCCCAGGATTCTGAAGGAACTGGTAGACGAGATCTCAGAACCACTGAACTATATCTTTCTGAGATCCTGGAGCACTGGGGAACTGCCAGAGGACTGTAAAAGAGCTGATGTGGTTCCCATCTTCAAAAAAGGGAAAAAATAGATCCAGGAAACTACAGATCTATCAGCCTGACCTCAATACCAAGAAATACCAGAGACCGAGGTGGCGCAGTGGTTAAATGCAGCACTGCAGTCTACTTCAGCTGACTGCAGTTCTGCAGTTCGGCTGTTCAAATCTCACCGGCTCAGGGTTGACTCAGCCTTCCATCCTTCCGAGGTGGGTAAAATGAGGACCCGGATTGTTGGGGGCAATATGCTGATTCTGTAAACCGCTTAGAGAGGGCTGAAAGCCCTATGAAGCGGTATATAAGTCTAACTGCTATTGCTATTGCTATTGCAAAGATTCTGGAAAAGATAATCAAGCAATGAATTAGCAAACATCTAGAAGTAAACAAAGTAATAGCCAAAAGCCAACATGGGTTTATCAAAAACAGATAATGCCAAACTGATCTTATTGCATTCTTTGACAAAGTGACAAAATTAGTGGACCAGAGGAATGCTGTCGATATAATTTACTTGGACTTCAGTAAGGCATTTGATAAAGTAGATCATAACCTACTACTAGATAAAATAGAAGAATGTGGGTTAGACACCATCACCACCAAATGGATTCCTAACTGGCTGACCAACCGCACTCAACGTGTAGTCCCCAATGGAACTGCATCTATATGAAGGGAAGTATGCAGTGGAGTACCTCAAGGCTCTGTTTTAGGCCCAGTACTCTTCAACATCTTCATCAATGATTTGGATGAGGGAATAAATGGGGACCTCATCAAATTTGCAGATGACACCAAGCTGGCAGGAATAGCCAAAACTCCAGAAGATAGGCATAAGATACAGAAGGATCTTGACAAACTTGAACATTGGGCACTATCTAATAAAATGAAATTCAATGGTGAAAAGAGTAAAGTTCTACATTTAGGCGAGAAAAACAAAATGCACAGGTACAGTATATGTGGTCCCTTGCTCAATAGTAGTAACTGTGAGAGGGATCTTGGAATCCTAGTGGACAACCATTTAAATATGAGCCAGCAGTGTGCAGCAGCTGCCAAAAAAGCCAACACAGTTCTAGGCTACATAAACAGAGGGATAGACTCAAGGTCACGTGAAGTGTTAATACTACTTTATAATGCCTTGGTAACACCACACTTGGAATACTGCATTCAGTTTTGGTTGCCAGGATGTAGAAAAGATGTGGAGACTCTAGAAAGATGATTAGGGGATTGGATACTAAAACATGAAAAACGGTTGCAGGAACTGGGTATGTCTAGTTTAATTAAAAGAAGGACTAGGGGAGAGATGATAGCAATGTTCCAATATCTCAGGGGTTCCCACAAAGAAGAGGGAGTCAAACTATTCTCCAAGGCACCTGAGGTAGAACAAGAAGCAATGGGTGGAAACTAATCAAGGAGAGAAGCAACTTAGAACTGAGGAGAAATTTCCTGACAGTTAGAACAATTAATCAGTGGAACAACTTTCCTCCAGAAGTTGTGAATGCCCCAACACTGGAAGTCTTTAAGAAGATGTTGGATAGCCATTTGCCTGAAACGGTATAGGATTTCCTGCCTAGGCAGGGGGTTGGACTAGAAGACCTCCAAGGTCCCTTCCAACTCTGCTATCGTATTGAAATGTTACACAAATACAGAATAGTTTCTTTCATAATTAAGATACCTGGAAGCAGGCATGTCCAGCTTTTGGGAAAATATATATAAAGAACAGATTCTTAATCAAAGGAAGAGGGTGCTGTAGCTTATTGGGGTTTGTCGATATAGACTGGATGTTTATGGTCATTATTGGAGGGGGAATAAACAACTGAAGACCAGAAAGAGGCAATATCTGAGAGAAATCTATGGAGTAGATTGGCTGGTGGAAAAGTCTGCTGCATTTCAAAATGTATTCACTTAAATTAGCTAAATTCTCTCTTACCCGCTTCCTGAACACCCATTTAGAGGACAAGGTTACCAGAGACGTGTTACTGTAATTGGATAGGTAACAAGAGAACTCCAAAGCTAAAGTTTCAAGAAATTGAAAACATTAGAAGGAATGGACAACACTGAATTAATTTTATTCAACACTTAGAAAGGCAGGCTAGATACTGGGAAAACTGGTTTCCAGTTTTTGTTTTGTTGCTAAGCATCTCCTTCTAGGTTGTATTTTTCTCCTGCAAGAGTGACATAGCTTAAAAAAATTTTTTTTAAGCAATAACAAATTGTAGTTCTAACTACACATAAAAGCTCATTTGAGTTGCTCTTTGTTTTGTATCATGCACTCATATTAACAAGCAACTTGAGAGCAAATAATACATTCCTTACATTATGCTGTGTTCCTGACACTATTCAAAATTTCAGGGAAATTTTACAAAGTTCTCTTTGATAGAAAGGGCACTGAAGACCTTCACGATACTTTAGAACAGTGTTTCTCAATCTTGGCCACTTGAAGATGTCTGGACTTCAACTCCCAGAATTCCCCAGCCAGCGAATGCTTCAACTTCTGGAAGTTGAAGTCCAGACATCTTCAAGTGGCCAAGGTTGAAAAACACTGCTTTAGAATGTATATTAATTTATAAAACCATAGATTGAAAGGAGGAGGTATATAGGCAGGCCATGCTAGCCCAAAGCATGGCAATAGAAGGGCATACAGCCATTAAAACACTCTGATGGCTCCATTCAGTTGTCCAGACTCTACCCTGCAAGGTATTATGGGGTCTTTAAATGAAGATGATGATGGTAGCCCAAAACAGCAATGTTTTTCTAACTCCCCAGTTCCTCAAATTAGTAAGCAGGGTGTGCCCATTAGAAACCACAACGAGTTTCCCTAGACATATCCTTCTCTGCCTATCCCAGAACTGCCTCTAATAAAATTTAACATGCATAAATTGGTCCTTTTATGACAATTTTATCTATAAGACATCCTAATCCTTTTCTCCATCTAGACTTCACATTTAGTATATTAGAAGAATTTGTCTACAGTGCTCTGTTTTAGGCAGTCTATAGTAAATAAACTATATAAATCATAGTTGGCACAAATAGAAATATAAGAGATCAAATCATACAATACAGCAAAGTGAGTAATACTAATTAATCTCAGGTTTGGGATTTAGCACAAAATCAATCTCAACTTTGAATTCAAAGGATCCTCAATGTAACTGTTGCTGTGAAAATATTTTAATTTCTTAGTAGGCTGTTCACAATCTGTAAAATAAACACAAGATTGTGATCCAGATTAAAGGAATATATTTGGAACAATTCTAGACAATTAGGCTATATAAACCTATTTCCTTATTAAAATATTTTATGAAGTTCTGCTGTGTGTCTGCTGTGATATTGGAAAAAAATTAGCATTATTTACAGATAGCATTAAGGCCATGGCAAGTTTGATTTTATCTAAATAAGACATATTTCATCCATGTGGCTATTTAATTCACAAAATGGCTTTTATATGTAGAAAAAATCAAGAGGAAAAAAACAAAACAAATTAAAAAAAATAAAGCATTCTAGTGTTGAAAGAAATGTCCTTCTGGGTTCAGCTCCAAGTGGGGAAGAAGACACTGGAGACATGGAGGCTGCTTGGAAAGATGGTTTATTGTTGGACAGGGCCACATGGCTTGAGCCCTGACCAGAAAAGGTGATCACATGCTTCAATGTTGATGGAGAAGAAGAGAGAAGGGCTGAGGAAGGGGCTTGCTAGGCTTTTATACCCTGTTCAGTCTCACCTCTCTGTTTCCTGTTCCTGTGTAAGAAATGTATTCTGACTGGTTGTCAGACTCCCATGGTGCCATGCAGGGGGCTACTCTCTAGGCTGTGATGAGTTCTCAGTTGCCTTGTGGTCAGTTGAGTAATATCCCTTCCCCCTACAGCTGCAGTGAGAAGTCTTTATTATGTAAAGTGGGCTAGCCTGGCCATCTTAATGGCCCATTAGCTGGGGGTGGGCAAGAAGCTACAGATAACTATTCTGTCTTTTAAAACATGTTTCTTTTCACATCCAGAGAAATATTCTGCCTTTTCAATATTTCCTAGGATATTTCATTTTTCTGGGAGAGGGCTGGACGATAACTTCCCACACTAGAGAAGTTAATTATGCTTTTTGTCTTTGTACCCCCTTTCCCGTGTTTTTGTAAGCCGCCCTGAGTCCCCTCAGGGAAAAGGGCGGCCTATAAATTATAATAAATCTACAAATCTACAAATCTACAAATTTAGAGAAAGAATTGCCCTTAACTTCCTGAAACATGGCTGTTCAAAATGGGTATAATACGTCAGTTGCTTGAGAGCACCTGAAATCTAACACCTTGGACTGGGTTGAATTTCTTGAGAGTTTTCTGATACTGTGAAGAACAAGCTGTTGAATTATATTGGACCTGGCCCACCAAAGCTTTCACTCACTAACTGCATATTTAACTTTTGGACTTAAAAAAATCAGAATCTGGAATTACTTTTATTTTAAAAAGTCATAATTGCAAGTTTACATATTTTCAAGATTTTGAACTGGAAATCGTATTTAAATAGGGTCAATGCTCAAATATTGTGATGATAGCTCTAACTTAGAGTTCCATGTCAGATCTCTGTTATGTACTGAAATAATTATGCAATCCTGTATTGAGACATAGCATTCGCAACAGCATTGTTGCTGTTGTTATAATATTCTCTGTGCTTTGCAAAGATGCTTATGCAAGCAGCCTGGCTCTCTTTCTCCAGGTTCAGAAGCTAAGCAGACTCATGTCTACTACTTACCTATTAATACTTCTTAGTACTGGATAAAAGACCTGTTTGGTATATCAGGGATATAGGCTGGATTCATAGGTCAAAAAACATCTCAGAGGAAGACAATGGTAAACCTCTTATGTACAGTTGCTAAGAAAATTGCAGGAAGGTATCTGTGAAATTCACTGGGATTTAGGCTTAGCACAAAGGAAACTTTTTGTAACAACACCATTTTCTATATTATTGTGGCAATTTTAGTTAAAATACATACATATATACATAAATGTGGATTGCATTATTCCCTATTGGAGTAAGGAACTTTATGGAAGGAGAGTAAAAAAATAGAAAGTCTCAAAATGTAAAGCCATAAAACAGAAAAAGGAAACTTAATTAAATCCAGCTTACACCAACAATTCAGCATCTCTCTCTCCATACCTTCTATTCTTGCAAATCATTCTTACTCTGATCATGTCCATACCTTCTTTCATCATGCACCTTTGATAGTTTTGTTATATTTATATGCCACCTGAATCCCAGTGATTCTAGGCTGTTTACAAACTGCTAAATCATTAAAAACAAGAAAGGAACGACAACAGCAAGAAAGATAACAAAATGACAAAACCAAAGGGAAACAAAAAATACAGCCTAAAGGGGCTCCACTTTCTGGGTAAGGCTGGGTAAGGAGCCAGGTCTTTGGAAGGGCTGGGGTCATTTGGATTTGGAGAGGAATTTTATTCCAGGTGGAGGGCATTGCTGGAGAAAGCGGGTTTCTGGGAGCTAGAGAGATATCATTGTTTAATTTATTTTAGTTTATTGTCACTGCACCTTGTACAATGAAATTAAATGCGATCTTCAGTGTACAATGACAGTTCTGGTTGTGGTTGTTAAGGAATCATGTGTAGTCATTAAGCACAACATCAGGTGGTGGGTGGTTTCCTCATTGACTTGACTTATTGGAAGCTGGCAGTGAAGATCACAAGTGGTGATGATGTGACTGTGGGAAGCTGTGGCCATTGTAACTGCATGCCGGTTGCCAAGTGCCCCAGTCTTGATCCTATGACTGTGGGGACACTGCAACAGCCACAACTTCAAGGACCAGCCATAAGTCTTCTTGTTGAGCACTGTTGTAACTTCAAATGGTTGCTGAACGAGAAGTCACTAAGTGAGGACTACCTGTATTTTCAAAAACCCTTTCTTGTCTTGACAAAGCATAACGATACCCCTGATGACAACAATCGCACCAATCACTTGGTGGGCTCCGTAGTAATAAAAGGAATATAAAGCACATAACCCTGCAGTATAAAATTGATCAGGCAGATACTGTGGGAGACAGCTAGCCCTCTTATTACATTTATGGGTAACAGCCAGAATTGTATCCAGAAGCAAAATGTCAACCAGTGCTTGTGTAGCAGAAGTGTTATACGGGCATTCTGAGGCATGCCCATCACCGCCTATGCCAGTTAAAGCATTTGGATGGCCTTCAAGGGCAGTCCTGATAGCGCGCTTTGCAGTAGTCAAGCCATGAGACGATTACTTCTCTTTCTTTTTGAGGATCTCCTTCATTCTGATCGATTGTCTTCCTCTCATTTTCACAGAGAGGTAACACACACACACACACACACACACACCACGTATGAAGAGCCAGCTCATCCTTGGGCATCAAATACACACAAACTTTCTGCTGTTGCAAAGGTGGGGCCAGGTGATGCTTGTCACCCACCTCTGGCTGGCCAGCTGCCTTCTAACTGTAGAGTACTTAAAGAGCTCTTGCAGGTTCACCTTTCTGACAGTTCAGCAAAGAGCATCTGGGCAGAGAGAGAAGGAAAGGGAGATAAAAGGAGAATGTGGCCTGCTGCTCCCTTTTCTTTATTTGCCCTGAGGAGTGGACCCAGGAAGAAGGTGCTACCTCTTTACTTGCCCTCTCCTCTCTCTTCCTTTGGGGGCTGGGATGAAAGCACAGATGAATGAGAAAATTTAGGAGCTGCTCCTTTACTGCCCTCCCAGAGAAAACACCAAAGGAGGAGCCCTTTCTCTGGGTGGCACCAACAGCAAGGAGTGGCAAAGCAGGGGCCAAGAAAGGAAAGCAAATGGGCTGATGGAATAAGCTCCTGCCTTCCCTTGGTTGCTGCACTCCTCGGCCTTGGAATAAAGGTGTGATTTCAGGATTAGGCGATTGGAGAATCCCCATTTTTTTTTCTTTTCCAACCCCAGCAGGAGATAAGTCAGAGATGTCTGGTTGCAACTTCTGTCTGGCTACTCCTCCTTAGCCCAATTCCTCCTGTTTGCTTCAAAGTCATTAGAGTAGAACTGGAAGGGACCTTGGAGGTCTTCTAGTCCAACTCCCTGCTCAAATAGGAGATCCTATACCATTTCAAAAAAAGTGGCTGCCCCCACCTTAAAAACCTCCAGGGATGAAGCACCCACAACTCCTGAAGGTAAAGTTGTTCCACTGGCTAATTGTCCTCCCTGTTAGGAAGTTTCTCCTCAATTCCAGGTTGCTTCTCTCCTTGATTAGTTTTCATCCATTGTTCTGTGGGAAGTTATCATCCAGCCCTCTCCCAGAAAAATGAAATATCCTAGGAAATATTGAAAAGGCGGAATATTTCTCTGGATGTGAAAAGAAACATGTTTTAAAAGACAGAATAGTTGCCTCTAGCTTTCGGCCCATCCCAGTTAATGGGCCATTAAGAAGGCCAGGCTAGCCCACTTTACATAATAAAGACTTCTCTGCTGCAGCTGTAGGGGGAAGGGATATTACTCAACTCTCCACATGGCATCTGAGAACTCATCACAGCCTAGAGAGTAGCCCCCTGCATGGCACCATGGGAGTCTGACAACCAATCAGAATACATTTCTTACACAGGAACAGGAAACAGAGAGGTGGGACTAAACAGGGTATAAAAAGCCTAGCAAGCCCCTTCTGCAGCCTTCCTCTCTCTTCTTCATCAACATTGAAACATGTGATCACCTTTTCTGGTCAGGGCTCAAGCCATGTGGCCCTGTCCAACAATAAACCATCTTTCCAAGCAGCCTCCATGTCTCCAGAGTCTTCTTCCCCACTTGGAGCTGAACCCAGAAGGACATTTCTTTCAACAATTGGCACCCCCACAGATGGGACTCCAAGGTAGCCTAACAAATGGATATGGCCCAGGTAAACCTCCCATGCCGGCACAGACCCCATTGAGTCTGTGGGTGGACTTTATCTTGGCCTTAACCATTGGATCTAGGCTTTAAAGGGGTTTTGAGTTTGAGCTCAAAGGCTGCCTGGAAAGAAGGTGAGTACCTTTAAATTTTAATTCTCTAAAATTTAATTTAAAGCATGGCAAAGCATGGGAGATGTGTGTATGCCTGCATGTGTGGGATCCTTCTGATCACAGCTGGACCTTGTTTCCTCTGTGTGTTTCACCAAGAGAGCCTGGAAAGTATTAGGGTCAGGCCAGAGCACAAGACCTTCTGTTAGGGAAAGGAGAGAGTGTGTGAAAATGGATGGAAAAATGAATGAAAATTTTGTTGTTGTTGCTATTGTCCTGTGAAAGCAAAGGCCTATTGTGAATGAAAAGAGTAGAGGTACCTGGTACTAAGTGCAAGAGGGTCCTCAGGGATCCCCTTTTTTGATTCTAAACCCAGGTGATTCCCCAAGAGGTAGGGACTGAATACTCCGTGGGGGAATCGGAGTCCTACCCAGAATTTTTTTTTCGTTCTGAAACTTGCAGTGGGTGGTCACCCGGCTAAGCCAAAGTGAGCCCTGCATGTAATGGGTCATGGGAAGCCTTAGCTCGTGGGTGCCACAAAAAAATGCCCTCGGAGATTTCCTTGAAGCCTGAGAAAGAAGGCAAGGAATCTATGTGGAAAATGGCTTTGCTGAAAGATAATACAGGAAAACTAATTTGGCTACATAAAGGTACTTAAAAGAAAAGGGGAAAATGTTGGGGTTTCTTTTTTCTCTTGTATGTTTGTCACTTTCTTTGTCTTCTATGTAACCACGTGATTTGTTTGTTAAGATTTCTAGGTATTTTTCTAGGTATTTATTGGGATTTATATGCCGCCCTTTTCCCTGAGGGGACTCAGGGCGGCTTACAACCACAGGGGAGGGGAAGTGCAAGGTCAAAACAAAACAATATGTGAACAACAGAAAAATAATAAAACCCAACTTTCATTCAGCAATCAAACAAACACTCGGGCGGGTAATTAGGAGCCTATCCCCAGGCCTGCTGGGAGAGCCAGATCTTGAGGGCTGCGCGGAAGGTCTGGATAGTGGTGAGGGTGCGGATCTCCATGGGGAGCTCGTTCCATAGGGTCGGGGCAGATTTGTGCCTTCCCTAATTTAACAAATTTGTGCTGGGAATGTAGGATGTGAAAACCTGAGAGTTCTTTTTTCCCTCTCCTTGTTTTCTGTATAAATGTGTGCCTAAGTCTTTGTGCACCCTCAAGGTAATTGTAACTAAGATGTCTCCAATCCAAAAGACAAGGATTTTAAAGTGTTCAAAGAAAGAAAAGAGTAAACTGGCAGAAATTGCCTTCACTCAGTTTGTTGCCCCCCCCCAAAAAAAACAGAGTAACAGAGAAGTTTTTTTTCCTTCCTTCCCTATACCTTAAAGTAACATCCCAGGAAATGTTTTAAGTTCATTTACAGGAAAATGTAATCCTTGCATTTGTGTGTTTAAATGATTTTACCTGTTTATTTCCTTCCTGAAGCATGTGAATCCAGACCCCATTTCTCATCTGTGATATCCCCATAATGTTACCAGTTTATCTGTTTAGTAACTGATAATTTTACCTTTAAAAAAAAAAAACTGCCTGCAAGCTTTCTACCCCCCCAAGCCCCTCCCTTACCCTTAATTCCCCAACAATGCCTTTTCTGTGGGGGAGGGAACCTTGTTTTCATGTTTTTCAGGCCTGGAAGATTTACTCTTCAGGTGAGTATAGATTTTTTTTTCCTTTTGGGGGGAGGAGGAGAGTGTTGCCTTGTGTGTGCATGTATAAGATGAAGGAAATTCCTACTAAAGGTTTGCCTTCAACCTGAGTAAAACCCTTTGCACATCTATCTGGCCAACCTACTTGAAACCTGGCCTCTAGAAGACAGTTTTGATTTAGATTTTGTAACAAGTTTGCTGATTTTCTGGCCACCACCAGATGAACTGAAGAGAAGTTCTACCTGAGTTTCTTCCCCAAAGTGACTAAGGAGTCCACAGGGATATGTTAGAAAGCTGTTAATAGTTGTCTTTTAAAAGAAAAGTAGAGCTCGAGCCCCACTCAGATGCAAACATGTGTTAATAAAAGTCTATATATCTTGCTCTTTAAAACTATGCCAGCGTGCTGCTGGGAAAGCTAAGAGTTTGGACTTTTAAAACTATTCCAGCGCTCTGCTGGGAGGACCAACCTAGAACCCTGGCCAATGCAAACAATGTGTGGACAAACATCTCTATACATTGTCTCTATAAATCTTGATCTTTAAAAATATGCCAGCACTGCTGGGAGATCAAGATAGAAACGGAACATCCCAGGGAGAGACAGATATTAACAATCTAGTGCTTAAGAAGATAGAATGGGCATAACTTTCAGCAAAAGTAAGAAATTTAGCAGGTAATGAGGTAAAGCCTGACTGAATGGGAAGACCTAGGTAATTGGACTTGATTAATTTGATGTAATGTCTGTTAAAAAAAATCTTAGGTGTGCATCTAATAACATATAGAATTGAATGGAATTGATGGTGATATGTTTGACCAGCTAGCTAAATAAATAAATAAGCTTGGGCTTGAAGCTGTGGGGGAGGGAAGAGTAGTTAGGATTTAAACTGCTCTCTGAGTTTCCCCACTGCTTGCAGAATGAGCCACATGTTCCCCAAGTAAAGGAAATTGAAGATTTAAAGGGACAGAACCTCCCCCAAGCCTGGAGGGAAGTTGAGATCCCTTAATAATAGAAAATGGAGCTCATTGGCTTATGTACAGCTCCCTGAAATAATTGTAATAATTACTTTGTATAAAGAAAGAATGAAATGAAATGAAAGAATGAAATATTTTTGTATGTGAAATTAATTTACACAAGCAGTCTGATTGCAGTGCAAATGTATGTAGATGATAAAAGTTGGTATGAACATACTTTGATTTCCTTTCATATAAAGAAATAGTAAGTTGCAAGGTTGTTTAATGGTATGTGTGTGTATGCTTGTGTGTTATCATTTCCAAACCTGAAGGGAGGGTGAGATCCTCTAATAAAATAAAATGAATCTTGGTGACTTGTGGAAATAGCTTCCTGAAATAATTATAATGATTGGTTGGCATGAGCAAGCATGATTGCAGTATGAATGTATATGTCCTCAATGCCCCAGGGAGTGCTAAGTGAAGAGATCCAAAGACCTGTGATGGCCTGCGTGAATTCCCCCCCCCCTTTTTCCCTCTGGGTCATTATTTGGAGGGAAGTAGAAAAGGTGGAGAGAGTGAGTGTCTGCTCATTTTACAGTGAATGTGTGTATGAAATGCCCCCAGAAATACCTGTGAATGCCTCTGTGCATTTCCACCCCCCCTTCTTTCCCTCATTCCTTTTGGGTCATTGAAGAGGGGCTGAAGTTTTCTGCTCACTTTAACCATTTTTTTCCTCTCTCTTCTGAGAAATTTGGAGTAAATGGGTGACCTGCTCCTTCACCCTTACCTTTCACTGTTATCTTTTCATCTATAAAAGTTATGCAATTACATTTCCTTTTCTGCTCTGAATACAATTTTGATTTTTTTTCTTTTCCTTCTGGAAATTTTTGAGGTTTAAAATGCTTAATTAAACCTATAAAAAGAAATGATTTTGAGATATTTTGCTTACACTTGTAAATGTTTTAACATACTTGATGAGAATTTGCTTCCATCTGAATGGAATCTAATATTTTGGAGTGTTGACTCAAAGTACCTCTTTTTTTTAATTGCATTTTTTTAAAAAGGCTATTTTTCTTCCCTTTCTCTTTTACACCTGAGTGCATTTTTAAAAGCTTGTGAGTCAAGGTGCTCTACCCTATGATATTTTGTTTGTTTGTTTGCAACACAAGTTGTTGTCCCTTTTGGAAATTTACTCATTTTACTGCAAAAGTGTTTCAATCATAGAAGCATTGGGAATGTCATGTTCCATGAAATTTACATCGTCTGCCTTCTGGAATAATGTTTGGATTTCCACTTGGACAGAATGGGTGAGATTCCACAACATGAGACTAAAGATATGTCTGTAAAGAACTGTATACTTGGCCTCTCCCCTTTTTTTCTTCACCTCAGAAACAAAGGACTGCTAGCTCAAACCATAACTCTTGAATTGGCTGCTGGTGATTGCATCCTGATAAAACCTGACATGAGGGGGAAAAAACTTAGCCAAGCCTGGGACAGACTCTACCAAGCCTGACTGACCACTCTTACCAGCAAGCTAAGCCTAATGCCATCCAGCAGATATGAAAGAATGGACCCTGAGATGGAGAAGTAAAGACCAAAAGACTTTCTTCTATCCCCAGAAGACAGCTGTAAAGACTATAGGGGAGGGTGAAAATTGATCCTAAAGTTTTCTTTCTTTGCTTCCTTCACAGAAATTCATTGTAAGGTTTCTTTCTTGTCTCATTTATATTGTAATCAGTTTAATGTATTCATGTAAGAATTGTATTTGAGAATGGCGAGCACAGCAATTTTGAACACCTTAGATTTCTGTCTAGTGGGAGGGAAAGTTTGTCCAAAATGTCTGTATTGTCTGTATGGTAGAAGCAGCTACACACATACACACACACAAAGAGAGAGAGGGGAGGGAGGGAGGAGGGAGGGAGGGAGAGAGAGAGAGAGAGAGAGAGGGGGAGGGAGGGAGGGAGGGAGGGAGGGAGGGAGGGAGGGAGGGAGGGAGAGAGAGAGAGAGAGAGAGAGAGGAGAGAGAGAGAGAGAGAGAGGAGAGAGAGAGAGAGAGAGAGAGAGAGAGAGAGAGAGAGAGAGAGAGAGAGTGTTGAAGAGCGGGCAGAGAGGATCTCCAAAAACAACCCCGAGCCCTCACTATGACAAAACAAAAAAACCCACGCTGCCCAGTAAAGCAGGATATGTTGCATGGTGGTCTCATGAGTAGGAGTCCCCAGGATCATTCTGTGTAATTTTACAAATACTAGATAACCTGGATTGCACACCATCAAAACTCAATTTGGCCTCACTAAAATAAGAGCCAGGGCAGGTTCAAGAACCATCCCTTTTAAAATGGGCAGCCTGTAACTTAAAGGGAAAGCATGGCTGAATAATTTTTGGGATTTCTGCTTGTTTAAAACCTGTCTGGAAGCTCACAGAGAGTGATATCTGAAACTAATTGGCATGGAAAATTGGATACTGTAAATTTGTGCCCTGGTTGCTAGACCTTCATGGTTAAAAGCTAACTGGGAGCCACTGAAGAGATCCTTCTGCTGTCTCTCTCAATGCTTTTCATCAGAAGAATTAAGTCTCCCTGATCTGACCAATTTTAATCTTTTGTCAAAACATGTGCATTCCACTCACATGTTTTGAAAAAAAAAGGAGGGATTGTGGGAAGTTATCATCCAGCTCTCTCCCAGAAAAATGAAATATCCAGGAAATATTTCTCTGGATGTGAAAAGAAACATGTTTTAAAAGACAGAATAGTTGCCTCTAGCTTTCGGCCCATCCCAGTTAATGGGCCATTAAGAAGGCCAGGCTAGCCCACTTTACATAATAAAGACTTCTCTGCTGCAGCTGTAGGGAGAAGGGACATTACTCAACTCTCCACATGGCATCTGAGAACTCATCACAGCCTAGAGAGTAGCCCCCTGTATGGCACCATAGGAGTCTGACAACCAATCAGAATACATTTCTTACACAGGAACAGGAAACAGAGAGGTGGGACTAAACAGGGTATAAAAAGCCTAGCAAGCACCTTTCTCAGCCTTCTCTCTTCATCAACATTGAAACATGTGATCACCTTTTCTGGTCAGGGCTCAAGCCATGTGGCCCTGTCCAACAATAAACCATCTTTCCAAGCAGTCTCCAGTGTCTTCTTCCCCAGTTGGAGCTGAACCCAGAAGGACATTTCTTTCAACAGTTCCTTGTCTTGCTCTCTGGTACTTCGGAAAATAAATCGACCCCCTCCTCTTTGTGGCAGCCTCTCAAATGCTGGATAAATAAAATAAAATAAAAGTAGTCAAAAGACCTCCCCTAATTCGGGACGAGTGCAACACCAGGGACAGAGAGACACACACACCCCAAACACACAGAGTGGGCGTATCTTGGGGGCTATAGTTTTTGATGGGGACTGAAAGAGGGCTCTGTGCCTTTAAGAGTGCCCGTGGCCAGGTTGTTGCCACCGGAGGCTGGGAAGGTGCTGCCGTCGGGGAGAGGCGCTCGCGTCCTTGTGGTCCGTTCGGGCGAGACGGGGGCAGGGCAGGGCCGCGTTCCCGATCGGAGATCAGGAAGAGCCAGGCGAGGAGGCGCGGGATCTGGGATCTTCTCCCCGTGGTGGTTCCGAGAAGCAACATGGCGTTTCCCCGGAGCACTCGGGCTCCTTCTCTGGGCAGAGTTGGAGCCTCTCCTCCTCCTCCCAACGGAGGGGCGCCCTAAAAAAAAAAAGGAGCCAAGATGTGAAGGGAAGCTCCGGGCGAGAAAGCGGCTTTCAAAGCTCCGTCGAGCCCCGCGAGTGGATTTCTTTATTATTTGCTCGGGGATCCGGATCCGGGCCACCTGTTCCTCCGGGGGCAGCCCGAGCCTTTGAGCGGCGAGAGGAGCTTTCTCCCGAAACAGCGCTGCTGCTCCCCTTTGGCACTTCGCTCTGGGAGAAAAATGGAGCGCGACGGACTTTCCAGCGCGGATCAGAAGCTGATCCGGGAGAGCTGGCAGAAAGTGAGCAACAGCCCCCTGGAGCACGGCGTCGTCCTGTTCACCAGGTAGGGCAAGATAGGTTGCTAGACCGGAGGGCGCAGGTGAGAATTCTTGAACGAAAGAGAGAGGGGGGCGGCGGGTTGTGGTCGCCTGGTCAAGTTGGGAGGCTGGGCGTTTTAAACATCGGAAGTAGCCCACCATCCTCAGCGAACTTAATTCAAAGCTCCCTCCGCCAGGAATGTACCCTCGTGGATTGACCAGCCACTGACTTGGGACTAAAGCCTTGGTTTCCTTCCCATTTCCCTTCTTTAACCTAACCCCCGCCTCTAAATGCCTTTTCAGGGCATCTGCTCTCTGCTCAGTGCCCTCCAGATGTGCTGGATTACAGCTCCTCTCATCATCATTTCTAATAAATTGCTGCGCTGGAGAGGATGGGAATGGAGAGGTGGTGCTCTGAATAAAGGCTATTTGGGAGCACCACATGGGGCTTTGGTTGCTGGACAAAGGTTAGAAACCAGGCTGGTCTTCTCTCTTAGCTAGCTGGAAGCAGGCTCCCTTTTCTGTTTTCCCCATTTCTTGATTCTTGCGTGTCTCTTGTCCTCATTCAAATAACTCTCTATAGCTTCCCATAGAGATAGCTCTCTATGGGAAGCTATCAAAACAAAACAGAAAGTCTGGGGAGAAAAACAGAAACTGTTCTTCACATTTCCCATCATTTGTGAGTTTGCACCATCGGTTGATTTTAGAGCAGGATGCACAGTGGAGAGAACTCTGCCTGGCTAAATTCATATGACAGCATGACAGCAGAATCTTCAAACGTTAAGAGAAAGGAGGTAGCTGGTTTTAACCAATTTAGAGCTGTAAGACAAGAAGAGATTCCATTTCCATGCTGTGTTCTTAAACTGAGAAACTTACAAGCACAAAATGTGGCCCAGTGGTAAATTTATGGAGGATGTGAGGCTCCAGGAGTATGTCCAGCAAGAGAGGTGGACTAAGTTTCAGTTGCGGTTTCTGGAAACTTGGAGAAAAGGGGGGTTGCATAAAAGACATAAAAGACGGCTTTGAACTTTGCTGGAATCTGTGATGAAAATGGAACCCTTCACCAGATGGGCCTTTGGGGTCATCCAGCCAAACTTTTTGTAAATATCTTGCTATGTCGATTGAAGAGATTCTAATACATCCTTTGTAAAGAATAGTACTTGTGTTTTGGGACTGATTAAGTGTAATAACTAACAGCAGTTTAGGCCCTCCTTTATCCTTCAGTAAATAGCCTTACCAGAGACCTAAAAAGTAATGGAGCTCAGATATTTATCAGAAAACAGCTTGGTCTCTGACAGGAAGATTTAGGGATTAAATTTGCCCTCTGCCATGGAAGCTAATTCTGTGACTTTGAGCCAGTTGCTGCCCAGCCTACCTCACAGGATTGTTGTTGTGGTGGTGGAATAATGGAGGATAGAGTGATAGTTGTACCACTTTTGTTCCTAGAGGAAAGGCAAGAAACAAGTGAATTGTGCAAAACATCAGTTTTAGATTTTCTTCTTTTTGGTGGACCAAATATAATACATTAAAAAAAAAACCCATGGGTTTTGTTTATAAAAACCCATGTGTACCTGTATACATGTGTATAAAAGATTGCAGAATATTTCTATTAATTATTTACTAGCATAGAGATCCTTGGAATGTTCCCTAAAAAGAATACAAGCTTCAGAATACAACATTCCCTACCACTGAAAAAATGTGAAACTCACACCTACTACAAGGTTATTGTGTCCAAAACAGTTCCTTTAATAAGCAGGCAGAAGAGAAAGAACTGCTGAAATATGAAATCCATGCTGAAGGTGAAGAAGCAGTTCTGTAACTGTGTGATGGTTTGCACTGGAGACTAAATTTGAGAAGTTTGTTATACTCCTGAGGCATTGCTCAATGTCAAATCCTAAGAAATGAGGCGGGGGGAGGGGGGAGATTAGCATGTAAAAATGCAACATATTAATGAACAAGCCAGGAAATCTTTCTGTAATTCACTGTTCTTCCTGAAACTCTAATTGCATTTTGCAATTCAAGGAGGGTCACTGTTGCCAGAACAAAACTATCTATAATCAAAAAAACAAACTTAATCACAAGTAATAGGATTCTTCTGGACTCTGGAAACCACTTCTGAAAACAATTTCCTGGCCTTGCTCATAGAAATGCATTCAGATTTGCAATATACCTTTTTATATGGCTGTCACATGATTGTCATGTACAGAATTGTTATAAACAATTTAATTCTTTCTGTGTTTTTTGAATACTAGGGGTGGGGAATCTAATGGTAATTGTTCAAACAGCAGTACAACAGGTTTTGATAGTATTAGAATCTTAGAAGTGTTTACTGAATCTCATTATCATAAGGAAAATGTATGTGAAAAAAGGATTTAAATTTTTTTATAGGGTTATAATTTCTGATAGGAAATCTGCTTTGGCTTAGTAGGTTCTACAGAAGAACTGGTAGTGTCCGGCTTGATTTTAGGTAATTATAATCGTATCATTGTATCTCTCAATAGTATAATAATTCACTGTACTGGAGTTTTATTGTCAGTTTTCCTTAGGACATATAAATTGTATGATATGAGACATTAGTTCAGTTTTATTATTTTGTTATGAATTTGCTAATTTACTATGGAAAATATTAGAAAAATAAAATAAGTATTTATTTAGCTAAATAGTCTTTCAAACCTAGAGAAATAGCATAGAATAAAAATAGCAAAGTCTTAAAGAAACTTTTAATTAAATGTTTGTTTATATTTTTATTATATCAGGGAAGTAATTTGTAATAAATTAATCTCTCTGGAAAAAATTGAGTGCCTTTTTAGATAGAGATATTGGAGAGAAATGTTTTTATGTTTTGTGTCATTGCTCAATCTTTAAGTGATATGATCTTTAAATGATAAGGGCTTTTTTGTGCTTTTGTATGATTTCTGTTTTTTAATCCTTTTGTTTCCTTTCTTTTCACATTTGTTATTGCTGTTACATTTGTTTTTGTTTTTTTAAGGCAAAATATGTCAGGAAATAACCAAAAGAACTGCGTCAAACGGCGATCAATAATAAAAAAGAATCAATTATTCCCAAGGCATGGGAGGGGGAGCTGTTGCTTCAATATTTTGTCTGTCTCCCCCCCTCCCTCCTCTATCTATCTATCTATCTATCTATCTATCTATCTATCTATCTATCTATCTATCTATCTATCTTTATATCATCTCTATATCTATCTATCTATCTATCTATCTATCTATCTATCTATCTATCTCTATCTCTATATCTCTCTCTATCTCTCTCTATATGTCTGTCTGTCTCTCTCTCTCTCTCTCTCTCTCCACATCCATCCATCCATCCATCCATCCATCCATCCATCCATCCATCTATGAGAGAAGTAACTTAGAACTGAGGAGAAATTTCCTGATAGTTAGAACAATTAGTCAGTGGAACAACTTTCCTCCAGAAGTTGTGAATGCCCCAACACTGGAAGTCTTTAAGAAGATGTTGGATAGCCATTTGTCTGAAATGGTATAGGGTTTCCTGCCTAGGCAGGTGGTTGGACTAGAAGACCTCCAAGGTCCTTTCGAACTCTGCTATTGCATTGTCTCTCTCCCTCCCTCTCTCTCTCTCTCTCTCTCTCTCTCTCTCTCTCTCCCTCTCTCCCTCCCTCCCTCCCTCCCTCCCTCCCTCCCTCTCTCTCTATCTATCTATCTATCTATCTATCTATCTATCTATATATATATCTATATATCTATATATCTATATCTATATCTACCTATCTCTCTATCTCTATCTCTATCATCTATATCTATATATTACTCAAGACAGAACTTGATTTCTTATAATGTAAAATGGGTAAAATATGCACATTTCATGTAAATTGTACTGTAGATGAATTATGAAGTATCTAAAAAATGAAACTAGCTTACTAGTGATATAAAAGCTGATGGAAATTATTTTAAATTATAAATTATTTAAACACACGATCAATTTAAACTACACTAAGAATATATTGTAAAGCTTGAAATATTCCAAATAATTAAGCTACTCCAATTATTAGTGCTGTAAGAGTTGATGGAGACAGCTATGAAAAATACAAGTGAATTCTTTCATATCTGAACATGATAAAGCTGTTAAAAAGTTTCTTTTAAAGGGCAAAACTGGAGTTGCATTGATATACATTCTATAGAAAGTACAGTATACGGTTGATCTTATAGTTCTTAAAGCTTTAACTTGCAAATATCATTAAAAGTGACTCATATAATCCGGTGATTATAAAATTATACATTTGGGAGATTGAAAACCAATATTTGCATTTCAAGGTAGTTATTTTCTAATTTTAAAAAATCCTTACAAAAAATTCAATCTGGAAAAGAAATCCAAATTAAACCAATGTCGATTATCTCCTGGTACCTTGACCTCTGAAGCAGCTTAGCAGACTTTCTTCTATATCATGATTTGTTATGTTTCACATTTCTACCATCTGAACGGTTAGAATTCGGTTTTGTTCACCAGCACTGTAAGGAAATTCTTTAAAGGGTGAAATTTGTCTGCTTCATAGCCAATGTTTTTAACTGCCAAAACATCTGGGTTAATGGAAATATGCTTTTCAACTTAATGCTTCAAATGTGCATCAAATGCATGTAATCAGCCCACACATCCTGGAAACCACGGGCAATAACCATGAACATCAAAATACCGGTATATAGCACATTTTCATATGGATTTCATATTGGTAGAAG
Source organism: Thamnophis elegans (assembly GCF_009769535.1). Taxonomy (NCBI): domain Eukaryota; kingdom Metazoa; phylum Chordata; class Lepidosauria; order Squamata; family Natricidae; genus Thamnophis; species Thamnophis elegans. The sequence goes on along the minus strand of NC_045541.1, from coordinate 132,851,601 downwards.
CATTTTTCTAGCAAGGCAATTATATATAAGTAACTGAGTTTTTCAGTTTGTAATCTCAAAGGATGGGGGCTGATTTTTGCTGGAAACTTCTGTTGTCTTAAATATTGATAAAAGTATATGTCTTTTTATGTAATTTATTGAAAAAAGTGAAAAGACAAAAACATTTTATAAGAAGGGTACAGAAATCTAGGATTAATATAAATTGACCGGGGTCATATAGAAAAGCCGTTTCATTTCTCTCAGATGCTCCAGGGTTTAGTTTAAGTTAGGCTTTAAAAGAGGAACTTGTTTTTAATTTCCCAGAGTATTTATGGAGCCTACCGTGTTTCCATGAAAATAAGACAGGGTCTTATTTTCTTTTGATCCCTGAAATAAGGTCTTGGCCTTATTTTCAGGGAGGTCTTATTATTTTTGAGGTGCAGGAAGCAGCGAGCATGGTTATATCATGACTGCTGCTCTGTTGCAATATTTTGGGGAGGCCTTATTTTTGGGGGAGGGCTTATTTTAGTGCATGCGCTCAAAAGCCCAATTGGGCTTATTATCCAGGGAGGTGTTATTTTCGGGGAAACAGGGTATAAAATATCAAAATGCTCTTGATCATATTTGGAATGTCTCTTTTGTAGCACTAAATATTACAACTAACTCATTGAAAGCTTAGGTGTTAAGGCATATGGGACAGAGAAGGGGAATTTTAAACAGTATTTAATGTTTTAAGTTTGCAGTGGTACTTGGTGCATTCTGCCTTTATCTGGTGGCATAAGGTTTTGTAGCGGCTTTTAAAGTTGGCTACGTAGTACAGTATGTACCTTTGAGTAAAAATCCTTAAAAACCAAAACTTTATAGAAATTCAACATCAACTGCCATCAAGAGAAATATGCATGGAATATGTTTCTATAGCCTCTATTTTGCATTTTGGATTTTTCTTCCTACCTAGTATGGCTTCTGTAATTCAAGGGAGCAGTCCCAAGCCCCTCCACATTTGCATAGCACTGCAAAGCATATTGGAGATATTTCTAATTGTTTGTGACATGTCAATCACCCGAACTGATGCCAGGCCTGAGCCTTGGGGGCAAGCACAATTAATTCCAGAATCAGTTCTCCAGCAGAGGAAATGGTGCATACAAGAGAGCAGCCGAGCAACGCCTGTCACATTTTGTAACCTGAAAGCTAAGAAGTAGAAAACAGGAAGAAGCAAGTGGGATGTGACCTCTGGAAATTTAAAATAGTTGAGGTTGATTTCAACATTCAGTAAGAATATTTTAAATGAGCAGAGGTGGTTTACTGGCTTTGATTTAATCTATTGTCCTTTAATAAAGGCGTTAACCCATCGTTCAATGTGGTAAAATCAAAAAGGGATTGTGTGGAGGTGATCTAAGGATATTGCATCAAGAGGGGTAAATAAGTCTCAAAACATAAACGGAGTTAAAGGCAAATAAGTATAGAGAGATACGTGTTAGCTTCTAACATTCTGAAATGAATCTACATTTCATTTATATATCAAAATGACCTGAACTGACACTGAATGTGTGTGTGTGTGCGTGCGCGCACACACACACACACAAACGGATCTTGGGAGTTTTCAGGCCTTCCAGATGCAGTAAAGACAACTCCAGCTTCCATGATTAGTGGTAATAGATACTGAAATACTGAAAGATTGCAATATGATCTAGAGCACAGGAAGAAACTTTCTCGCAGTGGGGCTCGTGGTTTGTAACAGCATGGTGTGTTCTGTAGCCCTGGGCCCAAATTTTTAGTTTTGATGGTATCAAAGATATTAGGAGTCAACTGAATGCTTTAAGCCTCTTAAAAAACCCCAAAACAGGAAAGATCAGACCAATTTTGGGTGACAAATAATTTTGAAGGGATAAAGTGGGAGCTTTAAAATTTAAAACACCTTTAAAGTACCAAAATTATCTGCAAAGGCTGCTCCCAGTCACTGTGTGAGTCCAGTGGAGGCCACAGAAGAGGACTATGAGTTATACGTTGGCCACCTGATTTAACAGAATAACAGAGTTGAAAGGGACTTTCAAAGAAAGGGACTTTGGAGATCTTCTAGTCCAACCCTCTTTTCAAGCAGGAGACCCCATACCATTTTACACAAGTGGTTGTCCAATCTCATCTTAAAAACCTCCAATCATGAAGCACCCACAATTTCTGAAGGCCACAAGATAGATCAAAGAGGCCGTCTATGTTAAAATTGAAGGACTGTCTGTCAACAGAAGGGGAGGGATATGACACCAGCTATTTGCTATCTACAACACAGTCCTTTCAGCAGTCCCAAGAAGGTTCCACATCCTTTTGCACTCTGATTCATGTGACTCTGAGGATACACATAACCCCCACCCCCAAGTGGTCTCAATGACTCTCAGAGAGCTAACACTGACCCTCAGAGCGGAGTGCTAACGACCACATGACTGTAAAGAATATAAATCCTTCCATTCCTCACCATTCAGTCAGAACTTCTTGGATGATTAGGGAAACATTTTCAAGGGGAAAAAAATCAAGAAGTCCAGTTGCCTTTTGGGAAAGCACCCTTTGGATATTTTCTTGCTTATTTTGATTTGCATTCCTAATCTGCAATTTTATGCTATTTTTGATAAATTGGACAGTTTTTTTTCTCTTTTTGTGTAAAAGATGCAAAAAAAAAAAGTTAATCTGTTCTACTTTCATCCTGCTACTCATCAACTTCTTGCCATTTTTGCTCATTAATGATTTCCAGTTTAACACATTAGTAACTTGAGGAGAGAATGACATAGAGTGGTTAAGGCACCAGTTTCAAATAGTGGTTAAGGCACCAGGCTTAACTAGTTTCATAAAGTGGTTAAGGCACCAGGCTAAAAACTGGGAGACTGTAAATTCTAATCTTGCTGTAGGCATAAAGCCAACTCGGTGACCTTGATCTACTCCTTCCCTCTCAGCCCTAGAAAGGAGGCAATGGCACTTCTGAAATCTTTCCAAGACAACTGCAGGGACTGTTCCAGGCAGTCACAAAGAGTCAACACTGATTCTTAATAGCAATAGCACTTAGCCTTATATACCGTTTACAGTGTTTTACAGCCCTCTCTAAGCAGTTTACATAGTCAGCATATTGCCCCCAACAACTTGGTTCCTCATTTTACCCACCTCGGAAGGATGGAAGACTGAGTCAACTTTGAACCAGGTGAGATTTGAACTGCCAAATTGCAAGCAGCTGGCAGTCAGCAGAAGTAGCCTGCAGTACTGCACTCTAACCACTGCGCCACGGTGGCTTAAGATGAATAGAATAAAACTGCCAGAAAAACTATTGAGGTGGGCTGAGGTGGGCTAAAGACAGTTCCATAGGTAAATATCTTGTAGGACTTTAAAGGCCATAACCAACACCTTGAATTGGACCCAGAAGTAAACTGGTATCTAATGCAGCTTATCATCAAAGGTGTTAATTTCTTTGTGCCAGTTTATTTGACTATGTGCCTATAATAACTGTATACTGATCTTGTAGTTTCTTATGCACCCTCAATAACTAGGAGGGATGCCTGCAATGTAAACAGGAAGAATGTTCTTGGGAGATTAGTTAATTTATCTATTTAGAGGCTGAATAAATAGAGAAGGAGACAGGATTAGAAGGCCACTGTGGATGACATGCATGCGTAAAATCCAACCTGACAATAAAAAGCTAATGAGAATCTGAGGCTACTTCACAGAATGAAAAAGGAAACATTATCCTCCACACATTTTGAAGATGATCCTTAAAGTGCTCTTTTGGATAGTGTTGCAGATATGGGGCATTTCAGGATCATTTTGAAAGTAGGGATGCAGATTGATAAGGCAAAAGAAGGAGGAGGAGGAAGAGGAGGAGGGGTTTCTCATCCAATACCATTAATAGATTTCTGCTTGCATTTGGGAACTTGTTCATGTTCATCTCCCCAGGACAGCGGCTCCTTGCATCATCTTCAGGGCCTATTCCAGGGTATAGGCCTCAACATCGACTTTGGAGTATGCAGATGAGATATGCAAAGGAATAAAATGGTTGAGGGAGTAGAAGTTATGGGGATTTTGGGGAGAGAGTGACCATGACATACTTGAATTCACTATAATGCAACCACAGGTAACTGAACAAAGTCAGATTAGTGTTTAAGAGAGCTGACTTCAATAAGCTAAGAGAGAGACTAGGAACGATTCCATGGATAGATATCCTAAATGGAAAAACAGTTCAAGACGCTTGGGAAACCTTGAAAAATGAGATAATGAAGGCCCAAGCAAAAACAATAAAAAGACACCAGACAAGACCAGCATGGTTGCATAAAGAGGAATAAATTGAGGGACCAAAAGGTCAAATATAAAAAATGGAAATAGGGACACATAACTAACACAGAATACCAAGAAGTAGCCCAAATCCACAAGAAGGGAGTCAGGAAAACCAAGGCCCAGAATGAACTAAAAGTATCAACCAATGCCAAAAATAATAATAAAAGGTTTCCTTCAGTATATAAGGAACAAGAAGAAAGTCAAGGAAAAGATAGGCCCACTAATGGGAATGGGTGGCAAGAAGGTGACAGGCAACAGGGAGAAAGCAGATCCCATATCAATATGAGATAGACACTATCACCACGAAATGGATTCACAAACTGTCTAACTGAACTTAGTGGGTAATCCTCAGTGGTGCTACATTTAAACAGAGGGAAGTATGCAGTGAAGTACCTCAAGGTTCTGTCTTAGGCCCAGTACTCTTCAACATCTTCCCAAATGGAGATAGAAGGGGAACTAATCAAATTTGAAGGCAACACCAAATTGGGAGAATAGTTGCTATTTTGGAAGATACATTCAAGATCCAAAAAGATCTTGACAGACTTGAGCATTGGGCTATCCAACAAGATGCAGTTCAGTGCTGAGAAAATTAAGACCCTGCACGTAGGCAGGAAAAATCAAATGCATAGGTATAAAATCAGTGGTACCTGGTTGAACAGTAGTAACTGTGAGAGGGATCTAGGTGTATTAGTGGACCACAATTTAAATTTAAGCCAGCAGTGTGCTGTAGCTGCCAAAAACCCAATGCATTTCTACAACCACACAAGGATAGAGTCAAGACAACGAGAAGTGATAGTATGGTTTCACACCATGATGGTGAGACCATACTTGAAATACCGGTACTTCATTTACTTCTGGTCACCACAAAAAAAGATGTTGAGACCCTATAAAGTGTGCAGAGAAAAACAACACAGATGATAAAGGATTTGAGGCTAAATCATTTAATAAACAGTTGAGGGACATGCGTATATCTAGCCTATTGAAGAGAAGCATTGGAAGAACATGATAACTGGCATCCAATATTTGAGAGACTGTCACAAAGAAGGGATTGATTTATTGTTTAGATCTCCAAAGGACAGGACAAGAAGCAAAGAGATATTGCCAAAGAGAGAAATAAGGAGAAATGTTTTGAAGTGAGAACAATTAATCAATGGAATAGCTTGCCTCCTGGGTTGTGGATGCACCATCACTGGAGGTTTTCAAAAATAGACTGGACAACCATTTGGCTGGGATGGTATAAGACTTTTGTCTTGAGCAGAAGGTTGGACTAGAAGTCTCTTATAACCCTATGATTCAATGAAATGGAAGAATTCATTTCCATTTGGGGAGAGACAGAATTAAATAGAGCTCTCTGAATGAATGACAAAATGAACCATGGCTAGGTAAAGCATAAATGATATTAATACTTGTGATAATAAGAATCTTTTAAGGAAGGAAGTTTACAGTAGCTTTCAGTAAAATAAATCCAGGGAACAAAATTGTGTTTGAACATTTTTGTGTGGAAGGAAACCTAGTGTTAGCTATCTTCCAGTACTTTCGCTAAACGTTATGACTTCCAGGGATTTTTGCCTCTAGAACTTTATCATTTGATGATATGATATGTCTCTACATATGAAATATACTTTATATTTAACATCCTTTTCCTGATATGCTCAAGCATGTAACACTACAAATTAAGTCGTGATCTGGTAACAAGAGAGATGTGCTACAATTACGAATTCATTGCCTTCTCTGTTTTCTAATATACTGCATATTGTTTACATATATTGTTTTTTGCTTTGTTGTAAACTCGCTTCTCTGTGAGATGTGCAACTATATAAATATTATTAAATAAATAAATAGCAACAGGAGGCAGGACAAGAATAGGGAAGAATGCTAGTGGTGCACTGTCTTCTTCAAGTTTAGGTTGACTTGAGGAAGGAGAAAGGAATGCACTTAAAATCATTCTGCCTCAGCATAAAGGAAATGTATTGCCCAAAAATCTAGCCCAGCTTGACATAGTTTCAGGGAATGAAGACTGTTATGATGTCACAGATTAAAGTTATACTGAAAGTTGAAGGGGAAGCTTTACCTTCTTTTGAATTGGTTTGCTTCCCTGAACAAAATAGTGGGTTAGGAAGAGAGATGAGTGGTGGGCCCTTGTTCTTATTTCCTTTTGAGGTTGAATTTCTGGTTTTCTTGTCTTTTGTGAGTGAGTTTTTTCCCCCAGAAGAAGTCCATTGGTGAGCTGAGTTGAGCAATTGTTGAGCTGAGTTCAAACAGTGGGACTGACATTTTACCATCTTATTTGCATGGAAACCAAATAATTAACAGGTGGATGTCCTTCCTTATATTTTAGGCTTTTTGATTTGGATCCAGACCTCTTGCCCCTTTTCAAGTACAATTGCAAGACGTTCTCTACTCCTCAAGAGTGCCTCTCATCACCTGAGTTCCTGGAACACATTAGAAAGGTGAGGGTTTATTAAATAAATTATCCCAACTAGTAAAGTTTATGTTACCAGGTATACAGCTAGTATAAAGGAGGATCGGATAAATGTAATGGTTATTTATAGTGGAGCAGAATAAATTCGTAACTCCAAACTGTAGAACCCAGGAGGATAAAATCTGTTTATTGTTGTTATCCATTTAGCTTCTCATTTTCTAAAAAAAAAGATGGGGATTTTAAACATGTGACATTGTGACCAATAAGTATTTCAATATAAATCTTTTTTATCATGCCCATTGTGGCTTTATGAAGACCTTTCACCTAACCCTTTGTAAACTATAACAACTTATTGAAGTTATATTTAAATAATTTATATGGCTGTCCATATTATAGCATTAAACCCAAAGTTTATGAGCTGTGATGTTCAAGATAAACAATGTACAGTATCTTATACGCAACTACCTAAATGGATATCTCCGACGGAAGCCCTGATATACCCGAATTTGATAAACTTGGATAAAATTGTTACCTACCAACAGTTGCTAGACGACCAAAACAAACTAAACCCCAGGGAAAATTTGGCTGATAAGGGAATAAACATCGATTGGTGGCCATATCTTCAAATTCAAAACAAACATAAATTCGATCTAGCACAACCTGGCTTCCAGAACAAGAACCAGGAATTAGATAAAATTTTAATTGGACCAGATGAGAAATTAATTTCAAAAATATACAACTGCTTACTGATTCGAAAAACGGAAGCAGAAAGAGTAAAAGAAGTCATGGTAACCTGGGCCCAAAACATCGGCCACTCAATAGATCTAGACGACTGGGAAAGAGTCTGGGAATGGAATCTAAAATTGACAAAGTCGACGGCCTATAAAGAAAATATATATAAAATGTTCTACCGCTGGCATCTTCCACCGACAAGACTGGCGAAAATGTCTTCAAAAGTTTCAGCCATATGCTGGAAATGTAAAACGGTGCTGGGCACGTACTACCATATGTGGTGGACGTGTCCGGTAGCCAAAGCATATTGGAAGCAAATACTAGGATGGCTGAATGGAATCCTGTCAATTAAACTATGCTTTAAGCCGGAAACTTTCTTATTAGGAATAATAGATCAAAAAATTTGCAAATCTGACCAATACCTCCTAGTCCATATTCTGACAGCGTCAAGGATTGTTTACGCACAGTGCTGGAAGAGTGAAAATGCCCCCACCAACACTATGGTGATGAATAAAATTTTAGAACTAGCAGAAATGAACAGACTGACGATGCGAATTAATGACAAAGAAGACACAGACTTTTATACAGTCTGGGAGAAGCTATACAAATGGCTTGATGAGTCAGTGAAGACCTAGACATAAAAAGAGATAGCTAACTAACCTATCACGATTAAACCAATAACTCAAATGAACAATATACAACAACTGAGAGATAAACGAAAGGAGAAATGTATCAGGGGCGAGAACCCACCGTCGAGCAATTTTGTCACGCTACAATGCTGGGAAAACTTTAAAAAGCTGATAGGAAATTCGCTATAATTACCTGCATGAAATTAGTGATCAAACTTCATTTTAGATGAGGCGAGAAGACGTATAATCCTTGCCTCTTCAAGCAAGGAAAGGGAAAGAGAACCAGATTGTCCTCAGCAGAGGAAAATATGCAAATGTAACAAAGGTTAGAAGGGAGGGAAGGAGGATAGTAGGGAAGTCAGGATGGAGAGGAGAAAGGAGAGGAATAGGAAAGGCAGAAGAAGGGGGGAAGAAAGAGGAGGAAGAGAAAGAAGAGAAGGGAAAGAAGGTGGGAAGAAAGAAGGAGAGAAGAAAGAGAAGAAACTGGGGGAGGAAGGAGGGAGGGAAGAAGAGAGGGTAGTAAAGAGGGAAAGAGGGAGGGAAAGAAAGAGAGAAGGAGAGTTGAAAGGAAGGAGGGAAGGAGGGAGGAAAGGAGGGAGATTAAGAGAAAAGGAAGGAGGAGGGAAAGAGGCAGGGAAGGAGGGAAGGTATGTGTGAAGGAGGGGGGGAGCGAGGGAGGGAAAGGAGGGGGAAGGAAAGGAGAAAAGGAGAAAAGAAAGGAGGGAAGGCAGGGGAGAAGGAAGTAAGGGGGGAGGGAAGAAAAGAGGGAGGGAAAGATACCTAACCTTTGATGTTTATAATGATTTGATAGTATGGGAATATCTCGAAATGTAGTTGTATTGTTTTGTTACAAGTTATGGATGTTGTATTTTCTTTTTACCAATAAAATCTATTAAAAAAAAAAAAAAAAAAAAAAACAATGTACAGTATCTCATTCATAAAACGACATCCACAGCAGAGCTTGTCTAACTTCATAACCTACGTCTGGGGCAAGAATTATGAAAGTCTAACAGGATTAAAGGTAAAGGTAAAGATTCCCCTTGTACGTATGTGCTAGTCATTCTTGACTCTAGGGGGCGGTGCTCATCTTTGTTTCAAAGCCGAAGAGCCAGCGTTGTCCGAAGATGTCTCTATGTTGATATGGCCGGCATGGCTAGACGTCAAAAGCACACAGAACGCTGTTACCTTCCCACCAAAGTTGGTCCCCATTTTTCTACTTGCATTTTTACATGCTTTCAAACTGCTAGGTTGACAGAAGCTAGGACAAGTAACAGAAGCTCACTCTGTTACGCGGTGCTAGGGATTCAAACCGCCAAACTGCCGACCTTTCAGATCAACAAGTTCAGCGTCTTAGTCACTGAGCCACCGCATCCCTATTAACAAGATTAGAGCCACCCACATGTTCAGGGGATGCTGTGCCACGAGACAGGTCTGCCGGACAGAATACACAACTCCTGGGTTAAACAAGATGACATTGTTTTTGGAAGAGAGCCAGAGGATGTCCACCCTGCTAGAACAATCAAGTGAGCAGAAACCATGGGAAAAAAGGCAAATAACCCTACTGGCCCTATGCCGTATGCATGGCTTTATAGATGAGTTGCATCTGAAAATCTGGTGGGAGTTAGGACAACTCATGAAGCAACTATGTAACATGGAGGCATTATTTGGTTGGCTTAGGGTGGAGATATGCAACTGGGTATCACCAGCATACTGATAATACCATACCTTGTGATGACAGATGACCTTGCCTAGTGGCTTCATGTAGATATTAAAGAGGAATGGCACGAAGATGCAGTTTAGAGACAACCCACAAACAGAAGCTTCAGGCTCAATTTTTCCTGCTCCAACACAAACTGGAATTGGCCTTGAAGAAAGGAGGAGAATTATTGTTACACAGTGCCTCCTACTCCCATTTCCTTGAGCCGGAAGGATATCATGATGGAAGATCAGCTTCCATGCACTCTCCTCTTTCCCTCCCATTTCTCAGAGTGTTAGGCACTTGGAGCTTTTCCTCTGGGCCTGACTGCATAAGTGGGCAGATTCTACCTAGAGAAGATGGTCCTGAAGGGAACTGTTTTCATTGCAGCCATTTTGGCCTTTCCTTTTGAAACTACCTACAAAGTGCTCCGAAAAAGGTTGTTTCCTCATGGATAAATTAATTTGATAGCATCTCTATGAGATAACTTATGGCTATCCATGCCAAGTGAGTCAGAATTGCTTGTGTAATAACTGGAATATGCGTGGATAACTTAAATATGAGCCAGCAGTGTGCTGCAACTGCCAAAAAAGCCAACGCAATCTTAGGTTGCATTAACAGAGGGATAGAATCAAGATTCTGTGAAGGGTTAATACCACTTTATAATGCCTTGGTCAGACCACACTTAGAATATTGCATCCAGTTTGGTCGCCGTAATATAAGAAAGATATTGAGACTCGAGAAAGAGGAGCCAATGTTGCGGACAACACAACGTGCGGTCACGACAGTCCGAGACCGCCGTTGACACTTTTGCCACTGGACTGTCCAGCAGGACCTAAACAGTCCTGTAGAGACAGTGAACAGGAAGACAAAGCCTTGCTGGTCTCAGGGACACCGCAAAGTCTCTGATTGACCCAAGGGAAGCACTTCAAGCCGGTGGCAAACAGGCAGCCCCCAGACTGACGAAGTCGGAGACGGCTCCGGAAGGAAGGAAGTGAAAGTGAGTCCATCGGGTGAGGGTTTTTTTTTATTCTGAGAAAGAATGCCCAAAGAAACTTTTTTAAAAAGATAAATTAGTCCTTTAAGTAAAAGAATAAAGCGGCAAATTTAATTTTTATTAAATTTGGAAAGCCTTGGAAAGTTCTTGTTTTTTCTTGTAACAATATTTTGTGGATTGAAGTGACCCTAACGTTTCCTTTTCTCCGCTTGAAGTGAACGGATTGATTTTTTCCCCTCTATTTTTTAATCACCTTATTTTTTGGCTTGAATTAAAACCCACTTTTTTATTTTAACAAATTCTTCCTACCATTTGTTATTAAATTCCACCAAAGACAATTAGAGTTTAGAGTTTTAGAGTTTTAGAGTTTTATTAGAATTTGTAGGCCGCCCTTTTCCCTGAGGGGACTCAGGGCGGCTCACATAAAACCGGGAAAGGGGAATACAGACATCAAGATAGAAACATATAATAAAATGGTAGGCAACATACATTCATCATTCGGGAGGGGCAACTATCCTTATCCCCAGGCCTGACGGGCAAGCCAGTTCTTCAAGGCTATGCGGAAGGCCTGGACGGTGGAGAGGGTACGAATCTCTACGGGGAGCTCGTTCCAAAGGGTCGGGGCTACTGCTGAGAAGGCCCTCCTCCTTGTGGTTGCCAGCCGACACTGGCTGGCCGATGGGATACGGAGGAGGCCTAGTCTATGGGATCTTATTGGTCGCAGGGATGTAATTGGCAGAAGGCGGTCTCTCAAGTATCCAGATCCACTGCCATGTAGGGCTTTATGGGTGATTAATAGCACCTTGAAGCGCATCCGGAGATCGACAGGCAGCCAGCGCAGCTCGCGGAGGATAGGTGTTATGCGGGTGAATCGAGGTGCACCCGCAATCACTCGCGCGGCTGCGTTCTGCACTAGCTGAAGTCGCCGGATGCTCTTCAAGGGCAGCCCCATGTAGAGCACATTGCAGTATTCCAGCCTAGAGATCACAAGGGCCCGAGTGACTGTTGTGAGAGCCTCCCGATTCAGGTAGGGTCGCAACTGGCGCACCAGGCGAACCTGGGCGAATGCCCCCCTGGTCACAGCCGTTAGGTGGTGGTCAAATGACAGCTGTGGATCCAGGAGGACTCCCAAGTTGCGAACCCTCTCTGAGGGGTGTAAAATTTGACCCCCCAGCCTGAGTGGTGGAATATTAGTCAAATCTTTGGGAGGAAAACACAACAGCCACTCGGTCTTTTCTGGGTTGAGCACAAGCTTGTTAACCCTCATCCAGTCCATAACGGCCTCAAGGCCCCGGCCCATCACATCTACCGCTTCATTGAGTTGGCACGGGGCGGACAGATACAATTGAGTATCGTCCGCATATTGATGGTATCTAATCCCGTGCCTGTGGATGATCTCTCCCAGCGGTTTCATGTAGATGTTGAATAGTAGGGGGGATAAGACCGAACCCTGAGGCACCCCATAATTTAGGGGCCTAGGGGACGATCTCTGCCCCCCCACTAACACCGACTGCGACCTGTCCGAGAGGTAGGAGGAGAACCACCGTAACACGGTGCCTCCCACTCCCACCTCCCGCAGTCGTCGCAGAAGGATACCATGGTCGATGGTATCGAAAGCCGCTGAGAGGTCAAGGAGGACCAGGATGGAGGGATGTCCTTCATCTCTGGCTCTCCAGAGATCATAATTAAAGATTTTTGTTTTCTATAAGCTTGAGACAAGTATGAAAAAGTGGAATCTGCCATTCGGAAGCCAGAGTCTGGAGTTCTTTTTTTGAAACAATGTATCCTTTGTTCATTCCTCTTTGATCTTACTGACTTTGTAACTGAAGGGTTTGCAACTTGCTTACAAAATCTGATAAAGAGCCAAGGGCAGGAATTGTTTTTTGCAGGTGCTCTTGGAAAATATTTTGGCATGAGAAAGAAAAGGAAAGAAAAAGATAGAACCCTTCTTCTTTGAAGAGTACAAAAGAACTCTTAACTTTATATATATATATAGACTATTGTTTCTCACAGCAAAAGATGATGGGGTTGGAGCCCCCAAAATTAAAGAAGAGAATGAAAATATAGACGATAAAGACAAGACAATAGATGAATTTATTAATGGAGCAAATATGGGTGAAAGTGGAAAGAAGGAAAGATGGAAAAGTGAATTTGCCAATTTGGAGCTTTATCCCAGATTTCAAGATACAGGAGGAAAAAAAAGGGTGATAATGATGGAGTTAAGAAGAGAAACCTTTTCAGAAATAATTTCGACAACCAAAGACAAGCTAATGTTAATAACAATTCAAGGGCAACGAGACTATTTGAGAGACCTTTTAAGCAATAAAGTGCGGAGAGAAGTTTATAAAAACTTTATAAAGGAACTGAAAAGAGAATTGACACAACTGGCAAGCGAGATAAGACTGTTTTGCCACTGGAAAGATACAGGTTGATAATGAAAGTTGATGATAAAATGTTAGTTAATTTTTGGTGATTAATAAGTAGGAATTTCAGTATTTTGTAGATTGTTTTAGATTATCATTGAATGTTTATTCGTTAACATATGATTAACTACAACAATAATGAAATGATAACCTCAATTAGTATAAGTAACTTGGTTATAAATTGTAAATTGGGACTTGGCGAAAAGACCTATAAATTTTATTAAGAAATTCTTGTTTAGATCTTGCTATAAAGGTATAGTTTCTTTTGGGCCTGATGAGAGGAGAGGTTTATATAAATATAAATAACAAGGAAATGTTAATGGATAATGTTTAATTGTGTGTGTGTGTGTGTGTGTGTTGTATTAGTAAAAGCAAATTGCATATAAGCTTTAAATTGTAAGTTGGGAGAAAAAGTGGGGGGAATGCTTAGATATCTTATTAACGGATTTTGTTTCAGAATATGTTATAAAGGTGTAATGTTATTGGAGGTTTCTTGAAATTGCGAATGAATGCCAGTAGGTGGTTGTGTCTTTAAATGCAAATGATTTCAGATAAAAGCACGTTTAAATAATTGCAATTAAATGAGAATTGTGGTACAGTGATAGTAAAATACATAAAAATTTTTGATTTAAAATGTACAATTCAATTTGAATGAAGTATATGTAATGATTGTGGAAGAAAAGCATGAAATGTATTTGTAACCAATCGACACGCTTTCTATAAGATGTAACAAAGGATGATTCTTTTTTTGTGTTTTTGTTTAATTAAAGCAATAAAACTTTTCAAAAAAAAGAAAGATGTTGAGACTCTAGAAAGAGTGCAGAGAAGAGCAACAATGATGATTAGGGGACTGGAGGCTAAAGCATATAAAGAACGGCTGCAGGAATTGGGTATATCTAGTTTAATGAAACAAAGGACATGTTCTAATTTCTAAGGGGCTGCCGCAAAGAAGAGGGTGTGTGTGTCTATCTATTCTACAAAACACCTGAAGGTAGGGCAAGATTCAATGGATGGAAACTAATCAAGGAGAGAAACAACCTAGAACTGAGGAGAAATTTCCTGAGAGTTAGAATAATTAATCAGTGGAATGGCTTGCCCTTCAGAAGTTGTGAATGCTCCAACACTGGAAGTTTATAAGATGAGATTGGACGCCCATTTGTGTAAAGTGATATTGGACTATAAATAAAGGGTTGGACTATAAGACCTCCAAGCTCTGTTATTCTGTTATTTTTCTCTTATTCTGGCATTCTGTTAAGATACCATCAGTGTATTTTGAACATATACAGACAGAGGGAAATTGGGGTATTTGTATGTTCTGTTAACAGCCTAGGTTAGTGATCTGTATGCAATTTCAATTATTTTTCCAATATAAAAACATTTTATACATCTGCAGATAGACTTGGTAAATAATCTTTTGGCTAAGCCACCATATTGCATGTTATCTGGAACTCCTAGTTTGTGAACCTTGAAGCGGTGGATAAGAAGAGGTGTTTAGATTGTCTTTTGTCACATATACTTTGGACTGCTGCTCCTTCTGGCTATTGTGAGGAATGGCCAGAGAAGTGACCATCTATTGTTTTGCTGTATTTTGGTCATTAAATTCTTGATTTGAATTTTTTTTAAAAAAATCAAACCCTAGATGTTAAAAAAATTTTTTTTACATGTCATATAACCCACCACGACTTGTGAAATGGTGATGGGATATAAATTCAACAAATACTATAATAAATAAATAATTGAAGGAGGAAGGAAAAATCAGTAGGAAGATACAGATTTCCTTCAAATATGCTTTTTGTCCCTGTGGTGGTGGTTCTTGCACTATGGTGAATAGTAAGCAGAAACCTTTGCTTGTAATGTTTGCAGAAGGATTTTTAGAAAAGGACACAGTCATCCACAGTCATGGAGTCGAGGTGGCGCAGTGGTTAAATGCAGCACTGCAGGCTACTTGAGCTGACTGCAGTTCTGCAGTTCGGCTGTTCAAATCTCAGCAACTCAGGGTTGACTCAGCCTTCCATCCTTCCGAGGTGGGTAAAATGAGGACCTGGATTGTTGTTGGGGGCAATATGCTGACTCTGTAAACCGCTTAGAGAGGGCTGAAAGCCCTATGAAGCGGTATATAAGTCTAACTGCTATTGCTATTGCTATCCAAAATAGAATTCCAGATTTCTGGTTTTTTTATTGTAGTATCTTTTCTCCTTGGTAGGTAATGCTGGTAATTGATGCAGCTGTAACTCATTTGGAGAATTTGCACTGCCTGGAGGACTACCTCTCTAATCTTGGCAGGAAACACCAAGCAGTTGGGGTGAAGGTTGAGTCTTTTGAGGTAAGCACTTACAGCGGGTATGCTGTGCCTTGCTTTTTGCCACAGTAAACTCGCTGCAGCAGACAATTCCACGCGGGATAACTCAACACAATAAATATTATTGGCAAAAATGGAAATGTCAAAGAAACAGTGGTAGGTAACATTTATTCTGTTGAGTTATCCTGCATGAAATTTTCCGTGGTAAGTTGTCCCATGGCGAGTGGATGATGGAGAGTTATCCCATGGCAAGTTGACCAAGGCGAGATGGTCTGGTGAGTTGGCTGTGGTCAACTCATTGTCCCATTCCACATTACAGACAGTCCTCACTCAGTTAACATTCACTGAGCAAGTGTTTGAAGTTATGGCAGCACTGGACAAATAGTAGTTACAACCAATTCTCAAAGTTATGGCCCTTTGCAACATCCATGGAATTATGTTAAGATTATTGGCAGCCTATCTGCATTTATGGCTGCAACATGCATTTCAATTCCTCCTCCCCACCTATTTTCCCCCATCGTTGTTCTTTTGGCTATCCTGCATGCTGCCATCTACTCCTGTTATCCTCAGCTGACCTCTTCATCTGCTCCTAATGAGATGTGGCTAGTTGAGGCTCTCAAGGATAAGGAGCTGCCTCAGCCAAGTGGGAGAAAGAAGACCATGCAGATCAGGTGGGAGCAGTGAAGGCTGGCAGATGGAGTGCTGGGTGGCCAAATGGGCAGAGATGGGAAGGAGATAGGAAGATGGGGGGAGTTGATGTGGAGGCAAGTGTGCAGAGGAGAAGCATGAGGTTCTTGCCTAAGGACAGTGCAGTTCTTGCCTAATGATCACAACTGGGATTATCAAAACTGCTGTTGCTAAGAGGGATGGTATTTTGCATACAATTCTATTCTGTTCTGTTCTATTTTATTCTATTCTTTATAAAATTAATATATCACTCATCTCACTTTTGAGTGACTCTGGTGGCTTACAATTTCATAAAACAAGAATATAAAACAATTAGAACATGAAAACATTTAAAATAATTAACAAAAAAACTAGCTAAGAAAGGAATCAATATATAAACAGGATGTAGGTGGGATCTTCTATTCATAAGTTGCAGTTAACAGATAAAATCTGGGAATGTGTCTTTTATTTCATATTTGGAGATAAATAGTGGATTTGCTTTTCAATGATTCTTATGTTTGCAGGTGTAGTTTAGTAAATATATCTCTGTTTAGAGGCTAAAAGTTCTCAAGTTGTGCAGGGCAGTGAGATAACTGCCCCAATGCAGTTCCCTCTGTTCAAAATACAATCACTGATGCATTTGGCAACAAAACACAGTTCATTTGCATGAGTATAGTTAGCAAAGTTGTATTTTATATTTATAGATTGGGCATTACTTTTCAGTGATGGATAGCAGCAAGAAAAGCCGTAGCAGGTGGAGGGGAGCTGACCTTTCTTTTTAAGTACCATGTTTCTGTTGTAAACCATCATTTCTTTCCAATATTAATAAATTATCCTTGTCTTGAGATGTCTGCTGTTCGAACACTAACTCTGTAATCTTCTTTATGATTTGCAGGCTGTAGGAGACTCCTTGCTGTATATGCTGGAGAAATGCCATGGTCCTGCCTTCAAGATGAATGTGCGAGAAGCCTGGATAAAGCTCTATAGCACTGTGGTCAAAGCCATGAGCTGCGGCTGGAAGGTTCCCAGAAAGGTGGAATAATCTCTGATCAAGATGTTTGGAGCGCTTTGCTGTTCTGGGTCAGAAACAGCTATGACAAAAGAGCATGATCACTTTTCCAGCTTGATGTATTTCAGAGTAATCTCAACAGCTTTCTTTCTGTCTGTTGCTTACTTTTGCATTCCCAGTCTCTGTGTGTGACAGTGGGCCCTAGAATTCGGTGTAGCAGGTCCATGTGTAGTGGTGTGTTAAACATTTCAATCCAAAGTATTTTAAGTATCAAATTCTCCTTACCACAAGTTTGAAATAGGCTGTTTTGAGTAATTTGGAACTGATTCGAGCTCTAAACAATTCTTTTGACCTTAAAATATTTTCAGAATTCTCAAAACAACCAGATTTGTATTTAAAAAAAAACCCCAGTAAGAACAGATTAACATTCAAATTGGGAAAATTTGTGAAGATAAAATGATTCAAAATGAAATTTTGCATAACTCTAGTCTGTTTTCAGGTGAAAAAGTGAAGAAACCTGGAGTTGCAATTATATGTTGACTGTAGTGGCTTTCTTGCCTTTAAGCTCTTTTTTTAATTAATCGTTTTTTTAAACAAGAGAATGGACAAATATAAAAAAAGGATACAATGTTATAGTAATACTAAATGAACAGAGATGCAAACATTGTACAGTTAAGTGCTCAGTATAGCATTGGTAAAAGGTTAGCCATTAAAACCAAAATATATTGTCATTTTTAATAAAAAAAGGAAAGTAGTTTGAAGATCTTTTTAAATCTCTGAGCTGAATGCATGATTTTCGAAAGCTCTTTATTTTTTGTTTATAAAAACCAACTGCCCGTTTTTTTTTTTTAGCATACAAAGGCATTTGGGCTAGCCAGGGTTTATTTGTTTGTTTTCAGTAAGGAAAGCTTGGTATTCTTTCTGTAAATTGTGGGGATTTCTTTGGGATTATATAAGCAGTACAGTCTCCCCCCCCCCCCAAAAAAGTGGGTTAATTCACTATACAATGGGGCTGGAAAAATGTTGGGCTTTTCAAATGCCTAGCCGCCTGGGAAAGCAAAGGGAAATCATCAAAGCCATTAAAAAGCGAAAGTTAGAATATTTTGGACATGTGATGCGACATCCAGAAAAATACAGCATCCTTCAATTAATCCTCCAGGGAAAGATTGAAGGCAAACCAGGTCCAGGCAGAAGAAGATCATCATGGCTTCAAAACCTAAGGGACTGGTTTGGACAAAACTCAACAGCACTTTTTCATGTGGCTGTTGACAAAAATAGGATTGCTAACACGATCGCCAACGTCCGATGATGGATATGGCACAACAAGAATAAGTCTCAAGTTACAATTTAAAAACCAATAATTATGCAGTAGCTAACAGTTCCTTCAAAATCTTGAAGTGGAATTATAACTGAGGCAGGGAAAAGCTTAAGAGAATGTTTAAACTTTGTCCTGATTTCTAGCTGAAGAGATCCATCCCATAGCATCAATTTTTTTCAATTGTTAGGTTCTCATATTTTCTCTTCTTTCCAAGGCACTGTTTTACAACTCTATGGGTGCCCATGGAAGGAAAGAGAAGACAAGAATGATCAACAGCCAGGTGGATGGATTCAGTTACAGTAGCAATGGAAGACCAGAAGGATCAGAATAGGGACAGACCATCATGGAGAAAATCAATCTATGTGGTGTTAAGAGTTGACAGAGTCTTGAAGGCACATTGTTAAGCATGGGTACTTGATAAGACAACTTACCTTTCTGAGTTTTAATTAAAACTACATTTCTAGTTCTTGATCTAGTACCTGCTTTGAAAGTAAGTAACAATTCCTTAATTTTTGGAGTAGACAGGGAGCATTTAAAATAGTGCAGTATTCTTCCTTTTTTCCCCTGTTTTTTCTCCAGAGGTAAATTGACTCATAGAAAACAAATCCACGGAGGTCAACTCTGGATTCACTGTATAAAGAGGCAATGTGCCTTTCTTCACAGTAGGGGAAGAGCATTACATGAGAATTGGATGATAAATTGGCTTGAGATCCTTTTACCAAACTATTGAGCTAAGACAGTGGTGGGATTCAAATTTTTGGTTCTGGTTCTGTGGGCATGGTTTGGTGGGCGTGACATGGCTTGGTGGGCGTGGCTTGGTGGGCATGGCAGGGGAAGGATACTGTAAAATCCCCATTCTCTCCCAACTCCAGGACTCAGGAGGTAGAGAATAGATGGGGGAGGGACCAGTCAAAAGTGGCATTTACTAGTTCTCCGAACTACTCAAAATTTCCGCTACCGGTTCTCCAGAACTGGTCAGAACCTGCTGAATACCATCTCTGAACTAAGCATATAAACTTGGAAATATAGTTCTACAGAGTATTATTCCACAAACACCATTGGAATAATTCCAGGATTAAGAACAATCTGCTTCTCTTTTACAGATCATGAAAAGTTAACTCTTATAAAACCTTCTTGCCAAATAAATTAGGATTTGAGTTGCCCAAAGTCTTTTGGTTCCTTTTGCTGGGAAGCACTGATGCAACCATTCTTTTGGAAAGTATTAATAGAAAAATTTTCAGTTAATGTAGAATTATATCTCGAGATATTACTTAATATTTGAAACTATATAGTTTTGATGATAACACATGGCTAATTTTCTAAATAAAATGGAAACAGTTGTTTGCCTATTATCATGCTTTTATCTTCATGCCTGAAATTTTGCCTATAAAAATCAGTTTACAGTCCAACCTTGGCATTTATTGAGTTATTGCAGCATCATTGTAAGAGATATATATTCTTTTGTGTAACACACACATGCACACGCATACATTTCCCTCCAAACAGGCCAGGACAATTACTTTGAAGGATGTAAGAAATTATCAGAGGATTATCAGAGGATATTCTAGAATATAATGATGGTGTCAGAATCTTCAGTGGAGTTTATTTCATCTGTGAAGTGGTGGTGATATTTCTTCCAAAGGAATGTAGCATAACATTCATAATATGTGTGAGAACATGGATGCATAATTCTGGAATGACAGGAAATGATATGCTTTTTATTGGTTTGTTCGTCCTCTTGTTATTTTGTCAGCTTGTGATTCTGAGGTCCACAGATGCTCAGCAGTTGACATGTGTGGAATACACTTGTC
Source organism: Thamnophis elegans (assembly GCF_009769535.1). Taxonomy (NCBI): domain Eukaryota; kingdom Metazoa; phylum Chordata; class Lepidosauria; order Squamata; family Natricidae; genus Thamnophis; species Thamnophis elegans. Next base: position 132,831,315 of record NC_045541.1, on the reverse strand, counting down.
TATGAAATGACAAACATTAATTGTATTTGAAAGCCCATTTGCTGCTTTAGCTGGTCTGTGCATTTCATTTCTGTGATTGAAGTGCTATTCATTTCCTGATGTGCCATCCTATTTCTCCTCTATCCTAACTCTTATTTTCTAATTATTTCTCCATAACTGCCTATTCATCTCATTGTCTTGAATGTTTCTGAGCAATCCCAGTGAACAAAGTTTCCTTTCATCTCCCTTATTTCAAGACATTCCAATGGGGGATTCCTGGAATAATGAATCACATTTTATTTGACAGTATGGGGAAATTGCTGGCACCAGCGGGAATTATCAGATAAACACTCTGGGGAGGAAAAATAGAATAATGAAGGAAAGTAACATAAAAGAGGAACATGCATCATGTGTTTCCTGACTGATCAAATTTTATATTGATATAATCAAATATCTGTCTAGGACTGGTTCTTCAAATGGCTTCTCTCTTAAAACAATGTTGATGTTATTTTTGGATTAAAGCCTTAAGTAGCAGATTTCTATGGCTATTTGTCATGTGTCCTTCTAAAGCAGGGGTGTCAAACTCAATTTCATTGAGGGCCGCATCAGGGTTGTGTTTGACCTGGGGGTGTGGGTGGGGTTGGGCAGGGCGGGCATGGCCTGCTTCACATCACTCATGTCAGGGATGCCTGTGGCCCGAGTGCTTCTGCCAGCGAAAACAGGCTCCTGAGTTCCATTTTCAGATGGGACTGCCTCCTACAGCCCTCTGCCAGCAAAAACAGTGCTCGGGGGGGGGGCTGCATGTGGCCCTTGTGAGCTCTGGTTTTGGCCAGGACGGCCTCCTATAGCCATCTGCCAGCAAAAATGGAGTCCCCTCGAGCTCCGTTTTTACTGGCAGGGGGCTGTCCCAGCCAAAAATGGAGCTCTCCTGCAGACCAAACTTTATCTGTTTACAGTTCGGCCCAGCGTTCCCAATCTAAGCACCCCGTGGGCCAGATCCAGCCCCTGAGCCTGCTCTAAAGGTAATAGAATTATAGATTTTCAGCATTGGACTCATGTAACATATTTAGCACATCTACAGATGCAATCTGATGGGATATAAAACCCCCAAACCAATCTCTTGACCTGCATGATAATTACTCTGTTTCCTTTCTCTTCTCTAATAGTTTTCTTGTGCTCTGCTCTATTTTTTCTTCCCCTCAATCCATCATCATTATCCAGTAAACGGAGATATATCTGTGTGTGACTGCAGATAGCTGTGGAATATGGCTGGCCAGCAATAGTACAAAATATGATCAGATTCTCTGTTGGCCATCATAAAGTCTTATATTTTCCTTTTCCCAGCTGTGCAGAAATATAGTCTTGTTTTTTTAAAAAAGAGTTCCCACTGAATCCTCACACAGTTCCCCAGGGCTTGATTATTTCTTATGCCTATTTAATTAGTATCCCATCATATTAGATAATTGAAAACAAGTGGTTCATAATTATGATTGAATTTTATTTCCTTGAAGAAACAGGAAAAGAGAGAGACACATCTGGATCTGGAATGAACTGCTTCCAATTGCAGTGGCAGTTCAAATTATGGACTGCAAATGTCACCCGAAATGTCAGAACTATTTTATGCCTCTCCTAGTTCTTGACTGTTTTTTTTGTTTGTTTGTGTGCATGCAAGGACACACCTGAATACCATATTTTGTTAAAATATTCTAGTCTGACTTTAGGCGTTTTATGATCACTCGAGCAGAGTTAAGCAAGGGTTAAAAGCCTAAAAATTCCTGATGTAGGTGAGGCACATCGTTCTCCAGCCTCCTCCTGTAGAGGGTGCTTTTTTATAGGCTTTTTTAAACAGTTAAGCAGAGTCATTCACGGTGACTCTGGCAGCAACTAGCTCAGCCTGACCTCAGCTCTTGCCTTTTTCCTTTTACATTTTTTTTTCTTTTCATGATGGCAGACAAGAGCAGAGTTGAAATCCTCTCTGAAACAACTGGAAAAGGTACGTGTGGGTCGGAGGGAGGGGGAGGAATTCAAACTTCATCCTCAAGTGTAGATCCTTCCCCAAGTGTAGTTTGATTGCAGGCAAAGCCACGTTGCTTTTTCAAACACACAAACACACACACACACATACACACACAGAGCTGGATAAAACTTGTGTTTGAGAGAGAGTGAGTGAGAGAGGGAAGGGGGTAGGAGAGATAGTCCAATCCAATTTCTCTGTGTGCATGTGTCTGTTTGAGAGAGGGAGGGAGAGAGGGAGAAAGCAGGGGGGGGGGAAAGAAAAAAATGAAGGAAACTTGTTCGCAAAGGAGAAAAACAAATGCTGTCGCTTTAAATCAGAACTGAGCATGCCTGGCTGTGGAATTCTGGGAGTTGAAGTCCACAAGTCTAAAAAAATTTGAAACCCACGACTGTGTCAGTGCCTCACCAGCCATAAACCTCACCGCATGTCACTGACAAAAATGTTTACTTTGTTCCTTGAATATGCCTGCTTTTCCCAAGTATATCTTGGAATTAGGTCCAAGTATATCTTCTCTCAGCCCATACAGGATGCTGCCATTCTTTCTTCCTTGATTGCTATCACAGAAGAGAAGGAAATCATGACCATATATGATAACCGGATTATTCTGTCTTCTGTTTTGGGATGATACGAAATCAACATGTATCTGGCTAGTTGTATCTATTCAGACTGCTATAAGTTTTGCAGGGAAAGGCCATTTGTGCCCTTGAGTTCTATAACTTGCTTAGTGAAGAAATTCAAATTCTAACAATACTGGCTTTTCATCTACTGGTTGACGGTATCCCATAAAGACAGCCTACCCACTCTTTGGGGATAATTGGTTCTGTTGCTCTTACTGTTAGCAAGCTTTTTTCTTAAATTCAGGAGACTGCTTTCTTTTAACATTGTTCTGTGTCTTGCACTCTAGAACAATAGAAAATAGGTCTTCAACATCCGTTGCATGGCAACCTTTCAGATATGTAAAGAGTACACCATACTCTTCCTCCTTAGTCTCTAAACTGGATATTGTTTATTCCTTCAATCTTTGTTTGTAGAGCTTGATTTCTAGTCTCCCAATCTTGCTTGCTATACTTCTGGGAGCCTTATAATTTGTCTGAATCCTTTCTAGAGTGTGGTGCTTAGAAAATGACAAAATATTTAAACTGGATTCTGACCAATTGAAAAAAAAATTACATTTCTATTAAAAAAGACACATTGCTATTTACATCTGATTTCTCTTACTGAAGTATCAAGATTGTTTTGAATTTTGTCTTCCAGAATATTAATTATTCCATTCAATTTATCTTATCTGAAATTATATACTTATAATTTAAAAAGTATTCCTCCAGTTTTTCAGGTACTCTATTCAAAATACAATTATTGTCATTCCACTAAATGTTAAAACAGTCCCTAGTAATATCACCATTCTATTTGCAAAATATATATTCGCCCACTGAATTATTACCTTTCTCCCAGAGTGCCTCAGGTTTTGCAGTTCAGGCAAAGATGGAAGAATTGAAATAGCGGTTGAAGAAAAATTGCATCTATTTTTCTTCAGTTCCACCTCCAGAAGGGATACTTATTGGGCAGTGCCATATGTCTTATATTGCTGTACATTCATCTCCATTTTGAATAAGTAATATGGAAATTGATAGACGAAAGCTGAGGAGTATAAACCTTTTAAAACATTTCATGTATTTCCAGTTTGCAGGCTAGTCCTTAACACTAAGGAAAACAGCTTTTTTTAAAATTCTCCCTATGTTCAACTTTGATCTCAAACGTTTGTGTTACTATTGCATCAACACTTCTTCTGGGATATGCTGTGTGTGGATGTAGATGGACCTGGATTTGCTGAGGATTCAGAAGCTCTTAATTTGCTTTATGAAACCCACATTTTAGGCTAATGCTTCCCTAAAACAAAAGCAAAAGGAGCTACTAGAATCCCTCCACAGAGTTTGTCCGATCTAGATCTTTTCTGTGGTCTTATAGCAACAATTTTGGCAAGAGCAAGCTGGCTTTCTGGGAGCTCTGATTTCCATAGAAACAGGAGGAGGAATTTGCCAAGGCAGATGGTTGCCGGCAACAGCAGCAGCAGGTAGCCCTTCCTCATTGCCTGAGAGTCATGGGGATTGGACTTCTAGGTGAGAGTAAGCTCATAGTACAGAACAGATGATTGCATATTATTATTTAGATTAGAGCAGTATTGGCCTGATCTGCTGGCGAGGGATTTGAGAATATAGGGCAGGGACTTTTAGTGTCCCTGTAAATGAAAGGCACTTCCCTATATTGTGTTCTTTCCCTTTTGTCTGTAATTGATTCGTGTGTGGATGCTGTGCCAAATAGATGCTGGATCTGACCTCATAAGATGCTGTTAATGTTCTCTACTGCTTACTTACCTCAAGAGTTTATACAAACCATGTTCATTATGTAACAACTTTGTTATGTGAAATTGCCACTACGGACCAATTTTAATAAAAGCTATACTCAACGGTGGAGTTAAGATTTATGGAGTAATTGCATTTATTGTTTGATTGTGACCTTGTGTCAATCATCTAACTCAGTCATCTAGCAAAGAAAGACTCCTGGCCATTAGTTTTGCCAAGCGTATACTTTAAGCTAAAGGTAAAGGTTCGCCTTGCACATATGTGCTAGTCATTCCTGACTCTAGGGGGCGGTACTCATGTCTGTTTCTAAGCCAAAGGGCCAGTGCTGTCTGAAGACATCTCTGTGGTCATGGGGCCGGCATGACTAAATGCCAAAGATGCACGGAACACTGTTACCTTCCCACCAAAGATGGTCCCTATTTTTCTACTTGTATTTTTACATGCTTTTGAACGGCTAGGTTGGCAGAAGCTGGGACAAGTAATGGGAGCTTACTCTGTTACACAGCACTAGGGATTCCAACCGCCAAACTGCCGTCCTTTCTGATTGACAAACTCAGAGTCTTAGCTACTGAGCCACCACGTCCCGAGAGTATACTGAAGCTTAAATGGTTACAGAAGTAGGGAAAGCTGAGTCTGAGGTTTTCTCCTGCAAGCAACACAAAGGAAAGTCCCCACCCCCACCCCTGGATTATCTGCAAATATCCAATCAGGTGCTTATATATTGTTCAGGAAACAGGTGCTTGGTTCCCAGCTCTGCATTTCATTACTTGGCCTTGGCTAGCTGGAGCTTCTCACATGGCTCAACTGGGCTTCCATCCCCCCCCTTTCCTTACATTCTAATCTTTCCCTCTCTCCTCCCTCCCCCCCCCCATGCTAATGTCAGGCTGATATCCATCAGGCTTTATCCAAGGCCTTTGTTGCAAAGGTAAGAACTTCTAAACTGGAATATACTTTTGCAGGCACATCTCCGTTACCAAGTAGAGAACTCCTTGAATTGTGCCTGAGCTTCTCCCAGGCATTATGTGTAGTTGATGAGTGTGGAAATCTTCAGTTTGATGCATTAATTATGCTTGTTTTCACGAGTCCACAAGGATTTATTGTCTGATTTTTCCCATTTGTTTTGGTAGAATGACTATACCGCAGGCCTGTGAATAACCCACCTCTTTTTTAAAGCTTTTTGTTTCTTTCTTTAGAGATCTCCCTTCTAGTGTAATTGGATTCTGATTGTTCCTTTGTTAGCTAATTGGGTGTTATAATCACTACATTATTAGGTTAGCATAAGTTGTACTTAATAATTTAAGCTTCACAAGGTTTAGAGAGCCTAAGGAGTCTTAAAATCAAAACAAGATAGATTAATGATGTTGCTACCTCCATCCCTTCTCCAGCTCGGCTGACTTCTCGGTGTCAGGCCTGCAGCCATCTCTTCTTTTGGATCTTTGGCCTGCCACACTTTCTATTATTCTACTATGCATTTAATATTGTGGGAAAATGGGAGGGGGCATTGTAAGGAGTTACATACTATGTAGCCATAACAAAATTCTTTCTAGAAAGCCAAGGTCATCCTTTGTCTCTACACCTGACCAGAATTGGATGGGTGGAACTGCCAGAATGGCAGTGGATGATTGGACCATGTGGTGGACTTGTGGGTTTTTGGGCAAGACCTTGAACTTTCAGCTAGGTGGGGGAAACCGGGAACCTTTCAGATTCGGGTTTTCCCACTTGTGCCAGCATGGCTCTCTTAATAAATTGGAAGTTTGAGCAGTACTTTGCTTTGGACTCTGATTTACTTTTGGATGCTATTTGGAACCCTGACACTAGGATGCATTTGAGTGAACCCAGGATCTCCAGCTCTTGGTTTTTCAAAGTAAGTTAAATTGCCCACTTCTGTTGGAAGTATGACAGAATACCTTTTCCAATAGGGAATGTCTCGGCTCTTATTGGAGTCAAGCAAGTTTATAATTTATATATAGTATGTGTTTACCCAAGGTTCCGTATTGCTTGGGAAACTCAAATAAGAGGATTTCAATCAGTAGATATTTGACCTTATAAAAGTTAATGGGGATGGCAATATATTCTCATTGCTAATTGTGTAGTGGTGTTAGAATAGCAAAATGGTATAGGAAAGAATACTGCATGGGAGAATTGGGGACCGTTATGTCAAGTATGTAACCCCTTGTAGCTCTTCCTTATAAATTGTATTCTAAGGTTACATATCTGTCTTTCCAAGCACACTTTGGCTAAAGGCAGAATTGTGTAAGATTGCTAGGGTGCATACAAAAATAGAAAGATACCACAAGAATTATTCTACCCCTTCCTCCCTTTGTACAATTTCTCTCTGCAATCTTCTTCCTACCTCTGCTTTCTGAGAAACACAGAATTTCCTAATTCCCAATCCTTTGTCTTATTTAGCAGAACCATTTCAGGAAATTTCAGACTCTCTTGGCAGCTCTGAAATCTTAATAAAGCTGTTCATTATAGAAGTATTTCCAGCTTGATTCATTAATTGAATGAAGAAAAATGGTTGTATAAAGGCTTTCTCCTCTTTAGCATGCATATGAGAAAGAGAGATTGCTCTCTTTACAATTAAGTTTAAGTGGGAAAGGATGGAGCTGAAATGATGCCATCAAAGTTGGTGCTAGAAATTTACTAAGAAATCAATAAATGGGAGGTGTTTATGTTTAGATACCATAGGTTCATGATAGGCTGAAAGATACTACTCAATTTTTTATATGATGAATATCATACCTGACCCAATTTTGACCTATTCTAGCCATCTGGTTTTGCTGCAGCTTGGCACTCTACATGGTGCCTATCAAATCATACACAGGAAGGTTAATAAAAAGTGAGAAAGGATAGAATGTAATAGCTTGATATACATCACATTGGCTAGAACCTAGCAACAGTTCAACTTCTACAATATCTGCACCACAAGATTTTGGTGATTTCCCCACCCTCCAGGTTCTGTTGGTTATGCAAAACCTTTAACATAGCCAGTTACCATAGATAATAAATTGATGTAAATTGTTATAGAATACTGCTTTTATGTATGTTCTCTACCACAGTTCATTTATGGATTAGATTGTGATTTTCCAATAATTTCCATTGAATCAGATGTTTGATTTTTAAAGAGTCAACTAATTAGAACTGTTGGAGCTCTTATACTTGATACATTGATGTTTCAGTATCTACTGAATAAAGACAAATACGATTCCCCAAAGAAAAGAGCTTCAGAAGGGTTTCTGTTCATGTTTTACTCTGTGTTAAAATGTACTGCTCAACCCATATTTAAAGTTCAAGGGCCACGGTTGAAGTAACTTAAGGCACAGTCATAGCAGAAAATATAAACAGCATTCAGAATTCTTGCTATATTCCAATAGAAGTCAGTCCAGGAAATGACAAGAGATCTCTTTCCTTCAAGACATCATTTTTTAAAAATCCACAGGCATTTGTGAAATAAGAGCAGCTAAGAAAGGAGTTGACTGGAAGTTTGCTAATTTGGCATGTGGACAGGAAAAATTCATTTCATGGGAAATAAAAGTGACCATGCTGGAAGGCCTCTCTGGAAGTAGGAGGAAATGGCACAATAATGGATCAAAGAAAAGCGAGGCCTGTGTGTGGATGGATTCCTTAGATACATTGGGTCACTTTATGCTACTCTTGACCTGTCATGGTCAAATAGAAGCACAAACAACTTTCTTCTCCATCCTGGAAAATATCATTATGAAAGTAGTCTTAGTTTGCAGACCTGGTAAGCTCTCTAGTGCATCTCTGCAATGGAGTGAAGGCTAATATTTCTATATGTGGAAAATGTAGAAGCCAATCAAAGCAGCAACATAAACATATCTACTTAATAGTTCTACACATAAGAATTGTTTGGTGCAGAGAGCCTTACTTTAGAACTCTGTTTTAGGCAATTCATCCATGTAAAATTCTAGGCTACCACAAAGAAGAGGGAATCAAAGTTCTTGAGGGTAGGACAAGTAGCAATGGGTGGAAACTAATCAAGGAGAGAAGCAACTTAGAACTAATGAGAAATTTCCTGACAGAACAATTAATCAGTAGAACAACTTGCCTCCAGAAGTTGCAAATGCTTCCAAAAACTGGAAGTTTTTAAGAAGAGATTGGATAACCATTTGTCTGAAGTGGTGTAGGGTTTCCTGCCTAAGCAGGGTGTTGGACTAGAAGACCTCCAAGATCCCTTCCAACTCTGCTTATTTTATTTTACTCTATTCTACCATCAACAATGTCTGTTTGACGTCCTGGGGCATAATAATGATGGGCCTAATAAAGGCCCCAGCATAAGGAAGAGTAATGCTTTCTGCTAAGGCAATCTGGAGTTCTGTAGCAATATCTGGAATCACAGTATTAGTGGTTCCTGAAACACTTAATTTGATGGTCTTCCTTGTAAATTTCTCTGCACTCCTTTGTTATAAGGATTGTAACTTGGAGGGTTTGAAAGCAGCTGGTTGAACTGGTGTCTTCTGCTTTTTTTAGGGTTAGTCCAATACACTTGAGAGTCCTCAAAGGAGGAGACTGAAAATGGGGTCAGTTTTTAGTCCCGGTCTTTATGACTAGTACAGTGAGCCCTACAAATGCAGAACATTGGTAAAATCCAGCAAGCAAATAAGCGATATGAACACTGCATACATAAGGATTGAGATTCAGACTTGGGGGTTGATGGATACTCTACAAAATACATACATCTGTATTTTCTTTATTGTAGCTGTTCCCCACTGAGTTATATTCCAAATATGAATGGGCTGAATTCCCAGCTAGTGTGTCACAATGCCAAGTCAAGAAAGGCTGATTTTAATGTACTTGCGCCCAAGCTAGGTGCCCAAGGTCATATAGGTAAAATTCAAGTAACATGTCCTACAGTAAGCCTGCCAATTCCTTGCAAATAAGAGTGCTTAGTTTATAAGAAGCAATCTTCTTCCTTTCAGGCCAACAGAAATTATGGTATTATGCCTACCATATTTAAATGGGTAAAAGGGCAGAAAGGGCAGAATTAAATCTTCCTTCTATAAATCCTCAGTTATCCTCAGGTACAATCCCCCCCCCTTTAAATGTAGCATAACTATTTGTAAGTGAAAATACACTTGCCATACAATATAGCCTTTGCCAATTTAACATAACACCCAATGGTTTTTTTTTTAATGAGGTTTGTATCAAGCTGCATGTGTAAAGTAGAGACAACTAATGTGTGCCTTTGGATGGGGCTGAATTCCACTTCCCAATGGGTCTAGACAGCATGACCAATTTGGAAAAATAATAACCATTATAGACCAATAACCTGTGGAGTGTCAAAGGTTACGGGCAATTCTGAAGTGTAGGATTGTACCATAATGGCAATCATTGGAGATTCTCAACAGCAATTCTCAGTGCTTTCAAAAGTATTCTTGTTTAAGAGTATTTTTAGGTGAAAATTTAATTTCTAAGGTTTATGTTTAGGATGCTTTTTTCTCTCTCTCTGCCCTAAACCAGCCTTGGTTTGTGCAAATCAAGCTTTCTTTTGAATTCTTGAATTGATCCAGCCTAAGTAGAGCAGCTAGACATAGTGTAAATCCACGATCCAAAAACTATGTCTTCTATTTGTCACTGTATAGTTCCTGTTTCCTTAAAAGTAAAGAAAGCCATGAATTATGAAATTCTTCCAAACACGATAATGTTAAATGATACTGGAAAGTCTGCTCCATTGCACAGATATTTACTGAGACAAAGAATATCCTTGGTGAAGCTCAGGAAAAAGGAACATTTCGGTTTCTGGTGAATTGCTGTTCTATACACAAACCAGCCACCTTTTAGTCCAGCGTTACAACATTACATTTTTCTGCTAATGTTTTACACATGTGGAGGCAGAAGGAGCATTATATGGCAGATTCTATGTCCTCCTTCTGAGTTTGTTTTCTTTCTGAACTTCTACTGAGCTCACCAGTCTCTTTTTCTCAGTGACAATATTTCTTCAGAGTTTGAATTCTGCTATCTCAGAAATGGCTGAAGAACATAAAAGTCCGGGGGGCTCTTCCATTGGAGAGAAATGGACTTGTCTGCTTATTAAACTGGACTTGAAAATGGACTTGACTGCTTTCTATTAAACTTGGAAGAGAAATCCACATTTAGTCAAATTTCTGTTTTCTGTCTTTTTGTTTCATTTACTATTGTAGAACAGGAAAACATTTATCAGGGAAAACCTGTTCAGCAGAGCAGTTTTGTACTATGCAGTGTGTTTTCTCCATTTATAACATCCATTAAGTTAGGAACATTTCACTTGCTTATTACTTACACGATTGATAATTACTCAAAAGCATAAGAATCCTGTGGGAAAAAAGAGGGTGGTGATTTTCGGCAAATCATCTATGAACTCCCCCTCTTACTTGCTCTTTAATAGCGTTACTCATCTCTCAGACATTTGCAGACTGCTCCACTGTAGGTCTTACAACAGTTTTCAAGAGAAAAGTGCACAATGCATTAGACTAGCAGAAGGTGCTGTGAGAAACAGTTGCCCAATGCAGTTTGAAGAACTTGTGTGTCTCCAGCTTCCAGTGTCCCTCACCTTCGATGATACTTTCTGGTTACATGTCTGCTGGAAGAAAGATACACAAATTCCTGACCATGATCTAGCTGGTTAATGTTTGAATGCAGTTTAACTAGAAGACAACTTGTATTATAGTGGTGGCTTTGAAACAAAACTGAATCATTCCCATGCGCATGTCTAAACAGAAAGCAATTCTGAAAAGCATATGTGTTATTTGGTTGTCTTCAAACTTTCCAAATCTAGGCATGTGACGACATGCCAGCTGGGGACTGGCAACCTCAAACATGCTGGTGCAAAAAAGGACAACGTGTTAATTAAGGACAGAGATTTCACCTCTGCCTGCCATTTCACTCCAGTGTCTACTATCAACTTAATGTCACCCTAGATGTGATTAGGAAACAGTTATGTGTTTAAATCTGGTTCTTCTTCAATTGTACAAATAAATTCCCTATTAAAGAAAAAATATGTGGTTGACATAAGCTAAACCTTTTAGTTTTCCTTAAATTGTCTGATAATCAATCTTTTCCTATCCCTGGTTTATAGGAAACTGGGAAAGATTTTTATACACATAGCTCTTAGCACTAGAAACCTCTTTTCCCCATCTCCCATACTGAAATCTGTTGTCGAACGAGGAATGAGGGAGTTTCCACCTCATTTGATCAAAAATAATGGAAAAATTGGAACTTGGCATTCATCTGCTTGCCAAGCCAGCAACTAGCCAAATGCAGGGCTAGAAAAACAGAGATAAGTTAGGCTCATCACTTCGACCAAATTAGCATGGGAAGTCTTTCTTAGAGGCAATGGATTTGGACAAAAGCAGTAACTGCAGCAGAAGCATTATCAGGAAATATAGGCCTTTGGTTCTGCAGCTGGCAATATACTGAGAGTTGCAGTGATCATGAATGTATATCCAAGGATGCTCAACATTCCATATGTCCTGACCTCTTTCACTACTGGTTTATCGAAAGGACTGCAGCCATTATGGACATTGCAAATCAAAATAGTCCTTTCTTCCTTTTTGCTGCTGTTGAGAACATTGCTCAAGCTAGAGAAATATTTTCATATGGCCAAAATATTTCTTTTTAAAAAGCAAAATAGTGGGGAGAAGAGAATATGCAACAACTGAGTATTCAGATGATTTACCCAGAAGACACAGAAAGAGCCAAGCAATGGCAGTCTGTCAACCTGGAGCAGAACAGAGGTGACATATAGAACATGCTGCCAAGCAGCTGGTGTATAGGGTAGAAATAACACTACCTCTTCAGAACATCTCAATAGTCTGTATCTGTGCTCAGCATCTCAGTGTTTTATATCCACCATTCTAACAGCATGACCAGAGATGTCAGGACTTAAAAAGGGCCCATCATCCATCTGCCTGACTGGTTCTGGTTACAACTTCAGATCTTTTCCCCAAACTATCTGGTATAGCATCTCAGGGAAATTTAGATTTTGGATTATGATGCTTCTTTCAAGCATTCTGAAGATTCAACACTTCTGTCTGTCCGTCTTTGGTTTGGCAGGACGAAATCAATGATAGTGAGTTTGGGTGTCCAGCAAGGGCCCGGTTCTATATTTGCCTTCTGTGTTTTCCAGTTCTTCTTCAAAACTTGGCAGGCCACCCTCCTCTATAGTCTCTGCTTGGTCCAGGTGGCTGCCCATCGTGCCATAAGACTGATGAGCTGGGGAGGCTGCTGGCGTAAGACTTAATTCTGGCTCTTGAAGCACAGTGGCCACAAACATCTGTAATGCAAAAAGTAAGACAGTTAAATTCTGGGGCTTTGAGCTTTCATTTCTTTGGCTAACAAAATAGGTCATTAATTCAATATAGATTCCCCCCCCTCCTTTCCAAGTTTGGCAATTTTGTATGGTGGCAATTATTGTTTGTGGCTTGTGAAGCATCTCTGGAACATTAAAAAACTTCGGGGGCACATACCTTGACAGGAATCTGTATAAGTGCAACTTAATAAATGCAACTGTCTGTTTAATTGCAACTACCATAGGCGTTTAGTACTTATGACAAATTATGAATGTACTTACATTTGAATTGGGGGTGGAAGAGATGCTACTTGTTTCTGTATCATTGAAAGCTCCCTCAGACTGTTCTGACATCTGTTTGCAGATGGAGAAGAATGTAAGTTGGATGTAAGATAAAAAGAAATAATGTTTGTTCTGTTTGGAAGTCCCTCTGCACATATAAACAATCTTAGAATTAAAATTGAGTGTGATTAAATAATGAAATTCAATCCCAGAATGCTTGATTAATCCAATATTTTCCATCTATATTTCCAGCTGACACCTTGGAAGGATGGGAGGCTGAGTCAGCCTTGAGCCTGGTGACATTCAAACTGCCAAATTGAGGCAGCTAGCAGTCAGCAGAAATAGTCTGCAGTACTGCATTCCAACCACTGCCCCACTTCGGCTCATACTTAGCCAGAAGATGCAGGATAATTTCTGAAACTGATGGCAACATTTTCTTCTGAGACTCTGCTGCTTTAGCATTAATTTAGTCTCCCCTTACATGAGACAGTCCAGATGTGTTCAGACTACCAGATCTCCAGTCACCATGGCTGTTGGCCATGTTGGGAGGAACTTGGAAAATTCTTCCAACTTTTCTATTGAAATACTGCAGGATGGATGCTACTACACTAGACTGCTGATCAAACTTAAGGAGCATCACCTTTAACAAGAAGTTACACATGCAGCCCTTTCTCAATCCCTATAAGCAGAGCATGAGCACCTGAGATTTGTGTTCTTTGGAATACCCCTTTGGACAAAAAATTGCATGTCAGGTATAGGCAATTTCTGAAGGTTTGGATAACTAGAGTAGACCATATGTTGTCACTGGAAGGAACAGGACTAATTTCTTGGTCCCCTTGGCAGTGGGGATGTGAAATGGAATAGGATAGAATAATAATAGAGTTGGAAGGGACCTAGGAGACCTTCTAATCCAATCATTTGGGCACTTAAGAACTTCTGCCCCAGAGCAATTATTTGAAAAGAAGTTAAAAATTACTAATTTTTCCATTGAGTTTGGCCAGCACATTTCAGGTGTTGGGGACGATGTGTGACACACAGTATATATATTGCATTAATCCACAATCTGATTCATTTCATTTTGGATTAGTATGTTATAGGAGTTCAGCTACTTGTGTTTTAATCAAATAACCATGGTTAATATGTGAACTCACTTAGATTCGAATTTCTACTAATTCATGACACTTACGAGTTTTAATGATAAACTGCCTCACAAAAATAGTTGTGAGGAAGAAATGGGGCTGGACAATCATTGGTATGTTGCATTCTAAACCTCTGATAAACAAAGAAGATAAACAGAATGGAAGAAGAAAGCGCATGTTAACCACATTTGGGAGAAAAAGTATCTATTTTAGGAATACTACACTGACTTGAAATTTAAAAAGAAAACTTGTGTGTGATTCAATCTATGCTTTATGCAGTATGGCAAAAATAATGTATAGAAAACGAATATAGCCAAAAAGGAATGCTAGAAGGTAAACAATCCAGAAATTTCCCATAGAAACAGTAATGCCTATTGACTTACACATTTAGACAAGTCTGATACTTTATATCAAACTTTTTATAATTACTTTTTGTAATTAGCTGGAACTCCATTAACTTTCTGAGATGTTGGGAACCACGAAGTTACAAGAAAAACAATTGTTTGAACTTTTGACAATTTCACTGAGAACATCAAAAATTGCTTCTTAGAACGGAAACGGTAGGAGTTCTGGACCTGTAGGCGCTTTTCTGTCTTTAAAGATTTTTATCATCAATGTGTCATTTGGCATAAATCTGTTAATAGTGGATTTCTAACTTTTTAGGAATAGATGGGGCATTCATCCCAGAACTGCATTATAGGAAAACCGAGGGGGAAAAGCAGGGGGAGAATAGTTATAAAATAATAGTTAGCTATGTAATATTACATCCAGAAATTAAAATTAGAACCATGTCTTCATGCTTTGCCTCTCTAGTAGCAACTGGTCACAATGTTAAGAAACAGCCCCAAAGATCCAATATTATGTCAGCTGATTTCCACTTGCACAATAAAAGTTTCCTTTGTTTTTCTCCTTCTTTCATGTCTCACCAAATTTGCTCCAGAGATACTCTCAAGTTCTGGAATAGATTTGGGACTGTGGTGGGAAAGAAAGACTGATCCATGAAGGTGTCCTATTGAATACAAGCCAAGAAATGAGTGCACTGTTACCTGATAACTGGAAGGTTTCCTTGGATGAAACTTCTTCAGGCACAGACCAAAGAAGGAAAAGGGAATGCAGCAGAGAAGAACCACACAGGTGAAAATAGTGATAGGACGAACAGAACCTACAGCATTAGGGAAGAGAGAAACAGATTGGCACAATGCACCCATTCTCACTTCCTCTTCTACCTACAGTTCATGGTAGACTTGCAGCTGGGAGCCCAGGGGCCTTTTGTGTTAGGAAGAAAGTTCATCCCATCTGCAAGATCTACATGCCTCTGATTATTGCTTCTAAAATTAACCTTTGAGGAATGATTATTACCTCCCTATTCTGTACAAACCTGCCAAGGGTACAAATTGATGTACCACTTTAAATATGCCTTTCATATGCTCAGGTATGACTATTATACCATTTAAGAAGTAGTGCTTCCTTCTGCACCACAGTGCCATTCTAGCTGCTCACTAAAATGAGCTGCGAAAGGACAGATCAGTTGTGTTCCCATTTCCCCCAATTCCCAATAAACTATTTGAAATGCAAACTTGTAGACCTCACTTAAAGGTGCACGTATGCTGTGGACTTATTAGGGATTTCTAGATCTAAACATTTGGCAGTAGTCCTCATTTAGCAACCACACTTGGCAACAGCAATTCAGTCATTAAATAATTTAGTTGCTAGTGAAACTGCAGTTGTGCTAATGATCCACCTTGGCTTTCCTTTGCTTTTCAGATCTGCAATGGTTGTAAATGCGAGGATTGATTATAAAGTTACTTTTTTTTCATCACTGTTGTAATTGCAAATGGTCTCTAAATGAGGCAGTCACTAAAGAAGGACTGCCAGTATATTAGAAGTAAAGTAGTGGAAATATGCTGTATGCTTCTGAGAATCTTCCCTTTTCCCCCAATACTTTACACTGGCTTCCCTTCTGCATTTTCTGTACAAACGCTAAATTTCATTGCTATGAGCCCTCAAGCCCAACCCAAGACAACAGGATGCTTAGTTTTGGACCACCTCAGATGCTGCTGACTTGCGTGCTCCTTTTTGTGCTTCAGAGAGTTGATTTTGGTCCAGGGTTATGCTAGCCACTCTGGCTCTTTAAAAGCCAAAGTTGTGTGTAACAGTCTTAATGACAACTAGGGAGTGTCATCCCTGAGAAGCTTACTTAAATCACATTTCTGGCCCAGGCTTGGGTTTCTTTTATCTGACCACTGACTTGGCTGTGGTTCTTTCTCCTCTTCCTCAAGGTTATTCCTAGTGCCAATTACAGCATGCCATGAAGAACACGAGAAATGAATGATGCAGCTCTGTGCCAAATTACATGCATGAATTTCCCTTTAACTCAAGTGCTATCTAATTGTCAATTGCCTTAATTCATTTTGGGATCAGTTGTGCAATGTATGTGCAGTTTCCTGTAATAGCAGGAGATCATCTTTTTCACCACCAAGTCCACAGAGACTATTCAGTTTTTGGCATATGCATATTAACATGTATCTGGCATGAACTCCTTACATTTTCAACGTGTGTGAAATGATAGCTGGTGAATTGCCACCTTAGTTCTAAACCACTAATATAGAAAAACTGAAGAGTTTCCAGTCTCAGATGTATAACAATCATAACTCTGGATTCATAGTATCAAGAGGTCCAAGAGCTTAGCTGTAATAGTCCCACCTAAATAACAGAGCCAACCATTGACTTGAGGGCTTTTCCATCTTGCTTTTCTCCAGCTGAATTGACTCTAATTCTCCATATTTTCCAAGCAGTTTAGCTAGAATGGCAGTCCCATAAATTGGAGGATACAAGATTGGAGACAGTTGGTGTAAGCTAACTAACCCAAGTACAGCTCACGGAAGGCTCAATGAAACTTCACTTGCCTAGACGCAGAATGGAGAAGAAGAGCAGCCAAAACATGCAGAGAATGGGCGCTGTCACCACCTGGTTTACTGCTGCCAAATGGATGCGGTGGTTCAGCCTGGTAGGGATGTAGACGTAGTAAATATTGTAGCGGTCAACCATGTGCTTCAGTAGCATGTACAGCAAACCTGGGTGAATAGAGATGGAAGAATTGGGGCATGGAGAATGGCCATTTGGAGGAGACAGCAATAGCTGGGAGGATGAGAATAACAGGAACTCATTCCATTATGTGGCACTAGGGATTCGAACCGCTGTCCTTTCTGATTGACAAGCTCAGTGTCTCAACCACTGAGCCACCACATCCCTATTGTACAAACTCTGCTTGCATGCAAAGGATTTATTCATTAGTGACATTTGAAAGATTATCAAGGAATTGTGCAGGAAAAATAATCTTGAGTAAAGGACTCCAACAGTTGTATTATACTCTATCAACAACAACATCCTCATCTTGTATTTCTGTTCTGTAAACTCTTCTCTTGCATAAGAATCCATTCCATGGGGTCAATTATATCAATAATCAGGGACAGCCTAGAGAATATGATAAATTTGTGGTTTCATGCTTGCATTTTTATTTATTTCCTATTAGGACTTTTGTTTTAGATTAATATCAAAGGAGGAAGAATTTACCTGTTTCTTGCTCTACCTTGCAAAAATAACAATCCTGTCCCTCCAAGCCCATTAAAACTATTATAGAAATAGCTATTTTTTCATAGCAAATAGCAATTCTGGAGTAGGATAGGCTATCAGAAAAATGGCATAGAGAGAAAGGGTAGCAGAAAACTCCCTGTTCCAATCATATCTCCTGTGGCTTAAAAAAGGTGTAAAAGGTATAAATGTCAGCAAACAGAAATCCAGCAATGTGTTTCTTAATAGCATATTTTAAAATTATTGCAATGTATTGAAATCCCACTTTTTGCCCTAAATAATTCTTATTTGGAGAAATTACTGCTACTTAGCTATCATTTCTATATTATTTTGTACATCATTTCACAAGGCTACTGTCTATTAGAAATAAACAGGATAAAGTACATTTCACTGCTTTTCTATTTTATAGGCCAACAGGTCTCTACAACAATAGCTGTTTGATTCCATTTACAGAAATCCATTAAGAGAGATCATCCCAAAGGCCGACAAGAGCCATGGCTTGTATTTGTTTGTTTTATAGTGGTTTGTTTTATTGCCTTAAATTGCAATCAGCCAGGCTACAGACCTACAAAGATGTTATTGGCAACAGCAGGAATTTTGGAGAAATTGTGTATCTACTTACCAAAGGGGACAATAATGGGGCAGGTGATACTATATGTCATCACTACAGCAAATATGCAGCAAGTCCAGGCATACTCCAGTCCAAACTGGAACTCATAGGCTTGATTCTGGGGAGGGAAAACACAGTAGCCCAGCTTACCTTTAATTTTATTATGCATGAAGATAAATGAATGGTGATGGGATGGGAGAGCAGTCTCAAGGTCCTGGGCTTTATTCACTGTGGCCAACTAGCCACTGCCAAATTGTTATGGCCAACTTACCGCAGCCAATTTGTCGCAGGACAGCTTGCTATACCCAACTGGCCATGGGACAATTCGCTGCAGGACAAAAGTTACACTAGTATGGTGGAATGGAAGCATTAAGGAAAGGATCAAAAGGAGGGACAGAACGAAATGTGAATGACAAAAATTAGAATATTTTTTATTTATTTTAAATAAATACATTGAAATTGTCAAACTGTCAAATTGTCCTGCGGCGAACTGGCCTGTGGCAAGTTGGCAGTGGTGAGTTATCCTGCAGCAAGTTAGGCATGGTGAGTTGGCTGCAGCGAGCTGCCCCATTCCGGGGGTCCTGTACGCAGCTAATTTTCTTTATGCAGAGTTTACCCTTTTGTCAGGTGACAACTTTCACACAACTTTAAAAAAATGTTTTTTAGTAATTTCACAAGATTTCAATAATTTAAGTATACATTTTAAATTATTTAATTTTAGGGGGATCCAGAAATACTATCTAGGATAGAGGGAGGGATTTGTGGATATTGACTGGCACGTATTATCAACTCTTGATAACAACTCTGTTATTAAACCATTTCAAAATCACAGCTCTTAATGGTTTACAATGAAAAACAAATAAGCCTAACTTCTTCACTGAACAAACTATGTATGACTCCATGCCTTCCCTAAGCCAAACTTGCTTGAAAGGTAGTTCTTGTGAATTGTATCATATCATTGCTAAACTCATGCCCAAAACTAAAGTAGGATGTTTCTGTTCATAGTTTGAATCATGCTACAAAGATTGCGTTGCAATAATGCTAATCCATGATGGGAGAGGCCAGATACATCTTGCTAAGACATAAACAATGCACTAGTGGCTTAACATTATGTTTGAATAAGAAGGGGAATTTACTGGGCTAAAGAAAACAAGCCATGACTAAACACTGCCTGCTTTCAAACATTTCATGAGGTTCTTGCTCCATAAAAACTCTCATTGTTTCACTAGGTGAAATCTAGAGATTTACGGTACAATTTTAAAGAGTATTGCTGGATATAATCTATTTGTACATAATCCTAGTCACTCAGGTTACATAGGCTTCTAATCCTACAAGCAAGGTTTCAAATGTCCAAAATAAAAACCCAGCAGACCCGCTTGATGTGGAGGCGCTCAGGTTCAGATTTAGCAAAGCAGAGCCTCGTGGCATAGACAATGAGCCCAGGGATTCGCAACAGTTCCATGGCTGTCCCAATCAGGCTGGAAGTGACAACATAGTTGACAAAGAAAGCTCCATTATCAGGGAGAAAAACACACCTGCATTAAAAAAAAATCCAGGAAAGTGTGCATAAGAAACAGAGAAAGAGACAGCATAATATAACAGAAGTATATCCTGAGAAAGGCCATATGCAGTCTTCACAAATTAAAATTGGTGACCCATCTGGCAACATACTCAAAATGTTCAGTAATACTTACTGAAATTTTATCTGTGCTTGATCCACAAAGTGAGTGTCAAACAGCCACCGAAAGAAGAGATCCAAACTGGGAAGGGGAAACAAAGAAAAACAGCAAGGATCATAAGGTTGTTACATTTTTTAAACAAATACTCACACCTGAACCCTGCTGGTTCAATAGAAATGGGGCATATTTCAGTTTATGCAGCTTGAGGATGGGAACAATTTCTTCAGTGAGGTGCAACCAAGCTAATTTAACCCTTTTCAATTAGCGAAAGCAGACATGACGTTGTGGTCAAAGGAAAGGTAGCAATTAATATTTCAGTGCAGGAAGATGCAGTTCTTACAAATGTGAAAGAACAGGTGGGACAACTGGGGGATGAGTGAGTTTGTGGAGATGGTGTGAAGCAGCCTCTCTTCTCATTGTAAAAGACCTTCATCTCTAACACAGCACAATATCAGAACGAATCTGACAGTGCCTTTTCAGACTACAAATTTTATTAAAAGGTAAATGCTGTCATGCTATTGAACAGATGTTTCAAGTTAAAATAATATCAACGGCTAATTTGGAAACTTGAACAAACCCATTGAATATCTACATGAACTATTCCTATGAGACAGTGTTAATTATTTAGCTTATCTATTAACAAAATCATACTGGAACATTTTGCCTGTCTGCATACCCAGTCAAGGATGTGAACAATTTAGGGAAGGCCACCGAGCTATGAAGGATTGGTTTAATACTATGTGAGGAATGAAACTGCAGGAAGGACAAGCCCACATCTTTTGTAGGCAAACATGACTGGAACAGTTTTATTTCTGTTAAGCCCATCTGAAACCACACTCCATTACAGTGTAAGTAATGTGTCCATAACAATAAACCCTTGTCTGAAACTACCCATTAAAGTACTGCCCAGCTAATTTAATAATATGTAATTTGATATGGGCACTATATCAAAGAGGTGAGGAGACAATTATCAGGAGGAGGGTCTGCATCCAGGGCCAACCAACACATTACCCTTACCACCACACTCAGCTTAGTGCTTTAAAAAAAACACCCAGTTCCATTGTATTAACATGAGCTATTCCTAATGAAAACCAGATCAATATGGAGCATTTGCAATTTTTCTCTTTACCTGGTCAGTCCAAGTGAAGGTAAGATGATAACCATAAATACCAGAAAGAAATAACACTTGTGCATTGTGATCTGATTTTCACCTGACCTAAAGGAAACAAAAATGCATTTATTTGGGAGATGGAGGGAGAGCAGCAGCTTCAAAAAGAGGAGAGGATTTAAAATGTTACACCAGTGGTTCTCAACCTGTGGGTCGGGATCCCTTTGGGGGTCGAATGACCCTTTCACAGGGGTCGCTTAAGACCATCGGAAAACACATATTTTCGATGGTCTTAGGAACTGAGACATCAATTTTATGGTTGGGGTTCACCACAACATGTGGAACTGTATTAAAGGGTCACGGCATTGGGAAGGTTGAGAACCACTGTGTTACACCATCAATAAAATGTTCCAAAATGTTTTCACTAGAAAATTGTCACTAATAAGCATTTGTGCCTATTTGCCTTTCCTGAGTTAATTTTGGTTAAACAATTTTGTTTTGCTTACTTTTTGTTCTAAAACACGGGTGTCAAACTCAAGGCCCACCGGACAGATCCGGCCCACAGGGTGCTTAGATCTGGCCCATGGGGTTGCCCTGGAAACAGCAAAGGACCGGCCTCTGGTGCCTTTGCCAGCAAAAACAGGCTTCCAATCTTCGTTTTCGGCTGGAATGGCCTCCTGCAACTCTCTGCCAGGAAAAAGGGAGCTTGGGAGGGCCGCATGCAGCCCTCCTGAGCTCCATTTTCCCTGGCAGAGGGTTGCAGGCTGCCCAGCTGAAAATGAAGATTGAGAGCCTGTTTTTACTGGCAGAGCGCACAGGCCACCACAGGCACCCTTGACACGAGTGATATCAAGATGGCCACACACACCCTGCCCTCCCCGCAAGGTCAAACACTACCCTGATGCAGCCCTCAATGAAATCGAGTTTGACACCCCTATTCGAGAAGGAGGCCACAGTTCCCAGAAAGGAAGACTGAGTCACAGAAATAAAGTAAATGCCTCAATGCTGAGTAAGAAAAGGTTTATTCAGAATGTTTCCAAATATAGGTGCAATGGAAATATGACAAAAATTAAATCAAAGCAATAAATATCTGGATCCTCTGTGCCCCCTAAATGTTTTATCATTTTTTTTTTACTCATTGCCATGGCAAGGTAGATTCCCAGAGAAACTCTGGAAATGTAGCAAAAGGAAAATGGAATTACCTTGTCCAATGTGACTCGAAGAAAGATGAGTAGTACACAATGAAAGGCAGAAACACAGAAAAAGCCCACAGCAGCAGAGTGGGGAAGAATTGAGTCACAATAGGGTTCTGGAAGGTGAGAGAAAAAGGGGATAAGTCGAGTGTTTTTCCAAAACAGGATGCCAGGCCTGGAAGCCATCTTTTGCATTGGGCCTTCAGGCCTGCTACATTTAATGCTGTGGGGAAATGGGAGGGGGGGATTACATGGAGTATGGGAGATATATAGTCATAACAACATTCCTTTCTCAGAGAGTCAAGGACATCTTGCCTTGCATCTGAAATGGTGTGACTGGGAGGCATCTCCAGTTGGGACTGGGCCTTATTGGACCATGTGATGGACATGAGAGTGCTGGGCAGGGTCTTGAACTTTCAACTGGGTGGGGAAAACCTGAAAGCTTTCAGATTCGGGTTTTCCCAGATGTGCCAATATGACATCTTTAATCAAAGGGAACTGAGGAAACTCAAGCCTCAGAGTCTTCTTTTGTTAGGGGCGTTACTTGGAATCCTGATGCAGGAACTTTTTCTCCATATAACCTCCAAGAAAGTTCTAAGAAGTATTCTTTCTTTTGCTTGGTAGCTCAGCCTGAGCTTCTTTTCTTCCTTTGTTTCTGGTTTGAAGATTACAATTAATGAGGTTTGATTTATTGGAATATTTTGAAGTGGAAAATGTTCTGATGAAATTAAACTAGTTGTCACAGACTCTAACATGCGTAGAGAAAAATGTAATCTTGTACCACAATGTTTTGTTTGCACTGGAAAATGTTCTGATCAGTAACATCTGTCTTCATGTTATTTGCTATGTTGCTATATTCTGAATAAATAAAGTTGCCTAACAGTACAGTGGTACCTTGGTACTCATCATTCACTGGTTCTGGGAGGTATGATGAGTACCAAAAATGATGAGTGCCAAATAAGTTTTCCCCCCATAATGAATAATGTAGTGAGCCACAAGGTAGCCAACACTGACAAGTTCCAGCTTGTGTTCTGAGTATCAGACAAACAATGACTATCAGGACAAATTTTTTTGCATCCAAACACCAAATTTGATGGGTTTCCAAACAGTTGAGTACCAAGGTATCACTGTATTTGCAATTGATATCCATTTCTTATTAAAGAACTTTCAAAATGAGATTCCTTAAAAAAAAAAACCTAACCACTGGAAAATTCCATTGTTTCTATTTTAAAACATGACCAGACCCAATTCGATGACTATTTTTACCACAGTCATTAAGCAAATCCAGCTTTCCCAATTGACTTTCCTTGTCGGAAGCTGGCAGGGGAAGGTCATAAAGCAGGATCACATGACTGTGAGACATGGCAACCATCATAAATATATGCAAGTTGTCATGTACGTAAATTACACGAGGAAGATGCTGTAACGATCGTAAGTGTGAGGACCAGTTATGCATCTCTGATTTTAGCATTGTCGGAATTTTGAACAAATGGTTGTAAGTCAAAGACTACCTATAACTGTGATGCAATAGAGGCAAATTCAGGAGGAAAGGATGAGAATTAGATTCACACTGAATAGTTTCGGTCACAGCTCTTTCTTTCTTTCTTTCCATACAGGAGGAGATCACATATATCAGTGATGGCTAACCTTTTTTGGCTTGGGTGCCAAAAGTGTGCATATGTGCATGTGCCCATGTGCCAACACCCATAATTTAATGCCCCCTTGCACTCCCCCGAGCATGTGCGCATCCCCCCCGCTTCTCCCCCATGCATGCCCCCATGATCCCACCTGATTTGGGGCCTAGCAGGCTCCGGATGCTTTCCTGAAGCCTGGGGGTAGGGCAAAATGGCCTCCCTGGGCCCCCTGGAGGCCCTCTAAAAGCTGGAAATGGATCATTTCCGAACTTCCAGTAGGTACGCTGGGTCCGTTTTTTGCCTTCCCCAGGCTCTGGAGACTTTCCTGAAGTCTGGGGAGGGTGAAAATGGCTTCCCCTGGCCCTCTGGAAGGCCGAAAGTCAGCTGGCCATCACGCACAGCTGGATCTGACCCTAGGGCAACAGCTCGCAGGCCCGCAGATATGGCTCTGCCTGCCACCTGGGTATGCGCGCCATAGGTTCGCCATCACGAACATATACTATTCCAACAGTACATTCATTATTAAGTCATTCTGCTACTCTAAACTAAAGTTATAGCCTGCATTGAAGAGGCAGCATCAAGTTTCTAAATCAGGATAATCTTTCTGACTCTTTGGCGCTCAACTGCTCAGGTGGAAACATAAGAGTGAGCCTCTGTGTTCACGCATACCTCTATGCACTATACTACACACACCCCTGCAGGGCTTGGTTGGGGGAAGAGAAAAAGCAAATTTTCCTCCTTTGTAGTGAGGGACAAGTCACGAGATCTTTCTTCATCCTAGCCACCCCATTTGTAGCTCACCAGTTTTCTGCTCTAAGCTGTGTGTGTGTGTGTGTGTGTGGGTGGGGCGGCAGAATTCTACTTCTTGAGAAAGTAATCAGTAAGGGAAGCTATGGAGCTTTCTCCTTCCTTCCAGTGGTAATAAACCTAGTGCTAATTGCCATTTTCCTATCCCTACAAGCAGCACAGATTAGTGGCAATACTAATTTGTTCCTCACTTGTGAACTGATCAGGATGTTCAGCTGATCCTGGGAGAAGGAGAAGCTACTCTATAGACTCCATGCTTTGTATCTAAAGGTTCTTTAGTTCCCATTTGGAGATTTAATTATTTACAATTCTATACATTTTTGACCTCCTGCAGTGCCTTATTGTCTTGAATGCTGCTGGTGACCTCTTGGACAGAGTTGTCCACCCAGGCAGAATTTAATTATTAAAAAATCTTGCTAGTGCAATTATCACTGTCTACCTAGCAGGTAAGTGAGTAGGATCACATGGATGTGGAATGAGGATAAGCATGGCGTAAGAAGACCCAAAGGACTGGGAGTGAGATGTTATCCTGCCTGAAATCAGGCTTCAGGGTCAGTAAGGATAGACTACAACTCTGCTATGCACCTTAAGGCTCTCCACAGGCCGTGTAACGTTGAACATGTCCATGGTGTTCACGATGATGGCTGGAGTAGTGAGGAAGAAGAGGAGGAGGAAAAGGCAAATGTTGAGCAGGATAAATTTCACCCACCACAAAGGACCACCAATAGATAAATTCTCCCTGTGAGAAAGAAAGCAGAGGTTTTGGTTATGTGCAACTAAGGCACGGAAACAATATCAATACGTTAGGGCTTGACTCGAATAAAGGTTCCACCACCTGTCCTTTTGGGACTTGTACATAGATCACAATACACATTTAAAAACTACAAATTGTGCACTTGAAAATTTATAATCTTTCACAACAAATTGGGACTAGATGACTTCTTCTGAATTACTTATTGTTTCTCTTTTTAAACTAGTCTGAGGGCAAAATTTGTTTATGCACAGTATTTTTTGGACTATAAGACACACAAAATTTGAAGAGGTAATTTTTTTAAAAAAGTGTTTGCCCTCCCTGGCCCTCAGAAGTATTCTCCAGGCCTCCCAAACCCTCTGCATGGCCCATTTTTTTGTGAAAAAGGTGCATGCAAAGAGTTTGAGAGGCCTGCAAAGTGCTCCTGGGGGCCGGGGAGGGCAAAAAATGCAACACTGGGGGTGGAGAGGTGGGAGGCAAAAAACAGGGCCTGCAGAGGGGGGGGGCTGTAGAGTGCTCCTGGAGTGCTGGGAAGGGCAAAAAGTGACCTGTTTTTTTTACAAAAACGGGCACGTTTTGTGCAATATAAGGGGCATGCAGAGAGTTTGGAAGGCCTGCAGAGGGCTCCCGGGGGCTTGGGAAGGCAAAAACAGCCCTGCTTTTGTAAAAAAAAAAAAAAAAAAAAAGGCTCATTTTTTGCTAGTTTTTGCCCTTCCCGGCCCCCAGGAGCAGTTTGCAGGCCTCCCAAACCCTCTGTACGTCCATTTTTGTGAAAATGGGATGAACAGGGGGGTGGGGATTTCAGGAGGCCAAAAATGGTGTATTCAGTGTGTAAGACACAGCCAGATTTTCACCCTCTTTTGGGAGAGGGGGAAAGGTGCGTCTTATACTTTGAAAAATAATTCCTTTAGGGCGCATTGCCCACCAGTGGACAATTTGTAGACTTTGACAATATAAGAAAATAACAACCAAAGTCATATGAACATCCACACACACAAAAATCATGACTATCATAATACTGCCTAAAATCTAAAATTGTTGTGTTACTAACTCCTCTACTAAACACTGTATTCGCCAATATTTACAACTAGTGTAAGGATTTGTTCAATATTTCTTTCGTACTTGGTGCCACTCCTAGGCATGCTTTCAAAAGCTAATTTCTCCTGAAATATGCTAGACTATTTTATAACAATCAGCCCTCCCACCTCCATGGCTAATAAAGAAACATAAACACTCATAATGGGAGAACTTAACATTTCAAAGTTTTTTTTACACTACAGAAATCCAAGCTCGGGAAGAACAAACAGAATTTACCAGATGATATCATTGGGCGCAGGGGCATAGCTGACTCCCCAGCAATGGGATTTCACCACTGTAGTAACAGATGACTGTTGTGGGTGTTTGCGGCAACGGATGCGGCTGTAATCCTTCAAAATACTGGGAAACCAAAGAAAAATCAAGAGCAGGAATTAACTAGCCAGGTTGCTCTTGTTTGTGTTGGAATAAGAAAAAAAATCACACTGATTGCTCTATCCAGTTCAACAGTTTTATTTATGTGGTTAGCTACCAGTTTCTTTTTTGTTTGTTTGTTTAACACATTTATATCACTTCAATCTTTTGCAAATGTCACTCAACAGACTTACACGTTTATAGAGATTCAGGCATAACATGAAATAAACTATGCTCTTTAATGTATGACACTATAAGATTTAAGAAGCCGCTTAATGCCCCCAGATGGACATCTGATCTTAAATATTAAGGGAGATTTAAGTTAGACATGGAATATGACTCAATTGCACCCATCAAATAGTTCCAGAATAAAAAAAAGGAGGAATCTCCACACATCATAAAGTTTGAAAGAAAAATCTTCTCTAAATTTTCCTTCAGTCTCAAACTGTGGTAGAAGCCTACTGCTAATTTTGAAGTATTGCAAAGATTCCATTGCTCATCCATTGGCTTCTTAGCCTTAGATAATAAAGGCTTGTAGTAGGAATACTCACGTGGCTGTCATTCTTTCATCCTGGAATGTGACAAAGGCCATGTCAAGACGCTTGAGAGCAATCCGGCTGCGTTCAGCATTAAACTCATCTGTCAGTTTTTCCTCTAGCTCCCCATAGTACTGCTCAGCATCCACCTAATTAAAAAAAAAACAAATTTAATTTACTTAAAGCGGCGGTGGTGAGACCCCTCCTGAAGAAACCATCTTTGGATCCAGCTGTTCTCAACAACTATCGTCCAGTCTCCAACCTCCCCTTTGTAGGGAAGGTTGTTGAGAAGGTGGTGGCCTTCCAGCTTCAACGGTCCTTGGAGGAAGCCAGTTACCTAGACCCCTTCCAGTCCGGCTTCAGACCTGTTACAGCACAGAAACCGCTTTGGTCGCATTGACCGATGATCTCTGGAGAGCCAGGGATGGAGGCCATGCCTCCATCCTGGTTCTCCTTGACCTCTCGGCGGCTTTCGATACCATCGACCAATAGCAGTAGACTTATATACCGCTTCATAGGCCTTTCAGGCCTCTCTAAGCGGTTTACAGAGAGTCAGCATATTGCCCCCAACAATCTGGGTCCTCATTTTACCCACCTCGGAAGGATGGAAGGCTGAGTCAACCCTGAGCCGGTGAGATTTGAACCGCTGACCTGCTGATCTAGCAGTAGCCTGCAGTGCTGCATTTAACCACTGCGCCACCTTGGCTCTGGGAGACCATGGTATCCTTCTGCGAAGACTGCGGGAGGTGGGGGTGGGAGGCACTGTTTTGCAGTGGTTCTCCTCCTACCTCTCGGACAGGTCGCAGTCGGTGTTAGTTGGGGGGCAGAGATCGACCCCTAGGCCCCTAACATATGGGGTGCCGCAGGGTTCGGTCTTATCCCCCCTACTATTTAACATCTACATGAAACCACTGGGCGAGATCATTCGGAGGCACGGGATAAGATATCACCAATACGCGGACGATACCCAGTTGTATCTGTCCGCCCCGTGCCAACTCAATGAAGCGGTGGACGTGATGAACCGGGGTCTTGAAGCCGTTAGGACTGGATGAGGGCTAACAAGCTTGTACTCAACCCGGAGAAGACCGAGTGGCTGTTGTGTTTCCCTCCCAATAATTTGGCTAGTGTTCCATCACTCAGGCTGGGGGGCCAAACTTTATACCCCTCAGACAGGGTTCGCAACTTGGGAGTCCTCCTGGACCCACAGCTGACCTTCGATCACCATTTGACGGCTGTGACCAGGGGGGCATTTGCCCAGGTTCGCCTGGTGCACCAGTTGCGACCCTACCTGAACCGGGAGGCCCTCACAACAGTCACTCGGGCCCTTGTGACCTCTAGGCTGGAATACTGCAATGTGCTCTACATGGGGCTGCCCTTGAAGAGCACCCGGCGACTTCAGCTAGTCCAGAATGCGGCCGCGCGAGTTATCGTGGGTGCACCTCGGTTCGCCCACATAACACCTATCCTCCGCGAGCTGCGCTGGCTACCTGTTGATCTCCGGGTGCGCTTCAAGGTGCTACTTACCACACATAAAGCCCTTCATGGTAGTGGATCTGCGTACTTGAGAGACCGCCTCCTGCCAATTACCTCCTTGCGACCTATTAGATCGCACAGATTAGGCCTCCTCCGAGTTCCATCCGCCAGTCAGTGTCGACTGGCAACTACACGGAGGAGAGCCTTTTCAGTAGTAGCTCCGACCCTTTGGAACGATCTCCCCGTGGAGATTCGTACCCTCACCACCGTCCAGACCTTCCGCACAGCCCTCAAGACCTGGCTATCCCGTCAGGCCTGGGGATAAAGATCGTAATCAGTCCCCACCTGAATGATGAATGTTGTGTACTATTTTTACTTATGTATTGTTATGTCTTACTGTCTTGTACTCCCCTCCCTATATATTGTAAGCCGCCCTGAGTCCCCTC
This sequence comes from Thamnophis elegans, assembly GCF_009769535.1. Lineage (NCBI taxonomy): Eukaryota > Metazoa > Chordata > Lepidosauria > Squamata > Natricidae > Thamnophis > Thamnophis elegans. Next base: position 132,801,971 of record NC_045541.1, on the reverse strand, counting down.
AGGGAAAAGGGCGGCCTATAAATAATAAAACCATAAAACCATACTTCTTTTTTTCATTGATTTTAAAGTGTTTGCTAGAATAAATGCTGGAGGGGGTCAACAAACTTCCTATATTCTCCCAGAGGCAGCTTTCATTGGTTGTCTCTCCAAATAATACATTGGGAAAGAATGTGAAATGATATTTGATGGATTAATCCGAGCATTTCCACCAAGAGGATAAACAAATGATGCTTCTTGTGATAAGAGAATCTATGACCAGATTCATAACAGTTTTAACAGATTAAGAGTTGGAAGGGACCTTGTTGATTATCTAGTCCAATCCCCTGCTAAAGCAGGAGACCCCATACCATTTCTGACAAATGGCAGTCCAATCTCTTCTTGAAAACCTCCAGTGATGAAGCTCTACAATTTCTGAAGGCAAGCTGTTCCATTGGTTGATTGTTTTTACTGTCAAAAAGTTCCTCTTTATTCCTAGGTTGAATCTCTCCTTGGTCAGTTTCCATCCATTATTCCTTGTGTAGCCTTCGGGTGTTTTGGAAAATAGCTTGACCCCCTCTTCTCTGTGGCAGCCCCTCAAATATTGGAACACTACTATCATGTCTCCCCTGGTCCTTCTCTTCACTAGACTAGCCATGCCCAGTTCCTGTAATTGCTAATAACAATATTAGAAGCCAGGAAAAAAAAATATTGGTTGTTCCAGGAAGGTGTGTCAATGCAAGGGGGAGAGAGGAACTGCAGCAGCAACAACCATATCAAGTACATGACGGCTTAGTAACAGGAAGACATATCAGATTATAATGTCCTCACAATGGTGCTAAGGGGAACAGACTTTCAGAAAAGGCACAGAGCTGTACTACCATCTATAAAAATTTTACTGAGCTTGAATTGCTTTGGGAGCCCTATAATAAGATAGAGAGGAAAATGTTATTTTAATCAACATAATTTATTCCTGACTTTAGTGCAAGTCTGAAACTTAGGGCCACTTTTAAGTACCCAATGTACCTGAATTGATCAGACCCTTTTCTCTTTTTGCTTTTTATTGGTTTTTTTAATGCTACCAGGATATTCAGATAATTCCCTTTATATATTTGCTAAACAGGTGAATAGTACTGGCATTCAGGTCCCCATCCTGGTCATCAGTCATTCTTTTTGGCTAACTCTCCAGACAAGTTTACTGTTATGGGGATAAAAAGCATGGGAGAGCTGTTTCTCTAGAACTATCTCCAGAAAACCTGTCCCATCATGGTTTCTTTTTAGACTGAAAAGTGACGTGTGTTTACTTGTATGGTCCCTTGATAATGCTGTGATGAGACAATCACTGAGCAACTCCCAGGATTGAACTCCTCCAGATTTTCTATTTGTATGAACATGGCTCAGGTTTAGAAATGCTGGTGTAAGTGATGAGAATGTGGCATGGCTACAATCTTCTTTTTTAAGACAAGAACAAAAATTCATTCAGAGCTTAACTGAGCACAGCTACCCACTAAAAATAATGCTTTCAAAGTCCAAAGTTCAAATCCTATCTTTGGTATGTGCTCAGCCTAGGTGAATGGGATGGCAGAACTTTCTTTTTGAGCTGAGCTTTTATTTCTTCTATGGTCAGTATGTGATACTGAAGGAAGCTGTCTCTCGCCCAAGTCAATGACTTGCAGCATATACATAGCAATGGGGGGAACATGAGACCCAAAGTTCCCAGTGCAGATTTTTTACGACCAGTTCATATATTCATATTCTTTGTACCTCTTCAAAGCCACAAATACGGCAGCAGAAAATTCGAGAACACGGATGGATTTTGATCATAATCTTCCCCCCCTTTTGAGCCTTGGTTGTGAAGTAAAGCCTCCCTTTCATTGCCTTGCGCCTGGAAGGTACAAAATTAGGGAAAAACAATGTTAATGCAGCCATCCATTTCGTTATGACACTTTTATGACACTTTCCAAAATCTCGTGTTTCATGTCCTTACAAATGAAAATTTCTGGCACTTTTGACTTGGAATGAATACCAATTACAATAGCACAGATTCATACACCGCTTCACAGTGCTTTGCAGCCCTCTCTAAGCAGTTTACAGAGTCAGCCTATTGCCCCCAACAATATGGGTCCTCATTTTATCGACCTCAGAAAGATGGAAGGCTGAGTCAACCTTAAGCTGATAAGACTCAAACTGCCAAACTGCTGGCAGCCAGTGATCAGCAAATGTAGCCTGCAGTACTGCTTCTAACCACTGCGCCACCACAGCTCTTGAAACTGTAAGAATATTTTCTAGGAAGAATGGTGAAGACCATAATGGATCAAATCAAGTTGAATTAGGCTTCCATTATTCCTAGGTTGGATCTTGTGAGTCCTCTCTTTTGATGATATGTAATTATACTAAAACTAATGTTTGGAGATATCATTCAGAAAATGGTGCATTTTATGATGGCATGAAAGCTGGTGAATAATGCCAACTGGTAGGTAGGGCTTTGATTAGAGCACCCCTCTGATGATTTCCAATTTAGTTGACTTTAAAAGGCAGGTAAGATAAATTAATGGACCCTCTCATTGGTTTTTGGTTTTGATGGTATTATTGGAAGACACTCTTGTTCTGTTTAGATGGCTACTATTTGATAGGCATATGATTAGCCACTGTGAGAGACAAATGCTAGGGCAAGCAAATTTTGGTCTGATTTATTGTGTTTGTTATGTGTTTAAATTAAAGATGTTGCTTCTTTCCTTTTTTTGTCATACAAGGATAATATATGCCTATTGAGCCATAGTTGCATTCCTTTCCTAATATTATAAACAAACTCAACTGGTCCCTTGGTGTTCAAGGTATATGTAAGCAAGACAGGTACATTTTTTGAGGGGGGGGGAGTTTCAAACCAAAAATGGTTAGAGAATTTAATATTTTCATGCCAATAAGGAAATAGTACCTTATTTAATTATCCACTGGATTTTATATTTCTCCCAAGTATTTAAAAACCTTTCACAGCATTAAAACACAGTTATCAATGCATTTCAAAATATAACAACATTTAATTACATATTCTTGAAACTGTCATATTTTTGTTACTTCAGAAATGTTATATTACATGAGAAATAAAGGGAAGTGTTCATTTCTGTTTTATTTTAGTGGAGGTTTTTATATTTAATTTTGATTCACCTCATTTGCTACTACTAAATGGTATTAATATTGAAAAACTTAAAAAGCCTATAGGAAATTAGGAATGCCTTTTTGTACTGCAACCTTCCTTTCATGGCAGCAGCTTCAAAATTGGAAACTGCTTTTATTCACAGAACAAAAGACTGACTGGACACTGAAAAGGGTTTCAACTTGTTCTTGAAACAAGTGTCTCAAATGATGACATTCTTTCCCTGTTCCAGAATTCAGGTTTGATGCCAAGGTTTTTAATTTTCCAAAATGAGCTTGACATACTGTATCTTTTCACCAAGACCAGAACTGCTGATTGCTTCTGTAGCCCTGTTTTCAGAAAACTATAAAAGATGTATGACTTTAAATGCATTTCCAGATATATTATCATTTTTTGTTCCTTTAAGTCTCTGCAATTTCCTTGGCAAGATTTTTCAGAAATGGTTTGCCATTTCCTAGTTCCTCAGGTTGATAGCAAAAGTCTTGCCCAAAGTCAACCAAGCTGATTTTGTGCCTAAGGCAAAGCTAGCATCTCACTTTGGGTTACTAGCTTAGTGCTTTCAATCATTTCACTAAGCTGACCCTTTTTATGAATTGGTATTTTTTAACTCCGAAGTATTCAATCTAGTGAATTATAACCTGAAATGCAGGGTTCTTTTAAAAGAACAATAAATAAAATAAAATGAACCAATGTATTAAATATATATTTTGATAAGTTTTTTTTTAAAAAAATAGCAGATTAATATAGAAACTGAAGTGAATTACTTGGATAAAAACAATGCAAAAATGTCAGGCAGAGGAAACAGAATTAACGGGTTCTTTTGTGGCACTTATATTATAAGGGAGTAAATACATGGCTAAATCATACCAGGTTAAAAAAAAATGTTTCTTGAACAAAGGACAAGAAACTACTTTCCTTTTTGCCTCTTCAAGAGATGAAGAAAGGTTATGACATTTTTTACAATGGTGGTTATTATTATCGTCTTTTTTTAGCATGATCCCAATGCAGAGAGATCCCAGGACATTTTCCTCCACACATTCTAAGGGGCTCAGAACAGCTCAGCTCTAAGCAAGACTTTTGATAGCCTACCTTTCTGAATCCAGCTTCATCAATCTGCGAACATCAGAGCAAAATTGGACCCCGGTCACTGTGCAGCTTGGATAAGCCTCACTATCAGAAGAGATAATCAAAGTATTGAATAACAAAGATCTGATATTCACTGTAAATGTGCTTGTAAAAATGGTCACTCCCAGAACATTGTTCTCACACAAAACCCATACACCGGTCAAGAAGTCACAGTATGTACATAGCCTGGCTCCAGGAGGATAATTGAGATAAGATTTTCCACTTATTTATTCAATCTACATCAGGGGTTCTTGAATTGGTACCGGTTCATGGCTCATTGGGAACCAGGCTATGCAAGTGGTGGGTGAACACACAAAGCTCCATTTGTGCAAGTGACAGGTGTGCCTCCAAAACCATTCTCTGCTCCCTCACGTCACTGCTGCCCTGCTGCTGCTGCCTGTCCACCCAGCCAGAAGGATTGGGGACTGCTGACCTACTTGATGAATATACAGTATAATATAACACTGTATATAGTATATTAAGATTGGAAGAGTGTTGCTTTAAAATTGGAGGAAAAAATGTTAATAGCTACGCTATGCTGATGACGCTAATTTCAATCTGCAAAGAATGCTAGCAATAAAAGTCAAGCAGCACATTGAAAAAAAAAGACTAAAATTAAATACAAATAAGTCTAAACTATTGACAACAGGTACAATAGCTGGCCTTAGAACTGATGGTGAAGGTATCCCAATGGTACAGGGCTTTTGCCTTTCAGAATCAGCAGCAAAGTAACAAGCAGTCAAGAAATATGCCATAGATTAAATGTGACAAAGAAGGTATGAAGGTACTGAAAAAGTTATTTAAATGTTCCATCTATCAGGCTGGGGGGTCAAATTTTATACCCCTCAGATAGGGTTCGTAACTTAGGAGTCCTCCTGGATCCACAGCTGACTCTCGATCATCACCTGTCGGCTGTGACCAGGGGGGCATTTGCCCAGGTTCGCCTGGTCCGCCAGTTACGACCCTACCTGAATCGGGAGGCTCTCACAACAGTCACTCGAGCCCTTGTGATCTCTAGGCTGGAATACTGCAATGTGCTCTACATGGGGCTGCCCCTGAAGTGCATCCGGCGACTGCAGTTAGTCCAGAATGCAGCCGCGCGAGTGATAGTGGGCGCACCGCGGTTCGCCCACGTTACACCCATCCTCCGCGAGCTGCACTGGCTACCTGTCGATCTCCGGGTGCGCTTCAGGGTACTGATGACCACCTTTAAAGCACTCCATGGTAGTGGATCTGGGTACTTGAGAGACCGCCTTCTGCCGATTACCTCCCTCCGACCGATTAGATCGCACAGACTGGGCCTCCTCCGAATTCCATCCGCCAGTCAATGTCGACTGGCGACTACATGGAGGAGAGCCTTTTCTGTTGCAGCTCCGACCCTGTGGAACGATCTCCCCGTCGAGATACGCACCCTCACCACCGTCCAGGCCTTCTGCGCAGCCCTCAAGACCTGGCTCTCCCAACAGGCCTGGGGATAAGTCCTTAATTTGCCCCACCCGATTGTTGAATGTAGAATGCATGTTGTGTTTTTACTACTTATCTTGTTTTTATATCGTTTATTGTGTATTGTACCCCCTCCCTAATGGTTGTAAGCCGCCCTGAGTCCCCTCAGGGAAAAGGGCGGCCTATAAATTTTAATAAAATACCTAAAAAAAATGATGTGCCTATATCTAAAAAAAGCTTAGAATAGTGTGAAGCATGATATTCAGCATGAAACCATAACATAACAACAGATTATGTTTGAAATTCAAAAATTATTAGAAACATCAGAGAGAATTGAGAAGAAATTGGAAAATATAGATGGTAATATAGCAAAATTTGATGAAACTGAAGATAGCCAGCTAAAGGAAAAAGTGGAGGTTAGAGTCTCAAAAACCCAAGGGAAAAATGAACAAAGAGGCAAGATAACTTTGTATATTGACAGTGATCTGAGCGTAGTTGGAAATGGAAAGAAAGGAACATGGAAAGGGAAGAGAGATGGAAAGGAACTCTACCCCAGATTTCAAGGTATAGAAGGAGAAAAAAAGAGAAGAATTGATGGATTTAAGGAGAGGAACTTTGACAAAAGCACTACTGATAACCAAAGATAAGCTGATTAAAGAAGCTGATGGAGGGTTTCGAGAATTTATAAGAATTTATAGAGAATTTATAAGACATGCAACAAGCAACAACGTGCGAAGAGAAGTCTACACAGTTGATTAAGGAAATAACCAGAAGATTAATCCCACATAAGGCAAAAGAAATAAGACTCTACTACTACTGGAAAGACACAGGTTGAGATATGAAAACTATTAACAAAATACTAGCTAAATAGTTAAAATTAGAGCATTATGTTAAAAATGAAGTGATAATGGATGTAGCTAGATAGATAACTGATAATGATATAATGTATACATATGCATTGGTTTGACAAGAGAAAATTTGGTATAGATTTTTAAATGGTGACCATGAAAGGTAAGCCTATAATATTGAAACTGGATTGATCATGGATATAGTTAAATAAATAACTGATAATGATATAATGTATACATATGTATTGGTTTAACAAGAGAAAATTTAGTATAAATTTTTAAATGGTGACCATGAAAGGAAGTTTTGAAACTTAGTTATCTATGAAAGCCTATAATATTGAAATTGGTTATAATTGTAAACAGTGATTAAGAAAGGAGGTTTAGAAACTTTGTTAACAAAGACATTTTATTTAGAACGTTTCACAAAGATAGAATGTTGTTGGATGATATTGAAAATAGATAATGGAATGCCATTATGTGGTTTTGCTTTGAATTTTGGAATATTTCTTATAAAGGGATGTTAAAACAACTATAGTCATATGAATGATGAGGTATGATGATAGTAATATATATATAAATATATTTGATGTAAAATATATAATTTGATATGGATTTTAGGTACTGACTGTGGAAGGGATGCACGAAAGCTCTTTGTAACTAATTGACACACTTTTTATAATTTGTAATGGAATATGTTTGTATGGTGTTTGTTGTGACTTGTTTGTTTGTGTTTATTCAAACATTAAAAAAATTTTTAAAAAAGAAATATGCTGTAGATTAAATGTGACAGAGAAGGTACTGAAAAAGTTATTTAAATGCCATGATGTGCCTATACCTAAAAAGTTTAGAATAGTGTGAAGCATGATATTCCCTGTGACACTCACTGGAAGCAAAAGCTGAACTTTGATGGAGCAGAAGAGAAAAAGCATTGACACGCTTTTGAACGTTGATGTTGGAGAAGACTCCTGAGAATACCATTCTTGGCTGTACTATGGACAATAGATGGGTCTTCAAAGAAACCAAACCAGAATTCTCACTCAAGGCACAAATGGCTAAGACTGAATTATCCTAATTTGGACACATTAGGCAAACACCCGGCTATTTAAAGAAGATTCAAACCAGGAGTGGGCTGCTCCCAGCATTACTGCCAGTTCAGTGCACGTAAAAATTACTGCCGGTTCAGGGGCATGGCAGACCTGGCTCGCTGCCGGTTCCAGTGACCCAGGCTGCTAAACCACTACCGGTTCGGTCAAACCGGTCTGAAGTGATAGGAACCCACCTCTGGCTCAAACACTGGAAAAGGAGGAAGGAAAGAGAAGAAGAGGACAACCAGCAGCAAGAAGGATAGGCTCAATTACAGTAATGATGGGTGCATAGTTGGAAGACTTGAGGGACCATGTTACGGAAAGATCATCATGGAGAAAATGTATCTATATGATTGATAAGAAGCAACACCAAGTTGATGGGTCATAATTAATCAATCAGTGTCCAAATCAGCTTTCAGAAATCAACTCTCACAAGAGGAAATGTTTCATGAAAAGGGAAAATAACGGTTCGTTATTGTAACTGATATTATTTGAGTTGGCATACTTTCAGAATTAAGAGATAGAACTCCAGCTAGGAAAGAAAGACAAAATCTGAGTTGCTCATTTGATTGATTAAGAACAGATCCCACCACCCTTCCCATCTTTAACTGGATTAGAGTGTTTGGTTGGTTTTTAATTTATTTATGTTTCAGTATATTTATACTTATTTTTCATGATTGTAAGCCACCCAGATGGGCAACCAATACATTTTATAAATAAATAAATAACACTCTAATTATAATTTTATTCTCAGTTTTTCACTGTGGTTTCACATATATGGGTAGATAGCAAGCTAAATTATTTTCAGGCGGTTTTGGATAGTCAGAAACAAGGAAAAGCGGCATCCTTGTGAATCAAATGTTCAGCCTCTCATGCTTCACAGACATTAATAGTTATGCATTGTCTGGCAATTGGATGCTTGTGATAGTCTGACATAATTTAGGTGAACTGATCTCTAATGATATCTGGCACAATACATGAGAGTAGTGACTCACTCTTCAAAATGAAGCATAATGGAAATGGGCTCTTTGTGAAAAGCTGACGTCTCATCCAAGCTAATGTGAATGTTTTATATAGATCTCTCTCCAATTGGTTAGAGAGATTTGGAAAGAAAATAAAGAGGATAATGTCCTGGTTGAAAGGAAATTCTAATACTGTGTGCAGCATTATATGGTTGAAGTGAATTCTAGATATAAAACCACAAAGTATAAAGACTACTAGTGTATTGCACAAAAATGAGACTGCAGTTGACAAATGGTTGAAACAGCTTCCAGATGAGCTTAAAGTATATGAGAAGTTCTAAGCAGGAAGGAGTGCTACATGAGCTTAATAATCCTACCTTATGTATGTATGCCAACAGCTTCATGTCAAGCTGGAAGAAAGTATAGAGTGGCATAAAGTGGCAAAGAAGAGGGAGTCTATTCTCCAAAGCACCGGAGGGTAGGACAAGGAGCAATGGGTGGAAACTAATCAAGAAGAGAAGCAACTTAGAACTAAGGAGAAATTTCCTGACAGTTAGAACAATTAATCAGTGAAACAACTTGCCTCCAGAACTTGTGAATGTTCCAAAACTGGATATTTTTAAGAAGATGTTGGATATCCATTTGTCTGAAGTAGTGTAGGGTTTCCTACTTAAGCAGGGGGTTGGACTAGAAGACCTTCAAGGTCCCTTCCAACTCTGTTATTCTATTCTATTCTATTCTACTTCAGGACTCCATGCTAGGTTGTCTACAGATAGTCCTTGACTTACAACAATTCATTTAGTAACTTACAACGGCACTGAAAAAAGTGATCTATGAATGTTTTTCACAGTTACAACCTTTGCAGCATCCCGCATGATCAAAATTCAGATGCTTGGCAACTGGTTCATACTTATGACCGTTGCTGCATCCCAAGATCATGGGATCACTTTTTCGTGACTTTCTGACAAGCAAAGTCAATGGGGAAGCCAGGTTCATTTAACCACCGGGCTACTAATTTATCAACTACAGTGATTCACTTAACAACTGTGACAAGAAAGGTCATAGAATGGGCCAAAGCTCACTTAACAAATGTCTCACTGAACAACAATTGTGTCCCAAGATAATTGGGCTCAATTGTGGTCGTACGTTGAGGACTACCTGCACTGTTGAACATATTTATTAGTGACTCCTCACCCATGGTTATCATTAGCTAAAAGAGGAAGAGCATGTTTATGAAAAATAATAATTATACTGAGCATATAGTTGCACTTACTGGAAGTGTTTGACAACAAGAGATGTATCTGTGATCTCTTTGGGAATCTTGGTGACCATCAATGTGCGAGCCAGCTAAAAGACAAGAAAGGAAGAGGTCAGAAATGGAGACTCTTTCATAGTTGTAACATTTGTAACATTTGTTAGTTTCCAGTATTTTGCCACTTAAACTCTAGTATTATTTGTATTCATTATTTTCGTCTGGTGTAGGACTAGAGACTTAAATTACAAGAGGATATATTTTGCTTAAACATTGCAAGGAAATATTTAGTGGTAAGAAGAGTTTAATAATAGAAATGGCTAATTAAAATATTGCTGTGTCACTCTCATCCTGCATCATGCAGGGCTTTGTATATCTATTCCTATTTTATGACCCCGAGGGGGCAAATTGCTTATGCGGTGGAAGCTTACTCCTCTCAGAACAAGATTTGTATTGTCACTGAGTTGCTGCATTTAAACAATCTCAAACTAATATTTGGACACATTTCTTCTCTGGCCTGATACAACAAATGATGAATGTCTAGGTCGGTATTTTTAAGTCTTGACAAGTTTAAGATATGTGGACTTCAACTCTCAGAATTCCCCAGCTACTATGCAGTTCACACATCTTAAACTTGCCAATTAGTGTTGAGAAACACTAATCTAGAGTGTCCCGTCTCTGAAAGGTCAGAATGGAAGGTGTCAACGAGGCCGCTGCAATTATTACCTTTTCATTTTCTTTATACTCTAATTGGATGGAATGATGAGTCATGCAGAGAACAGTGATGATGAAATAGAGGAGAGCAAAGATACTATGCAGCCACAAGAGACGGTCACTGCAATAGAGCAAAAAGGAGAGACATTTTTCAGATGGGAAAAAAATAGGTATCTTAATCAGAAAACAACATAACTACTATTTCCTAGAAGATGCCAGCCTTTGATTCAAAGACATTTTATGCTGACTCTGTAAACCTCTTAGAGAGGGCTGTAAAGCACTGTGAAGCAGTATATAAGTCTAACTGCTATTGCTATTGGTCTATCTGTAATATAGAAAGTTGGCTTCACCATTGCATATTGTCACAGAATCATGATTAATGCATGGAAGAAGCCTTAGTCAAACAAAGTCCTTGAAGGAAAACAAATCATTTTAATGCTTCCATGGTGGAACATCAAAATAAAAATTTAATCTGGCATTAATTCAAAATGACAAAGCTATATTATAGAAATCAGTGGTGCAGAATTTGTCAAAGACAGTAGTTCTTTTTGAGGGGAAACACAGTTGGATATATATTTATATTGATTATTTTTTAATATAAATTTATATTTATTATTATATTCCTACAAACATTGCAAGCCACTTATTCACATATATACTGCACTCAGAATGTTAAACAAAATAAATAAGGATTTCTTGAACATGTATTTATTTATATATTTGCAGAAAATGCTCCACAATGCCATCATTATAAACAGTGAGTAATTCAACTCTGAAGAAATTGAATCACTTACTCTTTGGGAACATTTGCAATTGTGGTTCGGCCAAAATTAGCTGGGTTTTTTCCTGAAAGAGAGAAAGGAAACAGAAGTTAGTACATTTTAAACAAAAGGCATTTTATTCTTCTAAGCCCAGCATTGTACTCATAATGCCTCCAAAGTTGTACAGTGGTATTTTAAAGCTTTTAGAATACCGGTGCTCTCAACAATTAATTGTCCAGTGAATTTGAAAGGCTACATACCAAGGAGATCACCAGAGAAGTTGACGGGAAGGATGACAGCCACAGAGAGCACACAGACAATCAAGAGCAACACCAGCAGATGCCGCTGGAAAGAGAGGTAGGTTGTGGCATCAATTCCACACTTGCTTTGAATTTCTTCATCTCTGAGAAAGAAAGAAAGAAAGAAAGAAAGAAAGAAAGAAAGAAAGAAAGAAAGAAAGAAAGAAAGACATGTCAACTCAATAGGATCCCTTCCATAGTTTTCTTTTCATCCAGAAATGTGGGGTGGGGAAGAACAACATTGACTATGTAGTTTTCTTGCCAGTATAAAATAGATGACATGCTCAATAGAGGGATTTTATTTCTGTGCTTTATGCTTGATAAAATTAGGCCTATGTGACAAAAAAAGTAGTAGCAGGGCTCTTTATTCCGTAAGTATGCACACCCAAAGCAGAATTCCATTCCTTACTATATTGAGTATCCTCAAATCAAAAAAGGCAGTAAAACAAACAAAATCCAGATATCCTGACTAAAACTTTAAAACCAGTTTTTGAATTGGAATTTTTTAGCATAAAAGGATGAAAAGGGCTTGAGAGGAGTTCCCCTTAAATAAAACAATAATAAAGTGAAATAGCAATATATCATAGTAATTCAATGTAAAATTGCTTTTCTGAGCCACCACATGATACCTCAAATACCACCTTACCTAACCTGGTGCTCTCTAGATGTGATGGATTGCAACCCTCCTTATCTCCAGCCAGCAGGAAACCTGCAGTTCAACACATCTAGAGGGCACAAGGTTGGGGAAGGATGGGTCAGGGTGATAAGAAAACAGCATTAATGAATTTGCTTTCAAAAAATTATTCTGTTTACTTCCCCACACACTCCTTTTTTCCTAGGTTTTCATACATAAATTATTTTCTTCTTCTTATACATCCATCTCAGTGGTGGGATTTAAATAATTTAACAACTGGTTCTCTGCCCTAATGACCAGCTGGGTAGGCAAGGCTCAGTGGTCATGTGACTGGGTGGGCGTGGCCATCTGAACATCACTCAGGTCGATGGGTGCTTCGCTTTAGCTGTTATAATGTAATAAGGGTTAACCAGAGAGGCAGTTTCTGTAAGCAGGACAATAAAAATTACGCTAGAATTTTTACGCTAGAACACCAGAATGTTTCCTTCCTGCCTTCTTTACAGGATTAGCCCTGTAACGTGGAAAAAAACAAAATGAGATTTCTTCCATCAACTGTTTCTCCAAACTGCTTAGAAAGTTCCGGTTCTCCCAAATAGATGCGAACTAGCTAAATCCCACCACTGGTTCATCTGCATTCTTTTTTTAAAAAAAAATACAGATGAGGAACATATTTCTGTAAAAAATACATGTACAGGTTTTTCTCAAATCTGGCATTTCCAAATATGTGTTAGAACATGAATTTCACATGCCTTTGGATTAAAAAACAACAACCGAACATTATGTTTTAAAAATTCACTTCCATGAGAACTCCAAAAGATCATGATGTTCCAATTTGCATATTAAACACTGAGGTATTGATTAGGAAGAAGCAGGAATTAATTCTCAACACTACTATTTATTATTATTATTAATAATAATAATAACAACAACAACAACTACTACTACTTAGGCATTCTGCAGTTGGATAACATCAAGCATGGAGAAGTAAAAACTATTGTCAGGTGAGAGTACACCAACAGAGTTAGGAAAATTTTGAAATCTAAATTGAATGGTGGAAATACAATCAAGGCCATAAATACCTGGGCAATACCAGTTATAAGATACACAGCTGGTATAGTTAACTGGACACAAGCTGATTTGGACATTTTGGACCGAAAAACCAGGAAACTAATGACAATGCACTACAGTTTACATCCACGTGGTGATACTGATAGACTATATCTGCCCCGAAAATCAGGTGGCAGAGGATTATTACAAGTGAAGCGAACAGTTGAAAAACAAAAACATGCACTGGCTGATTATTTAAAAGAAAGTCAAGAACATCTATTAATCGAAGTAAAGAACAAAAATCTACTGAAGGCCCAACAGACAAAACAAGAATACAGAAAAGATGTGATAAAATCAAGACTGGAGAGTTGGCAGAACAAAACACTGCATGGCCAATTACTGGAAAAAATAAAAGATAAAGGGGACAGTGAACAAACTTGGTTATGGTTAACAACAGGTACATTAAAGAAAGAAACAGAGTCACTAATCCTGGCTGCGCAAGAACAAGCTATCTGAACAAATGTCATTAAGGCCAAAATCGAAAAATCCTCTGATGATGCCAAATGCAGACTTTGCAAAGAAGCTGATGAAACTGTTGATCACAAACTCAGCTGCTTTAAAAAAATCGCGCAGACTGATTATAAATTGCGGCACAATTCAGTAGCACAAATGATCCATTGGAATTTGTGCAAAAATTATAATATTAAAACAGCAACAAACTGGTGGGAACATCAGCCTGAAAAAGTCACCGAAAATCAGATAGTCAAGATCTTGTGGGATTTCCGTATACAAATGGACAAAATACTGGCGCATAATACACCAGACATCACACTGGTTGAGAAAAATAAGGTCACAATCATAGACATCGCAATACCAGGTGATAGCAGGGTCGCCGAGAAGGAACATGAAAAAATCACAAAATACCAGGACTTAAAAATCGAAATTCAACGACTATGGCACAAACCAGCAGTGATAATTCCAGTGGTAATTGGCACACTGGGTGCTATACCAAAAGCACTGGAATTACATTTAAAACAGTTAAAAATTGACAAAATCACCATCAGTCAAATGCAAAAAGCCGCACTGCTTGGATCTGCACGCATATTACGAAAATACGTTACGACGTCCTAGGCCCCTGGGTGGGGCCCGACTAGTAACCAATGCCAAATCCGGCGAAACAACTGGCTGCTGTGATACAATTGTATAATAATAATTCTATCAGCGATATGTGTCTGTGTGTATAAAAATTTAGAGACCACCCATCTCACTCTCAGATTCTGGTAGTTTGAAATTAAAAACATAAAACCCATATAAACATACTAGATCTCAGTAAAAGATGGCTTTTTGTAACAAATGAACCTTTCCTTTTCCTTTGAAAATAATATCTTTATGACACAGCAATAGCTAAATGAGTGGAAAGATTTCTTCTGTTTGAAGAGACAACTGAGTGGGAGGAGAAATTAATTCCTTATTGAATTTCCAATTTCTCTCACTTTTTTTTTTTAATCAACCAGCATGGAAAGGAAACACAATTTTCATAATAGCTCAGTTGGCTAACTGGGGAATTAGGCTTCAGATTGTAGAGGATAAAAATTTCATCATAAAAAGCCACATGCATCTTTGATTTTGCATGTGCAAAATGAAAAGGGGGTTTTCTGCTACCTAATGATAACCAAGTAATAATAATAATACCATTCATTTATTTGTTATTCCGTTGATGACTTAGTAGTTTTTTTTAATTAAAACACTGCAATTCAGGGTCTGATTTCAGTTCAAAGCATTCAAGAGAAGAGACAGCTCAGGCTACTGGTATCAACCGCTCATTTCCAACTAAAACAAATCAGCAATACTTTAGTCATGTTCTGACCACTTAAATCAAGAGCAATGATTATATAAGCTTTAAAGTTGGATTATCTTTCAACAACTGCTATTGCTACACCATGTCAATTTCACTATCTGGGCTCTCTTTGAAGAGCCATAGGTCCAGCCCCATCAAAGTCATGTTAATCCCTCATCATAATGACCCCTATAATTATATGCAGGGCATATCTATTCAAAGTAAGCCTCTGTGAATTCATTGTTGCTGATTCTGAGCAAGAATAGGGGGGAAAAATCAGTTTACATAGAGAAATATAAAGAGAGGGCAAACAGTCCATGGCTGAAATCATCACAGTAATCACTCTATCACATAAAAGATGGAGCAGATTATGAACTTTCGTCAATATCGCCATAGTGATATGTACTCACTTCATCTGATAAATTGAAAGAAGCCAGGAGCAGAATCCCTAGGAAGGAAATTGGAGAATTTCAATGAACTAGCTAAAATCAATTATAGAAGAAATTACTATTTCTGTCCGTTTCTTCCCCTTAGATATGGTGTAAGAGTAAAGTAACTGAGCATATTATTAAACTTGTCTTAAACAAAGGTAAAATCTTTATGGATCCATAAACATTGTAGGACTCCAGCCCCCTTTAATGCCAAATAACATTGGTCACAGGGACACAGGAGTTGAAATTTAACATCATCTGGAAGGACATGGATTTTTCAACTCTTGGCTTGGAATAAGAAAGATACAGTAAGGGACGTGGCCATGAGATCGGCATTCAGACTTAAAAGGATGTACAATTTTAAAACTGATTACAGTGTTGGAAATAAACCATTATGAAGACAGGTTGTCCAAATGTCTTTTAACTTTTCCAGACATTTTTGAGGGAAAAATATTGTACAAAATTATCAAAGTTTCAGGCAGATGGACCATTTACCTCACTGAACTTGGCATTTCTTTTGATCTAACTTTATCAAATTAGTATCAGAAAATAGCAGCTTGACAAGAGCAGCAATGACAATCACTTTTGCCTTATTGGGAAATTTATATAAAAACTGATGGATACCATTCACTCTCAAGTCATCAGCAACCCTGATTTTGCTTTCCTCTATCAAGTTGATGGAAGTGGGCAAATAGGGATAGGAATTCTCTTTGTCATACAGTTTTTTTTTCTAATCCCCCCTCCTCTGCAGTGCCTTTCAAACTTACCACATCTTTGTTGTCAGCATCCAAGGGGCTGCTCTCAGAAGGGGACTTCTCTTTTTCACTTTGTTCTCCATAGAAGAGGGATGTCAGGCTTCCCATATATAGGAAGTAAATAGCAGGGAGAAGAAAAAGGGGGGAACGTGGAGAAAGATAAGAGGAAGACAGTGTAAATTAGATATAGAGGTGGAAAAGAAAAAAAAAGGGAGAGAAGAATATTATTCCAACCAGGCCACTTTTAAATATATACAGTTCCACAACCTCAGGACACCAAGAAGCCTAAAAGAAGAAGAGTGACAATATTCCAAGAAGATATTGATGCTCAAGAAAGTTTAAGAAAACACATTTCTGCCCTTCTCCAATAAATGTTACAGCTTTAGTGGTCTTGAAAGAAGTGTGTAGGTGCCATTGTAGAGAGTATGGAATTGGAAGCCAGAAGAATATATGCAGCCAAAAGCATTTTAATGAACTGAAGATTTGGGGATTGTACACAAGCACATATATCCTTGTTCTTGCCTGAACCACTTGAATCAGCCACATCTTGTTTGCTTCAAGTAAGAATTTACTAATCTTAGATGGGGAGGGATGGAAAACTTCATAGGGAAACAAAATCTTAGGTGCATGATTGATTGCTAGAAAATGCAGTCATATGAATTCTTTAAACTATCTTGGATAATATTCTGTGGCATCTTATTGGAGCTGAGAAATCAGAAGCCTCTGGTTACCTTTATTAGATTCTGATATACAGTATGCTCTGGTTTTCCTATCTTTATCGCTTTGCAACTTTATTATTTCATTCTGCATGAGAATAGACAGTTTGCTTCACGTTTTTCGCACCATTTGAGATCATGGTGTCAATAATTATATTGTCCAATTATATTAAAGGCACTAATAATTTAAGATGAAATACAAGATTAATGAAAAAGATTTTTTCCACAGTTTGCTTATGCAGCTCTTATCACTGGAATAAAATAAAAGAAGAATAAGAGTTTGTCCAACAAGTATATTTACTATGTAGAGTGGCTACAGCGAATTATCTAAGGAAGAGAGTAGATATATGCATTTGGAAGATAATGTTCAATTAGAGGTTACATTGTCTGAGGCAAACTAGTAAGAAGAATGAAATACAGAATGGAATTATCCATAGTTCAACTGTTCTGAGAGCTCCAATAGATAGTATGGCCTGTTGGCTTTGGGCATGCTAGCAACAATTCCTACTTCTTAGAAAGGCTTAAATTCCCATTTCTTTATTGCTTTCTCTAATTTTTCTGCTCTTAGGAAGCAGCAGCAGTCTTATACTACTTTAGCATCTTTGGGTATCTAACGGCCAGGATGATGAACTTATGATGTTGCTGAATTGTAATTCCCAATATTCCTTTGAAAGTATTTTATCTAGCACAATACCATCTAAAATGAACTTTAGCTTTTTTTTAAAAAAAAACCCTGAAGATGCTGGGAATACATTTGGGAACTTCTGCGGATGAAGCATAGTCTCCCCCTTTAGGGTTGACCATATTCATATCTACCAGAATATAGCAAACCCCAGCATGGAAACCATAATTTGACAGGTTTGAAGCTCATGGACTGTATGATGGGAATCCCCCCCTTCCCTATTGCTCTCTGCTGTAGTAGTCATTTGGTCCATTAGTTAGGGGGAAAAATAAGTGCATCAATCATGTTACAGCATTGCTATTGTGCAGTGATACTCCCTGAATAGAAGCATGGCTGAGGTAATGCAAGATCCCTATGGAAGAACTCATAACCTAAACATCCCTTTGCTCATAGGTAGTATTTCATGGATAGACTAAGTCCAAAATTTAAAGCCCTCATTCTGGACTCCATTTCGATATCTACAATCTTTGGCACTTACTTGAAAATTATATCTGGAAAAGGTGTACCATAAACAGGAGAAGGAACAATGCCCAGAGCTAAATCAAATCACCAGTGGAAAAGTAACAGACTATTTATACAAACCAAGGATTAATAAATGTTACAAAATAGCATTAAGAATGGCCAGATCAGAATTTCAGTAAGAGTAATTACAATACTATAGCATTCATGAAAAGGACACCCACTACATATTGGGAAAAGATTAATAGATTAAAAGCATGGATATTTGAATATACTACTTTAAGGTAATGGTGAAGAAACAGTATTTTAAGTATTAGATGCTGACTCTAACCTTCCCATTCACCCAACATTAAACAATCAAATGAAACCCATCATGATCAGACAGACAATATATTATAGATTAGCAAACAAGAGAATATTTTAAAGTTTACCCAAGTTACAGGACAACATTCAAACATCATATGAAAGGAAGAAAAGCCACTGCAAAATGGGAAGGAAGTGAATTAAAATGGAGCAGAACGTCTATCGAGATTCTGAGTCACCAGGTCATGGTTGTTCCAAAGGTGTTTTTTCAAAAGGCAAATGGACTTTCTTTTTTTCCCCCTTGAAGACATTTCACTACTCATCCAAGAAGCTTCTTGAATGAGAAGTGAATCATCTTCAAGGGAAAAAACACACACAAAATCCTATTGCCTTTGGAAAATCATCTTTGGGACAATCAGGAGCAGATTCACCCTACTTAACATCTCTAACAAAATTAATCCAATCTGCCTCCACCACTCAACCCACCTTCTTTTCTGCCTTCTCTGGATGAGAGAAAGTATCACTGATATAATTTTATTTTGTTTTGCCCCTGGCTCTTTTTAGTTTCAAGGCCAAGAACTCCTTGAAATACAGATGGAGAAACCTTTTCCATCTTGACAAACAGTTGATTTAGGGAAAGCTAATTGATCCTGGGTGGAATTGAGACTCTCGAATGCTCCTTTAAAAGCAGTGGTGATTCTTTTTCTTTCACAAGAATTCCCAATTCCCCAAGCCTTCGATTCCCTTATCACCACTGTATCATTTACTCATAGGAGTCCCATGTTCTTGGAGGCAAACGGCTGATTAAAAGAAGAAGAACAGTAGTTAGTGGGAGGGAAACATTCGGAGAGTAATAACAAGCAATATTACTGAGATATGATGGGATGAAGACAAACATCTCAAAAAGGATCAGAATTTCAGAACTGCATTGGGGTTTTTTTTCCCCCTCCAAGAAAGCTGTTTTGATTATTCCTACATTACAGGGAATAGAAGGAAGCCTATTAAGGCTAACATATAGCTACCACTTAGAGAAATCATTCCTGAGGCAAGTTATCAACCAGAGATTTCTTGGTTCACTGATTTATTTCACCAATTAACTATCATGTGATCTTCTGCCCAAAAGTATCTTACATCTTGCTCTTCTAATTTCTTATTCACTAAAATATGCCTTTTAAGTCCACAATCTTCCTCCAGACATCTTAATTTTCAAAACCTTGGCCGGTGGTAAACCCACTGGAACTTTCAGTACGACATATCAATGGATAAGGTAAGAAGTTAGTTTTTTCTCCCATATTCCATCATAATTTCAGCCAGTTCTTTAATATGGTCACAGTCAGATTTTGTTGCTGCTCCTGTCTTTACAGTTGTGCAGTTTTACTATATTGATTGAATATAGAAACATTTTGGGTGACAAGATTTATAAAACAGTGGAACAATCTATTTTTGAAAGTTCTGGGTACTCCATCGCTGGAGGCTACAAAGAGAAGGCGAGACAGCTAGTTCAACTGGTTTCTATGCACATTAGAAAGAGATGGACTAGATTATTTAGACTCCACAATTCTGTGAGTTCATCTTATATTACAAATGTTATGAAGGTGCTTTGGATTGTTCGTCTTTTAAAAGGGAAATTTAAGGAAATTTCATTATTTTTTCTTCTACTGGAATTAAACATTTTTCACCGTCTACTAGTCATGTAGCATTAATGACATTTTTCCTATTACTCTGCCAGGTTTTGAAGCTTTAATAATACTGCCCTGCATTATATTCTCAACAGAGGACCCATAAGTACTGATAATTTTGGACTATGTACAACAGCCATCTCCAATCTGATGCCCTCCCAAATGCTTGGATTGCTAGTGGCAGGTAATACTTAAGAATTGCAGTCGCAACACATCTGTGGGGATTAAACTGGAAACATCTGGTAAACTACTTTCTGTACCCTTCGCTTTTGCATCCTTTAAGAAAGGTTAGATTTTACCTGTCGTTATCCATCAGCAAGGCAAGGCGCCCATAATCCCAAGCTGCTTTCCGAAGGCAGGAAAAGATGAAGAGAAGTACCTGCAGTTGGAGAGAAGCATTATCGGCTTAATGATCTTCTTCGCTAAGTAAATACTCCATTCCTTTCCCCCTGTCTGTGACAGAAATTGCAGTAAAAGTTGAACAACAATAACTGCAGAATGGAATTTCTTCTTCCATAGATTTTCAGAGCTCACTTAAATACTAAAAATTGGTTTTTGAATCATTTTCTGGGTTTGCACAACTCACTGAATTGTAAGCAGGCTGCATTCATATGCATGCATCCACAGCACCACCAAAGGAACTAAGATTAACATTAATGAAGCTTAACATGTGGTACAAATGCATCCATTCTGTTTATAACAGATCTAGTTAGATATGTTGCATGTACCCCGCCAATATAAATTAAAGATGGGAAAATAAACAGGCAGCAATTTTTATATGCTAATTCTGTCTTGCATAGCATGAATATATGTAGAACTGACACTAAGATACAAATGCGCCTCTCAGTTGAATTCTAACCTTGAGTTAAACTGGAGAAAAAGTGTAAAACAGTACAAAGTAAAGAAGACCAAGAAATTATGAATTCTCCTGCTTGCTGGTTGAGATGGTCTCTACAGCAAGAGTCTCCAACTCCTGGGCTGCGGCCCACTACCGGCCCATAGCCTGTTTCAAACAGGACCTCGGGAGTGATGGGAAAGTGCTTGCGCAAGTGGATCTTTGTGTGCAAGAAAAAGTGCCCTCTGCTTGTGTGTTCTCCGGTCGCATGAGTGGGGCTTCACATGCGAGTGCAAGGGCCCACTGCTTGCACAAGTGGAACGTCATGCACGAGGGCAAGCACCTTCTGCTCGTGAAGCTCCATTCACGCAAGTGGAGGACAAGCACAACCACTGCTTACACTAATGGAGCTGTGCGCACATGTACGCATACCACTCTCATGCCGCCCTCCCCTTCCCTGGGCTGGGCCTCAAGATGGAAAGATTGGGGACTGCTGCTGTACATCAGGGCTATCAAACTCGCAGCCCACAGTCCGGGAGTGTCACTCCCACGCCCAGTTTAGTGAAGGGGAAAAAAGTCATGATATATGATGCGAGTTTGACATCCCTGCTCTAGATGAAATATATATACTGGATGTCTGGTTGCAGACCTACCAGGCCTGTGTGGAACACTGGCTAGGGTGAAAGTCAGAAACAACATTGCAGAGGGAAGTTTGTTGTCACCTAACTGACTGAATGGGGTTATTCCTATTCACTACCAATATGAAGTCACACCACTCCGACTAAAGGTCATATGATGTGCTTGCCTTAATTTTAATACTTAGGGGGAAATATCTCTCTTTGTATCGGTGGAGGGTTTTTTTTTTTCCTTAAGAGAGCAAGAAACATTTAAGGAAGAAACCAGTGGGAATTATGTCAGGGAATGAAGGAGAAAACTGCTATATCTCATGCACTGTGTTTGATGCAAAGATATACAACTGTCCAAATGTTACTGCTTGTCTGTCATTCCTACCTGTGATGGGTGATGATTTGTGAACAGATTATAAAGGGAGATCATTTTTCTCCTTCTCACTCACCATCCAAAGGAGGAAGTTGAGAGCAAGTACTGTGGGCACACCACCAAACGGCAGCCCTTGCAAGACAGTGCTGTGGGAACGGGCGTTGAAGCATTGCTCCTCTGTAGTGTTGGTCAGAGTATCCAGATAGGTGAGAACATTCAGAGAGACGGAATTCGTATCTTCTGATGAAGACGTGGTCATGATCATGTTGTCCATCTGTAAATCAGGGGTCTCTTAGGAAGTTCTGCTGTGTAAAATGCCTAAGAGGGGAAAAGAGAGAAACTAGGTTTCTGAGACTGAAAAGGACCTCTCAAAGGAGACTTTCATATCTGATGGATATGTTTGTCCCTTTATAAGCTTCCTCTTTGCTGTTTTATAGAGAGATATAGAGATTGAGGGCAGAAAACAGTCAGATCCTTGCTAAACCAGCCTTCAGAGTTGTCAGGAAGTATTTTAACATTATCTTTTGATGCTAAAGCCAAGATATATACATGTGATGGTAAACCACATGCCACATGTGACACACAGAGCCCTTTCTGCGGGCACATGAGCCATTGCCCCAGCTCAGCTCCACCATACATGTGGAACGTGCCTCGCGCCAGCCAGCTGATTTTTGGGTCTCTGTTGCACATATGTGGGGGCGGGGCGCATGCAAGAGACACACACGCATGTGTGGGAGTCACATGCACGGGGGGCCACATAGGTGCAGGGGAGCGTGGGGAGTGTAGCAACCCCCCCGTGACCCGTTTTTGATCCCAGGAGGCTGCAGGAAAGCCTACTAGGCCCAAAATGCGGACGGCGGGGTGCAGTGTACCGCCCTGCAGTCCGTTTTTGCTCCCAGGAGGCTGCAGGGAGGCATACTGGGCCCATACGGGGCAGGTCGGGGGAGCGTGGGTGATCAGGCACATTTGCACAGGGGCAGGTGGCATGTTACCCATGCATTGCATTATGCGGGTGGGTGGAGGCGGGCGCTTTCGGCATGCGACGACAAAAAGGTTAGCCATCACTGATATATACTATTCTAAGAAGACGCCAGAAGTCCAGATGAAAGTAAACATACCCAAGACCAGTTCATGGTCTCTTATCCTAACTGTGAGAGTGAAAGGCAAATTAAAAAGAATGCTGTTTTCAGCAAATGTATCAGCCTCCGATATTCCCTTATATAGTATCCAGAAACTGGCTCATCCCAGGTTCGACTGTAAGTCACTGTGATTTTGATTCCCAAGGTGTCTGCTTTTCCCAGGGGAGCCTGACCTTGCAGTCCGGCACTCTTTTCCCATTAACCTTTTCTCCAGGTAATAGCAGCAATGCTTAGAGCTCAAAAGCTGTGGATCATAGAGGTGAGCTAGCAGGACTCCCTACTTAGGACTTCAGATCAATGTCTAAAGGTATAGCAGATATACCTGCAATGAGGGCTTCTCATCTTCATCCCGACATCTCATTCTCCTCCAAGGAAAAACCCAGGTCAATGATCACAGCCACTTATTAAGTAGACCTACCCCATCAATATCTGAAGAATTGAAGGTGGAGATTAGGAGAGATCCTCTTTACTAGCAGTACTTCAGGGTTTGGAATTAGCATCCCCAGAAACCTCTGTGATCGCTTTAATGGCATTTCATCCTACAAAATCAAGAAAAAGGAAAGATATAAGGGAAAAGCACTTTTACCCAGGGGTGGACTTCAAAAATTTCAGCAACAGGTTCTCTGCCTGATTACTGGGTGGGCGCGAACCGTAGCAGTCCATCCCTGCTTTGAGCTACAGTGCCGTTTAGGCTGCCTCTCTGTTTGAATTTTAAAAATGATTAATATCATTTTTTTTTGTGCTTCTAATTAAGATTGCAGTTTTGCAACGTTCTGTTAGCTGGCTGGATTTTTAAACTCCCCGCTCCATCTTTTGTCTATTTTTGATAAGTTGCCTTTTCAGGTCACTTTTTAGGAAAGGTTGGATCTTTAAAATTAAAAATAAAAACACTGCATTCATATTGCTGAGCTTAACAGAAAAAAAAACGTTAAGTTAGGGAAACTGAAAAACAAGTGAAACAAGTGATAACTTTGTGTTTATTAATTACATAAACCAATTTATCTAGAGAGGCAGTGGCTGACTTTCATTAGACAGCCATCTATTGGGGATACTTTAATTTGGACTGTTGCACTGAACATTGATGGTCTAAATGGCCCGTTGCAGCTCTATTATTTTAATTGCTTCTATTATGTAGATTGATGTTAAAAGGATTTGTACTATTGAGAAATGATCAAAGAAACATGAAGAAAAACATTACATTGCGATATATTAATGGGTCAGTCAACTAGTGGCATGTTAGTAAAGTGGGTGAATTAAGAATGGGCACTAAGCCTTGTGGAAATGGAGCACCAGTGGATTTACCATACTGGACAGGAATTTGAGAATTGTAATCCAAAACCTACTGGAAGGTGCTTAGTTAAATCTAAAGGTAAAGGTTCCCCTTGGACATATGCGCTAATTGTTGCCGACTCTAGGGGGCGGTACTCATCTCTGTTTCAAAGCCGAAGAGTGGAACACTGTTACCTTCCCACCAAAACTGGTTCCTATTTTTCTACTTGCATTTTTACATGCTTTCTAACTGCTAGGTTGGCAGAAGCTGGGTAACTCCGTTACGTTGCACTAGGGATTCAAAACGTCGAACTGCTGACCTTTCTGATTGACAAGCTCAGTGTCTGCGCCACCACGTCCCCTTAGGTAAATCTAGTCCATAGAATTGCAAATGTTAGTTTGGGAAAGCACGGGATCAAAATGTGGGACTCCAGAGAAATCTTTAAAAAGAAATATGTATTATGTACACTACTTTCCTGTGAGATGAAAAATTATGAGGGCAGCGGCACTGGGCTATCTTTGCAAAGGGAATATATAGGAAACATAATGCTTCTATGCAAACATCTTTTATTTGCCAACATGCCAATAATAGCCTATAAGTGGAAGCAAGCAACAATACTCTGACTTGTCTCTTAAGGTATCTGGTATTTCAAAATGATTTTAGTTTCCAGCTAATGGTATGCCATCCTCTCCATTCCTGTTTTTAATCTAGTACGCCCCAACTCCCTCAAATAGGATGCTCTAAAAGGCAATTGTAAGAAATTTAGCTGACTCTCTGCCAACCTCCCAATGATTACAAAACCTTTTAATGACACAAAGCACTAGAAACACAATCCCCCAAGTGATCAGATAGTCCTGTACCTCTAAACAGATACAATTCAAAACAATGGAGTATGTAATCCATCTCTTCCTCCATTCTTCCTTTTTTCCTCGTCAAACATTTATCCTATCACTAGGTCCAAAGGTACATAACACAGGCACTAGGTACACTTTCCCTGCTTTGGGCAGCCTCAGAATACAGAATAACAGAATTGGAAGGGACCATGGAGGTTTTCTAGTCCATTCCCCTGCTCAAGCAGGAGACCCTATCCCATCTCAGAGAAGTGGCTATCCCTCAGGCCCCTAATCATTTTTGTTGCTCTTCTCTGCACTCTTTCCAGAGTCTCAACATCTTTTTTATAATGTGGTAGCCAAAACTGGATGCAGAATTCCACGTGTGGTCTTATATGTTTAGTCTAATTTTTCCCTTTCTCCCATATTGAGAAAGTTGTCTTCTAGTTATGCTAAAAGCAAATACAAATCCCATCTAAGCAGGAACCCCGCTCAAGACAGGAAGTTGGAGACACTGGGGATGGAGCTAGCATGCATGGTCACATCCTGTATCCGATCAGGCAAAATGCCAGGCATTCACACAGAATTCTTTTACTTGAGAGTAACATAGGTTGGCTTATGTTCCCAGATCATTCCAAAGAGATGTCCTTACTTACCAGGATTTTTTTCTAAATGATGCTTGTAGCATTTTAACGCCCTTGACACAAATAACAAGCCTGTTTGGTTTGTTTCTGATGGTTCCTAGAACTCAACCTACAGTAGCTTCAAACAGATGAAAGTGTTCACCTTCAGTTCATTCAAACTCAGAAAAGCCATTCATTCATTGTTCCATCCACTCCTAAATTAGACACCACCATACAGATATATCTATATCAAATGCATTGGATGATAATGCACACATCTCCCACCGACTGGTTGAGAATGGCAGTAATCACCGCTCTAGAAAGCTCCACACTTGGGACAGCTATTCTTGAGAATGAAGGTTCTCCCAGTGGCGGAGATCACTTCCTCCTTATGATCCGACAAGTTTTACAAAGCACCTCTTTACCTTTCTTGGACAGCAGACTCACGATATATACCAGTAAGGGTCATCCCACGATTCAGGCTTGGTTCCAGACACCAGGGTCAACTCTTGCCATTGTATAGTAGTCAGCCTGTGTCACTATAAAAAAGAAACACAAAACTAAACCAGTAATTCTAGCAGACCAAAGGTGAACAGGCTCCGTGTTTCCAGCTTTATTCTGTGTAAGAATCCAGTGTAACTTGTCTTGCCACACCTCACCATCCCTTACAAAGTAAACATTTGTGGGTAGTGGTGGAAATCTCTTGTTCCTTGGGACACCCACTGCTGGAATACTCCAATTACATTGTGTATTTAGTAGTATTATTCTGCAGCGGGGTTTGCTTTCAGTACTGGCCCTTTTTTGTTTCTAAGCCTCTAAACCTATCTAAAAAGACAATGGCCGGGAATAAGTTAAAGACATTATGGGTTTCCTCCTGTGTTTGAGGAAGCAGAGGAAGGTGAAGCCAGATGGCTGCCCAGCTGAGCTTTACTCCTACCTCCAGGTTGTCTGAGAGTGCAGTTCCTTGCCTCCTCCTCCCTTTGCTCCCTTTCCCCATGTAAACAATTCCATCTGACATTGCCAGTTGCTTTTAATAATTCATCTCCCTTTGGTTACCAAGGAAAATGACTCTGGACCATCAGCAAATAATTAGAGGGGCGCTTAGCAACCAGCAGCTCAGTCCTCCACTACCTTTCCAAGAGCTAATGACAGAACCATTTTTAGGGCCAGGCAGCACTTGGTCTCTTTCCATGTTTTCTCTTTACAAAAAGCATACATCTGTAAGCAGTAAAGTGGAACATGCACACAAGAGTTTTCAGCCATGTGCAGAGTTATCTGACTGATCTCATTTCTATTTCGAATAGATCGAAGCAGCCAACGTGGTGCCTCCCTGTTTACCTTACTACAAATCTGTGAGATTTGTTTAAGATCACAGAGTGTTTATAGTGATCGGGGCATTAAAATTTTCCCATTTTAGTTGAATTAGGAGTTTCTCAATTGCCAGGTTGTGTGAGCCCACAATACGTTCCACATTGTCCACTTTAGTCTACCTGATTTCTGGCTTCATATGACATATTAAATCATGAATGAAAAATATGTCCTGCTATTAAAAAAAAAACACGCTGAGCTAAACTATGGTTGGCTGGTTTATGATGTAGTGCAGTGTTTCTCAACCTTGGCGACTTTAAGTCCTGTGGACTTCAACTCCCAGAATTCCCCAGCCAGCTATTCTGGGAGTTGAAGTCCACAGGACTTAAAGTCGCCAAGGTTGAGAAACACTGGTGTAGTGTATCATGTGAAGGCAGTAACAGGCAAGTGTATATATGTACAAAGTTACTATTAATTCATATGGACGGTGAGATGGGTGAACAAGCATGTAAAAGTACCTGAATTGAAACTTATTTCAGAATTCCACTGATTGCTTATACAGAAATATCTGATACGAGAAATAACTATGTGGAGGTGTGTGCAGTAAGTGGCACAGACATAAAATTGCCTTTATTTTATATGCTAGGTTCACCCTATCGCCCTTATTGAACAATAAACACTTTTCAAAGTGTCTGATTCTTTCATTTTTGTACTGTAAAGTCTCTCTCATTCTAGACTTCGGAGAAACAGGGCTTGTAGAAAACGACCAGAACCAGAGATTTTGTTATTAGCAAGTCAGGATCAGGAATACAAATGGAAGAGAGAGAGAGAGAAAAGGCCTTACCTCCTCACTTTAGCAATAGCACTTAGACTTATATAGCGCTTCACAGTCCTCTCTAAGTGGCTTACAGAGTCAGCATATTACCCCCAACAATCAATTTACTGAGCTCAGAAGGCTGAATCAACCTTGAGCTGGTGAGATTTGAACTGGCGAACAGCTGTCAGTTCGGCAGTCAGCAAAATTATCCTGCAATACTGCATTCTAACCACTGCACCACTATGGCTCTATCCAAATGACTGCAAAATATCCTAACCAGTCCCTTAGGTTTTGAAGCCATGATGTTCTTCTATGCCTGGCGCTCGTTTGCCTCCAGTTTTTCCCTGAAGGCAAACGAGGATTACGTGAAGGATGCTGTATTTTCCTGGGTGCCGCATCACATGTCCAAAATATTCTAATTTTCACTTGTAATGGCTTTGATGATTTCCCTTTGCTTTCCCAGGCGGCTTATCACCTCATTTGTGATTTTGTCAACCCAGTTTATACATAACAGCTGCCTGTAAATCCACATTTCAAATGCTTCTAGTTTCTTCAAGTGGTTTTCTGTCAGAAACCAACTCTGCTCCGTGGAGCAGGATAGAAAAGATGTAATATCTGACAAGCCTGATTTTCAGACTTAGACTTACGTTGCGACTGCAGAAAAGCTTTTTCATTTTGAAGAATGTTGTTCGAGCTTTTTCTATCCTTGTCTTTACTTCACTGATTATGTCCCAGCTTTCATGTAAATAAAAACCAAGGTATGTGAACCTTTTAACTTTTTCTAGTGGGATTCCTTCCAAATTTATCAGTGGTAAATTAATGGGTTGTTTGCTGACGACCATGATCTTGGTTTTTGAGCTGTTAAGCTTCAAGCCATATTTTTCAGATATTTCTGAGTTCTATTTCTATTTCTGCCTTAGATATGAAAGCCAGCCGGGTGACTTTGGGCCAATCACCAGGAGAGGATGAGTTCTAGTCCAGCCTTAGACAGAAAGCCAACTGTGTGACTTGGAACCAATCACCAGGATATGGTGAATTCTAGTCCAGCCTTAGACATGGAAGCCATCTGGGTGACTTTGGGCCAATCACCAGGAGAGGATGAGTTCTAGTCCAGCCTTAGACATGAAAGCCAACTGGGTGACTTGGAACCAATCACCAGGATATGGTGAATTCTAGTCCAGCCTTAGACATGGAAGCCAGCTGGGTGACTTAAGGCCAGTCACTCCCCTATTCTAGCCCACCTCAATGGGCTGTTGTTGTTGTTGTGGGGAAAACAGGAGGAAGGTGTCTTTGGATATATTTGCAACCTTATTTATAAAAATAATCAAGGTAGAATACAAATTAATAAACAAACAGCATTTTTATAACATAACTTCCTTTACATTATAAAAATGCCCTTCTTTTGCCTTTGACTTTAGCCTTTCAATTGGATTTACCTGGTTAAAGGCACTGGGCAGCTACAGTTTAAAATATTTTTAATCACCCCACCCCCTTTTGGGAAATCTCCAATCACAGCCAAAATGAGAACTTGGATCCTGAAGGAGATTGTATTTCTGAAATTTATAGCCAGTTGAGACTCTTCAAATGACGCTAAATATTGGTGTTGTTTCTATACATTGGTCCTTTTATAATCTGTGTAATCTGTTCTCCCACCAATTTCTCTAAAAACATTCCACATACAGCAATTTAATTTAATTCTTCCTAAACAAAAGCCTTGGTCTTCAAATTAATGGAGAAAACCTAAAGAAGGTGGACATTTTTCGGTATCTGGGATCCCATCTCCAAGGTGACATCAATGGTGAGGTGCGAGAAAGGGTGAATGCAGCCTAGATGCGTTGGCGAGAACTCACCAATGTGTTGTGTGAGAGACAAATGCCAACCCGTCTTAAATCTAAGATTTACAAGACAACCATCCACCCTGTTGCACTGTATGGCACTGAATGCTGAGCAATAACAACAAGGACTGAAAGCTATCTCCATGCCATGGAAATGCAAATGCTCCGCTTGATATTAGGCATCTCCCTTCTTGACCACATCACAAATGACAACATTCGACAATATTTTGGTGTTGCACCAATTATAGAGAAGATGAGAGAAGGCCGACTTCACTGGTATGGGCATGTCCTGAGAGCAGCAATTTCCACTGTGGCCAAGACTGCCTACCAACCAGAAGTCAATGGACGGTGACCTTGCGGGCATCCAAAAGAAGACACCATCAACAAAGATATGCAAGCTGTAGGCCTGTGCCCTGGAGACACAGCTGACCATGCAAAGTGGCGTTCAATGATCTGAAAAGCGGACCCTGCGGGAATATGCTACAAAGAAGAAGAAGAAAGCTTTGATTCCTAAAAAAGATTAAGCAAAGAAAACAAAACAAAAGCTCAAAGAGCTACATCATTATTGTGGAAACTCCTCAGAAAACTAAGATTAGTCTGCAGATTACTGCACCAGAGCCCTTCATTAATTTAATCTGCAACTGATATTTATACCCTTTCCCCTCAGAATCTCTTATAATACTTCCTTTTAAAGCCCATCACATCATCAAAGGTATTTTATTGCTTTAAAAGTATATGGGAAGAAAATAGAATTGGATTACTGGGGATGTTGCACCAAACATTTCCTCATTCCTAATGGGATAATTTTTATTTCTCTCTTGCTTTTAATTGCACAGTGAGATCTTGTTTTAACAGATGAATGTACAATTATAGTTCCAATAAAATGTCATGTATAACATTATCTGCTTACTGATACAATTATAACACACATCATGCAATACGCATCATTTGCATAACTGCATCACTTGTATAATGTTGTCATTATGCAAATGATGTGATTACATCATGTGCAATGATATCATTACCATGCAAATGAAGTACGTTGCATCAGAAGTCCATTATGATGAGGTTTAGAAAACTGTGATTCTGCTTTACATCTAAAACTGAGAGAACTCGGTGAAAACAGGAAAAGTCCTTGAATCCTTCCAGTTTTGATAAATCAAATTTTTGGGTTCAAATATTTTAACTGTTTGGATGAGACCTTGATTGGCGATTCTCAAGAATTTTTTTTTAAAATAAACAATACGAATTTCAGAAATTAAAAGCATTCAAGGGAACAATTTTCAAATTCTACTGACAAAGATAGGTCAATGTCTATAACCAAGCAGAATATGACTATGATTTATATAACTTTGACAGATAAAAGGTGTTAAAAAGAAGTTTGGTCTATTTTGGTGATAGGCAAATATCCTTTAAAATGTTGCTGCCACCATCCCAAAAAGACAAAATTAAGAGATTTAATTGCCTCTTACCAGTTCTTTCTTGAAGGTCTTAAGAAATGGAGAAATGGTTTATACAGTGGTTATCACTGTTTTTATTATTTATTATTGTTACTGATGTATGCACTGGACACTTTTTTATTCTTCCTCTATATCAGTTTTGTGAGCTGGTTTTTTGACCTGTGCCCAAAACAAATCACTTGAAAATAAACAAATTCTGCTTCTCATTTATTCACAGGACGAGTGAACTAGAAGTGATTACAATTTTGCATTACAATAATGCATCAATAGATTGTATAGAGTAGAATAGATTGCTTCTCTTAAGGCCCTGACACTTCTTGGCTTTTTTGAGATCAATCAAGGTCAGTTAGGTGCTGCTCATTCCTATTCTCAGGTCTTGTAGACAGGCTAGCAGGAAATCACAGTTCTTCTGCCAACTGTGACTTCTTGCATTTTAACAGAAAAACATGTTAATATTTCATCACGCTGTCAAACAATCACACTGTTTTCTTAATGCAATCAACCTATTTCATTCACAAGCAACAAAAAAAAAGATCGACGATAATTTGCTATTCCTTCCTATGATTTCCAGCACTTTCTTCCTTTTTTCTCTCATTTACAAAATATATTTTTGTAATATATATTAAGAGGGATTCTAGATACTATCAGCTAATATCTAAACTAAAGCTTGGAAGACTAAATCTCTGCTCCCAGTAATCGATCCAGATTGGATCCTGTAATATCTAAACCAGTGTGCCTGGAGTAATGCAGGCATACTGAATGCCAACAGTTGTGTTGTAGCTGAGCTTCCAATTGTATTTAGAAGTGTAAAAAACCAAAATAAGTATGTTTGGCACTGTCCTGTTTTTTTTTTTAATCTACAAGTTTTGAAAACAAATTTGTTTTCTTGCTTTTAGAGGTACAGTAACCTTAAGTTGCTGGTACTCTGTGCTTCAGAATTTTGTGCAATTTATATCATTTGGACAATGAAGGCAAAAACCTACCTTACACAAAGCAAGCCTCTGATTACCGTATATAGTTGAGCATTGACTATTCTGAGCAGGTGCATCTCATTTTTCTTCAAAATAGCTTGGTTGTTGTGATTTCCAAAGCTTCATAAGGTTTTTTTTCCCAGTGAACATAAATTAGCTGGCTCTGGACTAACATACGAACATATGAATGGATGTAAATGTATATTTTATTCCCAACTGGCCTGATTATAAATATGTACATGAAGACTCTGAATGTGACTATTTACATTCTTTAAAAGCAATTCCAACCTTGTTTTGCATAGGTATCGTTTTATTTACTTAGATCTATTCTTAAATTTTCCTTCCCTGCAGTCGTATGAAAAGATGTACTCTAAATCAATGACAGATCAAGTAGGATTTGATGGAGAGGCAGTTTAAAATGCAAACGTGAAAATTGTTTAGGAATCCTAAATATTAAATAATCAACTAGGTCGTCTCTTGTGTTACACCCTTTTCCCCTGTGCTTGCAGCTCCTGAATCCTGCATATCTGAAAGGTCTGCCTCTGTTTTGCAGAAGCAGAGCGTGTGATTTAAGATTTGCCTCCAATTAGCTGTTACTTGCTAGACAAATGAATGATGTTTATCCATATATGTGACTTTGGCTGCTGAGCGTGCAAGGTCAGGGGTGATCTCCCACGAAATAGAGGGGGAAGCTGCAGTCAGATGCACTGAGTCAGCGTACCAGACGAATCAATATGGAGCATCAACTAGGAAAGACCCATCAATAAATGCTTCTGTACACAAACATCAGTTCATGGCTTGTGGGTCAATTGGGAAGAAAAGATATAGATGATCTCCAATGTCACGGGGCCATTAACCTTTTATCTTTCAAATGATAGGAAGGGGATGTGAGGCTAAACTCCTTTCAAAGGTAAAACTGGGTTGCATTATGTGAACTGCACAACTAAGCTTTGGGCTCCCCCTCCCCCTAGTAAATTTTCATGTTTTATTTTTCTGTTTCAAATTAACGTTTTCTTTCAAACTAGCCAGTTTATTGCCAAATTAACAGGGGACAATCGTATTAATTTAAAATAGGGGCAGCCAGCTGAATCTGTCCAAATGCTTTGAACTATAAAACCTTATGCTTATTTTGTGCCAGAAATACAGAAGGAAAACACCAAAATAATTATCTGATTTGTGAACCACAATTAAGAAGAACCTATCCTGTAATTCTATCTGGTGCAGCTGAAGTTAACAATTAATGCATGAATATGAATGTATTTAATATGTACAAAATATAAAAATTTCCTGCAAAGACATGTTTGTTTTCATCGTTTCTCATTTAGTTTCTAGTTTCCATGTCTCCCTTCTGTTTTGTTTATTTCCTATATCTTTTATTGTTAAACAAATCATGGCAACCAAAACCAAAATTAATTAACGTGAGACAGTATTTAATGAGTATTTAATAATTATAATTTATATAATGAGCTGTGGAAGGGCAGTGGTTAGAATGCAGGATTGCAGGCTAATTCTGCTGACTGCCAACTGCAGTTCGGCAGTTCAAATCTCACCGGCTCAAGGTTGACGCAGCCTTCCATCTTTCCGAGGTGGGTAAAATGAGGACCCACATTGTTGGGGGCAATATGCTGACGCTGTAAACCGCTTAGAGAGAGCTGTAAAGCACTGTGAAGCAGTATATAAGTCTAAGTGCTATTGCTATTGAGCATTTTATGAAAGAACATGCACATGGAAATCTGAAATGAACAAAAAAGAGCACAAAATCTATCTAGAAAGACAGTTTAATATGTTTTCACTTAAGCTTTCCCAGCTTGGTGAACTCTGTGTGTGTGTGTGTGTGTGTGTGATGCAAAGTTGTTTACCAATGTACTTCTGCTTACCAATATAAGACCCAGTGCTTATTGAAGTATTCCAAACTGAGTATAGTAATCAAAGGTTGAAGTGCTTCAAACAGTGGACTATGTAAAAGGAGATGGGTAGACAAGAAGTATGAAATATAAATAAATAAAATTATCTGACAAGCAAACCCCAATTTTACTGGGAGATAACGTAGAATAATTTGAATTAAAAGAGTATTACCCATTTTAGATCCCCAAAATACACTATTTTGGGTTCCTTAGAAACTGAAACTGTTAGAACTACATAACTCCCATTTCAGAATGGTGATTCTCAAGATTCAGTCCTCCTCTGTTGTCTTTTATAAAGAAGGTTAATCACAGAGTATTTCAACAGGGAAAAAGTCTGTGCAACCTAAGGCGCTCTGAGAAGAAACAGCGTTCTGCTTAATTATGTTAAACATTTCCTTTTTGTAATGATCGAAAAATTGGTTACAGCATTTAAATCTCACCTCCTCATTTCTCGCCCTCAGCCTCTACATAGGTCTGCCTCTCTTAAGAAGACGTTATCTAGTTTTGGCCCTCAGGTAGAAAATATCCTGTGTTACTGATATAAGGCTTGTATCTTGCATGCATGAAAAGAAGCAAGTGTGTGAGATAAGGCAGCTTCCTTTAAAAGTTAGTAACCATAAACAGTAATCAGAAAATGAATGTGTTTTTCATTTCCATAACATTTAGAAGAAAGCAGTCCTCTTTTATGGAAGCTTCTGTTTATTACTACTGACATAATACATTTGTGCACTTAACTAAGCTACAAGAACCATATTTTAGAAGGTTTCCAGACTATCCATGGTTTTTAATTCTTATTGGGGAATATTTCCGTTTATCTTGCTTCTTGTTCTCTGAAGGAGAAAATGCACCAATAGAAGAGGATACCGTATTTTTCAGAGTATAAGACACACCTTTTTCCTTCAAAAAAGAGGCTGAAAATCTGGATGTATCTTATACAGTGAATACAGCATTTTTTGCCTCCTGAAAGCCCACCCCCTTCACCAAAATGGCCATGTATAGCCTTTAGGAGGCTTTCAGAGTGCTCCTGGGGGCTGGGGAGGGCAGAAATGAGCAAAAATGGGTTGTTTTTTGCTCGATTTTGGCCCCCCCAACCCCCAGGAGCACTCTATAAGCCTCCTAAAGGCTATGCATGCCCTTTTTTTGAAAATAAAAACGGGCCCGTTTTCACAAAAAAACAGGCCATTTTTTGCTCGTTTTGCCAAGGAGCACACTACAAGCCTCCTAAAGACTATTCGTGCCCTTTTATTTTTAAAAGGGCTGTTTTTGGGAGGTCTGCAGAGGTGAAAAACGTTTTTAAAAAATTTGCCTCTTCAAAATCTTGGTGAGTCTTATACTCCAGTGCGTCTTATACTCCGAAAAATACGGTATATGCAGTTCAGGATTGAACTGTGGAGTTTTTTGTGCTCTCTGAGCTTAATTATTAGTTGCAGATACTTCATTACCCAATTAGGTAACATTATCACTGTAAGTGAGTGTGGGGTTGATATACTTCTTCCATGTACTGTATTCATGCATAACATCATAAAATAAATAATGCAACTGCACAAAGAATCCAAGTCTGTTGGCCAAGATTTTTGGTATACACATCATAAGTAAAATTTGAGACACAGTACGTGCCAAGGTACATATAAAGTCTTCTCTCTTGAGTTTTGCTGGGCATTGGCCTCTATCCAACTGAACATGCAAAACTTCAGCATGAGGAGATAGCAAGCTAGTACTATGCCTCAGCCATCTCCATGGGCTTTGTCACGAAGCCACAACCATTTCAGTATCCACAAGTTAACCCAATTTTCTCCAGTGACATTTTTCTAAATATGTTTAATTAGAATGCCCTCCCTTCAGCCGAAACAAACTTGGTCACTTAAATAATTTCTCCTTTACTATCTAATTTCCTTCAGCTTTTCACCTGCAATATTCTAGCAAAGCTCCTGAGTCTTTATTCCATTCATTTTCCCAATTCGACAAATGCAAGATCTTTCTAGATTAAACAGCACTAGAGTCCCAGCTGAGAATCCAGTTACCAATTGACACAGATTTTGACACTAATCTCTCCATTGAATAAAATCTTTCTGTCTTCTGTAAAACAACTTTGCAATAACAGATTCTGGCATCTCCGCTGCAACCGAAGCAGCAAAGAACTAGAATAAAATATATCTTCCCCTGACTCTGCAGATATCACATTGCTGGGCTCAACATACTGCTTTTCACATATGCTAGTCTTTAACTTACAGGATTTGAGTGAAATGAAACCCAATATCTCTGGAGGGAAGAAAATTATAGAAAACTGCGTCATATTCTTTCAGCAACATAAATGTCACTAGAACACATGCTGAGACTAGGAAAAGGCCAGCTATCCTATTTTCAAATGGAGAGATTTTTGAAGATAGAATTTCTTGACAGATCAATACTGCTTGAGTTTCACGTACCCTTATACTAGACCTTTACTGCAAATAGCAAAAACAGTAGGACTATATAGCCGTACTACAGGGATGGCAAACCTTTTCGGCACCAGGTGACCAAACGTGAACAAGCATGCGCCTGTGCGCTGGAGCCCCGGAAACCTGAAGACCAGTTGGCCGGTATGCACCTGGTCTTCTCATTTACAGCGCATGCATGTGCGCTGGCCAGCTGGTCTTCGCACGAGCCATAGCCCCAGAAACCCAAAGATCAGCTAGCATGTGGTCACCTGGTCTTCTGGTTTCTGGTGCTTGCAGGCGCACTGACCAGCTGATCTTCGCACATGCCAGAGCCCCAGAAACCCCAAAACCAGCTGACTAGTGTGCATGCCAGCTGATCTTTGCACATGCTGGAGTGGCAGAAACCCAAAGACTAGGTGTCCGGTATGTGCATGCACACCGGCTAGCTGATCTTCGGGTTTCTGGGGCTCCGCATGCACCAAGATCAGCTGGCCGGTGTGCATGCACATGCCACAAACCAAAAGAACTCTGTGTCCCACCTCTGGCACGTGTGCCATAGGTTCACCATCACGGCCCTACCATCTTCCTTATGAGTTCAACATTATGCATCTGTTAATGCTTATCAGAACTGGCATTTCAATATTCCTTTTATACTGAAGTGTACCTCTGAACTTAGGGGTACATTTCTTGGCTATCTTGACTAACTAGTGGAATGCACCTAACTATCTGTAATTCATATTATTTTGTATTACAAAGATGATCTCAGTAATTTCAGTACTTTGTTTCTTGTTTGTCACTGAAATGTGTCCCTTCAATAATAAAAGACGTGCTTGCCAGGAAGACCTGCAGCATCTGATCTTGCCTGTATTTGAAAAAATAAAATAAAATTCACAGGACAAAGCAGTTCCTTGGCCATCAGATAAGAAGACCCAGAGTTTATCCATCTGCACTTCTCTGAAAATCATTCTCTCCATGTGCCTGTCAAATCTATCACTGCTGAGCATGCTTGTTTCAATGCTGTGTCATCCTTTGGAAAAAGCCAGACATAATTATAGCAATGTAAGTACAGATTGTTTTCACATCATTATGTTTTCATCTTTGCAGGCATAGATCATTTCAGTGCAGTGACAGTACACAGGAAGAACAGCAAGGGCACCAATACCCTGCACACTACTGGAAAAATAAGGGATATTAGATCCAAGGTTGTTCCCCCTGCACAATTATGGTGTCTACTGAACAGAAAGCTGCTACTGAATGCTTCGGTCAAACTGACACCTCTACAAAAGGAGGGCTGTGTCACAAGGGACATTTATGCCAATTTAGCATGATACAAGGCAGCCCAATTCTTGCATCCTCCTCCTTGTGCAGTCAAGGTGATTTTTCCCCCTCCCCCAATGTGTCTGAGTTGCAGATTAAATTTCCATTTTGCAATTTGTAGTGCTGCAATTTTGCAGATCTTAGGCGTAAATCGTTATCCCATTCATAAAAAACTCCATCCGAAAATGAAGTTCTCTGGTGGATTTCAGAGCAATCTAGTGAATGATTCTTCCAGTCACTTCCTAGTCCATTTCACAATCCCTGCCAGTAAAAAAAAAATGCTGGGCTTGATTGTCTCTATTTATATGAACACAATGTGCTAAACACATTGAGCTGAGAGGCTTTATCTTGCCTCTCAGCTCAAGTGGGCCATTGCTATCTCTCTGCACAATTCATATAGATAGCAATAGCAATAGCATTTAGACTTATATACCACTTCATAGTGCTTTTACAGCCCCCTCTAAGCGATTTACAGAGTCAGCATATTGCTCCCAACAATCTGGGTCCTCATTTTACCCACCTAGAAAGGAGGGAAGGCTGAGTCAACCTTGAGCTGGTGAGATTTGAACTGCTGAATTGCAGCTGGAAGTCAGCTGAAGTAGCCCGCAGTACTGCACTCTAACCACTCCGCCACCTCGGCTCTTCTAGATATTTCACCCCGCAACCTACAACCATTATTACAGCTCTCATGAAAAGCCCCTGTTTGCAAAACTACGGGGACATGACACCAAGAGAACTTCCAATAAGGGCTGAGGTCTATACAACTTATTACCCCAGGGTTTTTATTACAATCAATGTCTATACACAAACTGCATGTAGTGAAAATACCCAAAATTGATAAAATGAAGACTAATAGTTTAATTTTCCCTTTTTGATATGAAATAGGGGCATTTAAAAAAAATTACTGGGAGCTGGTATAGCTGAAGGGTGGGGCAATGACCTAAGCCTTCTCCTGGGTTGGAGGCAGCCTTGACTGGTTAATGGTTTACTCTGCTTGTTCTCATCATTCTGAGCTCAGCAAGAGCAGACTCCAAAATACTTTGAGAGGGTGAGACTGGGAACAGGGCCATCTGGAAATGGCAGAATATTAATGTCTAACGACTTTAGCTTTCTTGGTAACTTTCTTTAAAGCAAAGATGTTGGAAGGGGAGATCTGGATGTTCTCTGGTTAGAGGAGATGAAATCCTCATATTATGTCCCTCTCCCTACAAATAAACAACTCCATTTGGTTTTAGGAAGATTATAGTACACAAAATAGGAGACCATTGTGACTGTTGGCAATAATGGCTTATCTGAAATGTTTATCCTACGGGCGCCATAGCTCCCAAAGTACTTTGGGTGCTATGGCACCTGTAGGATAAATGAAAGAAAAAGCTAATATGAAACATTTATATGGGTGAAATCTTGTTTATGATTGTGAAATCTCACCAGAATTCACTCTTTTAAAATAGCTTTATAGTATCTCAGGGGCAAGGTATCCAAAATTGACAATCTTATGAGATTGGTTTAAAACAGACCCACATTACCTAAAAGATCAATAAGCACTTTAAAGTACTGTAAATGCCTATATACCAACTCTCATGAGTCCAGATAAAGACAAGGAAAGTTTCTACAAGGACCTGGATTATTCGAACAACTCATCAGTAACAAACTCATCTTTCTGGAAGATTTCAATGCCAGAATGGGGACAAACAGGGACAACTGAGACAGAGTTCTTGGGAAACGCAGAGTAGGCAAACTGAATAGCATTGTTTGCTGGTTCTGAGCAAATATGTCAAGCACAACCTGTGCATTGTTAACATGATGTTCAAAAAGTAGAGAACTACCTCAATGGGCTCCAGGTCCAAACACTGGCAACCTGCTTAACTAGATCATAGTATGACAACAGCATGATATTAACATGCGAGGTGCTAAGTGATGGACTGACCACAAGCTGGTCTGGTTGGTCTGCAAGCTAAACATAGTCCCTCTACATATTAAACAACGAAGAAAGTCATTCAACACCAGAAGATTATAAGACCAGATCAAGCCCAATGTTTCCAAGATGTACTTAATGAAAAACTCTCCAGCAATTTACTGCTTGTAGGAACCTGTTCTGAAAAATGGACACAGTTTAAAGATATCATATAGACCAATGTTTCCTGGTTGGCGGCCCAGTGCAGGGGGAGGGGGGAAAGAAGGGATGCTTTTGTGCAAGGGGCAGGTATCTATTGTACATGCACGCGCACAGCTTCATTTGTTTGAGTGGCAGGCATGTGTATCCACTGCTCACACAAGTGGCAGTGCGCACATGCTCCAACCCAACACTAATGCATCCCAGTTGTGAATAGGCCACAACCCATAGCTTGGGACCCTGAATATAGACCGCAACAACTGTACTTGGACTGAAACCCCAGGCACATGAAGACTAGTTTGATGAAACACGAGACGATTTCAGCAGCCTTTCAGGCCAAGAACAAGGCTTATGCAGACTGGCAGAACAATCCATCATCTGTTTCAAAAAAGACAACTTTAAATATCTGCAGTCCAAAGTACAGATAAAACTGCAAGAAATGCAGGACAAGATGGCAAAGAAAGCTGAGCAGGTAGAATTGTATGCATGCCACCTGAAAGTTTGTCAATATCATGAAGTCAGTGTATGGTCTTTCTAAATCACAATGCTTCCCCCCTTGCTGTCATGTTCCAACATTAGGAAGGTCTGAGAAACCACTGGGCTGGACATTTTTCTAATCTACTCAGTGGGTTCTCCAGAGTTGATTCTGATGTTTTACAGCAGATTCCTCGGCTGCCAGTCTTAGATACCCTAGACTTGCCTCCTTCAATCAAGGAAGTGATCTTATAGGTGAACTCAAAGCAACAGGGCAGAATGGTGTTCCTGCTGAGATCTACAAAGCATCAGACCAAAATGCCTTACAGGTGTTCCAAGACATCCAAGAGATATTTTCCCCATTAATGATCTACAAGATTACCCATGAGCCACTGTCACACAAAATACTCTTGCGGAAAACTTCATCCCATCTTCCTAATCGTCCATACATTCATGGACAGACAAAGGCTAATTTCAGAGTCAGAAAGTATTCTTTTTATAGAAAAATACATCTATGCATCTTTGGGTAGGTCTTAGAGGATTCTTGTCTAAATCCCTGAGCCACAGTCACAGCCTTAGCAGATGATACTACACTTAGATAATTCAGAGGTTTATTAGTATAAAGCCCTTATATCTAAGCTCTTAGTTGTGGTGTAAATTAGCATTATGTTGAAGAAAATCACTGTCTCAATTTTAGACTGAAAAGAAATTCCCCACCTTCAGCTCTGAAAAGTTCGTAGATTTTGAGCAAGAATTTCTAAAAGACTGCTATACTGTATATTCAGGATAAAAGAGTGCTGAAGACTCAACAAGAACTGAACTCCTGGTTTTCATCAAATCTGCAAGGGCAGAAGCCAGAATAAATTCTTCAGGTTGTCTGGTTACAGGTTGCTGAAAAAAATTCTCACACTAAACAGCCCAGCAGACTTCTCCTCCTCAACTTAACTACCCCCCACCCTTCCAAAACCCAAGTCTTATGGAATTTGCAACTTACCTGACAAGGATCAGCAGGTCAGTCCTGAACACATGCTATTGAGAATAACAGGGGATGAAGGAGGGATCCCTGGGTTTTGATTAGCAAAAGGTTTCCTTAATGTCTCCAGCTCAGTGGGCTTCAGTAAAGTTCCCACAATCAGTGTTGGAGCAGACTCTTGCCTTGAAACAGCAGTAATGTCTTGAGGACCCTGGAGACAGAAGAGGAATGATATGTCAGTATCGCTGAGGCTGTTACACTACAGACATAGCTTATGATGCATGAAGAATTGGTTCCTTTTTTCCCCTCTCTCTTGCATATCTGGAAATTGGGAGCTCCCTTGTGTTGGCAGGCATCAGAGAGTTGGATTGGCCAGCTGTCCGGAAAGGCTGTTTCCTTTTCTAATCACAATCTGTAACCCCAGTCAATGGAATGGAGAGGGACCCCATCCTGGAAAAACATCCCCAAGAAACAGTCAGTCTGCTCTGTCATTTTAGCTTGCTTTTTGTCAAAGGCAACCACTATCTGTTCTCTCTTTGCATTTTACGTATCATGCTCAGCTGAAATGTGTAGGTCAGAATAGTCAAAATGCAAGTTAAAACAAATACATGGATGTAAACACTCAACTGCCCAATTCTTGCTGCTCTTCTGTCCAGTTTGATTCAGTTTTTTTAGTTATTTTTGCAGAAAGGGTTATGGCAAGCAAGTATGGAAGAATGGATGTAGATGAGACTTGATACGCAGAGTCATGGGGCCTGGGGATGATGAAATATCACAGTTACACATCCATCATTATGCCAAAAAACTGGAAGATACTAATTTTGATCTGCATGATTCTGAATCATCAGAGGGAAAAAAGACGATACCGATACACCGTCTCAACCCTAGAAATAAGATCCACCTGGGTTTCTGATCTCCATTTTGCAGGAAATATGATTCATTACTTTAAAACCAAGATGGAAAGGAAGGGATTAGCCACATGGTAATGATTCAGTCTGCTGCCTCTTAGAAAATGCAGGACCCTTCCCTAGTGTAGAGCAGGTGTAATTTCATCGTTGTTTCTTTTCAATTAAGTATCTCTGACTACTGAAGAAGTGGATGCTTACATTAATATTTGTGCCAAATAATTCTAGCCATAAAGAATCAGGCATTTTATGGAAATTGTGACCTCAACCCATCAGTGAACACATTGCAGCTTGCTCTTGAAGTCAATTATCTCAACAAAAATGAGAGGAAACCTGTAAGCCCTCGTGATCTAAAACAGCCCAAATTTGCACATTCCACTGGCAGATACACTTACTAAGTATACATCAATGCCCACCACATGTTTCCAGCCCTTTATGTTCCTGAATATTTGCAAATGTATTTTTCGCCCCCTGTTCTGAATGTGAATGAATGGTAGTGC
Source organism: Thamnophis elegans (assembly GCF_009769535.1). Taxonomy (NCBI): domain Eukaryota; kingdom Metazoa; phylum Chordata; class Lepidosauria; order Squamata; family Natricidae; genus Thamnophis; species Thamnophis elegans. The sequence goes on along the minus strand of NC_045541.1, from coordinate 132,759,119 downwards.
AGATATACTACCACCATCTAAAAGTACAAGCTTCTGAGCATCACAAAGACCTTCAATAGACTGCATTAAAGCCAAATCAGACTAAGGCCCATATTCAGTAGTAGAATGATGGTTTGAATCTACAAAGTCTCAGACTCAAGCTTTTATAGGGAGGATTGAAAAATACCAAACAGCTATTGCTGGCATGGGTAGGATATATATATATATCCTAACACACATGACCCAGACCAGTTTTTAGGTAGTACTTCATATGCTATATATATTGATCTATCTCTATACCTACACTCACCTACCTACCTACCTACCTACCTACCTCTCCCTCTCTCCCTCTCTCTCTACACACACACACACACACACACACACACACACACACACAAACCAAAATAGTATTTTGCCCAACATAGTATTTTGTACTCTGATGTTTCTTACTGGTCATCAGCAAAAATGATGAAAAAGAGAAACAAGAACAGGGAATAGTAAAACTCAAGAGCACATCCGTTATTTCTCTTTTACAATATTCTGAAGGACATGAATTAAAGCAAATGTTTCTAGGGGATTGGGGCAGGTAGCTCCCAGATAAATACCACTATAAAGGCTGCTTTGGAAAAGTTTTTCCTCCCTCGGCCTATGGAGAGGGGGCAGACAATCTCCAGGACCTTTTGGTCAGGGATGGGCAACTGTGGCCCTTTTAACAATCTGTGGATTTCAACTCCCAGAATTCCTGAGCTAGCAAGTCCACAAGTCATAAAGGGGCCATAGTTTTCGTCCTCTGTTTTAGTTGATAATCCCCTGCACATTTCGTGCTTTACCCATATTCCCAGTTCATTTTACAGTGCATGGTGTATCTGCAAAGCACTAAGCAAACGTTAATTAGACCGCAGCATTAGTGTATACACACCCTTCCCAGAATTGCAGCAACTTGATATTTGCTTGGCACTGCCCTCTCTATGCGTACACAGCTAAGCATTAGCTAATTTTTCTTCCACATCATCACAAAGAGTAGCAAATAATATTGGAATTGTCAGAAAGTATTGCTCAGCTCAAGGGAGGTTTTGGCATGCAAAATGTTTTATGTTGCCAGTTAATTAGGTTGAGAAATTTAAACCCCATCCCTAAAGGCACTGTCAAGCCATTGTCCTACTGCTGTTAATAAACCTACATAGTTGTGTCCAGGGGGCAAGATCAAATTGTGAGTGCCTTTCTTTTTTTATGGTTGGATATATGGCTGGCTTACAATTTTTCACAGCTTGTCAGTAATCTTAATTGAAAGATAACACTTAAACCATGGTTCATTTAAGTATGTTTTATTGGATAAGTCAAAATCCTTATTTAAAAGCTATAAACTATGATTTGAAATCCAAAATAGCTGGGTCCAAAGAACGTGTTGAATCCAAAACAAAAAAACCAATTATATTATGGTTGGTTTATTATATATGGCTTTGGATCACCATACTTTATAACTTTAATTTTTCCTCCCTCCGTATCAATTTTATACATGCTCCGAAGTCTAAAGAGCAGGTTACACCATTAAGATGAAGCAGAAATTGATTTATAGTTTGAATTCTATTCCTTTGGTATCACACTTGAAATCTTTTGCATACAGAACAAAAACAAAGCAATAGTACACCTACGTTTTCCAAAGAAATACTGTTGCGGCATCCCCATGGTCATGTGATCAAAATTTGGGTGCTTGGCAACTGACACCGTCCTGGGGTCATGTGATCACTATTTGTAACCTTGCCAGCTGGCTTCCTACAAGCAAATCAGTGCAGGAAGCCCAACTCGCTTAATGATTGCATGATTCACTTAACAAGCACAATGATTCACTTAACAACTTTGGCAAAAAAAAAAATCATAAAATGGAACACAACTCACTTAACAACTGCATGGAAAACGTTGGGCTTAAATGATCAATGTTCAAATGATTTTTAGCTAGCCATTATTAAGCCTTATTAATAGTATGGAACTTCCTGTATCTGTTTCATTTGCCCAGTTCCGCAAGTGAAAAGGAAAACTAGTTGTTCAGTTTAACTGGACTGGAAAGAAGTGACAAGCTTTCTTCATCTTGGTGCATTGGACCTAGTCTAAATTGGGTCACTCTCTACTTACAATTCATCACAAAAACAATCACAACCACAGGATCTCTGCTGCTTCCTCGGGTCACTCAACCCCTGCTATGTTGAAGGTGGTATGGCTCTTTCTAGTTGTTGCCAGAGACCGAAAGTTGCAACTTGATTGATCATCTGCACCATGTCCCCCAGTTTGCTTTCTTTCCCCCATGAGTAGTATTAAATAAAACTACTGTTAGTTGGAAAAAGAGCTACCAGACTCTGGGCTATAAACTTAGTACCAGAAGGTATCTGGTAGCTTCTTTTCCAACTAACACATTTTATTAAAACAAAATAAGCTTTCATGAGCTCACTTCAGAGGTGGGTTCTCACTGGTTCAGACCGGTTCGGTCGAATAGGTAGTAACTTGGCAGCCTGGGTCGCTGGAACCAGTAGTGCCACGCCCTCAAATTGGTTCTCCTACGGCAGCACCATCTTGTTTTTCGGTTCTGCGCATGCGCAGAATGATTTTCATTGCAAATTTTTCCCCCAGTTTTTAAGGTTTTATGCATGCGCAGACCTTTTTATTTGCAAATGTGCACGGGTGCAGAGCGTGTGTTTGGCATGTGTGCGAGTGAAACGAAAGTGCACACACAAAATGTATGTGTGCACCGAACCGGCAGTAATGCCATCAGCAACCCACCCCTGTCTCACTTCATCAGGTGCATAGAGTAGTTAGGTGATGTAGGATTTAAACTGGAAATGTGGGAGGGAAGGAAGAGAAGACAGGCTGGTTATACAGATGCAAGTTACAGTGAGAGACAGACTGCAGGTAGTCCGTGACTTACAACAGCTTGTTTAGTGACTGTTCAAAGTTACAACAACACTGGTAAAAGTGCCTAATGATCATTTTCCACACTTACAACCATTGTAGCATCCCCATGATCATGTGATCAAAGTTCAGACGCTTGGCAACTGGTTCATATTTATGACCATTGTAAGTGTCCCATTGTCATATGATCTCTTTTTGGACCCATTGGCCAGCAAAGCCAATGGGCAAACCAGATTCATTTAACAACTAGGCTACTAACTTAACAACTGCAATGATTTACTGAACAACTGTGGCAAGAAAGGTTGTAAAACGGGGCAAAACTCACTTAACAAATGCCTCACTTAATGACATACATTGGGGCTCAACTGGGGTCATAAGTCGAGGACTACCAGTGTAAGTACCTTATCAATTAACAACTGTAATATCTTAAAAACTCACTGCATTTGTTGCAGCCTACTTAGATAATTTGAAACCTTCCGATACATTCTGTTTTCCAAAGTAATCACTTTGAGGTCTTCCGTAGGGTACTCTAAAAGTTGAAATGCCCTGATATTATTTTGCCCTTGGTGATATATGAAGGCACCTGCTGTCTCCATCCTAAATGTTCTCTTGAAAGATTGCAGAACTTATCTTGTTGCAATTTTTCCATAGTGAGATGCCCAGACCAAACCATCTCTCACTCCAGTCATTCTCAGATGGGTTTTGCTTCCATTCATTGCTTGTTTTAAGGACTAATATGTATCCATAAAGTAAACTCTCACTATTGAATCCATTCTGGATTTCAATATTCACAAATGTGGTTATTTATTTCTCTATTAAATTATCTCAGAGCGGCCTTCTCCTCCATCCTATTACCACTCAAACGTTTTTGAGTATAACCCCAGATTTTCCATTCAGGCTGGCTCTTGTTCTAAAGACAAAACTCAATTTAACGGGAAAGAAGTTTCAAGGGCAGAGGGTATTTCCACTTCATTTTAACCGACAATGTTTCAAAAGCTATTTGAAGCCAATTTGCTGTCCTCTTCATTTCCCCCAGCTCTGAAATGATGCTGTGAAGGGGAGCTATTAAGCTTCAAACCATCATTCTTTTATGATATTGAGAAGGCATTATGAAATAAGTCTGAGCGATGGAATGCGTGGGAGTTCTTGTGCCCAAGCTCTGCAGAAATCTTCACTGTTTACTTTGATTTTTCCCAGCTTGGTAAGTGCTGGTTATAAAGTTACAATGAATTTGGAGACTGAAAGGCTTTCCCTTCAGTTCTCTCTTTGCACGTTGATTTGGCACTTCTTTATTAAGCTACAGATCACCACTGCAACTGAGGAAATAAACTCTGACTTAAACACAATTAAAACAATGATCCTGGCAGATTATCAATCCAGCTAGCCATCCACTGAACTGAATCTTTTATGGAAGTGGAACTTTGTTTGTTTTTAAAAAAAGATTTAATTAGTAATTAGTAATGAATTTGAAAACAATTTAAAGCCATGTAAAAAGCACTCAGCACCCCAAATGCTAATTAGCAAGAGGTAAAAAAAACAACCCCTCAGGCTCATCTTAAATATAAGGCCAATCAAACCACACATACGTCAAGCAAAGAATTCCAGAAATTTGGCTAAAAAGATATTCTGGCCTATGTGTCTACTGACACATTTCTTATTGCTTCATTTTACTTGTGCGTAGGAAAGTCTATGAATACTTTCTGCTCTTAAAACTCTTTTAAGATAAACACAATTAGCAGATGACAATTTTGAGGTGTACCAGAACCAGGCAGAACAAACAAAGGGGGGGGGGAATAGAGCAGAGATCTAAACTTACTCTTTGACATGAGGGACGAAAGAGGGGGATTTGCAGAGAGCCATAATGAAGCATGAAGCAGAAAGCGTGACATTTCCACATAAAGGATAGGAATGATAATTCTGTGTTGCTTATGGGAGAAGCAGGCACAGGGCAGTGGTGGGATACGACCGGTGCGCCCCGATACGGGCGTACCGGTGCCTGCTGGGAGCACCAGGTACAGTTCTGGCACGGTGCTCTGGAGGGCCCACCCGCCTGCTCTCCTTACCTGTATTTGAACTGATCAGGGCTTTCGTGCACGCACACAGAGTGTACGGCACCTGTGCGATGCTCCGCCAAGCAGCTGGAGCATTGTGGGCGGTAAGTACGCAGCGTACCGGTTGCAACAGGATCCGGAACCCATCACTGGCACAAGAATGCCTACTGTCTGCCTTTCTATGTGAATGACTTAATGTATGGGTTGATTGACATGCTTCTATGAATCTATCTTGTGATTCCTGGCTTTACCCTTTAAACTTTGGGACAGGCAGACTTTAAACAATTTAATACCTTGTCTGGTCAGGTTTGCTGCTGCTGCTGCTATCAAAATGAGAAGCAAAATCCTCAGATTTCACATCTAAAAATGGAAGAGCATGGAAATTAAAACATTAGCATAAGTAAGTCAACAACATAACATCTTTAATAAGCCATGAGTATTATTTTAAGTACATTATTTAAAAATATATTATTTATTATTTTAAAAAATGTTTAAAAGTATTATCATTATTAAGTATTATTGTTAAAATGTTAAACGCTTACAGTAAAAAAATGAACTCTACAAATAAAGGAAAGATGATGAAATGTAGAGATGAGTTCTACTTTAACTATGTGCATAAACTTAGGAAAGACCAATTTTTTTCTAAAAAAACAGATTCCATCATTACAACTAACCCAGAGGTGGTATTCAGCAGGTTCTGACCAGTTCTGGAGAACCGGTAGCGGAAATTTTGAAAGTTCAGAGAAATGGTAAATACCACCTCTGACTGGCCCCGCCCCCATCTATTCTCTGCCTCCCGAGTCCCAGCTGATCGGGAGGGAATGGGGATTTTGCAATAACCTTCCCCTGCCACGCCCACCAAGCCACAACATGCCCACCAAGCCACGCCCACAAAACTGGTAGTAAATTTTTTTTGTATCCCATCACTGAACTAACCATAAAAATAGCATCCAAGAATCCAAGGTGTGATCCAAGATAGGTCAAGCATTCTACAATGGAACAATGAACAAGTAACTTAAGCATTCCAATCATTTATTTCAGTTGGAAAAATGTCTTGGAATTGTGAAAATATTCAACAACTCTAAGTGTTAGGACTCTGTACAGCTTCTCTACTACCTGGACTGAAGAACTGTCTAGACAGATATTTTCCTGTGAAATTATAGGAAATTATTTGAAGCTCTGGACTGCATAAATTTAAAGCCATGTTATTCAAAGATAACAGTTTTCTATATCCTGTACCAGCATGTTCTTCCTGGCAAAGGGTTTTAATATAGCAGCTACATCAATTTATCACACAACACCAATAAACCATCTACTGTAGGTACTAAGCCAATCCCTTGACATTCAAGTTATTGTTCAGGATCTAGCAGACTCAAGGCATAAATCAGAGTCCAGTCAATATCTGCAAAAGAAAACTTTCTCTCAAAGTGGAGGGACACCTAGCCAGCTATTTTTTTAAATTGATTATAGGTTTATCATTTCACCATTGGATATGCTGATAAGGAATATGATGTATAGACAAAGTCTGGAAGACCCAGTTAACCCAATTATAAAGATTCTCCTAATTAACTATAACAGTTTGCTATTCAAAAGTACAATTGTATGCATTTATATCTCATATTTCTCCTCAAAATAGAAATTGGCATTGATGCTTCGGGTCAAATTTATCCCCACAATAGTCTCTTGATGTAGGCTAAGATGAAAAGCAGAATTGGCTCAAAGACAACAAATAAGCCTTAAGATTACATAGACCTTTCAGCATGGATCTCCTTAGTCTTAATCTAATAGTTACTCTGACACTTATTTCAGTTAATAAAATGAAAATAAATAATTGAAAGCTATACGACTATCAAAATTCCAAAATAATGAAAAGTCTCCTAATTTTAAGGTACTTCATTCGTAAGTAAATATATATGGAATAACTGTCCTGGTTCTCAAAAAAAAATCTACTGAGGTTAGGAGACAAATTTTTGGGGAAAAGCACTCCCAAGACCAAAGCATCGTTTTTAGACATGATAGTTTCAAAACTGATTCTAAGCACATTTTAAACATTCCTGTTTATAAAAATGGGGAAAAGCGGCTGGAATTTTTTAAAAAAATCCTGTTATTTTTGCAATAAATATTCACAACCAAGTTCTTTTGTTCAGGATGTTTGTTCTTGCAAAACCTAGCAGAAATACATCTGTTACAATAATATTTTTCATATGCTTCCCCACAGCCCAGTTCTTATATTGTTAATATTATACCTGAAGCTTTGCAATTTCTTCCTCAGAGACCAATACCTAGAGCCCAAATTTAGTAGGCTATCAACAATTTCCCAGAAATATTGATAGGGACTGAGAACAATAGAAACTGAAAGAACAGACAGGCTTGAGACACTACAAGCAATCTGGTTCATTACTCAAACAAGGTAGGAATGAAAAGCATCTCCAACCTTCCTAAGCAGGGTTTTCTATGGTATATCATTAAAACCCTCTGCTAATATTAATGGCTGTACAGAATCCAGGCAATGTTCTCCCAAATCTGCACAACTGTAGTTCTTTCTATTAGTTGGTACTTTTGGAGCAGGAAAATAGTATTGAAGCAAATTATCTGTGTGTGTGTGTGTGTTTGTGTGTACGCGCGCGCGTGTGTACCAGCATAACTCTGGAACGCCTCGAACAATTTCAACCAAACTTGGTACACAGATGACTTATCTCTGATCTCTGGAAATAAATACTGTGGGGGTAAGACACCCCTAAAAACCCTCAGGATGTGTGTTCCATTAAGATACACCCTGTTGTGCCTTAAAATGGCTTCTACTGTACAGCGCAGTAGAGTTGCCATGGTAACGGCTTCACAGTACTCCACAAGAGGGCTCCCCCTGGTTAGGGGGAAAATCCAACATTAGAAATTATGTTTGGTCTGGACATTTCCCCCCTATAAATAAATACCCATGTAAAGCTGGGTTATCAGCTAGTTAATGGATAAATCCTGTTTGTTTGTTTGTTTTTTGCTTTGCTATGTTTTATTGCAGTTGTGAGGAGCATAAAGACTAAACAGTAGACATGCAATTTCCTTTTCTTTTTTAGAAATTAATTTACATTAATCTAATGTGTTTGGGATATATGTTGAATTACAGATATCCCGTTCAGTTAGACGGATTTGCTCAAGCTTTTGGGGAATGGGTTGTGCGTAAAATATATAAGATAGAAAGAAAGAAAGTTGAATTCAAAATCCATCTGAAGAGTTTGATGCAAGGGAAGATGCTTTCAAAGAGAAGAGAAAGTGGTGTGTGCATGAGAGAGACAAAGACCTGCTGCAACACAAACACAAAAGGAAAAAGCTTGCATTGTAGTATGAAAATGTATATATTGTTGTTGTTGTTTTGGCAACTTGGTTAGGAACCGAGGAACTAGATGACTATGGATGCTTCTTTTATTCTACATTTTTAAACTGCAAAGTAGTTTGAAAAACAATAAAATGATAAAGCTGATAAAAATGAGTTAAAATGAAAAATTTTAACTGAGAGGTTAAATCTATCTGGAAATGATAGACTTTCTAACTAGGATGCTAGCTTGAGAGTCAACAGAAATATTTAGACAAAGTTTAGAAAAAGACCACATAATTTAGTAGGTACCTATTCTCAAACAGTAGAGTCCATTATAAAGATTACATAAGCGCTGCAGGCTATCATTTTCATATAGTAAATGGTTTGCCACTTTATTAAATAAACAAGTAAAACCATCAGTATATTTGGAGATAGACAGGAACAGACTCAAAATCAGGAAGGAAGGAAGGAAGGAAATTAAATTTTTTGCAGTTCCCATATTATTTCTCTAAAAGGACTACTCTTCATTTGCTTTCATTTTTAACAATCCCAAAGGAGGAATACAATTCATCTGAACATTTTTTTAAAAGTTTGATTTAGTCTGTAAATCAGAGGACAATGTCATATACAGAATTGGACTATAGTGCAAGTTAATCAAAGTCAAGATTAAACAGATTGGCTTAAATTGGCACTACAAGTTTGCTAACCCCGGAATCTCCCCCTGCCCCGGCCCGAACAGGGAAAATGACCATCTTTAGAAGCAAAATAGATGGATTTTTTCTCTGATCTGTGTCACTTTGACATTGAAATCTCTCCCACTGTTCATTTATTTTGCTCCTTTCTTGATGGCCTTCAGATGTCCCTTAAAAGAGGCTGAGCAACCAGATTTCCTGAGGATTGCAGGAACCTTTATAGGATTTGAATCCATTTTAATCTTTGATGCATAGTTCTGGCCTTTTGTACTTATGCAATGTTAGTTTTCCTGGTTTTGTTTTTGGATTAATATTTATTGGATATTTGTTTTTGGATTATTATTCATTGGATCTATACTCTTATCTTTTCTGCAACAGTACAAGAGGATATACATATCTCCATCTCTTCTAATATTTATTAATAACAATTATTTTATGAAACAACTTTGGCAAAAAGACGACTGGTCCAAACTCACCCAGCCAGTTTTCATAGCTAAATGTTGCTTTACACTCAGGTCATCTTGAACCTAATTTAGCAATTGTTACTGTAGGCTGCTTTGTGAACTAGGGCTCAGCATATTGGTATTTTTAACCATTATCACTGTAGCATGAAAATAATGATCCCTATTAGCATTTTCTATTAAATATCTTGTCACGGCACCATTTTTTAACTCGTTCACGGTTTTATCATGTACCAAATCCAATGGAGGCACAGAGCAAGAACTCCTATTACAGTAATATTTGGTTTGCGAGGCTCAATCAAACCCCCCTTTTATTTATTTATTTAGGTAGTAAGTTTAAGTCATGTAGTGTATTCCAATTGCTTTTAGTGGTAGGAGATTGCAACTTCATGACTGTAGCTCACAAACAGGGCAGGTCCAGCCTCTAAGCCAGTGTTTCTCAACCTTGGAGACTTTAAGTCCTGTGGACTTCAACTTCCAGAATTCTAGGGGATTTTGGGAGTTGAAGTCCACAGGACTTAAAAGTCGCCAAGGTTGAGAAACACTGCTCTAAGCATTCAAGAAACAGGACGTGCAACATCAGCAATGTATCACATTTGCCTGTGGACCTGCTTTCTCATTTATAGCTTCAAATGCTCTTTCTTTTTCTTTCTTTCTCTTTCTTTCTTTCTTTCTTTCTTTCTTTCTTTCTTTCTTTCCTGCCTTTCCTCCAGCCCCCCCCCCCCCCCGTTGGCCTTTAGTGATGGTGACACTGCAGCTTTCAACCTGTTCAAGAGATGGTCTCTTGGTTGCTTTTGCTAACTCATGAAAGGATTACTTATAATTTGTAGCTTCGTTCCAGGGAGGCTGGCACTGTCCCCAGGTATCCTCACATCATTCTCCCTAATGTAACAGCAGCAATATTGAGCCAGCATTCGGTTTCAGGCTTAAAGTGTTGCATTTTTAAAGCACTACATCATTTTTAATGAATATTATAATGTATGGCAACTAAATCTTGCTTTAACCTTGGTAATGGGAAAAGCAGCTTCTGGGTTCAGGGCAGGTGCGATGAACAAGAACATGCAGCTATAACATTGCTGTGATACGTGACTCAGTAGAACGGCGACGGCCAGGGACTTCAGAAGATGATGAGGTTAATTCCATTTTCTTCTATCCTTTCTATCCTCTAGTTAAAATATTGAGAATTAGAACATCTATTGGTACACGAGCCAGCTAATTTATTTATTCATGCTTTCTTGTTCTGTTATACACATCGCTCCAACTTAATAATTTTTTGCACTAAGCCAATTCCTTCCTGTTGCACAGAAGCTGGATATAGTGTACTACTCATATAGTTACCTTTTAAATATGGAAGGCTACTTTTTAAAAGCCTCACTTTGACCACAGCAGCTGTGTTCTGTTTCTCCAGCAAGCCAGCCATCTTCTCTGAAGCTTTGTCATGCTTCCAGGTACTTTTGGCTTCTCTGGACAAAGCGCTAAATGTACTCAGAATAACATTTGGTGCCTTTCCTCTTTTTATAGCCTGCCAAGAAGCAACCCAGCTGAGTTGTCATCTCTGCTTGTGTGCTTGATTCAATCATATGTAGGTTCCAGCAACAGAGGAAAAAAAGCTTCTTTTTTTCAAAAATGGAAAAACAAAGCAACAAGCTCAGCTCATAAGCAGAACGTGCAACTTCAAAGAGCACGCTCTGTTCCAGACCCCTTAGCAAGCACGGAGAGAACACAGACAGTCCTTATCACTTCATTACATGCTCAGTGATGCAAAATCCTGCTGCTCCTGTGACAGCTGTGCAGATTCATAAATCTGTACTCCTGCCCAGGATCACAGTAAGGCTTACCTATTTCCACCTAAGTCATAAGCAACTTTTCCTCCTCTTGGAACAGGTAGGACATGAAGAGTTCAGATCTCAAGGAAATGATGTTAGGCCATATTAGAAATGCATGGCTGCACTGAATCTCCATTCATTTGGAATGCCTGTCCTGCCCTTTTAACTCTTTGAAATGCTGAAGGAAGCTTTGTGTGGATAGCAGGAGCTTTAATATTAGATTCAGAGAAGGTAGTGAAGTTAGGACCACCAACTGGCATTTCTGCCTGCATCAAGAAAAAGGACATTGAGTAGATAGATTACAGGGCTACGTCAGGGGTTTGAAACCTGTAGGGCTCACTGAGTTCTTCTGCATAGCCCACCAGAGCAAACTAATAATAATAATAATGGTGTTGTTGGAGTCCAACAGCTGATGGGGCCCTGCCTTGCCTTGTGCTCAGGTGCTGTACCAGCCTGTGATGGCCATGCAGGCATGCAGGAAGAACACACCTTTATTCCTGGTGTCAGAGGGGTGCACAGGACATGTTGAGGGACAGGACCATAGACAGATCAGAAATTTCAGCCACAGCGTTTCAATATCTTACTGTGTTACAGAAGGCAACATGCAGTATTTTAGCTTTTATCCATCATCAATAATGTCATGTTAATTTAATTATTAATTATTTAAAATTATTTAATGAACATTTTTCCAGCTGTATGAACAAAGCCAACCAAACAGACATTATCTCTCTCGATCTGCCTGTCTATCTATCTTCATTGGTATTTGGCACTCCTGCTCTCTATGTCAATTCCATCTCTTACGCTTCTTAAGGCCCAAAAGTCACATTAAATTTGGCCCAAAGGTCCCATGCAAATCTCTGGTCACAGGTTCTGTAGGAAATTAAGAGCAAAGGGTAGTCTTGCTGCCAATTAGAAAGGACTACAATTGGGCACAGATTGACATTGTAACAAAACCTTAGGTAACCAGCCTCATTGCACTCAATTGCTCTGTAGTTAGATGCTGCTAGTGATAAAAAATAAAGACAAAGACAACATGTGTCTTGCTATCAGTCTCTGACTGATGGATCAGGAGAGCCTTTAATTTGATCCAGAAAAGCAGGTTTTATGGATACACATGAGTTTTTCTCCAAATAAACCCATTTATTTCCTGGGCATATACTATAGGCTATCCTGAGGCAGGGCGGGGGGGGAAAGCAAAGCCCGAACCTACAAGCTCGGGGGGGGGGGGGTTGGCATTTGCTAAGTATTTATAATGTAAAATTATCCAAATAGATGTCCTCACTGCTTTAGTGAGTCAAGATTACTGCTCCGTATAGCTGAGCACTGTGTAAAGCAACTGGCAAGGATTTCCGAGATTTCAGTCTTTCTCAGTCTTAGCAACAGAGATTGGGAAGTGAAATTGATACCTTTTGTTATACAGGCAGTCCTCGACTTATAACAGTTCATTTAGTGACAGTTGAAAGTTACGACGGCACTGAAAAAAGTGACTTATGACTGTTTTTCACACTGATCATTGCAGCATCCCCATGGTCACATGATTTACCTTCGGATGCTTGGCAATTGGTTCACACTTATGACGGTTGCAGTGTCCCAAAGTCATGTGATCTCCTTTTGCGCCTTCTGACAAGCAAAGTCAATGGGAAATCAGATTCACTTAACAACCATGTTACTAATTTAAGAGCTACAGTGATTCACTTAACAAATCTGTCAAGAAAAGTCATAAAATGGGGCAAAACTCACAACAAATTGTTCACTTAACAATATAAATTTTGGGTTCAGTTGTGATCGTACGTTTAGGACTATATAAAGGATGTCCTTCATTCTGAGCTGTGGCTCTTTCCCTGGTTTCTGATGTAAACTTTGTGGCCCACCCATTCAGCCAGTAAGAAGCAGGGCGTTGGATTAAAGAGTGACATTTGGCCTAGTTACCAAACACTGGTTGTAATGAACCACAATGCCTACAGTAACATTAAAACAAGATTAAAAGATCAAAATGGATTCCAAAATCTAGCCCATCATCATTGGTCCATTGGTCCACCCAGACCCATGTTGATAGGCAGCAGCTTCCAGAATCACAGAACAAGCTTTCTATAACTACCAAATCAGATGAAACGAAATGCAATGAAACAAACCAAACCAAATCTTTATTATGGTCAAAGATCAGCATACTGTAATATTGTATCTGGAATGCCAGAGGTTGTTTTTAGGTGTTGTTTTTTTAATCAACCAGAAACAACTTCCAGCAGGGCCCAACACTGAATGCATCATTTCTAAGGCAACGATTGATTCCTAAATTAAATCCTAAAATCAAATTCTTAGGACAACTTTCCCTAGTGTATTGCTTTCTGGCTGTTATGAACGGCATAATTATCACCAGCTTGTACCTGAGCATGACGGGGGTTATAGCCCAAACATATCTGCAGATGTCAAGATGCCAAAGCGGGGAGAGGGTGGGGGTCACATGCACATGTACGAGGAGGGGGTGTGTCGAATGCTCACAGGGGGGTCGCACGCATAGAAGTATGGGTGTGGACACACCTGCGCACGACCCCCCCTGCGCTCCCCCCGGCATTTGGCATGCGATGGCAAAAAGGTTAGTCATCACTGTTCTAGAATCTGCTTTCTCCCTATTTAACATTGCTACTTGGAGTTAGTACTTGGATGGTTCCACTTTACGTACCTGAAGTACTTGGCTATTACATCCCTTCCGAAGCCTTCTGTTTTTATAGCTTTCCAGAATCTTATCCCTGGTCTTTCCCTGTACAGGATAATTTTTAGTCCAATTAATCATCCTTGTTCTTCTTGAAGTCCATTCCAAATTAACTACAACCCCGTTTGAACAAGGAACTCAGGCACACAATACAGCACTAGACACAATAGATCTTGAATGTTCCTGACGTCAAAGTATACTCTCAGAGATACAGTCTAAAATTGTATTTATCTTTTTTTTCTGCAGCCAAATCACACCATTAATGCCTATTCAGACTGTCAGAAACTGAGCACTTATTGCTGGCATAACAACTTGTTATGCATCTGACGATTATGGCAAAGGAGGGAGAAATTCTGGAATCTTTGTGCAGGGGAGGGAGGAAAACAGTCAACTATATTTAAAGTGAAAGCCCTGTTTAAAAAGTACAGGAGCAAACCTACTCCCACAAGCCTACGAAATATATCAGCAAAGAAAGAAAAGAAAAAACTCTGCTTGCAGGTGAAGAATTGGAACTAGGATGGCCACCACTCCATTCAACAGCAGAATCCTCTACCACTCTTTCTGTGTGACCACACACCCCACCCAATTTGCCTGTCATCAGGCCAGAAATGTCACCTACTGTATATTACCCATCAGCGAAGTTGCCATGGTATCGTTTAGAAGCTGCCGGGTAACCATGCACTCCCTAACCCACAATACACAGCTTGCCAGGCACTTAAGGGTTTCCTCTCACTTCTTCTGCAGCTAACAGCCGCTCTCCTTTCATTCCAAAGCATAATACAAAAGACCCTCGCAGCTCGTAAAAGGAAAGATCGCTGGGTTGCAGCGCTGAAGAAATGTCTTTTTTATCTGAGGTCCGGAGTTAAAAAGTATAGACTGACATCTTAGGGCAACTGTGAGTACACTGGCACCTCTTTCTTTTTTCCCTTCCTAGGAATCCCTAAACAACAGGAACTGCTGTGTTTTAAATGTTTCTGACACTTATGACTGAGGAGAAAAGCTTAAAAGCTGTGCAGGTGGCATTTCTGAATCAGCAAAGCCACGGTGGTTGGCAGAAAGGGCCTACAATTTTATAAGATGCACCGTATTCCCACAGGGATACTTATCACATGCTGAACATTGGGCTTTCATGTTATTATCCCTGCCAAATACTTCTTTAAAAAAAACAAGGAATTTGTTCCAGATTTGTTAGGACTTTAACTCCTATAATTCCTTAGGAAGGTTGGCCAAATAATATGAGGCTGAGGAAGAATACTATTACTATATGGCCAGTTTGTCCTTTCTTCAGACTGAGAGGGATACATGGAAATATTGTATGGCTTTGGGACTTGCTGATGTCTACTTTATTTAGAAATAAAGAAATAAATAATCTTTATTTTCAACATGTTCCTCACCCACAGCCCGGATGCTGCCCTATTGAGAATCTCTTTGACTCATGCTCTTATGCTGAATTCCTAAATCAATGAAAATCATGGAGATAAAACGCAGACCACCTTTGTACAATACACGAACAACTGTTTTCCAAGCAATGTTTAGTTCTTTACCTTTTGGATTAAAAACAACAAGGAGCAAGTGTGAGAAAAATTCCTGCTGGCAGACATGAAATGGACCCCCCCCACACACCAAAAAAAAAACAGTACACAAGAAATCTCACCATGTGCTTCAACATCCACCAACACACAAATTTATTCCGTGTTTTTCAGAATCACAGAATTATGTTCTTGTGGCTCATAACCTTAACTTCTGTGTTGTGGATCAATGCATTGTAAAGAGATCTAATATCTGTCAATGAAGGGGTTTTATGTTTGGAACAGGGAGGTTGGGATTGGTCCTTACCCCAAACCTGCCTGTGTGGAGTATTTGGGTCTGTTTTGTTCTATGCAGAAGTGGGGAGGGGGAAGCAGGGAAAATCTGAGGATATAACTACTAGCCCATGGGGAGAAAAGGAGGCAAGAAGGGGAAGACTCTGAGAAGATGGTGGAGCAGGTAGACTGATGGAGTACAGTGTGCCACAATATCAATGATAGAAGAGAGGAAATGGAGCTGCTGGGAAGACTGGAAGGGCAGGTAGGGCGATGGGAAAGAGCCACTGGGAGACCAGCAGTGGCAGCAGCTGAGGAAAGGGAAGGATGGAAAGACTGTGATGAAAACAGCCTGGTGGCCTATGCTACACTGACAGCTCTGGAGGGGAAAGAAGGACAAATGTGCACCTCCCTTGCTCCACTTATCCCATTTGGATTTTGTTCCATCCATATCCCCAAATAACCCAAAATTCTGGATTTCAATCCGGCTGAACCATGGCTAACCTGAAACAGTTCAGCAGAAACTTCAGAACATGCTGCTTTATTCTGAGGTAGAAAACCAAATTTTGGGCATGTTCCTTGTGCAGTGGTAAAAGAGAGGTGAAACTCCTTCAGTTCTTTGGTAATGTACTTCCTTACTTCCATTTAAGCAAGGCAACATCTCTTCTCTGCCTTGTCCTCATGAATGTCTTAATTTTGCCTCCAGCCCACGAGGGAGACTGCCTTAAAGTCATCCTCAACCATTTTGGACTTGAAATATCCAAGGAAAGCCTCAAGGTGCACATAAGGTTTCTTGACCTTTAACTTGGAGGGAAGTGGTCTGACATAGCTGTAATAGAAGCAGGGTAGAAAGAAGCAATAGGGACAAGAGACAGTTTTCTGCTAAGAATTAACACAGGTGGAAAACAAGCAGTGAGAAAAAGGCCTATGAGGGTAAATTCTGCCTGGATTATAAATGGTTCATAGAGACCTCAGGTGACATATGACGTAGCTTATAAATTCAAACAATCAATCTCTGTGCTGTGAAAACAAGATGCAATGATGAAATTTTCTGCTGTGCATCATCTCTCCCTCCAACATGGCCCTGATTTTCTTGACATGAAAAATTCAGTGTTGCCACCCATAGACTGAAGTACTATACCTTAGCCAGGCCTTTTTGCTAGCACTTTTTCTTTGTCCAGGAGAAAGATTCCAGATATAGCAATAGCAGACATATACCGCTTTATAGTGTTTTATAGCACTCTTAAGCAGTTTACAGAGTCAGTCTATTGCCCCCAACAATCTGGATCCTCATTTTACCCATCTTGGAAGGATGTAAGGCTGAGTCAACCTTGAATCCGGTGAGGATTGAACCCCTGGCAGTCAGCAGAATTAGCCTGCAATACTGCATTCTAGCCACCATGCTACCACGGCTCCTATATCCAGTCTGGCTGCCAATAATGATAAAAATACATTCAGAGCTTATTCAAAGGTACCATTTTATCATAAATGTACCCTAAGACAGTGTCAGGGTATACCATATGGAAGGCACAACAAAGTTTCAACATTTAGCACCTAACTTGCAAAAAACCAAATCTGTCTTTTATCAGAAGTATCCCAGGGACAAATGGATGTTAGGCACCTTGCAAATATTCTTTAAAAAAAAAAAAAAAAAACAACACAATACATTGCTTCCACTTTTGTGTTGGAAGTTATTTTCACCTGGAGGATATAGGAGCTGCACTGGACCCACCCAAGGGCCTGGCACCCTGCTTCCAACTCTGCCCAGTCAGGTGCCTTCCAAGAACCAAAATAGGGCATGGACAAGTAAGGACCTTTCTGTTCAATTGGGGTTGGGTGGGTGGGTGGGGTTTGTGTGTTTATTCATTTAGGGGTAGGGTAGTCAAAGGGAATAAGGGATGCGGCAACCATGGCAAGTTCGGCAGTTCGAATCCCTAGTGCCACATAACGGAGTGAGCTCCCATTACTTGTCCCTGCTTCTGCCAATCTAGCAGTTTGAAAGCACGTATAAAAATGCAAGTAGAAAAAATAGGAACCACCTTTGGTGGGAGGCGTCTTCGGGCAGAGCTGGCGTTTTGGCTTTGAAACTGAGATGAGCACCCTAGAGTCGGGAACGACTAGCATATATGTTTGAGGGAAACCTTCCTGCTTGCTCTCTGTGTCTTAGCTGTGCCAGACCAATTGACTCAGTAACGTCTGAGGCCTCCTCCCCACCTCCACCTTACCGGATCTTGCTTTCCGGATACTCAGAGAGGAGTGGGAAGGAAGGCAAAAAGGTATCTTGTCTGACTAAGGGGGGGGGGATCCACCCGCCCCCTCGTGCCTACGCTGAGCCACCCATCCTCCCACCGTCACCCAGAATCATAGTTCGTGGGCAAGGCATCCTCTTCCCCTTCTCCAGTCCCCCCCCCCCCGGGGGGATCTCAAACGCTGCTCCTCATTCTCAAGAAAGGCAGGGAACGTGCAAGGGATTCTCCTTTCCCCGCACGCGGCCAGCGGGGAGAAAAACCGGCTTCCCTACCTGACCCTGCAGGTGCACAACTCAGATCTCGGGGCTTCGCTCCATCATCCAACCACGCTACCGAGGGACCATCTTCCAATTGCTGCCTGCGCGATGGACACTTTTTTTGCGGGCCTTTATTTTTTTGCGGGCAGCGCCCTTTCCGGGCCAACTGCACCTCCGCCGGCTACGCCTCTCGCGAAGAGCCCGGTCTGCCTCGCCGGGCTGTGAAAGCACACCGTGGCACCACAACAAACCAACTCGGCCAAGCCAAGGGACCCGTCTGCGAATTACCAGCCCCGTGCAAAGGCCGCACTGGTTGGGAGGGGAGGGGAAGCCCTTTCGTCCTCCTGCCCCACCCACCTCGGCTGCTTGGGTTTATCCGGCGTGCGGGGACCGCCCATAGGCCTGCTGCCCGGGGATGCGTGATGCCCCTTTGCCCGCCCCTGCCGAGGGCTGTTCGGAGCCGCCTTGGCTCTATGTCACAAAGAGGTCGAACTTTCCATCGGCGAAGAAAACATTCGCTAACAGGAGCCGTCAAAGAGGGACCTTCCCGTTCCGCCTCCGCCCCTCCCTTCCGCAACACTGCAGCAGAAAACGGGAGCCTCTGAGTTTCCTCGCCGCTTCAGAATGCCCGGGGAAGGGACCGTCCCCAAATTACCAACTCAATCAGAGGGAGAAAAAGAGGGGAAAGGAAGGTTTCCCTTTGCCGGCGCCGATGGATCGTATGGCGAAGGTCTCTTGGGAAGGGCGAGCAGCTCGTCGCCTCCCTTGCAAACTTGTTTACAGTAAAGTTCAAACGAAGCTGCTGAGGCAAAAAAAAAAAAAAAGCGCGTCTCCGTCTGAAGGTCCTAGCCTTACAGTTAGCTATGCGACAACAAGTCAGGCAACGAGCTAGCCAGCATCTAGGTTTTGTGGGGTTCCTTCTGATGGGATTAGTTTATAGTCTGGTGGCTCACGTGAGCCTTTAAAAAAAATGGACTGAGCAAGCCATGACTCAGAGAACGTGGTTAATGATGGGAATCGCATCATCTATTTGCACCTGAACTTTTTTGGCCACTAGGACAAATGTGGGGTATATAGGAGGAGGAGGAGGAAAATGTTCTATGCCTGTCTCTGCTCTGGATTTCTAGTTAAATTAAAAAAAATGTTTTTTTTATTTAAAAAATAAAAAAACCACAATTTTAATAAAGCACAATTTTAATTAAAAAAACACACCTGTGTGTGTGGAGGCATAGCAGACCACTTTGATCTCATTCATTCTCCCTTTTCAAGTTGTAGTTAAAAGAGGAACAAAGCTTTTCATATATTTCTTTACTGGTTGTTGGGTTGAGTCCAGAGTTTGCATCCAAGGCACCACGTCCGTATATTTATCACTAATTGCAATGGGACATCCTGCTTCTTAATTGCTCTGTATTCTTCCAGCACTTGCCTAAGTTCAGAAGCACATTCTCTAAAATGTCATTTGCCAAATTGAAATTACCTACAGTTAGCTGGTAATATTCTTGCTTTTCAGCAATGAATCTTCAAGGATTTGAACAGAAATGAAGGAGAAGAAGTAAGTAAGATGGACATATTGTTGTAGGAAGCACCCACCCCTCTCCCAGAAAATGAAATATTTTAGGAAATATTAAAAGGGCAGAATATTTCCACCTAAAAGGGAGGCAGAAACTCAGCACATCCCCCCTTTGTCAATGGGCCATTAAGGCCTGAGCCAGTCTAGTCTACATAACAAAGATCTACCTCCTTCCGGCAGAGCCATAATAGGAATCCCAACGCCTTTCATTACATCATCACCCAGCAACAGCTCAACCAAGCCTGGGAGACAGACAGCCTACAGTTAGCTAAGACCCCCACCACCATCAGAATACATTTCTTACACAGGAACAGGAAGCTCCAAGGCAGGGCCCAAGAGAGGTATAAAACTCAGGGTCTCTCAGCATCTTTCCCTTTTTCTTCAAGATCTTCAAGGCATGTGATCTCCCTTTCCCCCAGAACATCAAACCATGTGGTCTTGTCCATCATCAATAAACCTTTCCAAGCAGCTTCCATGAATCCAGTGTCTTTTCCCCCACTTGGAACTGAACCCAGATAGACATTTCTTCTAACATGGTTATGGAGATCTGGAGAAGATTGCAGGGTAGAAAGTCCCACCTCTTCCTTCTGAGGAACCAGGCATCCAAAGCTCATCTTCAGACCATGTCTGCAGGGGTTTTACACAAGCATGGGACTCCAGACACAGGATCCAAGACCTGCCGAGAAACCCCATTCTATGTGTATATCAGAGGTGGATTCCTACTGGTTCAGCTGAACCAGTAGTGGTTTGGTGGCCTTGGTCGCTGGAACCAGCAGCGCCCCAGGCATGCCACGCCCCCGAACCGGTTCTCTTAAAGAGCCGCAATCTTGATTTTAGGTTCTGCACATGCACAGAAAAATTGTAATTGCACAAGTTTATTTTTTTTCTTTTTCTAACTTTTGCGCATACGCAGACCTATTTTTGTGCAAATGTGCATGCATGCATAGTGCACATGCACATTTGCATGCACTGAACTGGCAGTAATGCCAGGAGCAACCCACCTCTGGTGTGTGTGTGTGTGTGGTTTTTTTTTTTTTTTTTTTGTGTGTGTGTATGTATTCATGCAATGAACTTTTTCATACTCCTACTGAGTGGTTGATGTAAAGATATGGATGTATAGGTGGTGGAAGAGGCTGCTGTCTAGGGCAGTGTTTCTCAACTTCTGCAGCTTTAAGCCGTGTGGACTTTTAGCTTCCAGAACTCCTCAGTTTGTGCAAATACCATTCAAAAACTATAGGTAGGATGTAATCTATTTGTCTCGAGCATGGTACAATCCTTGGTGCAACTATCAAATTTCTAATACAATAACAGAAAAATGGGTAAATGTTGACTTTACAGCCACTTGCACTTTGTGTTTAATGACATATGGTGCTCCAGCTGATTTTAGAAGTTATCTGAAGCCATCTGCCAAGATATCTGTCAGAAGCCCTCTCCCTATCTTGTCTTGCAGATGCCTGTTGAAAAGGGAGGAGAGAATTAAAGAGGGCATGACAAGGAGGAAAAATGAAGAAATAGCAAAATGAGAAAGATAAAAAGACATGGAGAGAAGGAGGGAGGGGAATCCTTCATTTAAAATCTCCATTCTGTCTCTTGTATTTGGCAAAAAAAGAAAAAAGACACTCATAAGTGATAATGGATATAGTTAGATAAATAATTGATAATGATAACAATGTACACATATGTATTGGTTTGATAAGAGGAAATTTGGTATAAATTCTAAATGGTGATTATGAAAGGAAGTTTAGAAACTCTTTATATATAAAACTTATAATATCAAAAAAGGAAGTCAAATTTAAACTAAAACCAAAAAAGAAAGAAATGATGATGGAGGTTTTTAAATAAATGATTGAAATGATAATGTTATTTGTATTGACATGATAAAAGGGAAATTGGATATAAATTGTAAACAGTGATTAAGAAAGGAGGTCTAGAAACTTTGTTATTAAACATAATTATTTTTTATTTAGAAGTGTCATAAAGATGTAATGTTGTTGGATGATAGAGAATAGATAACAGAATGCCATCATGTGGTTTGCTTTAAATTTTGGAATATTTATATAAGGGACGTAAAAATAATCATAGTCATATGAAGATTGAGGTATGATGATAGTAATATATATAAATATATCTGATTTAAAATATATAACTTGATATGAATTGTAGGTGACGACTGTGGAAGGGATTTACGAAAGCTCTTTGTAACCAATTCTGTACACATTCTGTAGAATTTGCAATGGAAGATATTTTGTGGTGTTTGTTGTGTTTTGTCTTTTGTGTTTATTCAAAAATTTTAAAAAATATATAAAAAAGAAATGTAATCTACTTGATGCCCATATTCACTAAGACTGCTCTCCTAAAAAATTATTGGGGTTGGGTGGAAATCTCATTTGCCTCAAAAGAACTTCTTCTGAACAATACTGCCAAAGAGTATAATGTATCTCCACAAAGTAATCATGTCAAGGCTATTAAGAGTCACAGCTAAATAAAATATTGGTTGTCCACATTGTACATCATGAAAAGAATAGTAATAACATTGAAATTAAATGACTTTTACAAGTGTTTTTTATCTTCAAAAGAGGGTGTTAAAAGCTCTCTAGAAAATAGGAAAAAAACGAAACTTATCATGAAGTGAACAACCACCAATGGCAATCTGGACACTGTTCTGACGTAAGCTTCCCCAAAAAGCAACAAGGCAGACTCCTGGTCCCAACAAAACCCCTTTATTAAACAAATGTGAATTCCTCTCATTCACATTCAGCAAGGCCTGGCAAACAGTCTTTCAAAGGAACATTTATGACTGGACCTTTTCTATCTTGGAAAGCTGCCGTGTCAATATTTCCAAATGAGGTGCTGTGCAAAGAAAGAACCGGGCACAGAGTCTCTCAGATTCACAAACAGATCTTCACACTCCTGAAATGAATCTAATGATCGAACAAACAAATGTTTCCTGAAAAAAGCCCACTCTCCCTTTTTTTTTGTGTGCGCATGCATGGGGACAGGAGGAGCATGGGGGGGTCATACATACATGCACAGGAGGGCAGGGGGGGGGGGTCACACAAACATTGCATTAGGGGTGCAAAAGCACCTGGTCTATGTCGGGCTTTGTAGGGTAAACGTTGAATTGTTCCAGAAGTATTGGGAGGCAGTGCACCACTAAAAATAGTGATGCTACATGAATGTCCTGTGGTGCAGCCATAATCACCTGGCTGCATCTTGAGTCAATTGCAGCTTTTGATGAGCCATGGTGGCACAGTGTTTAGAGTGCAGGCTACTTCTGCCAACTGCCGGCAGCCTGCAATTTGGCAGTTCAAATCTCACCAGCTCAAGGTTGACTCAGCCTTCCATCCTTCTGAGGTGGGTAAAATGAGGACCCAGATTGTTGGGGGCAATATGCTGACTTTGTAAACCATTTAGAGAGGGCTGTAAAGCATTGTGAAGTGGTATATAAGTCTCAGTGCTATTATTATCTTCAAGCACACCCCTATTGGTTGCACTAATATCAATGGGAAGTTACTAATTTATGAGTGACTATTAGGGCATGTCAAA
Source organism: Thamnophis elegans (assembly GCF_009769535.1). Taxonomy (NCBI): domain Eukaryota; kingdom Metazoa; phylum Chordata; class Lepidosauria; order Squamata; family Natricidae; genus Thamnophis; species Thamnophis elegans. The sequence continues at coordinate 132,735,765 of NC_045541.1, read as the reverse complement.
TTTTTCATCTTTCAATTTCCAAACATTAGGGTTGCTCAAAAGGTGTGACATGCCTTGGGGATTGTAAAGATATTTTGGTTACTTAATATAATTTAGATGTGCTTGGTAAATAACATAACTTTCAGACCAGCAATTCCCCAGCAAACAATTCAGACCAGCATTTCCCCAGCACCATCAAGGAAAACATTATTCTGTATGCAGTGGGCTGAGTGGAAGGTATCTTTATCATTTCATTCCATAGAAAGGCTCAAAAGAGCAAAACTGCTCATGGGATTGCAGATAATCTGGTGTATTCATGAAGAAGAAGGCATTGACAAAGCGTGAAGGCCAATGGAGGAGATTCTACAAATGTTAATACTGGCTGTGAAGGTGGTGCCATGCACTGGGTAGAGGCCAAGCCAGAGCATCCACTCTGCTGGAGCTGATTGACTGGTCTGAAGGGTATATGAGTCACCTTTGATGTGCAGACTGACTATAGTGAAAATAAAGAAGTTCATTGATGAACCAATGCAAGTACCACAGTGGCTCTGCCATGCAATAGAGAGCTGTGTGAAATAGGTCACAGAGGCAGCAAGCAGAGTGTATACACATGAGAAACATGGTTACATCAGAGTACAAGAAGCAAGTTGGTAGCTGATGTTGAAGAACGAATAAAAAAAACTTGATGAAACTCGCTTAAACATTTTGTAACTCAGATAATTGCTTTGTGGTGTTAGTTTATGATTGCATGGATTATTTTTGGCTAGATAAGATTAATGGAGAAAAAACTTTATTTTTTGTAGCACATGGTGTAATTTTGAGAAGATAAAGTTCAGAGTATTTGTGGGGTACAGTATATGATCAGACATGGATTTACTAGCTAAAGTTGTGGAATTGCAAAAAATAACAGCAGATTTGAATTCAAGGTGTAAAAAGGCATATTTTTAAAACCACGCATAGAAAAAAATTGCAAACATTAATTTTCACCCCATTAAATAACACATCGTAGTGATTATGAGCAAACCCTGAAAAAATGTTTATAAGCAAGGTGGTAAATAGGCTGGCAAGGAAAATGTCTGTAAAAATCCATGAAATATCATGAGTGAAGAAAAAAAAAATTGGAGCAAGACGGGAGCAAGAAAAACAGGAAGTTTTTAATGGGCTAAAAAAAAGGCTTTTAAAAAATGCAAGAGAATTAGTGGGAGAGGATATGGCTCATGTTTTATTTTTACATGAGAAATGGAGAAAGAACCAAAGCAGCAGGTTCTGAAACCTTCTAATTCTCCTTTCCTTCTAATTCTCTTACATTTTTTAAAAAAAATGATTTCTTTTTAATCCATGGGAAATCAGATGCTCCAGTTTTTGAACGCTGATTGATGGTAAAATAGACGCTTTTACACTGTTCGTATCTGACTGTGCCTAAAGCATCTCTCTATGTGGTTTTCCAATACCACCCAAGAAAAAAATCATGAGCGAAATGATCCTCAGCATATTTCATATCTGAACACTCAGCATTAGCAGCTGGCTGTGAAGAGAAAACAACTTGGTTTGTAAAATTAATTCAGCACTGCCATCTACTGCTTTTCTTTAGACTCTGAAAAATGATGACTCACCTCATATGATTTATCTTGCCTTGAATTTCTGGCTGCACTCATCCCATGGCTCAAGGTTTTTAGGTGAGCTCTTGGCATTTCCATCTCTGATGTGTGGCCATAGATTAAGGCAGAATTTAAGTTTCATATGCAAAACGTCAATAGTTTTAGCTCTGATTGTCCCATTGAAAGAAAACAGAAATTCAGTTAATAAAGCTGAGCTTTCCACCTGATATAATGGAAAAAATGAATGCCAGCTTGTGTTGAAAGTTCTGGGCTAATCAACCAATGCTCCAGATTGCTTTCCTATTATTAAAATTGTTCTTCAAATATTTTTGAAATTATTTTCCTTTAACCATCCCTTAATTGATTTGTGAGAAATAACCATTATAGAATCACACAAAAAGAATATAGTATTATTATTAGATATGCACAATATTCCTAAAGCAATATATGTTCATTTGAAAAGGATATATGTTCTTTTCTTCAGCTAGCGATTTAAATAATAAAAGAGGAAGATAATGAAAACAGTGAGGGAGAGTTGAAATTAAACCTTTGCTTGGTACCTTCTAAAGTGGTACCATTTTGGTTTATAGAGACCCAAGCAGGACAATAAATAGGATTGTATTTCATCCTAGAGGGACTGTTTGTTTATTGAATAAATGTGTATGGTTCCCCATCTAAAGGCAATCTGATCATCAATATAAACTGTGCAGCTATTGTGGTGCAGTGGTTACAAGGCAGTATTGCAGGCTAATTCTGCCCACTGCTAAGAGTTTGATCCTGACTGGCTCAAGGTTGACTCAGCCTTACATCCTTCCACAATCAGTAAAATGAGGACCCAGATTGTTGGGGGTAATTTGCTGAATCTGTAAACTCCTTAGGGAAGGCTATAAAGAACTATGAAGCAGTATATACATCTAAGTGCTATTGCTAAAATAAAAACCCATCCCCAGAGGCTCACTTTTTTGAATACTTCTATCTATTCATCCTTTCTTTTCCTTATTTCTGGTAACTCAGTAATTCTGAGAATTACTTTCTTCTCACTGTATCTTTCCCCTATCACATTATGGACATGGCAATCTGAACAGACCCAGGTGCACCAGGCTGGAAAAGGCTCTTCAGCTCTTCAGTTTTTCAAGCCCTTTAATGTTTTTGATAAGTAAAGTAATACCTAATGTCTTATTTGCTTGAACGGTGTAGCTGTCATTCTTCATAACTAGGGAATTAACTCATAATTGATTTCTAATATTTAGATTTTAGTGTATGTGCCATATAGATGCATTTTCACCCAGGAATTCAAGACAGAGTATATACTGTTTTGAAATTTCCCAATTTCAAAACAAAACTCCTAGGGCAGTGTTTTTCAACCACTGTGCCGCGGCACACTAGTGTGCCGTGACATAGTGTAAGGTGTGCCGTGGGAAAAACACCTTATATATAGTCAATATAGGCACAGAGTTAAATTTTTTTTAACATTTTCTAATGGTGTGCCTCATGATTTTTTTCATGAAAAAAGTGTGCCTTTGCACAAAAAAGGTTGAAAAACACTGTCCTAGGGGATAGATTGGCTAGAGAGGCATCTCATGAGGACTTATACAGTAGCTGAAGGTAGAGATGAGGTCTCCTCAGTTCTAATCCAACACTGTAACCATGAATTGTGGGGTTTTTGCATTTACCGTATTTTTCGGAGTATAAGATGCACCAGAGTATAAGACACACCAAGATTTTGAAGAGGCAAATTAAAAAAAAGGTTTTGCACTCTATAGACTTCCCAAAAAATGGGCCCGTTTTCTATCAAAAGAAGGGCATGAAGAGCCTTTAGGGGACTTATAGAGTGCTCCTGGGGGCTGGGGAGAGCAAAAACAAACAAAAAATGAGCCATTTTTTGCTCATTTTTGGCCTCCCCAGCCCCCAGGAGCACTCTGGAAGCCTCCTAAAGGCTATAAACAGCCATTTATGCAGAGAGGGCAGGGTTTCATGAGGCCAAAAATGCTGTATTCAGTGTATAAGATGCACCCAGATTTTCACACTCTTTTTTGAGGGAAAAAGGTGCATCTTATACTCTGAAAAATAAGGTAATTCCTCCTGTCCTATATTGTGCATTCCAATTACATATTTGTAAGTAATTCTATTAGGACATAAATCCATACTTGACACTATGCAGTGTGTGCATGTTTACTTCGGAGGAGATGAATTCCTTATTAGGGACGTAGGCCAATGATATATTGATAATTACAAGAAGTGCTAATTCCGATGACTTTAAAGTCATGTTAGCTGATTTAGGAGTTGATGTAAAATTTTATATCTTCTGGCTCCAAGTTATAATTGTATACCTTGGAGCCAGAAGATATAAAATAAGAGTTCTCGCCTTGCGTCATCTAATGGGAACATTAGGAATTTTGAGAAAATATCAATATTTACACAGAATAATTGCTTTATTATTATTTTATTTTCAAAACAAAACAAGCACAACACATAAAATCTTCCTTCTTTACATACTGTAGAAAGTGTATCAGTTGGTTACAAAAGGGTTTTGTGCAATTCTTCCACAATCATCAAGCATAATTCATATTAACTCAAGTATTTTAACTCAGATATTTATACATGTTACCCTTACACCTCCATTTTTATTTGACTATAATTGTTTAAACGTCCTTCATCATAAAATATACCAAGATTTAATACATAACCACATACTGGCATTTCATTTAATATTTCTAAAATCCTCCAATAACATTGAATTCTTATGTCCTATTCTAGCTAAACATCCATAATATTTAATAACAAACTTTTCTAATCCTCCTTTCCAAATCACTGTTTGCAATTTTCATTCAGTTTCCTTATATTGTACCCATACATATATATAGGTTGTCATCATTATCCCTCCTTTATTTGACTATATTCTGTATCTTAACATTTTCCCCCTAATAATCAAAACTTAACTGTATCTAACTTAGTTCTTTTTTATTAACCTTCGTATATAATCCAAAAGGATTTCTAATCTTCCTTTCATGGGTACCATTCAATATTAATATAAAATTATAACTTATCATAACACTACACATTGTATACATTATTACCATTATCAATTATTTATTTAACTATATCTATTATAGTTTTAAATTATTTTCTTCCATCTATCAACCTGTTTCTTTCCAATAACAAAACAATCTCATATCTTCTGCCATTTGTGGTACCAATCCTCTAATCCAGTGGTTCCCAAAGTGAGTGGTACCACCCCCTAGGGGGGTGGGATGACTTAGGAGGGCGCTAAGAGGCAAGGGGGGGGGCAGCAGAGAGACGGTAAAGGTAAAAGGTTAAAGGTTTATTGCATTTATATGCCGCCCTATTCCCGGAGGGACTCAGGGCGGCTAACAAACCCAGGGGGGGGGGTAGTACACACAAGGTAACACAACAAACAAAATACAGAGAAAAGTTTAAAAACAATCAACAGTCACACAATTCGAGCACGGAAGGGAACTCGTCAACCCCAGGCCTGCCGGAACAGCCAGGTTTTAACGGCTTTACGGAAAGCCTGAAGGGAGGTGAGGGTCCGAATCTCCGCGGGGAGTTCGTTCCAGAGGGCTGGAGCAGCCACAGAGAAGGCCCTCCTCCGGGGGATCGCCAATCGACATTGGCCTGTAGATGGAATCTGGAGGAGGCCTAATCTGTAGGATCTAATGGGTCTTTGGGAGGTAAGGGGACAACCCGAGGGGGACATTCTCCCAGTGGCGTCTCAGATGACTATCTCTCTTGCCACACAAGGAACCTGGGTTTTGCTTGAAACTTGCTGTTCCAGCAATCTGAAGGGGCATTCTCCCAGGAGCATCTCAAGCACCTTTCTCTCATGCTGCTCAAGAAAGCGAAGCCAAATTTGTTTATTTAACCTCCCGCTCCAGCTTCCCCCACCCTACTACATTAAGATCTCCGGCCTTCCCATTTCTGCTGGAAGCATGCAGGCCATGTGAGCGAGCAGGCATGCGAGGCCCCTCGATGATCTGAGGGGAGCCAGGAGGTACCAAACTGCACCCAGCCATCCTCACTTCCTCGTGGCTAAGGGTGGCAGTGCCTGAGATGCCGCTGGGAGATTGTCCCCTTTGGGTTGCTGGGACAGCAAATTTCAAGGGAAAATGCAGCTGCTGGAATTGGTGCACCTACAACTTAATGCTCTCCTCCAAGAAGCCTGCATTACCGAGAGCAGCAGAAGAGGAGCATCGGGTGCCACTGCCACCCCTGGTGTCCAGCATCCTCCTCAGGAGCCTCGAGTAGCATCCGTTTGCATGTCTCTCCCGAGCTTCTCTCGGGAGATGAAATGGCAGGCACCCCACTGGCAGATCCTCTGGGTGAAAGGCGAGTGAAGGGTGCAATGACGGGAGAGGCTGGCCGTCCCCAGCTCTCAGGAAGCTCTCGAGGAAAAGGCAGTGATGAGCCCGGGGCTCACTTCCTTTCATCCTTCCTCCAAGAGCTGCAGGTGGCAGGGAAAATGAGGCTTCTTTGCCAGCTTCCCAGATGGCAAAACAGAAATTTTCACCAACTGGAAGATATGTGTGTGTGAGAGAGAGTGTGAGGGAGGGAGGGAGGGAGAGAGAGAGAGAGAAGAATAAAAGGAAGGAAGAGGAGAGAGAGAGAAAAGAGAGACAAAGAGAGAAAGAGAGAGAGAGAAAGAAAGAAAAGAAGAAAAGAGAAAGTAAGTGGGGAGACAGAAACAAGAGAGAAAGAAGGAACAAAGGAAGGAAGGAGAAAGGAAGAAAAAGAAAGAGAGAGAGACACAAGAAAGAAAGAATGGACGGAAGGAAAAAAAAAAAGGAAGAAAAAAAGAAAGGGAAGAGAGATATAAGAAAGAAAAAAAAAGAAAAAAAAAAAAAAAAAAAAGAAAGAAAAAAAAAAAGAAAGAAAGAAGAAAGAAAGAAAGAAAGAAGAAAAAAAAAGAAAAGAGAACTTATGATCACAATTGAGCCCAAAATTTTGGTTGCTAAGCAAGACATTGTTAAATGAGTTTCACCACATTTTTCAAGTTGGCCACTCCCACGGTCACATTACCGCCAAATCATGCCCACAAATACATACAGAATAGGTTCTAAAATTTTTGAAACCCACCACTGGTATATGTGTATGTTTGTGAGGGAGCGAAAAAATAATTAAGGTCATTGATCTAAAGATGAAAAACTTTAGATAAAAGACAAAAGTGCTTATTATCCATTTTGAGTTTCTTGCAAGAACATCTTTTTGTGTAAGTTTGTGATATCTTAATGATATCTTTTGCAGTTTGGTGCTTTGTGATAATACCTTACTGAGATTACTTCTTTCAATATCTACACAGGAATTATCATATACTAAAACAGTGAAGTAGTTAAAAATTTTGCTGAGTTTACTAAGTACTAGTTACTAAGGTTCTTGATAAATAACTATCAGACTTTGAAAACCTGGTATCACTGGATCATGTTCAACAATTTTGTTGAATTAACATTAACTAAAAAGGTTTTTTAATTGGATTTGAATAAATATGCAATTAATTGTTACAGTTTTGAATTTTACTGTTACTATCTTCCTTCCATCATGCAAGCCGCCCAGTCACATGACCAGCCACGCCCACCAAGTCACTCACAGAACCGGTATTAAAAATTTGAATTCCATCACTGGATGGGGGGCACCGAGGATCAGTTTGTAGCACCAAGGGGCGGTGGACTGAAAAAGTTTGGGAACCACTGCTCTAATCATCTTCTTGATCAGCATTGTATGGACTTCTTAGCAACCCTTGCTTATAAAATCTCTCATATAATCTTGATGCCCTCTTTCTGTTTCTTATTCAGCTTGTCTTTGATTGTCAGCAGTGTTATCAATGTTTTTGCTAATATAATTTCTTTCTTTAAGTCCATAGATTCTTAATTTTATCTTCTTCTATATCTTGGCCTTTGGAATAGATTTCCTCTCCGTTTAATTCCTCTTTCAGTATTCCATTCTTTCCATTTTCAGGAACAAACCAATTCCATAGATATCAGCAGGTTTAATCTCTTTATATTCATTTTCCACTTCAGTTTTTGAGTTTCAATCACCCCGTTTTGCATTTGATGAACAGCCTCAATTTTTTCATCATATTTCTTGTTATGTGCTCTAGGTATTCTAGTTTTTTCTCTACTATATTTAATTTCTGTAGTTCTAAAAATATATTTTGCAAAGTTAAGACCTCTATTTTCTCTTCACATTGTGTAATTCTAACAAACACAGCTGCTCTAGCTTGGAAGGTTAATAAATTAAAGCATAGATTCACAAAGAATGTTGTTTTCACTTTTCTCTGATTGAAAATATACTTCAAAGGGACATCTGTGTGTTTCCCTTCTCATCACTCTCTAGCCAAACAGTAAAACCTTGTGGTGCCAAGTCAAAGCAATCAGTGAAAAAAAAGTTCAGTTTTGAATACACAAAGCTCCGATCAACAAAACCTCGCAGCCTCCGAGTGGAAACACTGTTAAAGAGTTTCTTTTTGTATCTTTTTTGTATTTAAAATTAGAAAAAGAGGTCCACTCTTTAAATGAATTAGAAAAATACCCACAGCAATAAAAGAGGACAACTTTAGTCTATAGATTACAGAGAGTCACAAAGAGAAGGTAGAAGAAAACTTAATCCATCCATTTCAAAAGGTTTGCATAGATTCGATCCATGAAAATAACATTTAAAAAGTAAGATAACCCCTGTCCAAAACCATTCCAAATTTAATTCCGCCGCTCGATTCTTCTATTCTTCAATTTAAATTGATTTTTAAGTTTTTATAGGCAGTCTCTTTTTAAAACAATAAAAATTCCTCACCAGCTGGAAACATTTTCTCTTTCCGTATCCTTCCGTTTTGGAGCCACCCTGACTTTGTCAGCCTTGGCTGGATTTTTTGTCGCTGGCTTGAAGAACTTCTTTTGCTTCTTTCAGGGATTTTGCGATATCCCAAGATCAGCAAGATGTATTCTTCCTGTTCACTGTCTCTTTGGGACAGTTTGGTCCGTTTGGACCATCCAACAGCAAAAGTGTTGGCTGTGGTCTCAGAGCAGTGACGTGCAGTCAGGGGAGGCAGGGGAGTCATCATGAAAAGAAAAAAAATAAAAGGAAAAAGGCTGAGGTAGTTGCTCCCAGAGTCACACTGGATGACTCTGCTTAGTGCTTAACTGTTTAAAAAAGCCTCTTAAAAAAGTGCCCTCTGCAGGAGGAGGCGAGAGAACCACGTGCCTCATTTAGTCTATCTTTATGATCATTTGAGCAGAGTTAAGCAAGGGTTAAAGTCCCACTACATCAGATACAATAAAGCAGAGAATGGGTGTCTTTTTCTCTTTAAGGACGAAACAGAGATGGGGTGGGGGAAGAAAGGGAGCAATGATGTTAAATGACAACTTTCTAGATCCAGTTCCAAAGGGGAAAGGGGAAGAAAAAAAAAGAACAAACCTAATTTCGTGAATGTCACAGTGATTTCTCCTCTTTCTTGCATCCCCCGTTGCCTTCTCTTGCTGTCTTCTTTTGTTATTCGCTTCTTCGTCAAGGGATTAGATTAAAAAACTGGTTTCTGTTACCATTGGCTGCCTGGGACTGAAAAGCCTGTGTTGATGGTCTCCTCGTTTGCATATGACATTGTGACATCACCAAGGCCAGCCCTTTTCAATCTCCCTCCCGGTGCCCGCTTTTAAGAAAGAGGCTTTTGGGCGCTCCGGCACTTTGTCTGACATAGAAGCGGGATTCGTCCCGCTTCTATGTTGGAGTCGGACAAAGCGCCGGAGCGGCCAAAAGCCTCTTTCTTTTTAAAAAAAATATATTTTTATTAAAAGTTTTAATAAGTTTTACAATACCTTTCCCCTTCCCTCCTTCCCCCCCAATCCCACATCCCCTCCCACCCTCCCACCCCAACCTCCCAGAGCAAATACAGGGTATAAACATTTAACAATCATACACTAAAATAAACTAACTAACTTTAGCATCGTACCTTCGCTTGTACTTTAACTCCCCTTTCGTAAAGCTAACTTTAGATAAATTGTAACATTCCTTGTTCATTTATTCATAAGCTAACTGAAATTTTAGTCCCATATTTATTTTGAATATAATCAATTCATCTTCTCCATTCCAACTTGTATTTCTCATCTGAATGGTCCTTAAGGTATGCTGATATTTTAGCCATCTCTTTAAGTTTGTTACTTTTAATGTCCATTCTTGAATAGTCGGCCAATCTTCCTTCTTCCAGTACTGCGCCACCAACAATCTTGCTGCCTTTGTTAAATTCAGAATCAAATTAGTCTCTATAACTGTACAATCTGTAATTATACCTAACAAGAATAACTGAGGAATAAACTTTATCCTCTTTTTAAGAATATTTGAATAATCCACCATATTTTTATCCAAAATGGTTTGACTTTTTACAAGTCCACCATATATGATAATACGTAACATCAGCACAATCACATCTCCAGCATTTAGATTGTAAGTTCGGATACATACAAGCTAATTTTTTAAGGATCTAAATGCCATCTATAAAACATCTTATAAAAATTCTCTCTCAAGTTTTGGGCTTGCATAAATTTTACATTTCTTACCCATATCTTTTCCCATGTTTCCATCATTATTGGTTCTTCAAAATTTTGTGCCCATTTATCATGCAGTTTTAACTAGCTCTGTTTCAGAATCTATTTCTATCAATATATTATATAACCTTTTTATGCATCAAAAGCCTTTTTCTGAAAGCTTTCAAGCTTTCAAGAAAAAGGCTTTTGGCCGCTCCAGCGCTTTGTCCGACTCCAACATAGAAGTCCCGTTCTATGTCGGAGTCAGACAAAGTGCCAGAGCAGCCAAAAGCCTCTTTCTTTCTTTTTGCCTCACCAGCCATAAACCTCACCGCACATCACTGTCTCAGAGCATTGAGACCACACAACCATATCATCACGACATTGGCTCCTCCTCTCAGAATAATTGCTTGAAGGGTGTGGTTACTTATATCCCCCAATTGATCAAAAGGCAAATTGTGAGATTATTTTTCCAACACACTCATCCTCAGTTATCTACCAGCTCAGCTTACCTTTGGTTTTTTTTTCTAGGTGAAGGCATTAATTATAGTCATCCATAATTTGTACCTCCATGGTTCTCTCACCATGCCCCGGAGTTCATTTAAGCTCACGCCAATTGCTTCAGTGACTCCATCCAGCCATCTCATTCTCTGTCATCCCTTCTTCATTTGCCCTCAATCGTTCCCAGCATTAGGCTTCTCCAGTGAATCAAAATATATAATGTCAATTAAAAATGTAAAGAGATACAATTAAAATAATGGTGTTGTGTATTCAGATGAATAATCTGGTGAAAGGGGTATGTGTTGTGTTTCTCCAAGGGCAACAAAGGTAGCAGCTTTCTTAAGGAATGGCATTCTACACAAGGACACCAAGAAGCTCTCTTTTTTGTCAGATAAATGAGCCTTAATTTGTGGGAGCACATTCAGGAGGGGCTCTCTTCCAGTTCTTAAAAGCTGGGCAGTTTTCTAATGGTAGGAACAGGTCCTCAGATAGTCAGGGCAGAGGCTGTTTAGAGTTTTAAAGATTAATACTGCCAACCTCTTAAATAGTATCTGGGAAGCTATTGACGAACAGCATAGATTTTTCAATAAAAGCCTGGCTGCTGTACTTTGTACCAACTAAAACATCTCAACATTTTTAAGGGTAGCCTTCCATAATGGTATTGCAGTTGTTGAACTATAATAAAGATGTGTATAATGTTGCAAATACAACCTCAGAGATTGTCTCAGTTGATACACAACCTTTAGTTATGCATATACAATCTGTACCACAATTATTAAATACAGATCCAATTACAACTGATTATCAAGAAACACACCTACACAGTGGAGTCTCTTTCAAAGGAAGTGAAACTCCACCCCAAATAGAGAAACACTATTCTTTGTTTGAAAACTTGATTTTAAGTTCTTCCTGACCTGCATCATGCTTGGACTGAAATTTCAGCTTGTTCTCATTCAGTTCATTTTTGAACTTACGCAACATCTAAGGTTTCAACAGCTCTTTGGACTTAGAGATCAATGAGAAATAGAGCTCTGAATTATTTCTCCAACAATTTATAAAGATTCAAGGAGGGGAGAAGTATATTGAACCATGTTGACATGGTTGGAATGTCTTGTATCTATAAGTACTCAGAAGCGTAATTAGAATTATTTATCATTTAAGGTAGTGCATGGCTTTGCACCATGTTAAGCCTTTTTAAAAAATATCTAAGTACAACAGATACTGTACCTTTAAGATTATCTTCTGAACTGACAATATTTTTCCATAGTTATCTATTTCCTGTTAATTTTCTTACACCAGAACAAATAGCCTCGCAGAGATTGAACCAGAAGTATAAACTCGTACGTAAATCTTTTTTTCCCCCTGTGCCTAAGGCAAATTCTATACGTTTGTTTCCCTCAACTGGTTGCCATGTAAAAGCTGCAAAGCAAATGCCAAACTTGCTTACAAAGTGAAAACTGTCAGATGTGTGCAGTATTTATACATGAAGTAGCACATAGTATGATAGTTGGATGTGTTACTACAATAGAATATTGCATTATAAACTCATTTGCACATTTTAGTCTTTGTGTAACGTGTGATTTTAAAATATATATGGTGGAATGAAGAAAGCTTGGATAATCAGGAGTAGTTTATTGCATGGAAGGATTGTAAGTTCTATCCTGATATTCAAAATAGATTCTTGGATTCATAATGCTTTACATCCAAGTACACTTTGGGTTTGTTTAGCAGTTTCCAGTTGGTTTGTGCTAGATCTGTGCTAGGTGGCTTGGACTGATTACAGTAAGATGTCTTGCTCACTAAGGGAAATATACTTCTAATCTAGTTGAAAAGACCCAATTTGCATACACAGGCACTTTGCAATATCCCTCAAAGGCCTCTACCTATGCACTGAACATGTGAAGAAATATCTTCTAGTTCTTTCATAACTATCTAAAAACGTATCCTCTAGTAGATTTTGGTGTTCCATAATCTGCACAAAATAATTGCTGGAGGAGGCTTCCAAAAAAAGGTAAAATAGTTTGCTATACTTTCATCTTAGAAGCTTCATATAGCAGCTTCAAAGGGCTGTTTCTATCAAAAAGGAACATTCTTTTTACTCACTGCCTCAGTTATTAGTAAAAATATAGTCTACACAAGTCTGAAACATCAACTGTCAGGTGCTCCAAGACATCATAAAGTTAGTTAATGCTGTCCATTGCTTTGGACCAGTGGTTCCCAAACTTGGCAACTTTAAGACTTGTGAACTTCAACTCCCAGCAGAGCTGGCTGGAGAATTCTGGGAGTTGAAGTCCACAAGTCTTAAAGTTGCCAAGTTTGGGAACCACTGCTTTGGACCAAGGAACTAAATTTTATGGTAATGAAAGAACAGCAGCCATTATAGACAGTCTCTGAATTGGCTGAGACTGATGCAGAATTTATACTCCTTTCTACTTCAATTAAGGCTAGAACTTCACATAGCAGATTAATGTACTGTTCTTTGCTTTTTTTCTAGAGAAAAATATTTTGAGATTAAGATATTTGAAGAGGAGAATTAAGGGGAAAGGGATTTAATCATTTACCTCCAGTTTTACTACTTATTTTCCCTTAGGTGGTACCGCTCCAGAAAAAAGACGAAGCATTCAAATGAAAAAATATATATCATACAAATAAAAAGAAAAATATGGGAGGTTTAAGCTCCCTCTCTTCAAATGACTTTTTCCAAGAGAACTGCTGGTGAAATTTTATCACGAGTTTATTGTAGCTTGCAATTCCACTTATGAAAGAAGGGTAGAGCTTAATTGTGGTTATATCTAAGTGAAGACAGTTTTATAAGGAGATCCTTGGGGAGAAAGAGTTAAAGAGCCAAGGTGGCGCAGTGGTTAAATGCAGCACTGCAGGCTACTGCTAGATCAGCAGTTCAGCGGTTCAAATCTCACCTGCTCAGGGTTGACTCAGCCTTCCCATCCTTCCGAGGTGGGTAAAATGAGACCCAGATTGTTGGGGGCAATATGCTGACTCTCTGTAAACCGCTTAGAGAGGCCTGAAAGGCCTATGAAGCGGTATATAAGTCTACTGCTATTGCTATTGCTATTGCTATTAAAGGGAATTAATATTTTATCTTTTGCAATTGGTCATTTCCATTTTGAAGCTGAAAATGAAAGATCTATATTGGGTGCTGAATATTCAACACTCTGTTGGAGTTCATTATAAAGCTTCATAAATGTGCCTTACAGTTTATTAGCAGAAATTCCATGAAAAGTTGCAAGCCCAAATCATTTTGTTGCCTTGTTATATAAGCCGAACAATAGATCAAATTATGCATATTTCTGCTCCGGTAACTACCAGGAATATATTCTTAAAATACCTATTTCCTATAATTTATTGAATTATTGTTCTCCTTGCTTTGATAAGCTTTCATTCATTCCAGTCAGATTGTATATAAAGTGTTCATAATGAATTAATTATTATAATAAAAACAAAATAAAGCTGTTGACAATCTTAGAATATTCAGAATACATACACTCAAGATTAAATATCTTGCAGGATAAGCTTGAACAATTTATAGATTACCACCAAAAAAAAAAAAAAAGAAAATCACATGGGAGTAAACTGCATCGAGTCTGAAGAAATTTCTTCTTAGTAACAGTTTTCATAAAGACCACAGTCTTTAGTAGAGTGTTTGGAATATAGGTTCATGCAGCAGACTCATGTAATTTTAATCATATTTTAATATTTAAGCTTATATTTTCATTTTATTATATTAGGTGCATGGTGTCGTGGAAACTGAGGAGGGTATAAATTTTAATAAATAATCAAGCACATGCAGAAGCTTATCCTATGTTGCATAGGAGAAGAACAATTTTTCAGTTATTCAACAAAAACAACTAGCAGTCATTTATTTTACGGTAATATATTCATAGAAATAATGAAACGTACATGAAAAAAGACATGTAAAATTGCAACATACTGAAAATGTTGCCATAAGAGGAAGTTACATGGAGATGTAGAGAATTCCTACCTAGAGGTTTTAAAATAATATTTTGAAAGACATATTATGGTAGCATTTGTAGTGAAAAGGACAGGATGGAAGACTAAATCTACTGCCACTTTTATTTTGTGATTTAACCTTTTCCCCCAAAAATAAGACCCTCCCCAGATAATAAGCCCAATCAAGCTTTTGAGTGCATGTGCTAAAATAAGCCCCCCCCTGAAAATATTGCAGCATAGCAGCATGAGGTGACCATGCTCGCCATCTCCTGCACCTCAAGAATGAAAAGACCTCCCCCAAAATAAGGCCAAACACTTATTTCAAGGGTCAATGGGGAAACATGGTAGATCATCATTTAATTCAGAATTATTTTAAACGATTGCAATAGGTATTTCTTTTGTAAGGTAAGAGAGGTATTTTTTGCCTGCTAACATGACCTTATCCAGAATGATGTATGAGCACAGATGTGCAAATGGTGTCGGCAAAATGTTTTATTATAACTTCTACAGAATGTGTGTGTGTAATACAGTATGTATAGCATACATGATTATATGAATGTTCATCTGATGAGTATTTGCTGTATATGGGAGGGAGGGAGAGGGAGAGGAAGAGAGAGGGAGGGAGGGAGGAAGGGAGGGAGATAAGAATGTGGACATATTATTATTTAGTGTATGACAATGGTACATTAGCTAGGAGACTGCAGCATTAATACAGAGAATTTATGGGAGCAGGATTTTATTCAACGAACACTTATGAAGTTGTTAACACTTTGTTTCAAATGAAACATGATAAATGGATCATTTTACTCATCGGACAGACATAGATGTAACCTTTATACAGATTTAAAAAGTCTTCCAGCCACTCCATAAATAAATATTTGTCCATTTTATAATGCTTATTGATTTATAGAATCCATACCAATAACCTTACAATTTTTCTCGATTCTCTCAGCATGACTTCATTTACTTATTTATTTATTTATAAAATTTATTGGCTTGCCCATCTTACTACAGGGTAAGTGTGGTACTTACCACACTTTTACTAGGGAACTTGGATAGCATTTATACCACAGAGTTCAATTACATTCTTAAACATATCACCATCATTTCTATACAAATATATAAAATGTTCCTTTCAGCATTTTATCATTTCAGTTTCATCCCAAATAATCTCATCACTTTTATTTTTAATGTTATTCACTTGTTACTAGAAATGATGTAGATTTTAGGAAAAGCCCTCCTGCACTACCACGACTCACAATGCTGGACAACACAGTAGCAACTGTAGAGACCTTCAGGTTTCCAGGTTCTATAATATCTCAAGACTTAAAATGGACACCTAACATCAAATACATCATCCAAAAAGCACAACAAAGAATGTCCTTCTTGAGCCAAGTCAGAAAGCTCCTGCTGCCCAAGGAACTGCTGATACAGTTCTACAGAGGAATTATTGAGTCTGTCAACTTCATCTCTATAACTGTCTGGCTTGGCTCTGCAACCAAACAAGACAGACACAGATTTCAATGGATAATTAGAACTGCAGAAAAAACAATTGCTACTAATCTGCCTTCCACTGAATGGATCTGTATACTGCACAAACCTGAAGGAGGGCTGTGAAGACCCCTTGCATCCTGGACATAAACTGTTTCAACTTCTACCCTCAAAAAAACGCTATACATCAGAACAAGACACAAGGACAGTTTTTTCCTCCATGCCATCACTCTGCTAAACAACCAATTCCCACAACACCTAGTATGATTTATGTTGATTACTTATTTAGTATTCATGACTATCAGTAAGTGTTGTATTTAACATTTTATGATGAATGTATCTTTACAATAACTATAATAATGATTTATCACTATTGTTGTATGTTATACTGAGAGCTTATGCATCAGAGACAAATTCCTTATGTGTCTCATCACACTTGGCCAATAAAGAATTCTATTCTATTCTGTTCTGATCTGTTTTCTAATCTATTCAATTCCATTCTATGCACCCTTGTATCCTCCAGTAAATCTCTTGGTTTTGTTGTTTTCCAAGTGTCCACTCATTCTATGAAGCTTTTAGATTTATCTTCATTCCTTTTCCATGTGAAGAATGAAAAGTCACAATAAGTATGAATTTTAAAAAAGCATAGTTTTTAAAGCAAATAAATCACATTTTTTATTCAGTATTGGGTTTACAAATGGGCCAGTTTTCTCTCCCATTCATCCATGTATAGCTGTCTCAGAAGAACTTTTATCTTCACCACCCACCCCAATTACATTCATTTTAAATATTACAATTTTTACCAGAACTGATATTTAATTCTAATATCCCATTCGTTTGTATAATAAGCAACCATTGCCAATTTATGGATTCCTAGTTTAATTTATACTTACAACCATCAGCCGAGTCCAATGAATGTCCTTCATTTCTTGGAACAGTTCCACCAGAGGTCAGATCTGCAGGTGTGCAATACACTCAGGGGAGAAAATATGCAATTTTCTGATATAGGTTTAGCTATTTCATTCATAGTTAATTGCATATTTCACTCAACTCCATTCCATGCAACTTTTATTCAGCTCTTTTTACATTATTTCTCTTTCTCTTAATTTTACAGACACACCAATGTGTCTGTATTTCTTTTCCATTTCATTTTTAGATCCCTCCTCTTTGACATTTACTCTGCTTATAATCCAAGCTGCAATTTTTCATACACTATAGTCATCAATCTGCTGTTCATCAATCTGCCATGATCAATGAATGCATACATGATTTCTAGAAAAAAATGGAGTGGGTCTAGGCTAGGTTCCTGACAGCTACTAAATATCTGTAGTATATGCATCATTCCTTGATAATAGTAAGAATAGTATGTTTAGTATATCACAAGCACAACCAGTTTTACACCAAGGATGCTCATGTTTTCCATTCCAAGATTCAATATGTAAAAACTACCTTGCAAGCATTCACCACCAACTAAGAGATACAGTATGTGCAATATATCAATTCACATTCAGAATGCTTCAATTCAGGTAAAAGGGGGGAAAAAAGTCATCAGTTTTCTGTGCAGGCAGACTTATCCAATCCCATCATGACTGCCAAGTCCATGCTCTGCTTAATCCAGTATGGGCTAATATTTAGAATTAGGGAAAGGTGCATTTGTACAGGTACACAGTATCTCAGTGCTCATCAATCCCTATTAGGCAGAAATTGGATTGACTTAATTGTACAACCTCAAACATTGTCATTATTTTGGTCCAGAAATGATTACTCATCCCCTTAATTTTTCAAAGCAATCTGGAAGACATTTACAATATGTGCTAAACCCAGTGACAAACACAACTAAGCTTTCAGTAATACATGGCACTTAAAGAGGGCAGCCCTGCTGGAATGTGATTGCCCTTATGTCCTGCTTGAAGCTTTTCATCAGCCTCTGATCACCCCTCATAGGAAAAAAGAGGTTGAAACAGATGCAGCTTGAAAGGAAACAGAAGAAAATGTAGTTAGTGATAAGCTTGTGTTTTCTTCCTTAATCACAGGTCATTGCCTTTCTGAGTTTCTAGGCTCAGCTACATTTTCAAGGAAGGCTGCCTGGAAGGGCTCCAGGTAGAGGTGCACCTCTTCCGGATTTCACAGACTGCTGTTTATACCCCCGCCTCTCCAGCGAGGGAGCGAGAGTGCGGCTGTTGGTGGTGCTGAAGGGACAGCTCCCTGTGGTGCTCCTCAAGTGAACGCACATCAGGGCGCTGAAGGGGAGGACAGCTCCCCTGTTAAGACAAAGCAGGAACCTGTGGGGGCTGCAGAGGGAGGACCCCCACTGAGCCCTGTGCATTGGAGAGCTGGTGGCAGCGGAGATGCTTCTGACGGGAGCTCTCTGAGTCCTTCCGCTCTTCACATTGCTGCTGCTGCTGCTGCTGCTGACAGAAAAGCAGCCACTGGCCTGGGGCGCCACGACATCTAAGGAGGACAGTGCTGAATGGACAGCACCTATTGCTTGGCTTCAGGCATCTAGGTAAGTCTGTGTAAATGTGCAAGGACGTGTGTGTTGTGTGTGTGTGTGTGTGTGTGTGTGTAGGTGTGTGTATACGGACGTGTAACTGTACATTAGGGTGGGGGGATCCATAAAGGCTACTAGCAAGGGGATCCCAAGGTTACTTAATAATCCTGGCAGACAGGTAACCAGACGAATCTGAGTTCGGAAGTGGAGAAGGAAGTCACTTGGCATCAGGATCAAAGTGCTGGCCCAGAAAAGTTCTTTGCTGTCTTAAGCTACGTGAATTAAAGCCATAAGAACCTTTTCTTGGAGAAATACAGTTCCTAACTTTGCATTTCACTAGAGACAGTGAACGGGGTGTCCATGTGTCTGTTTGTGTTGGTGTGTGTGAAAACCTGGACTGCTGCTAGGGAACAGAATGCTTTGTGTATTGGTTTCTTTACTGCAGTCATTCTTTTCTTTTCTTTAAAAAAAAGAACCCTGTCTTTTAAAGATTTGTCACAGGGTGTTTTATGTATGTGTCGTACATTGATTTGTTTTGGACAAGGAACGAAGCCTAGAGACACTGTAAGAAAGGCGGGGTGGGGAGGAGGTGAGAAGTAGTCATAGAAAAGCATCCATGTTTGGGTGTCTGGAAGTGAATGTTTGGTAGCTTCATTTTATAATGTGAACTGACTGTACAGTCACACCAGCCAGCCAGAAAGAAGAAAGCAAGAGCTTGTGGCTGCGTGGTGGAATTCCTTCCCCATGCACTGTGGAGGCTGGGCAGCACTTCAGCAGCTGTTTGCAGCATTTCCTAATTATGTGTATGTCCAGACAGCAGCTGAGAAGATTGGTGGCTTTCAATGCTAAATTAGAGCATTGTTCATGATCTCTATTGCAGTAGATTAGAATAGTCCTCAGCTCCCCACTATTATTCAATAATATTGCTACAATCATTAGTAAGAAGGACATCCTGCACAGAAGAGGGACTCTGGAATGGCAGACTTCGAAATGAATTCCCCACGTCTCTACTTAAAGTAAGCTCAATAGTCAATGGAATACACTTCCAGGCAATTGTGGAGAGAACTCAAGCCAGGAAGTCTAGGGGCTGCCAGGAAAATAGGCAGGGACAGAGGGAGAGCCAGCCTTACCCATCAAACTCTGGAATCATATCCGAGGCTCCAGTGGCGGCTCTGAAGTACAGCAGAGATATTCCTCTTTCCTTGGAGAGAATCTCTTTGCACCCTGGCTGAGCAGGAATTGAAGAGGACAAGGAGGAGAGGGGATTGCCTCCAAGCAGAGGGGAGGGAAAATAGGGGGCTGTGGGAGGGAGTTTGCCTCCCCAACAATGAACTGGCAAAGAAGGTGTGGAACCTGACATGACTGGGAAAGAGCAAGTGGAGGGATGAGGTTGCTGGTGGTAATGCATGTTCTCTTCTTGCTCTCCCCTGCAGGAATGTAATCCACAATGCTAGTGCTCAGGTTTCTCAATGTGGTCGCTCCAGCCTACTTCCTCTGTATCTCCTTAGTGACCTTCGTCCTCCAGCTCTTCCTCTTCATCCCAAGCATGTTCAAAGACCCTTCCACCACTCCACTTTTCTCCTCTGCTCTGCTGCATGGGGCTCTCTTTCTGTACCTCTCAGCTAATGCTTTGGGCAACTACATCCTGGTAATACAGAACTCCCCCGAGGAGGACCTGGGGAAGGGCCTAGATTTGGCTAGAGGAGCCAAAGGGGTGGCTGAGTGGCCAGATGGAAACAGGCCCCCTGCTTCAGCCCTGCCTGGCACTCACTTCTGTAGACTGTGTGCCCGAACCACCCAGAGGCATGACCACCACTGTTTCTTCACAGGGAACTGCATTGGGAATAGTAACATGCGGAACTTCATCATGTTCTGTCTGTATACCTCCTTGGCTTGCCTTGATTCTCTGGTGGCTGGGGTGGCCTATATTTCTGCTGCACTCTCAACTTCCTTTGCCAGCCCACTGGCTTTCCTAACTCTTCTGCCTCACTCCATTAGCCAGTTCTTCTCAGGTGAGTATCATCACTCCTTTTTCTCCTCTTGCAACAATTCCTTGGTTAGGTGTTGTTGTTTTTTTTAAACAATATATGGAAATTTGACATGGTTCCCTTGTTTATGAAATCTAGGATTTAAAAAAAGAGGGAGCACATCTGTAGTATTCACATTGGGATGATAAGGGAATAGGACAATGTTGGGGTTTTTTTCTCCCACCAATGTCTCTTGCAATGATAACATTCAGAGTCGCATAAGTCAAGCTGAATGGCAGGAGATGCAGGATGGAGAAAAGAAGACATAATTTAGATGTTAATTATGGTTGCAGTCAGAAACTATAGCAATGGTCAGCATTTTGGATGGCTAAAAAGGGAAGGACACATTCATGAAGAATAAGACTATTAGTAGCTTCTGCTGAGGGTTGATACGGCTGATTGCTATTTGCTATCTTCAGTTTCAGAGGAGTAAACTCCTGATACCAGTTGGTTAGGAATATGAGTAGGAGGTGATATTGTACTCATGTTCTGCTGTGAGTTTCCCATAGACACTGGTTATCCTGTATGGCAACAGAATGCTGGATGGGATGAGGTTGGTCTGATCCCTCAGAGATGATCTTATGCTTTTGATAACACTATCTTGTAACAAAGTTTAGCCAACACTAAAAATTCCTAGATTTCATGAAATTCCTTGAAGTGAATGCATGAGTACTCATTCAATTGTTCATGTGAAAGCTTTGAAAGGTGGTGAAAGATGGTCACACAGCATTCAAACGTTGACAAGAGGATTAACAATATAATAGCTTTCAAGGAGAACTTGTTCCTCAAAGTGTTATTGAGAGAATTATCTTACAAGTAGGCAACATGCAGCTGCCACTTTGTGGCAACACATTTTTATTTTATTATTACATTTTTGTTACAAAGGAATAAGAAGTGGTTTTTTTTTAAAAAAAACTTCATATACCAATACAAGTTGGAGAATACGTACTTGAGGAGTTGTGAAGACTAAATGTATTGTATTACCTCAAAGAGCAAAAAGTCTAGCAATATCCTGTTCATACATACCCATTACACATGATTGGAGTTAAATGTATAAAAAAAATTAAGAATAAAACACATAAACCTGTGTGAGCCATTTAAAACGCATTAACTGAAGAATAATGTTTGGGAAACTTGGTAAGACTTATTTCTGAGGAGGTACATATAGAATGGCATTATTTCGTTCCTCTGCTCAATTTGTTAGGATTAAATATTTTTGAGAATGAGACTTCTGAATAAACATGCACAGGATTGATGTGCATAGCATGTATATCAATTGGAGTGTTCAGCCTATTTTAACATGAAAGAAATGTTGATTTTGAACTTCATGGCCAGCACCAGATTTTGTTCTAAAATTCCTCCAAACATTTCTCTTAGTAGAAAATTCCAAGAATCAAAGCATAGAAAATAATTCAGAATAAGAGATACTTTGCTCAATACATTATGGTTCAGTTCTGAAAATAACTGGGTAAAAAAAAATTTCTCTTTTGATGAACTTGTTTTCTCTATAATCTTTCTATATTTTATTAAAGCTTACGGAGGGATGGAAAAAGGAAGGCTTACAAAGAATGGCAGGAAATAACATGATTATACATGATATCCATTGGCTGACTGACCTAGACTGTGTTCAGGAGGATTCCTTATTGTTTTATCATGAGTAAATGGTCCCAATCTGGTTATTAGATACCATGATACATTTGACTCATATAATCTAGGGCTGGAAGGGACCTCAGAGGTCTTCTAGTCTACCCCTGTTCAAGGTAGGAACCTTATACTATCCCACGTAACATTGATAAGCATGCCAACTCTTGCCATTCTGTAAACTCTGAATGCATTATGATTAATTCCTCAAAGAAGATCAGAAAGCTTTTTTTAATTAAAAAAAAAAGTAGGAAGATGGATCAGTTTCTTAAATTAACATTTTGCCAAGTTTTCCTGCAGTTTCTCCTCTACTCACAATACACAGTGGAAGAAAAAAAGAAACAGAAGATTTACTATGATATGATCCATTGCATTTTTAATGCAAAATAATCATACATTTGCATAAAAATTATGCAACATATATATTCCTGCAAATTTAGAAATTATGAGCAATTATGTAATATTGTACATCTTATCATAATGGCCAAATGGCTTGTGGGCATGCTCAATCTACCGCCAGGGCTCAAAGTAATGGACAACTGCAAGACCTCTGGTTCTCCCTTTAAGAGTTTATAAACGGGACCTGGTCTGGACATCTTTCAAATACATTATTTCAGACAGGAACTATCCTATCTGAATATCTACCAAAATGGGGCGTGTGGCTACTCCGTAATTGCCTGATACAGTGCTTGTGATTCTCAATTCTTAATCAGGACTCTCTTGAGGGTAGAACAGTATAGCACTATCGTTGCCTCTGCTTGCATTAGTCCATATTATGGGCTTCAGCATGCTTTCTGACACTTGCAAGATTATAGGATCTGCTTTAATTAAAATAATGATGTAGCTTCCCCAAGGATCTAATGACAGGAAGAACCTTGACAGGAAAAGAGAACCAAATTATGCTGTCACTAGAAAGTTTTTCTTTCTTTCACAGCACCTTCTCTCAGATATTTGAGAGGTGAATTATCCTGATGCAGAAATATATGTAATTGTGTCATCATTTATTAAAGTATTTGTATAGCATTAGTTCCAATTGAGCTCTTGGCTGTTTATATACTTATAAAAATCTGGAAAGCATGTAATTTTATCTTCAGTTGTAATAAAACACAATTGCTCTAATTCTCCACTGTAAGTGACATCACAGACTGAATGTTGATTGAAACAATTATGTTTTGAGTACCTTTCAAAAGGCAGAGAAGGTGCCATTCACATTCCATGGAACAGCAATCCTACAGAGATTGAGGACATACAGAAAATATTTCTAGTTCTTTTTCCTGGTATCTAATATCCCTAGGAGGGAAGCAAGCATTTACTAGATGGTTGACCCTGCATGACTCATGCAATCCTGAAGATACTAAGATACCAAGCACATAGTTCTTTATAAGAGAAAACCAACTTTTCAATTTACCCTTGGAAGTCTATTGGCAACTGTAGCACCCACAACGTTGGTTTCATATCATTCTAGTGACTCTCAGTCACCAAAGAATAAGCTAATGCATTCTTAACCGATTGCCAAATCTAGGTGGTCTTCAAGATACATTGCTGCAATCTAACCAACAGTTGATAAGGAAATGAGTAATTGCTACCTATGCCTCCTGCTTTAGGTTGGGCTACAATTGATGCAGATCATCCTAACCATGGCCTTCAGTTGCCTATTCAGAAGTAGCTAAATAGCTCAAGTAACTAAGGGACGTGGCGGCTCAGTGGCTAAGATGCTGAGCTTGTCGATCAGAAAGGTCGGCAGTTCGGCAGTTCGAATCCCTAGTGCCGCGTAACGGAGTGAGCTTCCATTACTTGTCCCCACTTCTGCCAACCTAGCAGTTTGAAAGCACATAAAATGCAAGTAGAAAAATAGGAACCACGCTGGCAGGAAGGTAACAGCATTCTGTGTACCTTCGGCATTTAGCCGTGCCGGCCACATGATCACGGAGACATCTTTGGACAACGCAGGCTCTTCAGCTTTGAAACGGAGATGAGAATTGCCCCCTAGAGTCAGGAATGACTAGCACTTATGTGCAAGTGGAACCTTTTTCTTTAAGAGTTTAGAAAGACCCAGAAACCATGAACGTGCTCTTTCAGGGAGTGATAACGCAACCAGGTTATAACAGAACCAAATGAGAATGATATGGTTTCTGGGCAAACAGCATCTCTGTCTGTTGCTGTTGTAGAATCATTATTATTGCTATTAACACAATAATATGTTAATAATGTATTAATCTGGCCATCCACCTTACTAATTGAGATTCCACTCCACTATCCAATCTAGCATGTGACTTCATGTTGTTCACCTTCAGCCACAGATCCATATAAATTGCTGCCTTGTCAGTACATACTAGGTACTTTTCAAGTCATAGCTCCAAGCTTGACTTGATCAGAAAAATGTCTTGAAAAGAGCCCACACTTTTCAAGATTTTCTCCCTATATAGACAAATCCCAGGAACAGTAAGACAGATCGTTTTCATCATAATAACAGCAACATCTTGAGAAACTGCACTCTACTACTTAGATCCAATGAAAGAAATAATAGACTTCTCTTACGTTTATGCATTTATTGTATAATAACCCAGCTGAAACAATAAGTGAAAATTAAAATTAGAAAATATCAGCAGCTTTTTTCCAACTGAATGCCTACACCCCTTATGTGCTAAATACAATTTCCATGTTTGCAGATTGCAGTAGTAGGAGTTGAAGTCCAGCTCAACTGCAGAGCATAAAACTGAGGAAAGCTGAGTTAGAAATTGGGTAGCCAAGAATGGATTTCAAAGCTAGAATGGAATACAAAGGCATCATCATGAGTTGGCATTTCTAACACCATTGTTAGCAACACTTGCTATGATCATCATGTAATTGCCCCGTATCCATCTGGAAGAAAATTATATTCAGGCATTAAAGTGTAGGGAAGCTGTGCAGACCGTGCCATACCAGGCTTTTATAAACTTTACTCAGAATGAGTCATCAGTTTAAAAATTAATCAGTTTATTTGCTTACTTCAACAAGATTAAATGGCTGCATGTATTTTTCTGTTAACGGAGTAGAGAAGATTTATACTGTAGGAGGAGGAGGTAGAAAGCAAATGACTCCCCCCGCCCTCTGCTGAAGATTAGAAATCATGACCCCATATGAAGATTGCAGCTTTTGGGAAGAAAGTCTGCCTGCACATCCTCCAACAGAAGTTGAGCATGAAAGTGGATAGCACAAGAATCCAATTAATATTTTTCTTCAAATTCCTTATGTGCTACTGCAAATTCATCTTCCAGGAGACTAATTATACACGACTGTTCTCTGCTTTTTAAAAAAGACTGGTCTGTTTTTTCTTAGCTGCTCATGATGCAATCTGACAAGACTGTATTTTTTTAAAAAAATGTTAAATTAATGTCATGTTTATAGAAGTATTTGGAAGGAGCCAGCTGCCACCATTGCAGCTGTCACAGTTAATGAAAGCTATTTGTTACCATGAAAAGTGTGACTCTCCTGTCCCCCCATGAGGACACTGGAACGAAAGGGCTTGATGAAACTCGATGAGCATCAGTAGAAGGACAGAAGGATGTGCTTTTCCACACTGGTAGAAATTGGTAAATTCATCCTTACCTAATTCCATCAATGACTGATAGAAATGCTTGCTAAATAGACACTTACTGTCCAGAGGCATTTTATCCCAGAATACTAAACCCAGAGCACAAATAACAGGTCAAGATCTTCATGTCAAGTGTCAGTGTTTTTGCTGTGTGCAGGATTTCCTCTGTATGTATGGTGGACAATAATCCAATGCATCAAAACAAGTTGGAAAACTGGAAATGCTTTAACTTTGATCTCGTCCCAACCATAACTCTTCTCTTTCTGTTCCTTTATCAGATCAATCTGATAAATAATAGAAATTGGTGATATCTTGTTGAAGAAATAGCTTTATGAGTAGATCATGGCGATTGAAATGCCACTGGTTGCCATGTACCCAAAATGATATAAGTAAAAAGGTAGTCCCAAAGGTGCTTTTTCAAAAAGCAAATGGACTTTCTGGTTTTTCTTTGAACATGTTTTGCTTTTCATCCAAGAAGCTTCTTCAGCCCTGAAGAAAAAGCTGAAGAAGCTTCTTGGGTAAGAAGCGAAATGCCTTTAAAGAAAAACCAGAAAGTCCAGTTGCCTCTTGAAAAAAAGCACCTTTGGGACAACCATGACCTGGATGGCTGAGAATCTCCATAGCAAGAAAAAGGTCATATGCACATCCATTTTTAGAGTGCCTTTTGCCCATAGAGGAAAGTGAGACTGTTTATTGTTTAACCTTTATAGATAAGGATTTAAATTAGCCTGATTCTGACCTTTCTCACTGACATTTTCCTGACAATCTCTTCTTAGGTTGAGATGATAATATTGCAAAGGACCTTTTAGAAACCCCTGAAGGAATTGCAGGTAGTCTACTTGATCGTTATAAGTTTCATGAGGACTATAGGGATCTTTTAACATTGCTATTTACTATTCAGTAAAACAAAAATCTCTGTTATCTCAAGATGATGCTTAAAGCACATACATTTAAACTAAAATATGTTTAAGGTAAAAGTCCAAGTAATGTAAATTTTCTACTTATTTCAGCCTGGCAAATGTGGAAATCAAAGCCTAACACACTTGCCTGCCAGGCCTCCCTATTTTTATACCACCATGGTGCCACTTAATAGAGAAAGTCATCAGGGATCCTACTCCATGGTTATTTAATAATTTATTTCTTAGATTCATACCCAGTTGTTCCTTCAGGAATTAAAGGCAGCGATAATTAA
Organism: Thamnophis elegans; assembly: GCF_009769535.1. Taxonomy (NCBI): domain Eukaryota; kingdom Metazoa; phylum Chordata; class Lepidosauria; order Squamata; family Natricidae; genus Thamnophis; species Thamnophis elegans. Next base: position 132,708,777 of record NC_045541.1, on the reverse strand, counting down.
ATTTATCTAAATTTCACCCTGGCTTACATTCTTAAATATCACATTCTTATCTAATCCATATTATAAGGTATCACAAATAAGGAAAAAAACCACCTGGAATTGCTTTTTGATTTGCTTGCTGTATATTAAGATTTTCAGAAAACTTATTTCTTGGAGGGGTTGATATTAATGAGAAAGAAGAGGGGTATATTGAGCTTGACTTTAGGGTTTAAAAGAAAAGATACAAAAGGAAAGTGGGACAAAGGGAAGGAGAGAATGAAAACTTCATGGGAACAGCAGAGTAATGATCTGGAAACTGTTGTGGTCAATACTGATCATACTTTGTTTGAGTGGCCAAGGTGTGCTACTCTCTGGACTCAGAGAAACTGTCAATAGGAGGCAGAGCTGAGCATTTATTTGACTTGGTAGGCAAAATAGACTCCTTGATGTTGCTTTTACCATGGCTGTTTGTGACAAGATTGCTCTCTGCCCTGCTGCCATGATATTCTTCATGGACAGCAGGTGGCATAGAATGCCACTTACCACAGGTTGATGGATGAGTACATGCTGCTCTTCTAACCAGGAGGATTAAGAGAAAGGAAAGGGATAAAGGGTATGTGTGTGTGATGGCTCAGCGGTTAAAGATGCTGAGTTTGTCAGCTGGAAAGCTGATAGTTCAGGTTCGAGATCCAAGCACTGTGCAATAGTGTGAGCTCCTGTTACTTGCCCCAGCTCCTGCCCACCTATCAGTTCGAAAGCATGCAAATACAAATTAATAGGTATCACTTTGGTGGGAAGATAGCAACGTTCTGTGCACCTTGGCATATAGTCATGCTGGCCACATGATGACAGAACTGTCTTTGGACAATGCTGGCTCCCTAAGTTAAGAAATGGAGATGACCATTGCCCCCTAGAGTGGGACAAGACTTGACAGAGGAAACGTTTACCTTTACTTTTAAGTGACAATTTATTATCTTTAGTCAATGTGAGCTTTGTAAATAACTCACTTCATTCCATTGAAGTATACATCCATTCCACAAAACTGTACATCCAGTTTTTTTTAAATAAGATTTTTACTGGATTCATATAATCAAGAACAAAAATTTCAAATTAAAATCCTACTTAACCAAAGATACACAGTCTTTGTAAATGGCGTACTTGCCAGAATGAAAGAATATGGGGCTTTGATATTCATAAGTTAGCAAGAATACTTCATCAAGCTTCATTCCAGTGAACATATATTCAAGAGAGGGTATACCTTGTATTTTTAAGAGCCCAAGTTTCAAATCACTTTTGTTAATTTTTAGGTCTTTATTGGCTGAGTGGATTTCTTCATTATATGAACAAGTGATAATCACAGGAGGATAGAGGTTGAGGTTTGAGGTAAATGCCAATTAAACTATGGAACTACACTGGACCACTATATCTCAATTACTATTCCTCTGTGCAACCTGTCTCATAGATTATTATGGAAATTAAACAGAAAAAATATACTTGGTTCCGTGGGATCTTGGAAGAACAGTAAGATATAAAGTAAATACTGTAATTAATATAGCCCCAAATGATAGCAAAATAAAAAAGATCCATTAATTAACAAAACCCCAGAGGATCCAGTCATGCAGGGACTATGGCAAAGTGGCAGAGTCTAGTTTGCTGAAGGATGCTCTCTGGACCCAGCTAGGGAGGAGGCAGTGTGGTAATGTGGGCAGTGGTTGAATTGGCAGCTGTCATCTTTGCCTGGGGAGCTGCTGTCCATACCACTTCCTTGCCTCCTCTGACAGCTCCATACTACTACCTCCTCCATAATTGGACCTGTTGACCTCCCTTCAGCAGATGACGCTCCACTGCCCTGCCAACCTCACCATGGACATCTTGGGGCCACACTCTCACCCAATTCCTGAATCCTGGGCCAGAGGTGTGAAGAAGATGGTACAGGCCTGGGTGGCAGGGATAGGCAACAGTAATAGAATACCAGGCAGCTAAAAGGGCAGGTATGGAGGGACAGATAGGTGAGTGGGAGGAATTAAAGTGTACTCTGTGGTCATAAAGGCAGGACAGCTGCCAAGTACCCAATTTTTAATCATCTGACCAAAGGCATTTTGCAGCAACTGTAACTTGGAGAACTGGCCATAGTTACCATTTGTTCAGTGTTGCCATACCTTCATCATTCATATGGTTGCTCAGTGAATGACCTGTATGTTAATTCTTAAAAAACATATTATTCTAGTCAAATAGCTATTATGGTTGCACAGATTTTAACCCAGTCTTTGTTTTAGACTGATATGGAAGCTTCCATGTGCAAAGAGATTTCCTGTTGTATAGTGCTTGCCCTTTTTACTGTAATAGAAGTATCAGATCTGTTGTCTACATCCCATTCAGAAAGATGCATATGTTCCTTGATCAAAGCAAATATATTCAGGACCTGATGAGGTTTGGAAAAGAGACATTCTGATTATGTCTTCTGTTAGTACCCAACCACAACATGTTTCCCTATCAGCAGTGTTAGTTCAGAACAGCAAAAAACAAATATACAAAAAAGACCATTCGAGCTATAGGCAGATTAGGTCATCTTTAATGACTTTATCACACGGCAGAAGCAAGATTTTGTGCAAAGATTTTTGGAGCATAGTTTGGAGAAACTCATGGCAAGGAAGGAGGATTTAAATGACTGTAACATACAAAGTACAATCGTTACAATTTAGATAAAATTATAGTATAGCCTTTATTGTCATTGTACATCATGTATACAACGACATTGGTTCGTTGAATAAAATAAATGACCATTCGCAAAACAATACTCCAAACGCTGCTAAATTAATGAAGAGCTATAGTGGTACAAGAAACTTTGATCACTGCTCAGACCTGGATGGAATGAATTAAACTTCTTAATTAAAACTTTCACTTTGAAATTTCCCTTATATCTCTGTGCAGAAGAATGGTCTATTTCTGTTGTATCTTTGTTGCTCCTTACATATAATTCAGTGTTAATGTGCAAAATGTCTCCAGACCCAACTATTTGTGCTCTCCATTCTAGCTCACATGTCTCTATAGCAGAATTAATATCTCAACCTCAAACTGTCAAAGCTTAGCATATCTGGCAACCTAGCTGTGTCCAAAAATGAGGAATTAAATGCAGCAGCAACATTGAAAATCTCCTGATTGCTTCAAAGGAGATAATGCTGCTTGCAACAAGTCATATGCCACGCGTTTCTATTTAATTCTTTCTAGAGATTACAGGGTTTGTGTAGAAAATCTGTAAATCTGGTATTCTCCCCTTTATTTACCCAACCAAATGATCCTTTAGAGAAGGAGGAAAGAAAGAAATGCAAAAAAGAAGGAAACCTTTCACTTTAAAAAAGTCAGGACATTAAGACATGTGAATTTTATTATATATGCAAATGTAGAAATCATTACTATAAGACAAACTAAATAAGTATCAATATTAAACTGTGATCAAAGAATCTCTTTTTGCTGAATCTGCTGTTCAGCTGCTAACCCCGGAAAAACAGTTACGGGATTCCTGATTCTCTTTCTTGTGATTCTTTTTTTTTAAATGCCCATTTAGATCAGTCACTTGTTTTAAAAGAAGACAAAGTTAAATACAGGACTGTCCACAATGAAATATGATATATAGGTACTCTATGGTAGTCAAGTGTGAAGAAAAAAATATTCTACATATGAAGTCTTGGGTGTTCTCAGAGCATGATTGTTTATTTGCCAACATTTCATTATCTGATTAGGTAATATTATCAGTGCTGGTGAGTGTGAGTGTGGGTTTCTCCTTGGTATTTCCTTGATTAGAATATTGTTTTCTGCTTGATTGTTTGTTAGGTGCTAATCCCTACTTATCTGGGTTTAACCACATGTACACAGCATTCAAAAGAGGCAATAAAAAAGCTAAGTAGGAAATGAAGAGATCAAAACACATCCTATCCAACAGACAACACCCAGATGAGTAGGGATTATGTACACACCATTCAAAAGAGACAATTAAAAAAAAGCAAAGAAGGAAACAAAAAGACCAGGCAACACCAAGATTAGCAGGGATTAACACCAGGCAAACAATCAAGCAGAAAACAATATCCTAATCAAGGATGAACTACCAAAGAGAAAACCATACTCCCACCAACACTGGTAGGTCAAACTATTGTATATAAATAGAGAGCAAGCACAACAACCACTTGCACTGATGATATCACATAGTCCAATATGTAAGCAAATAACCAAGCTCAGAGACTAGCAAGAATTTCTTCTACTAGATTTCTACACCTTTAATAATTGTACAGAAAAAAGAAATTCAGCAGATGATAGGTTGATATGATAGTATGATAGATTCAAGAATCCTCTCCTTTTTTTTACACTAGTTGTGATTGAAAATGAATTATATTTACCTGAAATGAGTGGTTATGTTGAAAATTACTCTAATTAAATTCTAATCAAGATGATGCTGGAAAATAAAATATTTATAGTACAATCTTATGCAAATATATCTTTAAATTAGCTCCCTTGAAGTTAAAATGTATTTATAAGTTATGTTCTGTAGGGCTATTTCCTTGCAGGGTGCTAATGACATTACAACAACCTTGTTTTATTCTATTCAATTGTATCCAGTTGTCAGGGATTTTACCAGAAAGTTTTCTTGACGAAGGTTTTTCAGAAGTGGTTTGCCATTACTTCCTTTGTAGGGCTAACCCAAAGTCATCCAGGTGGTTTTGTGCCTAAGGTGGGACTAGAACTCACCATCTCCCAGTGTCTAGCCTGATGCCTAAACTCGCTCTCATTACAGCTTTAATTTTACACTTTTCTCCCCTCCTAGCTACAGTATCTGGGAAGAAGATGATGAATGTAATACATTTTAAACTCTGCTCACTGTAATGGGATAACTAGCTATCAGTAGCTACTTTCAGGCTATGCTCTGCAACCAGCAGAGACTGAGTGCTTCTGAAAATCCCTGCATATTCTGCTGTGCTATGATTGTCCAACAGCTTGCCCATTTCTATTAGACCCAGAAGGAGAGGGCAGAATAAGTGCTGATCTTTCCTCTCAGCACTTAACATTGAGGATATGAAGAAGAGCTATAACACAGCACAAAGAGGAACAGAGTATACTGGGGCATATACAGGTAGTCCTCATCTTGTGACCACAGTTGAGCCCAAAATTTATTAATAGAGACATTTGTTAAGTGATTCTGTCCCATTTTATGACTTTTCTTGTCCCATTTACTAAGTGAATCACTGCAGTTGTTAAGTGAGTAACGTGCTTGTTAAGTGACTCTGGATTCCGCATTGACTTTGCTTGTCAGAAAGTCGTAAAATGTGACCCCCGGGACACTGCAATGGTGATAAATATGAGCCAGTTGCCAAGCGTCTGAATTTTGATCACATGGCCATGGGGATGCTGCAAAAGTTGTAACTGTGAAAAACGGTCCTCAGTCACTTTTTTCAGTGCTGTTGTAACTTTGAATGGTCACTAAATTAACTGTTGTAAGTTAAGGACTATCTCTGTACTTTGACAGTGTTAGTTAATTGTATGTATGATACTCAGTGGTGGGTTTCAAAAAAAATTTGAACCTCTCCTGTAGGTGTGGCCTGCTTTGTGGGAGTGGCTTGCTGGCCATGTGACCAAGTGGGAGTGGCTTGGCAGTCATGTGACTGGGTGGGTGTGGTCAACTTGTAAAATGTGGTGAAACTCACTTAACAACGCTCTTGCTTAGCAACCAAAATGTTGGCTCAGAAACTCTGGCATTTGAAGCACGCAAGTCTTAAAGCTGTCAAGTTACAAGCAACCCTAACCCTTTAGAAAAAAAAAACCAGGGGTGTTCAAACTTGACAGCTTTAAGACTTGTGGACTTCAACTCCCAGAATTCCTCCTCTCACTCTTCATCTTGATGATGTGTGGACGGGTGGGGTGGAGGGAGCTGGAACCGGTTCTAAACGGCACTGTAAATTTGTGGAACCTCTTCTATAGAAGAGGTTAGAACTGGCAGGAACCCACCCCTGATGATATTGTATGATAGTGGTGAACACTGGGGCTGACCCTGCAACAACCAGCATTTTCTGGGGGATCTCGCTGTTTTCCTTTCATCTAAGGGGGAACCGGCTATAGTTCTTCACCTAATTTCACCAGCAAGCGATTTAAATGCTGAGAAGAGTGATCTGTCCCTTCTGTTATAGGTGCATAGAGAGAGAGAAAGCAAGTGAATGGATGGCATCATTCACTTAGGGTTCTGGCACTGGCTGGTGGCCCTTAAGATTACTTCAGGGAATGTGTTGTGGCCTGCCAGCAGTCAACAGAGCTGGCAACAGATTCAGACAGTGAGGAGGTTGGGGAGTAACATGGGCCAGTCCTGGGTCCGGGAAAGGCTCTGATGAGGGCTCTGTGTCGGAGGCAGACAGGGGGCCAGAGCCGCATGCCAGTTATCAGCTGCCTTCAGAGTCAGACATCAGTGAGGCAGATGAACAGCTGGAGCCTGTTCCCAGTGTGCCCATGCGCGGAGTTGCCAGACAAAGAAAACAGCTAAAGAACAGGGGTGGACTTTGGAGGAAATAAAAGAAGAGTGAAAGGGGAGTGGAGTTTGCAGGAAACAATTTGTTTGCTTAATTGGTTCATGACTCTCTGAGACTCCTTGCCAAGTTTTGCAGATATTGGCCTGGCAGCTCTCCAAGCCAGATAAGGTCTGTGACTGTAAATCCTCCCTTGAAAGATTTTGCTAGATGTGAGTGAGCAGAGTTCTCAATAAATTAATAAAAAGTTTTTTTGTTGGGACAAAGAGTTTGCTTCATGCTCTTGGGAAGCCTAGGTCAGAACAGAATGTTAGCCTGGACAAGAAAGTAGCACACATGTAGCAACCATAATGGGTGGATCTTTCTCAATTACTCTTTACTGATGTCAGCAAAGGAACTTCCAGAGAACACTTATTGTATTTGTATTATCTTTCATTCCTTTCAGTTAAATACACCCAGCATTTCAGACAATATCAATATGAGCTCTCTGTCCATATTGTCAATAAATATTTTGGGATGTTCACTGTTTTAGTAAAATTGGCAGCCAAATGGATTTGGCTTTCCATTCTTCCATTTATTGGTTTAGGACTGTGGGCTTCTACAAAGATGAGGGTGTGTGTGTGTGTCAAACTATATTCCAAAGCATCAAAAGGCAAGACAAGAAACAATGGTTGGAAACTAGCCAAGGAGAGAAGCAACCTAGAGCTAAGAAATTTCCTAACTGTGAGAGCAATTAATCAATGGCATAGCTTGCGTTCAGAAGTTGTGGGTGGTCCATTACTGGAGGCTTTTAAGAAGAGACTGGAGAACTATTTGTCTGAAATGGAATAGGGTCTCCTGCTTGAGCGGGGAGGGGTGGACTAGAAGATCTCTAAGGTCCCTTCCAACTATATTCTATCTTCTATGTTCTTGTAGTTCCATTCCTGTTTTTAATCTGATTCTCATACATGTGCTTTTATTTGGTCTCTGACCACTAATAAACAAACCCAAGGCTAAGGTTTTGGGTTAAAATTGCCATCCATCTTCACTCAGAATGACTAATAGCAATGCTGACTGGAAGTTGTGATCCAGTGGTGGGTTCTGAATCCCGTTCCAACTGGTATGGTTGGAATGGGCCAGGCGGTGCCACATGGATGTGCGCAGTATGCATGCACATACACGTGGCACACGCATGCATCGAACCTGCCAGCGATGCCCCCGCAAGCCTCCGCGACACTCCAGCTGCTAGGCGGGGCATCGTGCAGGCACTGTAGGCACCATGCACATACACGGAAGCGCCAAAGGCTTTAAAAGTAAGGAGCTCGGGTGGGCGGTTGGGCCCTCCAAAGCACCGTACTGGAATGGTACCCGGTGCTCCGGGCAGGGTCCGGTACGCCCGTACCGAGTGTACCGCCTGCAACCCACCACTGTTGTGATCCAACCGTTTTATGGGGAGTAGATTAGAAAATGTTGGTATACAATACAAACACAATATAGTTAGGCATCACCAACTTGACAATTCCTGGCTGAATGTCTGCAGTGCCAAAGAATGCATAAAATAACCGATCTCTTGTCTTTCTTTCTTTCTTTTCTCATTGGCATTTGCAGGAGCTCTTCTAAGCTCAGAAATGTTTGTCATCCTCATGCTATACCTGTGGCTGGGGATTGGACTTGCCTGTGCCGGCTTTTGTTGCCACCAAATGCTGCTGATCTTGCGAGGGCAAACACGGTACCAGATGAGGAAGGGGATGGCCGCCAAAAGCCAGCCCTGGAAGAAGAATCTGGAGGAGGTCTTTGGGAAGAGATGGCTGGTTGGACTGCTTATTCCTGTGCTCAGTGTGGGAAGTGACTATCACCAGCAGAAGGAGAAGTGACAGCTTCCTTAACACTTAGCAACGTGCAGAGGTGCACGCACACATGTGCATGTACACACATTTGCTGTAGCGAAATTCAGCTCTTGGATATACTTGTCCTTTCCCCACCTTGTAGCCTTGCAATGTATCAGAGAGAGAGAAAAAAAGGCAAAACCATTGAGGCCATGGGGCTAATTCTATGGTTTAAAGGAAGCGGGACTGACCAACTCTAGTACAATTGAAGCTATGGGCAGTCATCTCTGGGTTGCGAAAGATCTTAAGCAACCCCTCCCTTGAGAAGCCAGTTCTCTCCTCCACCTCACCCCGATGGCTGAGTTTCCCCCCACCTTGACTTTTGGGTTTAATTGGGGGAAGAGGAGGAGGAGGAGCAACCTTCTCCTTCAGCTTCTCCAAAGTAGCCTGTATTGTCACGAACAGGCTGTAAGCACAAGCATAGGTTCCTGGGAGATTTACCCAATGTGTTAACTGAAGGTTTTGGTGGCTTAAAATGACCCCAATTAAGAAAGAAGCTGCTTTTTTTGCAACAGGGCTGGTTAAACTCTTAAAAGCAGAAGGAAATACACACACACACACACACACACACACACAAACACAAACACACACAGAGACGAGATCTGGGAAAACAAGTAGAATTTGCTTATGTTCTGAAATGGAAAGCACTTACTGTATTTTGGGACTATAAGACGCACCGGAGTATACGACGTACCATGATTTTGAAGAGGTAAATTTTTTTATAAAGTTTTTGCACTCAGCAAGCCGCCCAAATCCTCTGCACACCTCATTTTTTGCAGGAAAAAAAGGGCATGCAGAGCTTTGAGAGGCTTGTAGAGTGCTCCTGGAGGCTAAGGCCCCCCCAAAATGAGCAAAGATGGCCTGTTTTTACCTCATTTTTGCCCTCCCCAGCCCCCCAAACCCTCTGCACATCCATTTTTGCAAAGGGGGAAGGGTTTCAGTAGGTCAAAAATGCTGTATTCAGTGTATAAGACGCACCCAGATTTTCACCCTATTTTTTGGAGGAAAAAAAGTGCATCTTATACTCTGAAAAATACTGTATTTCTCCCTCTAACTACCTCCGCTCCAATACACAAGAATGGCATTTAATAGCTTTATCATATGCCCTCCCAGGAGAGAAGATACATTCCCACCCTTCCTTTCGAATCTCTACAGCAGGGGTGTCCAGCTGAAGGCCTATGGACCGGATCCGGCATGCAGGATGCTTAGATCTGGCCCATGGGGCTGCCGTGGAAACAGTGAAGGACCAGTCCACGGTGCCTCTGCCAGTGAAAACCCAATCTTTGTGGTCAATCTGGCCATGTCCACTCTGTCCCTCTCCCAAGGTCAAACACAATTCTGATTCGGCCCTCAATGAAATTGAGTTTGATACCCCTGCTCTATAGAATGAGGTATGTTTTTTCAACCACTCTGTCTCCCTGCTCTGCTTGAAATGAATCTAGCTCAAAGTATCACTAGCAGGTATTCTTTGGGGTGGGGTGGGTGTTGTAGGGGATACAGAGGAAAAAATAGATGGGGATATGTAAAGGGAAGGAATGACTCTCTCCCGATGCTTTCAACTCGGAAAAATCGCCATTGAATTCTAGCAAGCCAAAAGATCAGCAAGAGAAAGCAGGACCCGTCATTCTGCATCTGTCACAGAAGTCGTCAAGTGAAATACTCAATTGAATTATTGAGGAGAGAGTAGCAGCCCTCAAAGTAGAACTTTGCAATCAGTCAGTATATCATAATTAATAGGATGAAGACTTTGACCCGTGCCTGGGAGATAAGAACATATTAGGGGCAAACTCAGCCTCACTATCTCATTCCTGCTCTGCATGTCCTCTTAAGCTAAGGTTTATTTCATGGCTTGTTCATAGCCCAGTGATGGCTTTTGGGATGCACCCATTTCCACTCTTCACTAACCAGCAGAAAGGGGCCAGAGGCAAATCTTTCAGCTCCGAGAAGCCAGTTCCTGGGTTTAAACAAGAAATCAAATCAACCTGCTGATTTTTAGCTCATTACACACTCCCATGTTCTCTTTGCTAGGATTCTATAATGGAAAGTGCCTGATTTGTGGTGGTTGTTTTTTTTTAAAAAAAGAACTATCTTCCATATCGTGAAATTTGCAGAAAACTAAAATCCATCACTATTTCAAGAATCGGAATTTTTTCTCCCAAAATCTTTTTATTGTGTCTCTGTGTGTACAGAGAGCCCTGTAACATGTGCAGAGAACATAATTCTTATGAGAAAACACACACACACAAATATAAATGCAGTTGCATTCTCCTATTTATTACAACACAATACTTTGTGTCATTTTTAGGTTTGGGAACAAAAGTATTACAAAAGTATTACAAAACAATGATGATTGAACAAATAACAAAATGTACAATACAGACAATAATGGATGTGGCTTTAAAATATAAACCTATTTAAAGCTTTGTGAAAAAGATTTTTATGATATCAGAAAGATACAACTGCATGTGGTGAGAACAGAGCATGTCACCAAGAGAGAACACCAATGAACAGCACCAAAATTGTTTTATCTTGGACGATGAAGATAGCTGGAGAATGATATGTAGGGACAGGTTGATTTATTTCTGAATTAAGTTTCTTTTTTTTAGCTGCCCTTCTTCTATGGGTCCTGGAGTTCTATGCGGGGAATGCAAAATCCAAAATATGTCCCAAAGTAGTAAAATAAAAGGTTAATATGAAAGTAAAAATCCTACCCTCAATATCCAAGTCTATGTCATCTGGATTCAAAATATTCCCAGATTCAATCTATTCTTTTCCAAACACCTGACCATTATTCAAAGTTAATATTAATCAGCACAAGTAACTTCGCTGTCTTCTTGAAGTATCTGGAAAAATTCTGGGGAGGCAGTAGATGCTTGAGATCTTTTTTTAAATGACATTTTTAATCCAAATGTATTTTTTGGTGGTACCAATACATTAAGAGGAAACAAAAAAGGTAACATAGTCTGAAGAATTGCTTGGATTATAAGAAATCTTAGGAGAAAAAAATAGCTAGTAAGTTAGATAGATAATAGCACATTTAGGGAAAAAAGGCCTTCTAGTAAGACATGCACTTGCATGAAAATATATTTAACTACCTACTTAATAATATGCTGCATTTGCACAACAATAAAGTATTTGGGTTTTTTTGTGTGTTGTATGTTGCCATCTTTCTATGTTGTATTCTAACAAAATGAAATTCAACGTAGAGAAAAGTAATGTCTTACACTTATGCAAGAAAAACCAAAAGTACATATATAGATTGGGTAAAACCAGGCTTAATAGCAGTAACTCTGAGAGGGATCTTGGAGTGTTAGTGGACAACCAATTAAATATGAGCTAACAGTTTGCGGCAGCAGCCAAAATAGCCAATGCAATCCTAAACTGCATTAACAGAGAGATGCAATCAAGATCAAATGAGGTACTAAAACCACTTTATAAAGCCTTGGTAAGGCCACACTTGGAATACTGAATCCAGTTTTGGTCATCACACTATACAAAAGATGCTGAGACTCTAAAAACAGTGCAAAGAGCAACCAAGATTATTAGGGACCAGAGGCTAAAACATAAAATGAACAGTTGCAAGTACTTGGCATGGCTACTCTAGTGAAGAGAAGGACCAGGAGAGACATGATAGCAGTGTTCCAATATTTGAGGAGCTACCACAGAGAGGAAAGGGATCAAGCTATTTTCCAAACCACCCGAAGGCCAGACAAGGAATAATAGTTGGAAACTGAGAGAGATTCAACCTAAAAATAAGGAGAAATTTTCTGACAGTGAGAAAAATCAACCAATGGAACAGCTTCCTTTCAGAAGTTGTGGGAGCTTCATCATTGGAAGCTTTCAATAAGAAACTAGACTGCCATCTCTCAGAAATGGTGTAGGGGCTCCTGTTTGGGCGGGGGGTTATACTAGACGACCTATAAGGTCCCTTCCAACTCTGTTAATCTGTCATCTTTAATGCCTGGAAAATGGGAATGAGGACAGAGTGTTTAGCAATTTTAAATGCTAGAAATAGTTGAAAGGTGATGGCCACCTACAAGGCAGTGGACCTTCTCAATTATAGGCTCTGCATGCCTTTCTCTCCTGACATAAGATATCCCTGTTATTCCTAGCATGCATTTCATGCCCTGCTGTAATCAGCTTAATTTTTAGTGCCAACACTGTGATTGTGGGTTTTATATTTTTTTCTGGTGACATTCTATGGAAGCAAAACTTGGAATTTGAAGAAGCAGGATAGGAAAAGTTAATGGTTCTTTTGAACTTTCGTGATGGAGAAGACTCCTGAGAAAATCATAAACAGTCAAGAAAACAAACCCATGGACCATTGAACAAATCAATCCAGAGTTGTCTCTTGAGCATCAAATGACTAGGCTCAAAAATTTTCCGACTTCAGACACATATTTTGAGGACCTATCTCTCTGGAGAAGTTTCTAATCTTGGGAATGCTGGAAGGAAATAGAAGAGAACAATTACAGTAACAGTGGTTGGTGGCACAATGGTTAGAGTGCAGTACTGCAGGTTACTTCTGCTGGCTACCTGCAATTTGGCAGTTTGAGTCTCACTGGGTCAAGGTTGACTCAGCCTTCCATCCTTCTGAGGTGAAAAATCAAGACCCAGATTGTTGGGGGCAATATGCTGACTCTGTAAACTGCTTAGAGAGGGCTGTAAAGCACTGTGAAGTTGTATATAAGTCTAAATACTATTATTATTATTACTAACAACCTAGGTAGACTCAGTTGTAGTGGCAAAGAGTGCACCATTGGAATACCTGAAAGATCAAGTTAGGGATAGGTAGTTACAGAGAAACTACACTGTATGTGATCATCAAGAGTCAACAATGACTTGATGCCATAGAAAGAATAATCATTTATTAATTGTTCCATTTGTTTTTTTTTAAATAAATGTTTTATTGAAGTGTTTCAGTTTCTGATCCATTCAGGTTCTATGGATGGATTAAAAAATACTAAAACATTTCATTTCATTACACTTGTTATTATAAATATTTAGTGATAAGCTATTAGTAACAATGATTGCTGAAAGGTGCTTTCTTCAACCCTTTTGTTCAGCATCTGTGCTATTTTAGTTGGAGATGTAAAATGAAACTTTCCCCCAGGTCAGATCCAGTCTATGCCACTCTTGGTATCTTTTTTTAATTTCACGAGGCATTTGGCTTGGAATGATCAAAGATTTCTGTAAAGTTTGAATTTTTAATTGCTTCTTAAAAGTGGAAAAAATGCATTAGTATTGAAGGATCTTCTTCCATTCAAGGTTTTCAGAAGAAGTTGGATGACCATTTATGAGCAGCGCTACACTGTGACAGTATTCTTTAACTATTAAATGTTTAAATTAGATTATATATTTATAAAATTAACTCTCTGATTGGATTCAAATTTCACATAGTAGCATCATTGGTTGAATAAATCACAGTTGGTTGCATTTGCATGGGATACCAAGAAAGCCACGAACCATTTCTTACAAGATATAGTGACTCATTCACACATCACATGTACTGTAACTGCATGCAAAGTTATACATGTTGGCATAAAATATCTAAATATAGAGATTAATGGAATCTGAATTGGCAATAACTGATCAGAAATTGGACCTTGGAATCATAATGAACACTTTGATAAAAATTATCCGGCTATTCTGTCAATGGCAAATTTCATGGTTTGGTATTACTAGGAAGAAAACAATAAAAAGACTGCAGTAGTAAGAAAACAATTAAAGACTTTTATATAAAGCTATGATAAGACACACCTGGAGTGTTTTACATGTAAGATTACTACTACTACTACTACTACTACTACTACTACTACTACTACTACCACCACCACCACCACCACCACCACCACCACCACCACCACCACCGTTACTACCACCATATTATTATTATTATTATTGTACAATTGTATCACAGCGGCCAGTTGTTTCCCGGATTTGGCATTGGTTACTAGTCGGGCCCCACCCAGGGGCCTAGGACGTCGTAACGTATTTTTGTAATATGCGTGCAGATCCAAGCAGTGCGGCTTTTTGCATTTGACTCATGGTGATTTTGTCAATTTTTAACTGTTTTAAATGTAATTCCAGTGCTTTTGGAATAGCACCCAGTGTGCCAATTACCACTGGAATTACCACTGCTGGTTTGTGCCATAGTCGTTGAATTTCGATTTTTAAATCCTGGTATTTTGTGATTTTTTCATGTTCCTTCTCGGCGACCCTGCTATCACCTGGTATTGCGATGTCTATGATTGTGACTTTATTTTTCTCAACCAGTGTGATGTCTGGTGTATTATGCACCAGTATTTTGTCGGTTTGTATGCGAAAATCCCACAAGATCTTGACCATCTGATTTTCGGTGACTTTTTCAGGCTGATGTTCCCACCAGTTTGTTGCTGTTTTAATATTATAATTTTTGCACAAATTCCAATGGATCATTTGTGCTACTGAATTGTGCCGCAATTTATAATCAGTCTGCGCGATTTTTTTACAGCAGCTGAGTATGTGATCAACAGTTTCATCAGCTTCTTTGCAAAGTCTGCATTTGGCATCATCAGAGGATTTTTCGATTTTGGCCTTAATGGCATTTGTGCGGATAGCTTGTTCTGGCGCAGCCAGGATTAGTGACTCTGTTTCTTTCTTTAATGTACCTGTTGTTAACCATAACAACATTATTATTATTATTATTATTATTATTATTATTATTATTATACAATTGTATCACAGCGGCCAGTTGTTTCGCCGGATTTGGCATTGGTTACTAGTCGGGCCCCACCCAGGGGCCTAGGACGTCGTAACGTATTTTCGTAATATGCGTGCAGATCCAAGCAGTGCAGCTTTTTGCATTTGACTGATGGTGATTTTGTCAATTTTTAACTGTTTTAAATGTAATTCCAGTGCTTTTGGAATAGCACCCAGTGTGCCAATTACCACTGGAATTACCACTGCTGGTTTGTGCCATAGTCGTTGAATTTCGATTTTTAAGTCCTGGTATTTTGCGATTTTTTCATGTTCCTTCTCGGCGACCCTGCTATCACCTGGTATTGCGATGTCTATGATTGTGACCTTATTTTTCTCAACCAGTGTGATGTCTGGTGTATTATGCGCCAGTATTTTGTCGGTTTGTATACAAAATATTATTATTATTATTATTATTATTATTATTATTATTATTACTACTACTACTACTACTAACTACTACTACTACTACTACTACTACCACTACCACCACTACTATTAATACTACTACTAGACTTACAATAACTTTGTCACTTTGAATGTACACTAATCAGCATAATTAAAATGAAATATCACTGCATACATATGGTACTACTATTACTACTATCACTACCACTACTGCCACCACCACTGCCGCCACCACCACCACCACCACCTACTACTACTACTACTACTACTACTACTACTACTACTACTACTGTTATTACTACAACTACTGCTAAAGTTCTGGTCACTGTTCCTTAAGATTTTTTTAGAGTTAGAAAGGCTAGAAAAAGCAATCTATGTGATTTAGACCTGTAAGAATTTCCTTTTGAGAAAAAGTTGATTGAAATGGATCTAATTTGCATAAATCATCAGAGAGAAGACCGAAAGGAAGAAGGATGTATGATAGAATATATGAAATGCTATATAGGCAAGAGGATGATGGTATAGGCAAGATGGAAAAAGTGTCTCCTCTTTCACAAGGTTAGAAG
Organism: Thamnophis elegans; assembly: GCF_009769535.1. Taxonomy (NCBI): domain Eukaryota; kingdom Metazoa; phylum Chordata; class Lepidosauria; order Squamata; family Natricidae; genus Thamnophis; species Thamnophis elegans. The sequence continues at coordinate 132,692,718 of NC_045541.1, read as the reverse complement.
TTGAGGTCATCCCCTGAAATGAGATGCAAGGAAACTCAGGACTGGCAGAAAGAAACCCCGTTTCACATGATATTTAATCATGCCAAGAAATTGGCTGCTCACAGTAGTGGTAATGGCAGCCAATTTGGAGGATTGTCAAAGGGGCTGAAAAGTTTGGACAATCTAATTTCAAGTTAACATAATCAGTTACTGAAGAAATCTCAGAGTTTGTTGACAGAAAACTGTCTCATAAAGGAAATCATTTAAAATTATTTTGGAAAGGATTGCCTTAGATATTTCCAAACACTGCTATGTGTCAGTCAATACCGTAATGAACTTTAGTATAAAAGGTCAAATGTTTCCTGCATGATAAAGGTGGCCTTTGAGCTGCGATGGCAACTGGGAGCAAGGTTGCCATTGCTGTGGTCATAAAAAGGGGTGTCACATGACTGCATCATTTACTGACAGTAATTCAAACAGTTCCATTTGTTGTAACCCCAAGATACAGATTGTTAAGTGGGAAGTGAAGGGCGTCACAAGGGGGTGAAGGAGGCCTAGCATAGACTGGGTGCAAGTTGAGGGGGACACTGTAGTGCGGAGGGAATGCTGATGTGGGGTGCCTATGTATGACTGTAGGGAGGGCAGGGAAGAAAGGCATTGGTGGGGGGTATGCGTGTTGTGTGACCGTAGGGAGGCCCAGGAAAGGAGGGTGCTGGTGGGTGGGTGCCTGTGTGCAAACACAAGTAGGTTGAGAAAGGAGAGTGTTGTGGGCCGCCAGCAGAGCTGGCAGTAGAGTTGGACAGTGTGGAGGTTGGGGAGGACCATGGGCCGGTCCTGGAGGCTGGGGAAGGCTTGGATGAGGGTTGTGCTTTGGAGGCTGAGACGGAGCCGAGGCTGTCTGACAGTGATCAGGTGCCTACACAGTTAGACAGCAGTGAGGCAGATGAACAGCTGGAGCCTGTTCCCAGTGTGCGCATGCGCAGAGCTGCCAGAAGAAAAGGACAACTCAGAAATCAGGGTCAACTTGGGAGTAGAGTCACAGGTGGAAGGTGATTAGCCCTTCCCATAGGAAATAAAAGAGGAGTGAAAGGGGAGTGGGCTTTTGCAGAACACAATTCATTTGTTTCCGTCATTAGATTCGTTTCAGGAGTGTGAAAATCTGTCCATGAATCTCACAGACTTTGTGCCCAGTCTTTCCTTGCATAGAACATCATTTGGAAAATATTTACATGGCAGATTTCCAAGATAGATAAGGTCTGTAGTCATAATTACTCCTTTGAAAGACTGTTTGCCAGGCCTTGCTGAATGTGAATGAGAGGAATTCACATTCATTTAATAAAAGGGGTTTTGTCGGGACTAGGACTCTACCACGTGCTTTTTGGGGAAGCCTAGGTCAGAACAGAGGGCAGTGGGGGTGAAAACAAACCAAGGAGAAGGAAGGTGTGGTGTATGCAACCAGGTAGAGGGAGACTTACTCGAATGTCGGGTCACCTTCCCTGCTGGCTTCCACATTGACTTTGCTTGCTTGAAGTCAGTAGAGAAGGTCAGCAACAGCAATCACATGATCACAGGACGCTGCAACCAGTTGTAAGTGCAAGCCAGTTGCCAAGTGCTCAAATTCTGTTCTTGTAGCAACAAGGGACCTGCAACAGCTGTAACTTTGAGGACTGGTTCTAAATCCCTTCATTCAGCGCCGTCATAATTTTGAAACAGTCCCTCAATAAATGGTCATAACCCAAGGACTATTTGTAATTCCATGCCTATATATTAGAATTCATTGTGCAAAATGGGACCAGTTTGACCACTGGAATTTTCCCCATCCTTAAAAACAGAGTTCTGTTCCAGGAAGGCAATTTCTATATATAAAAAAATCTCAATATAACTAGCATGTGACAAATGCGCCCTCGTGTGTTGAATCTGAGCTGCATTTTTGCAGTTCTGCATTCGGAACGGATTCTACAGCAGTTCATTTCAGTCAGGCCTCCATTTCAACCTATCGAGAGACACATTTATGAGAACAGGATGATAAAGTAAACAATTTTGCAAGATATTTCCTTGTCAAAATGGATTATATAATACATTCACCTTCCTGAGCAGAATGTAATATACTGAAGATGGAAGGCTACAAATGCCTTGAGCATTTCAAGATGTAATAAATGACATGGAAGTGGGGGGGGGGGAGGTCAGACAGCCACTATCGCATAGTTATTATGATGCTGGGCTAGGAGCATAAAAACCCAGTTTCTAGTTCTGCCTTAGGCAGGGAAGCCAGCTAGGTGACCTTGGGCTATTTCCCTTCAGCTCAAATTATCATCAGATTCTGTCACAAGAATAAAATTCTTCATCAAATCATGTACTTGAGCTTTGCTGTAAGAGAGAGTGCACTGTGGAACAAGGGAATTCTGCAACCACTGGGCCAAATACAAGGTATAACATTGTGTGAGAGAGGTCACTTTGGGGGGAAATCAGCAAGCTCTTCTACAGTTGTTTTGGACTTCAGTTCACAGTAACTCCAGCCATCTTAGTCAACTGAAGTGTGGAAAATGCCATCAAAAACATCTGCTAATAGTTAGAGGACAAAACCAAATTAGTCAGATGTGGTCCTCCCTGAAATTAGTGTAACATATCAATCATGTCTACTGAACCTTGCTCTGATGCAATGGGACTGCAGACTAAATCCACCTAACCACACTATTTTTATCCACCACTTTACAGATGAGGATAAGAAAAGCAGATATAAAAAAGTGTGATACCACACAAAAACTTTATTTTACAGCCTTTTTCCTACATTGTGGTTAGCAGTGAAGTTAATGCCAGAGATATGTTTTAAAGCTCAGCTGTACCAAGGAGTCGAGGGCAGTGATGGCAAACCTTTTGGGCACTGAATGCCGAATAGGGAGTGTGTGTGCTCGTTGGGGCCGCAACCAGAAGAGGAGCTGCCCAGGGAACATGCATGCACCGGAAAATGAACTTCTGGTTTCCGCAAGCTAGTCTTCCAGTTACTGACGGGCATGCTCATGTCGGAAAATGGAAGACAATCTCCCCCAGTTTCTGGCACTGCCATACGCATGAAGGCCAGCTGATCATCATGCACGCATGTGGGCTAGACAGGGGTGGGTTGCTGCTGGCATTATGCTGGTTTAGCATGCAAAAAAAATTTCCGTATTTGCACATAAAAAGGTCTGTGCATGTGCAAAACATTAAAAAATGGGGGAAAAAATACATTTCTGAAAAAAAAATTACATTTCTGCAAAGAAGGTTGTTCTGCGCATGCAGAGCCAAAAATCAAGATAGGAAAACCAGTTCCGGGGCGTGGCAGGCCTGGGTTGCTGCCAGTTCCAACAACCCAGGCCACTAAGTTATTACCAGTTCAGCCGAACCGGTAGGAACCCACCTCTAGCACCAGAAACCCGGAAGAGGAATGGGTGACGCCATGCATAGTAGATGACATGGCTTCGCATGCCACTTCAGGCACGTGTGCCATAGGTTTGCCATCATGGGTCTAGGGTGTGGCAATTTAAGGGGACCTACCAAGGGGTGGGTGTGCAGAAGAGAAAGATGCTCCACTAGAAAATGAACTATGCAGGGTAGGTTGTACCAGGAGCATCCTGGGGAAAATAAGTGCTAAAAATACAAATCTAATATTAGAGACATTTAATATATACATGTACCAGGAGAATCCACAATGGTGTGATCAAAGCACTACTTGGTTTTTGCATTCCATATGATGGACAGGTAAAAACAAGCAGACCTTCAGTCATACTTCTGAGATCACCTTCTTAGCTTGACTTTGGACAAACCCCTATTCCTGACACAACACTCTCAAGTGCTATGAAAAGTTTATTTTCTTCTCTCTTGGCCTCCTGGCTGACTTCAAGCACAAACTAGCTCTCAGGACTCAGGCACGACTTGCTTGAAGCAAAGCTTCCTTCCTTAATCAGAATAAGCCCGTCAAGGAAACAATCACCATGTTCAAAGACTTCCTGGCTTATTCTCAGCCTACGTAAGCAAGAGGATTCTGGTTTCACCAGTGCTTTGCACTCCTATTTTTTCCTCCTTCCCATTTGCTAACTGCTGCCACCCACACCCAAAGTGTTTTCTTTGGGGAGAGTTTCTAGATTTTCTTTTTGCTTTCATCTTTTCAAATGGATGAGATTTTATGCCTGAGCCATATGGCAGCTGCTTGCTCTTCACAGATGTTCTTTTCTTTCCCAGTTAATGCAACAGTTTAGCGGCAGGCAGAGACAGGCAAACAGCACAGAGCAAGGAAAGGAGGAATAGGCCTAATGTTATTTACTCCTTACCCCCCAAAAAAAGGTTACACATTAAAAAAGAAAGAGCAAAAGGCGATTACAAGGAGGGTTTTGACATGCTCTAACACTTAGGTATAGATCCTGGGTCTACTTAAGAAAATGAGCAATCCCACCCCTAACTGAAAACTAAGGATGAACTGAGGCTGCTAAACTGGAAAAAAATGATTAGTGTTCTGACCAAGGCTTCATAAGAGCATGCAGCAAACTCCTTGTCCTGACAAAAGCCCTTTTATTAATTTACTGTGAATTCTGTTCACTCACATCCAGCAGAGTCTTTCAAGGGAGGATTTACAGTCACAGATCTGGCTTGGAGAGCTGAAAGGCCAAACGTGGCAAGGAGTCTCAGAGAGTCATGAACCAATTAAGCGAACTAATTGCCTCCTGCAAACTCCACACCCATTTTGCTCCTCTTTTATTTCATCCGGGATGCCAATTCATCATCCCACCTGTGGCCTTACTCCCAAGTCAGCCCCTGTTCTTTAGCTTTTCCCTTCCTCTGGCAACTCTGCACATGTGCACACTGGGAACAGGCTCCAGCTGTTTGTCTGCCTCACTGATGTCTGCCTCTCAAGACAGCTGATAACTGGCATATGTTTACAAAATAATAAGTATAAGAATAAACATGAGTATGAATGAAATGGGTATGAATAAATGGGGACAGTAGGACAGGAATGGTAGGCGTGATGGTGCCTGGCATGATGGTGCATCATGCCAGTTACAGTAATTTTTTGGTCCTGACAATTTGATTCTCTGTCCCACACACGTGCACAGATGAAATATAAAGGAGAAACTGAAGGGCTTCATGAATTCTAGAGAGAATAAATATTCAGTATTGAGAAAACCTTCAGAAAGTGATTTATCAGAAAAAAACCAAGGTGATACAAAAGATTTAAACAAAATTTATTACTTAGCAGCTTTTCTTGGTATATCATATTTATTCTCCAAACAAAGCTGCAAAATAGGTCAGATAGAAGGAAAGATCGGAATCCAGTAAGATCTAATACATGCTTAAATAATTTTCATTTAAACTAGTGAGACTTTAACCTTGAAGTCATAGAAGACTGAACCCCCAGAGATATGCCCAATCCCTTCTCCGAGGGTCTAATTTTTGCAGCCTAAATCTCCAGATGTACTGTACATTGGGAATGGATTTAATCCACTGTAAATTTGTCATGCCATATATTTATAGCAGAGCATTGATTTCAATCTTGCCACATTCCCTTGAGGCAGAATACTTCTGATGAGCTGTAGCACATCAGAAGTAACAGGGCACACTCTTTTTCTGTTATGCCACTTTCTGCTTTCTCCATCGTTCCAGACCTACCCGACCCAATCTATTGACGTGTGAACACCAACAAGGATATATTTTTGTTTATCCATTCACTCTAATCATTTATTCCTTCCATTCCTCTATGCTGCTTTCTTTTTCAAATAGAAGATGAAAATGGCTTTTTCAAAACAAGCCCAATGTGCACCGATATTATTGTGACTAATGCCATAGAATTGTGATCATTTAAAAAAAAATTATACATAATTCTCTGTTGACATATTTGTGTTCTATCTTCCCTTTAACACATCTTGAAACCAGAGAACAAAACGCAGAGCAAAATAAGATTTCTTCAGTCCTTTAGCAACTTAGCAAAAACAAGATCAGGGTGAGAAACAGAATTTATAAATACGACAAATAAAACTTGAATTCATTCATCTTTTTTCTGTCTCCTTCTTAGTTGGGCTGCAAAGCTACACAGGTCGTCCTCAACTTATGTCTACAATTGAGTCCAAAATTTCTGTTGCTAAGTGAGACAGTTGCTAAGTGAATTTTGTCCCATTTTACAACCTTTCTTGCCACAGTTGTTGTGAACCACTGTAACTGTTAATTTATAACACAGTTGTTAAATGAATCTGAGTTCCCCATTGACTTTGCTCATCAAAAGGTCACAAAAAGTAATCACATGACCCCAGGACACTGCAACCATCATACATATGAACCAGTTGCCATGCATCTGAATTTTGATCCCATGACCATGGGGATGCTGCAATCAATGGTTGTAAGTGTGAAAAACAGTCATAAGTCACTTTTTAAGTGCCGTTGTAACTTTGAACTGTCACTAAACAAACTGTTGTAAGTTGAGGACTGTTGGATTGCAGCAACATATAAGACCCCAGAGAATGAATGAATAAATCAAAATGGTCTTATCAAAATATATGAGGCTTTGGTGTTTCCCATAGCAATTTTAATTGCAATTCTATTTCTTAAGAGATCAGTATTAGTCACTATATATTTTGCATATGCTAAATAAAAAGGTTATTTAGCTTCTTTCTCCAGTCTGAAACTTTTAGTTTCTCCAAAGTCTTTTTTAACTGTTGCTTCCAGATCATCATAAAAATTCCTCAAAAGGCAGATGCGGTGGCCTGATATTCCCATGTTTTTATGGCTATCCATTGTTGTGGTCTGTGCAAACCAAAGCTTCTGAATAATCAGTAAAGCAAGAGGAGAAATCTTTTTTTGAACTGCCCTGCTTTTTCCAATTAGCCATTAACTTTCTTTTTCCCTTGTTGATTGTTATCTTCAGTTTGTGATCCTGCTTATTTAGATTTCATTCCTTACCTTTTCTTTCTTTTTCTCTGAAATTCATTGCTTAGTTAAGGCAGCCTTTCTTTCTTCTCTGTTGCCTTTTGCCTTGCATTTTTGGCTATTTTAATTGTGACATTGGGTAACTGTTTTCCTTCCCTTCTTTCCTTCCTTCCTTCCTTCCTTCCTTTCTTCCTTCCTTCCTTTCTTTCTTTTTTCTTGGATTTTGTTTGCTTCTTTTCTAAGGATGTCATGAATCTCACTCCAGAATTGTCCAGGGACTTTATTTATCAAATTTAATTCATTATTGTACTTCTCTACTTAATCATATGGAATAATATATATGTGAGCTTATATCTTGTTGATCCTACAATTGTATTTCTTTTCTTTAGTCTGGGTTATAATTTTGCAATGAGTTTTTGATCTACACCTCAGTCCATGCCAATGACTGGATAAAATTTTTCTGTATTTGTTCGCATCAGGTTGACGCTAATATTGGTGATGTCTATATGCAGCGTCATCTTTGAGGTTGTTAGGAAGAAGTATTTATTGTAAACCTTGACTTTTCTTGGCAGAACGTTTATAGTCTATCTCTTGAATCCCTTTGAACTTTGAAACCAATTTTCCCCCTGATTCCAGATGTTACTTTCCTTCCAATGTTGGCATTCTAGTCTCTTAGAATGAGTTCTTTTTGCAAGTCATCACACAACTATTCAACTAGCTTCCTCTGCACCTGGGATTGGATCACTGTTCAAATAAGCTTTAAACATAAACTTGACCAGATGGAGCTTTAGCATGTAGTTCTTGAAATAAATGATTCATCCTCTAAACCAGAAAAACTGGGGAGGAATTTGAAGCACGAGAAGAGAGTTATTAAGTTTGCATTTAATCGGTAATAAAAAATGGAAAGGAATAGGGATTTCCTGGAGCTTGCTGAACAAAAATAGAACAATAGAATGTTAGGCTCAGGGTTGACTCTGAAGGTCATGTAGTCTAACCCTCAGCTAATAATCTGGCAATAACTGCTTGTCTCACCAACAGCTACCTAATCTCAGCTGGAATAGATATTTAAACAATATAAAGATTAAATAGCTACATGGCTGTTCTTACTTGCATATTCCTACACTAATCAGGCCACTAAATGCTATGGCCAAGATCCTTTCCAATACTAGGAAGTTCACTACTTTTATTGATTCTCTGCTTCAGCCAGCAGCAGGCACCCTGTAAGTGCAAATTATTCTCCTCCATCATTTACCTTCCCACACCAGTGTCCCAGGTCTCCTTTGTAGAATTGGAGTACAGGTAGTCCTTGACTTACAACAGTTCATTTAGTGACCGGATGTTGCAGAATTTTAAATTGTTGTTTTTTATTTTATTTTTTGTATCCCCTCCCTTTTTTATTGTGAGCCACCCTGAGTCTCTCGGGAATAGGGCGGCATACAAACTCAATAAAACTAAAACTAAACTAAATCGTTCAAAGTTACAATGGCACTGAGAAAAATGACTTATGACCAGTGGTGGGATTCTAAAATGTTAGCAACTGATTCTCTGCCTGGTTGTTGGGTGGGTGTGGCCAATGTGGGTGTGGCCTACTCAGCCTCCTGCATCTCAATGGGGGCGCGGGTGTTTCCACCCTCCCAGGCTCTGGAGGCCTTCTGGAAACCAGAAATGGGCCATGTGGAGATTCCTGGTAGGGGAGGGGTGGGTGGGCTCAGTGGGTCTTTCCAACTACTGGTTCACTCAAACCAATGTGAACTGGCTGAATCCCACCACTGCTTATGACCATTTTTCACACAACCTTTGTAGCTTCCCCATGATCATGTGATCAAAATTCAGCCACTTGGTAACTGGCTCACACTTATGACTGTTGCTGTTTCACAAGGGGTCACATGATCACCTTTTGCAACCTTCTGACAAGCAAAGTTAATGTGGAATACAGATTCACTTAACAACCATGTTACAAAGTTAATCAACTGCAGCGATTCATTTAACAACTGTGGGAAGAAAGGCCATAAAATGGTGCAACGTGCACTTAACAAATGCCTCACTTAACAACAGAAATTTGGGGCTCAATTGTAGGTGCAAGTCGAGGACAATCTGTACTCTCTCTCTCTCTGTGTTGAGAATTAATATGATGAAGAGAAGGTTCAGCTGCAAAAGTGAAGACTACTCATACAACACTGCATATGAGTAACATTTTATTGTATGTTCCGTTCTCTAATGCTATTTTGATGGTTTATGTTTATAGGTTTTTATTGATTGTTTGTGATTTGGGCACTGTTTTAGTTATTGCGAGCTTAAGTCACTGAGGGTTCAACGCCGAAGGTTTGAGGATGAGTAATAAAACAAAAACAACAAGATCTAAAAAGGGGGCAGGGATCACTTACTAGGAGCAACTGAAATTCACAAATTAGTAGTTTCCAAGTTCTGAGAATGTATTTTAGCTAATTTGCTGTGTTGTGACTTCTACTTTCTTATACCATTTCTGTTATCTATTATTTTTCCTGCTTCTGACACCAGGACCATAATAAATGCAGTTGATAATAACTGCACTCTTAATTTAGTTGGCAATTTGCTTTATTTGAATATTTTAAAGTAATGGGATTACGAAGAGCAGCTCTTGTTCGATTGTAAATTTAGACCTCTCATATAAGTCTTATACTGTATTTCAGATCCATCCTTATTATAGTATTTGTAAAAGTAACTGTTTCAGTCATTGCTTTCTTGCCTGCTTATAGATGTCCAGAAGCATCTGTCAAGTCACTGGTGGAGTTAGATTGCTGGATAAAATGGATTTATAGTCAGGTACAGCCGAACCTGTCTTAAGCTGGAAGGACTCTAATGATACAATGGGTTCTTACTGTTATTTTATTTTATTTGGTTTACTTTTTATCTTTAATGGCCACTAGATGTCATCTACATTGTAATTATGGCTGAGTTGGTATATAGGTAAGAACTAGAAGCCGGAAGATGCACAAAGTAAGCAAACATTTGGTGCTCCAATGTTTACTATTACTTAGTCATCGAAGTCATGTGAACAGTATGGTCCCTTTATACTGTATAGGACAGAAAGAACAGCTGCTGTTGTGTTCGTGGACTAAGGTCAACAGCAAATTATTTGGTCTCTCTTGTGAAATGCAAATAGCTTAGCTACAAATTAGATGATTTATTTGCCCTTCTAAAAACAATTTACACACCAAATACAAGGAATAAACAGTAATAAAAACAAAACAAAACAAAAAATCAGTGAACTCCCAACACCAATATTATGGTCAATACAGTTTGTTTGTGTGTGTGTGTGTTTATTTATTTATTTAATTAATTATACATGGGAAGTTTTCACTTAATTAAAAGGAAAGGGTCCTACTGGTATTACTGCTGGTTCAGCACGCAAAAATATTTGCTTGTTCTGCACATGCGCAGAAGCAAAATTCAAGATGGCGCCGTCAACAATAGAATCAGTTTAGATGCGTCGGCGGCCGAGTTACTCTACTTGGACGAACTGCTCCGAACTGGTAGGAACCAACCTCTGGTCCAATCACTTCCAGATCTCAGGATTTAGCTATGGGGCAAGGAAAAATGGTGCTTCCTCTTCTCTTCTTTTCCCTTTCTCTCAATAGCTATTTAAATGCATCTGGCTATTACAAGAATTTTACACTGCTTATTATTTAAAAACCCCAAAGAAAATGTTAAACATAATAATAAAAAATATATGATAAAAACAGAAGAAAAATAAGAAACAACTGTTAGAAAGTACTACTTCAAAGCTATGCATGTAAACAATGCCTGAACTATGTCAGCCTTGGCCATTTCACAAAAGGAAGTCTGGTCAGGTGGAGAGAAAGCCTGTTTATCTGTTCCCACCCATGGTTTTCTGCAAAATATTTCTTGCCATAGCTGCAATGACAGCTTCCAACTAAACCATCCCTAACCATCCTGGTACTCTTGAAACGTGTTAAACGATAACCCCCACAGTGGTGAAATTCAAATTTTTTACTACCGGTTATACAATACAATAGCAGAGTTGGAAGAGACCTTGGAGGTCTTCTAGTCCAATCCCCTGCCTAGGCAGGAAACCCTATACTGTTTCAGACAAATGGCTATCCAACATCTTCTTACTCTGGTTTCTCTTCAGATCGTATAAATCTTTCGCCATTTTCTTAAAGACTTCCAATGTTGGGGCATTCACAACTTCTGGAGGCCAGCTGTTCCACTGATTAATTGTTCTAACTGTCAGGAAATTTCTCCTCAGTTCTAAGTTGCTTCTCTCCTTGATTAGTTTCCACCCATTGCTTCTTGTTCTACCCTCAGGTGCCCTGGAGAATAGTTTGACTCCCTCTTCTTTGTGGCAACCCCTGAGATATTGGAACACTGCTATCATGTCTCCCCCAGTCCTTCTTTTCATTAAACTAGACATACCCAGTTCCTGCAACTGTTCTTCATATGTTTTAGTCTCCAGACCCCTAATCATCTTTGTTGCTCTTCTCTGCACTCTTTCTAGAGTCTCCACATCTTTTTTACATTGTGGCAACCAAAACTGAATGCAGTATTCCAAGTGTGGCCTTACCAAAGCATTATAAAGTGGTATTAACACTTCATGTGATCTTGATTCTATCCGTCTGTTTATGTAGCCTAGAACTGTGTTGGCTTTTTTGGCAGCTGTTGCACGCTGCTAGCTCATATTTAAATGGTTGTCCACTAGGACTCCAAGATCCCTCTCACAGTTACTACTATTGAGCAAGGTACCACCTATACTGTACCTGTGCATTTCATTTTTCTTGTCTAAATGTAGAATCTTACTCTTTTCACCATTGAATTTCATTTCTAATAAAATGAAATTCAATGGTGAAAAGAGTAAGGTTCTACATTTGGGCATGGCTTGGTGGGCATGGCAGGGGAAGGGTACTGCAAAATCTCCATTCCCTCCCCACTCCAGGGGAAGATTACTGCAAAATCCCCATTTCCTCCCAATCAGCTAGGACTCGGGAGACAGAGAATAGATGGGGGCCAGAGATGGTATTTGCCAGTTCTCCAAACTACTCAAAATTTCCGCTACCAGTTCTCCAGAACCTGTCAGAACCTGCTGAATTTTACCCCTGAACCCCCACCATACAGAATGGAAAGGGCTGACATAACTGGAGGGCATCAGTTACAGGAAAGTCTGCGCAGAGCAATGAAGAGGAAATAGGGATATTATGATGACATGACTAACACAAGGAAGCATTTAATATGTGCTTTCATGTTTATTAATGGTGTACTTGTTCTATTCTTTCTGCTTTATACTTGATCCTTAGTGACTTCTGCCATGAGCTTAACCTTGCTTATATCCAATCAAAGATTGTTTTCCAAAAACGCATCTGCCCAGTTGCTTAAATTGGCAAGAAAATCCCTTTGGAAAATCCCCTCCTGCCAAAAGCATTTCCATCTGTGTTTCCCAGGCTGAAGAATGTCCCCCCCCCCCCAAAGGTGAATTTGGTCTCTAATCTCCAGAGTCAGGAAAACTGGATACCACCAAGCTTTTTCACTTTTTATACCACCAAGTTTTTAATCACTAAATTAGTTGGTTTCAGTGGTAAAGGTAAAGGTTTCCCCTGTCTGGTTGTACCTGACTCTAGGGGGGCAATGCTCATCTCCATTTCTTAGCTAAGGGAGTCAATGTTGTCCAAAGTCATTTCCATGATCCTATGCCCTTATGTGTTGAGGATAACATAATTCTGTTACTTTCTCACTGAAGTGGTACCTATTGATCTACTTGCATTTGCATGCTTTCGAATTGCTAGGTTGGGAAGAGCTGAAGCAAGTAACGGGAGCTCACCCTATCGCATGGCGCTAGAGTCAGCCTACAAAACCAGCATCTTTGACCTCTGAATCATTGTGTCCCTTGGTTTCAATGGTACTGAGTTTAATTGTTCTTCTAATTTAATTGCATTTTTTAATGTTTTATATTTGTATTTTTAATTGTTAAAAGCACCTTGATGGTAACACAGCAAGATGGGATATGCATATATAAAGAACTAAATAGATTCATAAATAATGTGTAGAATTGCCAATTTAGGTTTAGAATGGATCAGACAAATAAATGGGACTGTCCACATCTACTGATCCAAACAGTTTACATGGAACAGTAATGTTCATAGGCTGTAGACTTGAGCTCAGCTGTTGAAGAGCAACTTGATTGGTTGGCTTGTGCTTGCGCTCATGTCCAGGTGAGTGGGCAGAGCCTCCCACCACCGCCAATACCAGTTTGGCTGAACCAGGCTGAACCGGCAGCATCTCACCTCTGATACTACTCCAATCATATTTGACTATTAATAACTTACAACCCCTATTCCATAAAGCAAGGTTAAAAATAAACATAAAAAGTAAACTTAGAAACAGCTCACAATTCCATGCCAAGGACAATAAACTCAATTTAAACAAAACCTACATTGCTGGAAGGAAAATTTCATACATAGCTGTCTCTCGGGCATCATAAGCTTTACAAGGCTTTAGAAAGATTTTCATTGCCTTTCTACAGTCTAGTAAGTGTGGGGCCCTATAAATCTCAGAAGGAACTCTGTTACAAACAAGGGACAGCAGTTGAAAATGTCTACCTCTAAAGTCCCCAAGAAACATTGCAATTTGAAGCCAATTGGCACGGTGTGTAGCTCTCATGGTAGAGGCATTATATGGGCAAATTGAAACGTGTCTATAACTACCCGAGTCACTCTATTCAAATCAATTTGTAGTCTCCTAGTGAACTTCAGAGATTAACTATATAGTCTATTGCAATGCACTAGATGGCAGTACCTCCAACTCTAGGAAAAATTATAACTGATCCATAGATGGAGTTGTGCAAAGACCTATTTAACTATGAGTCATGAAAACTTCAATAATGTTCTGGTTTAGAACTGGTGAGCATAACTTTGTCCAAAACTAGAGATGGATTCTCCCGAGAGCTGGATGGCTTATTAACCAAATCCCCCCCCCCCCAATCTTGTTGGGTTAAGCCTAATTCAAAACAGCTTCCAAAAACTGGGAGATTGCATTTGCCTGCTTATAGCTACTGGATACAAGTGAAGCATTAAGAACAAGCAAGTAGATAATGACACTCTCCTATTGAGTGTACTGCCTATGATGAGGTTTGTTTGAATAATATATTTTTCTGTCTTACTTTTCTGTAGAGTCAAACATGCCTGCAGGATCAAAAATGAACAAAAGCAAAATATAGATTTTGATTAAAATAAGTAGTTGTGGGAAAGTTATGAGGATGAAAGCAGGAGTATTTTTAAGGGCCTGTAGTTGGCCAAAAGTTGCCTTACCCAGCTGTTCTATTAGAATTCAACATAGTACAGTAGAGAATGATGCAGTTTAAAGAAATCTTTTCTTATGAAAATGATTTCAGCAGATGAAAAGAAGTTTGAAATTTGCAATTTATTTTGGCTGATAAACACATTCCTGCTTCTCTATGAAAACAATGGGATGGTCATTGCAAGAAAGTAAAATTGTAGCTTGGACATTTTCCACATGATGGCAGCAAAAATCCTTGGAAAAGTAAAAATTACTATCAAAAACCACAGGTGGGGTTGCACGGGAATAGAGCCAAGATGATCAGGCACCAAATGTTTTTGGCTGGAATTTTGAATGTCTCGGATTTCTCCTAGTAAACCTCAGAACTCAGGGGTTGCATTCCAAGCACTTATGAAACATTCAAACTAATCCAGGCTAGAGAATAAGTTAACATTTTTTCAATGCACAGAATTATAGTTCTACACTATAGTGTAGTGTGCAATTGTGAATAGGGAGCAAGAATAAAACTAAAAAGCAACACACAGGTTTTTTTTGGGAGGGGGATATCACTGCCTACAAATGAGAGACAACAGCTTATCACTTAAAGCCAGTTTACTAGCAGGACTTGCATAAGGTTTCTGTTTGTTTCCACTGGGGATTTGATCTATTCTGTTTGGTTTCTTTGACAAGGCCAAATAGATTAGTTTTGGAAAGAGAGACTTGAGTTTGCCTGCAGCACTTCAAATAGCCTTGTGCATGAAAGCATTTAAAAAGAAGTGTATTTAAGGAATTTAGAAGCAGCTGTGTGACTAAAATTAAAATGTATCATTGCTTCTTCTATTGTTTGGTTTGCTTCCTTTGGCAGATTCAAAGCCAGTCTTGAAAGGAGCAAAGTAATGAATTGGTAGAAATCCCAGCTTTGATTTTTACAATCTTGATAAGCTAACTGGATGTTGGGACAGGAATTAGAACAAGTACAGAGTGCATTTTTCTGGTTATATCAAATTGCATCAATTATCCATTCTACTACATTCTTTTCTCTATTAAAGGACTGCATTGTATATATGTAGTCCTCACCACAGACCCTTCATCTCAGCTGAATGCAATTCATGCAATGAGTTGCATTGATCAGTATAGAGAGGACCATCAAACATAGGATAGTGGGTAGAACAGCAATAGGAAAACAAAATTGGAAAAGGATTGCTAGTACTGTTTGTATCATTGAAAGCAGTGGTGGGATTCAATTTTTTTACTACCGGTTCTGTGGGTGTGGCTTGGCGGGCGTGGTGTGGCATGGCTTGGTGAGCATGGCTTTGTGGGCATGGCTTTGTGGGCATGGCAGGGGAAGGATACTGCAAAATCCCCATTTCCTCCCTACTCCTGGGAGAAGGTTATTGCAAAGTCCCCATTCCCTCCCCTCCCCACTAACCTGCTTTCCAGCTCTCTTCTGTTCAGGGCAACAAAAGATCAGCTGGGAGATTGGAGGCAGCAGGGGCGGGGCCAGCCTATTTGCCGGTTCTCCGAATTACTCAAAATTTCTGCTACCGGTTCTCCAGAACCTGTCAGAACTGGCTGAATACCACCTCTGATTGAAAGACTGATCTCTCTATTATAGCACCCGCCATCTGGAACACCATTCTTGGTCCAGAAGACACTTTTGCCCCCCCACCCCCACCCCCACTCTGGCTGTGTTTAAGAACCCCACCTCAAACACGGGGCGGGGGAAGTACTATATATTTGATTGTTTTTTTCATGTCTTTCTTCCAGAGTTAAAGGGGGTGGGCTAAAGTATATATGGCTGTTTTACTGAATGCTGTTATTGTGGAGAATACATTTCTAAATAAAATAATAAAATAAAATAAAATACAGATTTGTTTTTTGCTGAACCAGAGAACTAGATCTAATAAGACTAAATTACAGAAGAGTAGAACTGAGCTAAATATTAAAAAAAATAATTTATTTAGAAGCATAATGGACTCTCTTCTAAGGGTCTTAAAGCAGATGTTGGACACTCTGTCTTTTAAAAATACTTTAATTCTGTAATCGCTAAACTGAGCATAGATTTACCCATAATACTTACTAGAAACATTCCAACATTCTGAAACTATTGTATGAAAAAGCATAAATAATAATGGTATAACTGAAGATTAAAAGGTGAACCATTAATCTAGTTCTCAGAGGATCACTTTCTCCAACTTTTTCCACGTATGTTACATTTCATCCCCCCCCCCCCAAATTTCTAGCCACTAGGAAGTCCCCAAGCTAGGAGTTATGCTAGCTAAGAAATTTGAGAATCAAAGTTCAACAGGAATAGAGAGCATCAGGCTGGGAGAAGATTCTTTCCTACTCTTACTCCCTTAACTAGGATGAAGCCTGATCCTGTAATGTTTATTGAGGTTTCACTGAATTTGATGAGTTTCATGATGCATAGGGTGTATGTGTGTGTGTAGATCAGAAATCAGGAGCAAGTAGGAATGCTATTTGTGACCCATGGGGCAGATGCATCACGCTCGCACCCGGTTTAGTGAAGGGGGGGGAAGTCACAATAGGTCATGTGATGACACCATGGTGGTGTGAGTTTAGCACCCCTGCTATAGGGTTATCGAGAGATATGTAAAAGGACAACAACTACCACATGCATGACCTTGCAACAGTACATCATACATACCTTACAAAATCCTAAGTGGTACTAAAGAAAAGGAAGCAGTGAAACAGAAGCTTCTTTTGCAGAAGAAAGCTTTGGAAAACCAAAGGAAAGATTTAGTCTGGGATTAGCTGACAACTAATCACCAATTGGACATTGTAAATGCCTATCAATGTAATGTGATTCTGAGAATTATTAGCATTTTTTTGGTTCAGTTACAAGATCTTCCACTCACTGGGCTTGTTGATCTTTCCATCATTGGGCCATAGCATTACCTTCAGTGGTGATTCAAATGCTTTGTTTTAGTATAGTATTCATTCCACAGGCAGACAATAATCAAGATGCCTAAACCTGAAATCTGGGTTTGTTCAAGAAATGTATTAAGAATAAGCCTTGTGTCTCACAGTGACTCTCAGTGATGAAATTGGGCATTTCTCATTTTAAACAGAGCAGCAAAGCAAAATATGCAAATTACTGATTATTTGCATAGCCGACTTGAAGTGCTTTGTTTATTATTAAGAGATTTACCCCAGATGACGTGCATCAGATGCTATGAAACAGTAAAAGAAAAGAAAACAAAGGAAGATTCTTAGATAAAGTAGCTAGAATTAAATCCCACCTCAATACTGCAGTTTTAAGCACTCCCACTATATAGCAAGCCTCAATTAAATTCACTTCAAGTAAACAATATACATATAGTCAAGCTATTAAATTGCTGTCCTATAGATAGTTTCTAGCTCTTGACCTCATGTCATTTGGGCTCAGTTTTATTTCAGTTCAGACTTCTGATAAAAAAAAAATCATTTATTTCTTCCCTAGTATGCTCCTGCTTGGGACAGAATGTAAAAAGAACAAAAACAAGATGGAGGGAAAGATGGAAAGGCTGCTCATCCCTACACATTTTGGTTGTGGTTCTCCATCTCTTCCCGTTACACATCTGACAGAACAAAAATTGCCATGTATTCTAGAAGATAAGTCTCTTAAGCCTTCATTGTTTTCTTATGACTAGATTAAAAGGCTATTTTGGTAGCGGAAACATAGCCGTGTTTGAGTTATCCATTACCCTGGGATTGGTCTAGTTCACAGATGCAAGTGGAGAGAGACAGCAAGGACAGCAGAAGGAAATGGGGAAAGAGCTTGCAACAGGAGAGGCAGTGGGGGTAGCAGAAAGGAGAGGCAAAGGAAAAGACAAGGGGATGTTTGGAGTAGAGTTTACAGCTATATTCTATTGTTTTTCCAGAGTTATATGAATACAGATGTTTGAGCAGCGTCATCATCCATGGGAAGGATGCTAAGATGGCAGCCAAAATAAGGTAATAAAAATAAGTGGGGCTTTGATTATAGGATTGTAGTCACCACTTTTAAATATTTTTTTAATGTATATAAATTTTGATTTCTGCCCCAGTCATATTACTGATACAGTGCCACTTTTGTAGACACAGACACTCCTGAGGCTGGGCGGCATAATATTATGCAGGTACTATAGTAGTATGGATATAAAACATAGTCCTATATTTGCAAAAATATGCTTTAAGAGTAGAAAGGAAGAATGTGTATTTTTCAGGTGATAAAACTATGGTCCACAAGAGGTGAAATTATTTTGGGTCCAGTGAAACTGAATGCACAATTTATATGACAAAGAGAAAGAACATAATAGCTAAACAAAGATCAAGCCCCTTGCAATGATGAATCTCAGTGGTTGCAGATTAAAGACAATGAACTGGCATTTCATCTTCAAAATGTCAGTACTCGGAATAGTGTGGTTTTACTAACAGGTGCCCAGGTGCACTACACAGTCTGCTCAAGATATATATGTATTTTCATTCCTTATTAAGTTTTCAAAGGGTTGTTGTCAAGTGGTTACCAATTCATGTGCAAAAAATTCTGTTGCCATGTAACTGTTTATAGTAGGTTTTCTGAATTGTCGGTAGTGTGGAACTTTTTGAATACGTTGGGATTACAACTGCTGGAATATACAGCTAGCAAGACCATGATTAAGAATTCTCAACCTTGAAATCCATTGCACTTGTCTTTGTCTGGATCTCCCTTTGCAGAAAGCATGTCTCTTTATATTTTATAGTAGGAGTTTGCAATCCTTTATATTTCATAGTAGATGTCTACAAGCCTGTGTAGTGAAAACACCTAATTGTTTATGGAACATTATTAGTTTCACAATCTGAAATCAGTATCAAGAGATGAGAGTAAGCCATGACCTCAGTGCAACAAGCATGTCTGAACTGAAGATTGATATATTTAATGCAGTGGGATGGAGGACAATGGCCCAAAGGAGTTCACACTAACAGCTTTAGTTCCTCACATTTTTAGCACTCTGTTGAACTAATACCATAATTAGATGCAACTGGTTCCTGCATATATACCAGATGTACTGTATCATGGTCTCCAGAAATCAGGTAGTATGAGGAAAACTTCATGCTATCTGTTTTTGGTCTGGAGAATCATAGGAGGCTGCTGATTTACTCCAGTTCAAACTATTTGCATATCTGGCCTGATATTAATTAATTTGTGAGTAGCTCTCTAGGATACTTCTGATCACTTGATCCCTTTCTTTTTAATGGGGCATGTTGAACTTAAAACCTTTCATCTGCAGACCATGGATTTTCCCTTCAAGTTATAGTTCCTTGTAGAATTTTGTTTTATGTCCCTGTAAGGGCAGAGGGAATGGACTTGAAAGATAGGAGAAAGAGTTGTTACCAAGGCAACGGTCAGATAAAAGCAGCGCTGACCTACATGGCATTGGTTTCCTAATCTAGTATACCTAGAAAGATTGACAATCCAAAACTCTTAATTTATTGTCTACAAATTTATTGCTGGATCATTTTGGACACAGAATTTGATTTAACACTAAATGCTGAGAGAGAAGGGGCACTTTCACTCATGCTTCCAATTCTAAAGGGTTACTGTTCATATATGTGTACATATTTACAGAAATAGACAATGAAGAATTTAAAGGGTGAAACTAAACAATTGTGGCATATGTATTCAATATCCAAACAAAGTCCACAAGAAATTAATGGACAAGCAAATGTTATTGACACAATGTATGGCTCATTAATAGAACCAACCAAGATGCAGATAGCTATTTTTGGATTATAGATTTATTGGTCTTATATCACTCCATGTCCTTTAGATATGATTTTGTTTATTTCAAAAGTGCCAAATTAGTCCAGTTCTGTTTTGGGTTGGTTCTGCTGATTCTATTGGATTTCTGTCCTGAAATTCTATGATTTCATCATCAAATGCAATGTTTTACGTTCTTGCAATTTGATGCTTAGATACCACCTTTATTACTTGGTTGTTCTGCTGTGCCTTATGAATGCTGCTGTGAATGTTGCTAAGAGAAGAAATTCTCCAGTTTCTATGTCTTGAGATTTCCCATCCAGAAAGGCAGTGATGTGACATCTTTATTTTCTTACTTACTGTTTACATCAGCTAAAAATTGCATTGATGGCTTGGCTATCCTTTTCAGCCCCCATTATGCTCAAAGCTTGAATCTAGCATCCTTAACAAAATATTGTATGGTAGAAAGCAAAATGGCAGCCACCTTCACTACCACTATTGCTAATACACACACACACACACACACAGAGAGAGAGAGAGAGAGAGAGAGAGAGAGAGAGAGGAGAGAGAGAGAGAGAGAGAGAGAGAGAATGAATTAATGAAAAAGAACATTTTCAGAAGGAATTTATCTAAACAATTTTTACTTGAGAACTTTGGCCCAATCAGTGATACTCATATATACCATGCAAAGATTATATAACTATACTATAGTTACTATGACTGGATTATCATAGTAATTATACAATATGAAGTATTGTATAATACTAGTACATTTATCTGTACTAGTTTCTTTCTCTCTTGAGATATGCTGCTTCTCCATTGGAGGTCCATCTAGCATTACTTCAGTTTCAAGCTGTACCTGGCTGAGTGGTTGCATCTGGTCCCATACAAGCTGATTCACCTGAGTAAGTGACTCTTGATGTGCATCTCTTTCCCCCTACCTGCCCTCTGCTATCAGTAAAATGATACATCTCTTTCTTTACAATTTATTTAAATCCTGTTTTCCAGTCATATTCACAGCACTTTTATTCTGCTGAAGGAGATTTGTTGCTTTAACTTTTCTACTTGAAGATGACATTAAAAGCTACCCTACCTCTTTATCTGCAGAATGAGAACATTTCATTTGTATGCTATGTAAGTAAAGCGAGGAGGCTGTCTCTATGCGACAGCTCCCTACCCATCTCTCTAGTTTATATATCTCAGGCAGGAGCGAGAAACACAAAGATTCCATTACATTAAAAAAAAAAAAGCTGATACAATAAAGTAGCTATGGGCATTTTATCCAAGATGTAAAGTTCAGTTTTATAAAACCATTTGTATAAACAGACTTTCTAAAGGACATACATTAAAAGGCAAACATTAGTTAAGAACTCAGCAGGGAAAAAAAAACACCTCATTGCACTAATTACCTGTTGAATTTATTATTCCTCAAACAAAAATCCACCAGCAGCTTCTGACCTTTATTTGAAAGGATTTTGGCAAAGCTCAGAATAAAAAAACAACAACCTCTTATTGTTCTCTTGCTTTGTCTTTGAATAAAAGACTTTTTGGCAAGGTCAGAGAAGTATAAATGTATTGTGTGTCCTCATTTAGAAAGAAGGGACAACATAACCATTGTTTTCCTTGAATTTGCAAACTGCACAACTAAATTACATTTTAGGGCAGACTTTTTTTGGTAAACTGGGATACATATGCATGTTATTATTCTCATTTTTTCAAAGATGAAGTTTTATTTCCCAGTGAAACATGATCAGAGATATCATCTGAAAATAATCTGTAACATTTTAAAGACTAGCACACTTCTCATACAAGCTGTCGTAGATCCCTATGTCTCACAGATGCATATGAAATAATGCATTTGTTAAGTCTTTTAATGTGCTGCAAGTGCCCAATGCAGCCATTACTTTAGGAAGTAGAAGAATTGCTTAAAATTATATCTAATCTTGTCCATAATTTTAGAATACTTTTAAGATAGTTTAGAAATTTCCAATATCAATATATCAAAATAGAATCTGATTAAAATACTGAGGCATAAATCATTGCTCTTATATATTAAATATTACAGACCTATTCACTTAACACAGCTACAAATTTTAAGCTGTCATTGTCTTTAAAAGTCATATATAAAATAACCTCTCTCTCTGTATGTGTATACTGTATAGTGTATTGGTTTCAAACTCAAATCTGTTTTATATGTAGTATTTTACTTATGAGCCTTTATGTTTTGAAAAATAGTATTTAACAGCTGATTTTAAATTTATAATAAACTATAATATGTGATGATATTCCTGAACTCAGGCTAGTGATCAAATGGATCAATTAAATATCACGTGTGACAAAAGTAAACTTGCTTGTTCATTAGTCAATGATAATCCAGAACTACAATTTTAATTATTTGTTAAGATTCTTACAATCAGAGAAATGATCGGCTACATAAATCCAGGCAGTATACAGTAATTTTACCAAAAGAGAAAGGACACGATAAACTTCTGTGAATATAAAACTTTGGAAACAAGAGCTGGGATTTGATAGAATAAAACAACTGACTAGGTACTTACAAAACAGATTTGTAATTGTGCCCTTTCCTAAATGTTCAGTTTGTTATACTTCAATATTTACTAAAAAAAATGTACTAAGATAAAATAATATTGATTGCCATGTTCATTTTTTGATTCATGAGTAACAATTGTAAATGCATTTAGCCTTTGTGTGTATGCATGTGTGAAATAATTTTATTTTCTACTGGATTGCACTATTTTATGTAATTGATTACATTTGACCAGAAATGAATAAACAAGAGGGTACAAGAGGGAAACCTTCTGAAACAAAAACAAGATATAAATGTTTTTAAAAATCCAAGAAACTAACAGATGGGTCTCAAATAAAATCTGTGTGTCAGAACTAGTGATTCTAAACATAGTAAATACAATTCATTGTTTGCTCCATAAATATTAGAATTTATGAACCACTGCTCAACCTTGCTTTTAGTGGGGGGGCTATGGAAAAACTGATAGCTCTCCGGAAAGATAAGAGAAGTGGTTTATCTGGATTCTTTTTAGCCTGGATTCTCACCAAGGGGCAGAAACTGCATTAGTCACACTGCTGGATAATCTGAAGTGGGACCTGAATGGGAGGGGAAATGTGCTCTTCCTTTATCATTGAACCTGATATCTGTCTTGGTCACCTGTATGGGTTTGGAATCCACAGCACTCTTTTACAGTGGTTCCACTTCTTAGATAATTTCAATTGGTGCAGAGGAGAAGATCTCAATGTATGGTGTTATAAGGTTCTCCTATATATCTCTTATTGCTTATCATTTATATCACATTACGTCACAGGGAGTGTCATTTATAGGTTTGTGCTTTGTTGGCACATACCTTGGCTTTTGAAATCTCAGTACAGGTTTGCCATAACATTTGATATTCTGTATTCCTAGCTATGTTTCACAGCTGAATACAACCGCAGCACAAATCTAGACTTCTATCATTCTTACAAGACAATGGACTCAGCATGGGCAAATGACATCTTCAAAGTTCAACGTTCAGCAAAGACTCCCCAGAATAAATCTTTGATATCTGTAGCCAGTCATTATGCTGAAACATCGCTGTTAGTTTATTCAAAGAGGGGTTTTTTTTCTCATTCATTACAATATATTTTAAAAGTCAAATGTAAATATCAGAAAAAGACTGTTCAATGGATAGTGAAATGAAGACATGCCAATGGATGCTTGATGGCAGAAAAAAATGGGATGTAAATAAAATAAAAAATGTTTTATAAAATATGTGAGGAGAAATATTTGGGAAAATATCACCAAAAGCAGAAGCAACCAGGTAAATCATGAGAAATAAAACTATCAATCTGAAATCAGCTTTGATTAGATCAGCTGAGGGTTAAAAAATAATGTGCAAGCTCCCCTGTTTCAAGTGCTTTCCGTGAGCAATCCACAGTGATCAAATAGTCCTTAGTGTCTTCATAGTTGCTGCCCTCATGTCCTGCTTACATGTAACACTACATCTCTATTTTTGAAAAGTGAATATTGGCCTTTGTAGATTTTTGGTTTGAGACAGAAAAGACTTCCTTTTTCCAGGAGATGCACTTGCTGGAGCTGTTTCCTTTCTACAATAAGAAAAGCAAAATGAGCTTATAAAGTAAAATAGATTTATCTTCCAATGTCCATAGTTCACCATCTTTCTTTCCCCTTCTCTTAAATCAATACACATAATGACAGGCTGCATGTAATCCGTGCAGCTCCTAAATTACTTCCTAAATTGGTTAATGTTTTAGAAACATCCTGGATGTTGGGTTGGGTTCCATATTGAAGTTTTGCTGAGGATTTCAGGTAGGGCTCCTGCCTTTTTCATACTCCTTAATTGCTGCTTCTAAGATACTCATCAACAAAAGCAAGCACATGGATGAGAAGAATTCCATTATCACTTTTTAATGTTTCTTATATACAAGGCTGCCTCTTCTTAACACTTCATGGCTGATCATGGGCCATTTGTCAATGTATTTATTCTAAAAAGCTTTATCTCATTCTTCATTTGAATGACCCTAAACACAGCAAGTAAACAATGGTTAATGGAATTTATGATGAGTGGGTAGTAGAACTGTCAATCAAAATAATGTACCTTCTCCTGAGTTCATATTCTGGAAGGAGGAAGAAATTGAGGAAAAAAATGGATTTGAGAGATATGGCTGGATTGGTCTGACAGAAATCAAAGAGCACCTTTATCTCTCAGAATTACAGGCATATGAGTATGTATTTAATACAAGCGTGCTCAAGGATTAACAGGCTATAAATACTTTGCAATATTAAGGGAACCTGTTTACAACACATTTTAAATTATTGAATAAAAGCTAGTATGTTTCCTTATTTAAAAGTGAACAAAATGACTGTGCTGCTCTGTACCTTCCACCCAAGTCACATTATTTTGTACATCAGGGGTGGGGAGTGATGATGACCCTTTTATGAAAAGGGACCCTTGTGAACTTCAACTCCCAGAGTTCTTGAGCCAGCCATCGTTCCCCACCTCTTATGTACATAAAGATCCAAAGGAGAAAAGAATAATAATTTCCAAACCAGAAAAGAGGTTGATGGTAGCAGCAAAGCCAAAAATCTCCAGAGATATCCCTGGGGTCCAGAGTGTACCGTATGCTTTAATTTGGAAGGGAAAAAAGATGATAAGAAAATGGTGCCTTCAGCAGAGAGGATAAGCAACACATAACTCCCAAAATGACAGTGTAACACTCTGAATACAACTCAGCAGTTTTTTTTGTCATGCAACTGATAAAATGTGATCAGAGGATGTGTTCCTTTTGCTCTTCAGGATCACTAAGCACGCTTTCTATCTAGAGAAACAGAAACGAACATCTTACAATTGCTCTCCTTTCAAATGGATAGCTTTATTTATTTGTATTGTTCCTCCAGAAAAGATTCCAGGTGGCTTGCACCCATAAGACATTAAAACCATACAGTGAAACAACCCCCATAAATAACATAACAACCAGTTTGATCAATCACCATCCAAACACCACTGCCTCACATAACAGGAGCAGAGTAATTACTGCCTTGTTGAGGGGAATATATTGATCTTCGGAAAGGCAAGCTGTTCCACAGCTGAGAAGCTCTCAGTATGAATGCCATCCCATTTATATCCTGCAGCAGACCACAAGAAATGGTCCTGGGAGAAGTGAAGACCCAAATTTAAAGGTCTCAATAGATGCATCCAGCATCTTAAACAGGGCCATGGAAACCCTTCAGTTCCTTGGCTAGCACAACAACGATGAGGGGTCACTGGTGCTCTCTGAGCTTGCTTGTTTTCTTGCAGATGTTTCGTTACCAAAACTAGGTAACATCATCAGGCTGCAAGAAAACAAGCAATCTCAGAGAGCACCATGGACCCCTCATTTCAACTCTGAGCTACAAATATTCTCCTTTATTAGTAAAACAATGATGATTGGATAGTGGAACTCATAGTCCAAAAAAGTCTGGAAGACATCTGGCCGGAAAAAGTTGTCATAGTACTGAAAAGCAACAGGTTAGGGCACAATGTAGATAAAATTGGTGAAAGTCAGGCTGAAGTCTGTGGATTTTACTTCTCTCCCCCTCCTCAACAATAATGTAAATGTTCATGAGCAATTTCTAATGGATGCTGAAAAGTCTCTTTCCCTGAAAATAAGACCTCCCGGATAGTAAGCCCAATCGGGCTTTTGAGCTCATGTGCTAAAATAAGTCCTCCCCTGAAAATAAGCCTCCCGGGAAGTATTGCAACACAGCAGCAGCCATGAAGTGATCACACTTACCTCCTGCACCTCAAAAATAATAAGACCTCCCTGAAAATAAAACCAAGCGCTTATTTCGGGGGTCACACGGAAGAACTTATCCTATGGAACGATCTTCCCGTGGAGATCCGGACCCTTACTACCCTTCCGGCCTTCCGCAAAGCGACCAAGACCTGGCTGTTCCGGCAGGTCTGGGGTTGTTGATCTTTCCAGCCCCATCCTAAGCTATGAATGTTGTGGAATTTTAATGTTGTTTTTTTAGTTTTTGTATGTTCCCCCTTCCTTTTTATCTGTAAGCCGCCCTGAGTCTCTCGAGTGGGCAGCATACAAACCCTATAAAATAAATAAATAAATAAATAAACTTGACTTCCTTACTCTACCTATAAAAATATTTTCTTGATATAAAGGAATTTTATTTTCAGAATTTGTCTTTGCCTTTATGAGCCCTTTTTCAGGTACAGACAGCTCACATTTCAAGAAGAACAGGCTTCATTACCTTTCATTTAAACCATGGAGAAAGAATGCTGGAAACTACTGCTTTCAATTGTACACAGGTAATCCTTGACTTTCAACCATTCATTTAGTGATTGTTCAAAGTTACAATGGCACTGAAAAGAGTGACTTACAACCAGTCCTCACACTTATGACCATCACAGCACCCTATGGGCATCTGATCAAACTTT
This sequence comes from Thamnophis elegans, assembly GCF_009769535.1. Taxonomy (NCBI): domain Eukaryota; kingdom Metazoa; phylum Chordata; class Lepidosauria; order Squamata; family Natricidae; genus Thamnophis; species Thamnophis elegans. The sequence continues at coordinate 132,665,898 of NC_045541.1, read as the reverse complement.
ACAGTAGGTACTTGGCAACTGGCAGGAATTTATGATGGTTACAGCATCCTAAGTTCACATGATCACCATTTGTGATCTTCTCAGCTGGCTTCCAACTAGCAAAGTCAATGGGGGAAGCTGGATTCACTTAACACCCATATCATTCATTTAACACCTATGACAAAAAAAAGGTCACAAAATTGGGTGCTATACTTAACAACTGCCTTACTTAGCAATAGAAATTCTGGTCCCAATTCTGGTTGTAAGTCAAGGACTACAGGTTCACATTTCAAAGCAAACATAATGGTTAGTATTCCTGTGTTGTCATTTTAAGGGTTTGTTAAAATTGGCTTTAGTAATAAATTACTCAGGGGGACTTACAGTATTTGCTTTGTGTTTGTTTTCATACCTACACATCCAGCAGTGTCAAAAGTAATGGGCTAAATAAAATAATGGTGTAGATAAGGTAAGTTCCTATGACCCTTAATAAATGCCACTGCCTCTGGTCACCAATTATAGGGGACTAGAGCTGGATTATGACTGAAATACACGACAGCGGGAGAAAATACAGCATTATTTCTAATTGATCAAAGTGTGTTTCAAAATGCCTTTTTGCTTGTTAGTATGATGACTTTCTTTTAACAAATGAAGGTCCTTGCTCTATTCACACAAAATTCAAAGGCAACAGGCAGCAGAATGAATGCAAGGATATGAATAAGCTCCAAATTTCTCTGAACAGGACAGGAACAGTTTTCCAGCATATGTAGAAAGCATGAGCTTATGCATCTTGCTCTTAATTTTATTTATTTTTATTATTCCAATGGTTTCCTCCTTCCTTATATATTGTAACCTTCATTTAGAGTTCTTCATTAGGCTGGTATGTGACATGTCTCCATAGGGTGTTTTTCCTTATTAAGCCTAAGTGGTAACAGCAAAGATAATCTAGAATTATGTTTCAAATTGCATATCAGTACAGTAACAAGCACATACTTCAGCTTGAAAAATTTGTTTTTATGAGGCTTGCCTGTACTACTTTCCAGAGGTGATATTTTAATATACAGTAGCAGGAATTTAATAGTACTGCGTAAAATTATTCCACTCTATTCTGCTTAGAAACAGGGAAGAGTAAGAGCAACAGATTCCCCACGCTACAATATAAATTCATATTTTATGACATACTTTTTAGCCTTAGTCAAGAATTCCATATAACTTTTTTATACAGACACAGGGTATATGGTAGGATACCAGACAGCTGTGCCTAAGTCAGCAGCAGCATTTTTTGCTGATAAGAACAGTAGCAATCTGTTTGGGCACATTTCAGACAGTATAAGGATTTAATAATTATAAATAATGTAGAATTTAAGAACACACTCTTCACTAGTTTCCCATATATGTGGTTCAGCTTTATAACTGGGAGCAATGGAAGCCTTCCTAGGAAAACAACTTACTTTCTTATACTGGTTGCTCCAGAGCTCAATGTGGAAAATGACAGGAATATTCAATACAGATTAATCTGATCTCATAGTGATTTTTTCTTAGCTGTGTAAACTAGTAGGGACTGGCATGGGCTGCCTTATGCATGCTTATAAGACACCAAAGTGGAAACGCTAGTCTATAATATGTCTAAAAAAGCTTTAAAATAACCTTTTTTTATTTCTGCATTTGAATCCTGTGGCTATTACCTTCAAACTTTGCATTTTGTTTTAGTTTAATAAAATAATTACATCCAGAGTGTTCTTGCAAAATGATTTTATGCAATAAATATGTACTTCTTATTAGTCATCTGTTCCACACTGTCCACAGGTGGCCCTTACTTTGTATGGGCATTACAAACCCCAATCATTCATTTATGTGTAGGAAAATAGGCTAGGAAAATGACTTCTGTCTGGGAAAACAATGTGGTTTTTATGAATGTTTCTGGCATTTCTTTTGACTATTTCCTATGCTCCCTATGTTTTTATTTAATTCTGCACATCTTTTACTAAATGAAAGCTATTCCCAAGCTTCTATTCTTCCCTTTTCTAAATAATTAAAAAGATTTTAGTTTTTGGTGGTTATACATATTTCTTGAAAAAAAAATCTACTTCTGGCATCCAGGGAAATAATGATGGGCTGAAGTCAGTTCTGTGACAGTGGAGCAACTGACTATGACAGAATGAGAATCTGGTGAATGCATTAGAACAGGCCAAACTATGGCCCGCGCACGATCACGAGGCTGCCTCACCCACATAGCCCGCCCACCCTTCAGCCGAGCGCAGGACTTACCTTCATGAGCCCTGCGGGCTGGAACTGAAAGGTAAAGCCAACAATTTTGGCCTGCAGAATGCTTCTGGAGGTGTGGGGTGTGTGTGTGAAAAATGGACAAAAACCTGGCAAAAACGGCCTATTTTCCGCCTCCCCTGCCTCCAAAAGATAAAGAGATGGAGATGGAGATGGAGAGAGAGAGAGAGAGAGAGAAAGAGAGAGAGAGAGAGAGAGAGAGAGAGAGAGAGAGAGAGAGAGAGAGAGAGAGAGAGAGAGAGAGAGAGAGATTTCTCAAGCTCCTTGGGGCTGAGAAGAATTGCTGCAAAACTGAGTTTCTTGAAGTGGACCACTAGACTCCTAAACAACTGAAAAAACAATCTAGTAAAAAGAAAAGGCAACAAAAAGACCAACATGCAAACAAAAGCAAATAAAACACCCCCAGGAGCAAAACAAATTAAAGTTTAATTTTTGTGCATTGTTCAATGGACTGTTAAATTGCCCACACACCCAGTCACATGACCACCTAGCCACACCCACCCTGCTGGTCTGCCCCCCCATCAACAGTCTAAGGGACCGTGAATTGGCCTCCTGTTTAAAAAGTTTGAGGACCCCTGGATTAGAACCTTGGGATTTCTCTCTTGAGCAAGGAGAGGAGTATGATTGCTAACAAGCACTCCATTCAGTGGTTCCCTGCAAGGAGGTTGTAAGACAGCAGCTTCTGGCAGGTTTTAGAGTACTGGGAGAGAGGAAAAGCCATTTCTGCTTATACGATGGTTCAAAGCTATTATGGATACAGAGTTCAAATACTTTCTTAATCACATCTGGAAGCTGTTTGTTAATGGATTTTTGGATCTATATCTATAGCTATATATTTATAAAATATATAAAATATATAAAATATATTTTTATTTTTTCCTTGATAAAAGAAGTTTCATGAAAGTTTACAGACTTAAAACATTTTTAAATGAATTTTTTAAAAAGTTATAACATCAATTTTGCATCATGGGCAGATTTGATAAGCAATCCCTATATTTTTTCACTCAACTCATTGTGAATATATTGATTAGAGCAGTGGCCCCTAATCTTTTGGCCCCAGGCACTGGCTTTGTGGAAGACAATTATTCCACTGACCGGGGACGGAGGAATGGTTTCCGTTTCAGTTGCTCACATACTGTATACCTCCAGCTCTGCGGCCCAGTTGCTAACAGACCATGGACCAGTACCGGTCCACGGTCCAGGGGTTGGGGACCCTTGGACAGAGCAGGGGTCACCAACCTTTCGGACTTCAGGGACCACTAAATACATAATTTTAAATCCCGCGGAACACTAAGTGGTTACGTGACTGGGTGGATGTGACCAATTCAATATCACTCACATCAAGGAGCACCTCACCAGCCACTTGCTCCTCCCTCCCAGCCACTCCTCACCTGCACGCCTGGGCTCCTTAGGGCCCCAACAGGAAGCAGTTGTTGGAGCTAAGCAGCCACCACAAGAACGTGTTGGCAAAACAGCTGGCTCAGTTCAAATTGGATTTGAATGAGAAGGAGACTCAGCAGAAGCACCTCACTGCGGACTACAAGCAGAGGCTTTCCAAGCAGAGGGAAGACCTGTGGGAGTGCAAGGCCAGGTACTGACCCCTGGAGGCTCACTGGGCAGAGTTGGTCAGCCAGTTCTAGGCCATGGTGCAGTCCCACTGGAACAAGGCCCTCCAGCTCTTTGTCACCAGCGGCACTTCCGTCCAGCTTTCTCCCAAAGCAGACCCCAAGTCAGAATTTCTCCCTCCCCCACTCCGACCCACACAAAAAGACACCAAAGGTGGAGACTCTGTAGCAACACAAACATTCATTGCACGTATCCGGCTCAGTGGCCCTAGTATGAGGACCCCTGATTTAGTGCAATATAAAAAATAAAAATATTTTTTCTGCGGACAACCAAAATTTACTCACGGACCACCAGTGGTCCACGAACCACCAGTTGGTGACCCCTGGATTAGAGGATGCAGAGCAGTTCCTTGTGGCACCCAACTTCATACCTCTTTTCAAAATAATAAGGAATCACTGATGAGTTCTCTCAAAGTATTATTTTGAGTCAGCTCTTTTTAGAATTTACCTCAGACATGACAATACTGTACATCTTCCTACAGGAATGCAAGCACACTTATGAGCTTAGCAGTGACAGATTCAGGGATGAGTCTCAGGACTTATCTACGTACCCCTGAGTACGTACTTTCTCCCTATCCTTGAGGCAGCAGGAAAGAACATTTCTCTGAAGAACACTGCTCCCTCCCCACAATTCATCTTGCCATACGCCCAGAAGATCAACAGAGTTGCTGCCTTCAAATACCACACAGTTTTCGAAACGCTAATTGACAGACCCCTTTATGATGTGCTCTGGAATCTTTTCAGGTATTAATGTCAGGCTGACTGGTAATTATCTGGATCTTCCTGTTTCAGTTTTAGAAGATAAGAATGATATCTGCTCTTCTACAGTCATCTGGCACTTCACTATTTCTCCCGGAATTAACCAGAGATATTACAAAACGCTTTTGGAAAGGTTATCAGCTAGGTTCCTTCAGTATCCTAAAATGTGATTAATCTTCTTGTAGGCTCATTCATTCAACTTATCAAAGTAAATAGGTATTCCTTGACCATATTTCCATCAGTCTCATGTCTCAGTCTTATTCTTTCGTCCTGTTCTTTACAGTTTCCTGGTGGAATACACACATTTCTGTTAAAATAAGACTTCAGTGGTTCTGCATTTTCTTCGTTATCTACCATTCTTTATTGAGCAGCTTTATACTTATTCTTTTCTTTTTATTCTGAATATATCTAAATAACTGCTTGTTGTTATTCTTAGCATTGTCAATAAATTCAGTTCATTCTAAGCTCTCATTTTCTTGACACTGACAAGATCATTCCAGGCTACCGCTTTGTACTTTTCCATTGTGACTGGTCTTTCTTTCGATTCCCTGCATGTGTCCTTTGCTGTTGTCCTATTCGGACAGCTATTTACTAATCTTTATATAAATAAATATATAAATAAATGTCCATGACCCATATATTACTGTGATATTTACAAATATTTCTGTGATGTGTGTATATAAGGAAAAAATCACTGTATATCTCACTAATTCTAGATCTAATTTAATAAAATAAAATGACATAAATCAGATGTCAAATCAATCTACCAAGAGCACTCCAGAATATATTAGTAAATCCTGATTTGTGTTTTAAACAGCCATGTCCTGAAATATCTTCTAAAATAAATACCCTCCACAATAATTTTAGAGGCGCCCCCAATTTCTGTGCTCCAAAGGTTTTGAATCACTGATGTCCATTAACCATAGCATAGCCATATCCTGATAGATGATGGAATGGAATGTATCATCCTCTCAAATTGGCAACAGGTTCTGGGATATTGATGTGCCCACATGCTGTAATTCTATGTCAGGTAGAAAGGGATTACTTCTCAATATAAAAATGTTCCCTGAAGATATATATAGATGGTCTCTTGTGACGAGCCTAATGACAGAGAGTGGAAGTGTGACCTTCCTCCCATACTTGGGCATACCAGGGGTTGTGACTTTAAGTATATACCTCCCACCCTGGCTGGCTGATAAGGAGTCGTTCTCTGTAGCTCAAATGGTTAACTCCCTGCCTGGGAGGCAATAGAGCACAGGTTCGATTCCCAAACTTGGGTATGGCTAGCTGATGAGAGCTAAATAGCTTGAAATAGATCTATACTAGTCTCCCTTTATTTATTTATCAGCATAAATATAACAAATATAACAAAAAAGGCAACAGTAAAAAATATTGGGTTTCTGTCTGGATGGTCTCTTGTGACGAGCCTAATGACAGAGAGTGGAAGTGTGACCTTCCTCCCATACTTGGGCATACCAGGGGTTGTGACTTTAAGTATATACCTCCCACCCTGGCTGGCTGATAAGGAGTCGTTCTCTGTAGCTCTAATGGTTAACTCCCTGCCTGGGAGGCAATAGAGCACAGGTTCGATTCCCAAACTTAGGTATGGCTAGCTGATGAGAGCTAAATAGCTTGAAATAGATCTATACTAGTCTCCCTTTATTTATTTATCAGCATAAATATAACATATATATATATATATATATATATATATATATATATATATATATATATATATATATATATATATATATATATATATATATATATATATATCAAAAGCCATCAGTGGCTTTTGAATATCTCTGCTAATGGATAGCCTATCTAACCTTGCTTCTATACTGTAAACATTTTAAAAATAGTTATGTGTTAATAATCATTGATGAAGTTTCCTTCCATGATCTTGGAACATAGTTATTTTTTTGTCCTTGCCATTTAGAAAGCTATGCTAGCCTGCTAAATGGAACCAAATAATGTGGGGAAAAGTTGCCAGGAGAATGTCAAAGTTGGATTGTTCCAAGAAAAAGAGTAGAGAAAGCAGAGATTCACTTTGTGGCACTGAATCCATCAGTGATGGATAACCTTTTTTGGCTCCTGTGTCAAAAGCGGGGGGAGTGCAGGGGGGGGTCATGTGCAGGCGTGCCACACTCATAATGCTATGAGCGCGACCCCAGTGCGCATGCGAGCGCGACCAGCACTTCCCCCTGCTTTTGGCATGCTTTCTTCACTCTCCCCAGGCTCCAGAGGCTTTCTAAGAGCCTGGGGACGGCAAAAACAGCCTCCCTGTTTCCCCCACCCCCAGAGGGTGAAAAACGGTCCTACGGGGAACCTGGAAGTTTGGAAATGGTGATTTCTGGTTTACTTGTGAGGGCGTTATTTGGCCTCCGGAGCCTTCAAGGAAGCCTCCTGAAGATTCCGGAAGGGTCTGGAAAGTGAAAAACGGCCCTACAAGCAAACTAGAAGTATATCCCTAAACTTTGGGTTTGCCCGTAGGGCCTGTTTCTCGTGCTCCGGAGGCTTCAAGGAAGCCTCCGGAGGGCAAAAAACTGCCTCAAAAGAAGGTCGAAGTCAGCTGCACGCTGGAACTGACAGGACAACACCTTGTGTCCTCTAAAAAAATGGCTCCGCATGCCACCTCTGGCACGCATGCCATAGGTTCACCATCACAGGCCTAGATCCATTACAAGTAGTCCTCAGCTTACAACAGTTCATTTAGTGACTTTTGAAGTTACAATGGCACTAAAAACTGCTTTATGACTATTTTTCACAGTTACGACCATTGATCTCCAACAGCGGTGGTATTCAGCAAGTTCTGACCGGTTCTGGATAACTGGTAGCAGAAATTTTGAATAGTTTGGAGAACCGGTAAATATCACCTCTGACTGGCCCCTCCCCCATCTATTCTTTGCCTCCCTAGTCCCAGCTGATCTGGAGGAAATGGAGATTTTGCACTAACTTTCCCCTGGAGTGGGGAGGGAATGGAGATTTTACAGTATCCTTCCACTGCCACATCCACCAAGCCATGCTGTTAGTAAAAAAATTTGAATTCCATCACTGATTTCCATGATCATGTGATCAAAATTCATATGCTTGGCAACTGACTGTGTTGACAGTTGCAGTGTCCCAGGGTCATGTGAACCTCTTTTACAACGTTCTGACAGGCAAATTCAATAGGGAAGCCAGATTTATTTAACAACCATGTTACCAACTTAACAATTGCAATGATTGACTTAACAACTGTGGCAACAAAAGTCGCAAAATGGGGCAAAATTTATTTAACAACTATCTTACTTAGCAACAGAAATTTGGGGCTCAATTGTGGTTGTAAGTCAAGGACTGCATAGGAATGAAGGTCAAACAAAGAGGATGAGAGAAAGAAGAGAGAATTCTGGGAGTTGAAGTCCAAATGTCTTAAAGTTGCTAAGTTTGAGAAACACTGCTGAAGAGTGTGCTGATTAGAAAGTCAAGATGGATAGGTATGAAAATAATCTGAGCATAGCAGAGCTAGGTTTCCCACTCAAATATTAGTTCTACAAATCACAAACTATTCAGTTGTTTGTGAGATTATTTCTGCCGTTCCTTTTCAAAGCAAATCCAAAATATGCAAGTGATACATCCCAGATTATCTAAGCAACAGATCTAATGACTTCTGGGCTCTTTTTAAAAAAAATTCTGTATCATTCTTGTTTCACATATATGTGTGTACGTGTGTGTGTGTGTGTCTGTGTGTGTGAGTGTGTGTGAGAGAGTGAGTGTGTGTGTGTGAGTGTTCTTTTAGAATGAAACAAAATCATTTAAAAACTATTGGTATATATTTTTCTAATAACATCTGGAATAGAAAGCAAATGGCCCCTTGGGAAATGCCCCAATCATGTGAGATATTATATACAGACAATTTTGGTTTTTAACCTTTATTTTTTCCTCTCCCCCTCTTCTGACCTATAAAATAATATTTAAATAAATACTTCAAAGTCTGCATTTATCTTCCTACCTCTCTTTCCAGGTGAACGAGTTCACCTTAGCAAATTTCTAAAAGAAACCTTGCACAGTTACATTAATACTGTCTAAAATAGTGTGTTTGCCCCCCCCCCTTCCTTGGAAGAGTTTTTGAATAATCAGGAAATTCCAGGGAGACAGATTATAAAGAGCAGGCCACAATTGTCATGGAAACCATAGGCAGGGATCCAGAAATCAGGTAACAAAATTACAGTTGAATACAAGCAGCTTCACAAAATCTGAATTGATTGGGAGGGGTGTGTGTATATTTTCTTTTTTTCAAAAGAAACCAAAAAGACTATGCAATTATGAGGAAATGTCTCTTTTGATTCAGCTTGTTGGCCTGAAGAGGAAAGCTTTGAAAGTGAATCTTTCTTTTAGAGTATTGAAATTGCTTTCTCAATTATTGTAGCTAGTATTAATCTTCATATATCCATGTCTCCAATGAAAACTGTAGCAATTTTATGCTCTTGAACACTATTATTTTGCCCTTAAAATTGATTTCAAGAACATTACTCCATGGGAAACTGTGTGTGAACTCTCAGCTTCCTCCTCTTCCTCCTCCCTGTTCTATCTTTGAAGTAGTTCCTTATAAGTAATGGACTTGAAAAAGAAGATAGTTGAATGTGATAGTTGAAGGTCGACAGTTCAGCGGTTTGAAACCCTAGCACGGCGCAATAGAGTGAGCTCCCGTTACTTGTCCCAGCTTCTGCCAACCTAGCAGTTCGAAAGCATGTAAACATGCAAGTAGAAAAATAGGAACCACCTTTGGTGGGAAGATAACAGCGTTCTGTGCACCTTTGGCATTTAGTCATGCTGGCCACATGACCACGGAGACGTCTTTGGACAGCGCTGGCTCTTAGGCTTTGAAATAGAGATGAGCACCTACAGTCGGGGATGACTAGCATATATGTGTGAGGGGAACCTTTACCTTTATTTTGTCCTTGGAAATCAGATCCTCTCCCCCCCCCAAAAAAAAACAAATTGAGTGTACAGTATTAAACAGTGATGAGGAGCTAGAGAAAATTTACTTCTGATCATCTTCACTGCAACAAGAGCACAATAAAGTATTTGCTTTTGGTTAATCAAAAATTGCCATTCCATCTGTTCTGAAGATATCCTTGGATTACGATTTTCAGAATTCTCTGTTTTAGTTCAGCTGGTTGCCGAGAAATTTGGGTAAATTATAGGCCCAACATACCTGGAGAGAAATCAGGTAGAGAAAGGAAGTTGAATGGGGTAATTCAGAGATGACATTCTTCCGGTTCGCCCCTGTTCAGGTAAACCAGTAGTGGCGGTGGCAGGAGGCTCCGCCCACCTGCCCAGATGTCATCACAGATGCTCTGCGCATACACAGTTCTGAACTGGTAGCGAAGATGATAGCATTTCACGCCTGGGGTAATTTCATTGAGACTATTTGAAAAGACATGAACAATACAATTGAATCAGAGTTGAACCCATTTGAGATAAAACTTATTTCTATTCTTAAATTATAATTTTTTTAAAAAAAGAATAATTTAATGCCAAAATATATTTTAAACTGTATCTCCAGCAATGTCAGAACGGGAACAAATTCACAGGGTCCAAGTAATCAAAAGATCAGCAGGGTTTATTAAAGTTCATGAATTAATTAGAGGAGAGCAGTGTCTTGTTTGCTTCTGTATATACCAGCACTTATTAATGGCAGATCTAGAATTGTATTTAAACTGTTATAATCTTTTGACTTCCTATTTATGGCCTCTGTCAGTTTATGACATGGACTCTAACATGTGCATATAGGGTAGTATTCTTATTTTATAGGATGTAAGGAGGCTGTTTGCAACTGCTGATATGGATAGGATATGTCTTAATATTGCCTTTCTTCCTGCCTGCTGCTGTTACACCCTCTTTTTTCTGTGACTTGTGCAAGGCCTTGCCCAATTCAGTAGCACTGAATTTGCTGCTTCAGGCAAGAAAAGGAAATTGGTACTTTTGATTTTTCTTGATTTTAAATTGTGTTCCTTAGAACTCAGGCCAGAATATTCCCAAATACATTATTTTTGTAGAAATTTAATTACCATATGTGAAAGGTGCTCTGGATTATTTGAGAATTATTCCTATATAAACATATACAAAATTATGCCAACATGGTTTTTTTTGTGTTAACATATTCCTTGCTATGATTTCTGAATAGGATGTTCCAATAATATGCAATACGCAATATTTTTTAATTATTCAGTCTATACCAATATAAAATATCCATTAGATTTTTAAGATGCTTCAGGAATGATTTTTGATCTTCACAAAAGACTATAGAATACATTTTTAAAAAGCAATCACAAAATAAAAACCCTAATATTTACCCATCCTTTCTTTCAGTTTGTAGAATTAGGAATGTCTCATTTAATTCCCAGGCAATTATTTTATTTTATTCCTGATTCCACAGTTACAGTGTGTTCTAGTAGTATTGAAAAATGTTACCTTTGGGTAATGAAATGTCTGCAAGGAAACAAATAAGCTCAAGAGAATACCAAGAACTCCTCAGCATTGAAAAAATGTCCAGGTTCCTCCCAGTGAAAACATATTCATTTAGAAATTCACATAATAAAGAATAGTTATTCAAATAGTAATGAACAGTGAAGTGTGGGAAGTACAATGTTCTGTTGAATTGTCCACACATAATTCCTGGGAAACAAAGAAGACAAAACATGCATATTCCAGATGGTTATAAACCAAGCATTACATATACCGTACATCTTGTACATACATCCATATACATATACAAGTAGACTATTTTTAGGACTGAGGGAGGATTGTAAAGTATGATTGAGAACCACTTTGGTCTAGAGGTAAAAGTACCAGACTAGAAAGCAAGAGATTGTGAGTTCAAGTGCGTCTTAGCCATGAAAGCCAGCTGTGTCTTTGAGTCAGTCACTCTCTCTCAGCCCAAGCCCCCCACAAAGTTTGTTGTTGGGGGGGGGGAGGGGGAGGAAGATGTGTTGGATATGTTTGACACTTTCAGTTATTTTTAAAAATAGTAAAGGTAGGGTACAAGCGCGCACTCCCTTTTCAGTGCCGAACGTATTGATGGGGGTGTCCAGAAGTGTGTTTTGGGTATGTGAGAAGGTGTGATCAGCTCCCTTTCCTCTCTGATCAATTTTTGATTGAAAAGTACAGGTAGTCCTTGACTTATGACCACAGTTGAGCCCAAAATTTTGGTTGCTAAATGACACATTTGTTAAGTGAATTTTGCCCCTTTTTATGACCTTTCTTGCCACAGTTAAGTAAATCACTGCAGTTATGTTAATGGTTAAGTGAATAAGTGAATCTGGCTTGCCCATTGAGGTTGTCAAAGGTCACAAAAAGTGATCATATGACCCTGGGATACTGCAATCATTGTAAATATAAATTAGTTGCCAAGCATCTGAACTTTGATCATGTGACCATGGGGATGCTGCAACGGACATGTGAAAAAACGTCATGTCACATTTTTCAGTGCCATTGTAACTTTGAACCATCACTAAACGAACTGTCATAAATTGAAGACTACCTGTACTGCCACAGGAAGGCAGGGCATTGGGTTAAAGAAGAGTTTCTCAACCTTAGTAACTTTTAAAACTTGTGGCTTTCAACTCCCAGAATTCCCTAGCCAGTGATGGCTAACCTTTTTGTTGTGTGGCAAAAATGTGTCCGCACCCACACCCATAATGTAATCCATGTGCGACCCCCCCAGTGCGCCCCGCCACTGTGCATGTGCACATGACCTCCCCGCCTCCCCCACAAATGTGACTTCCCCACACCCTGTTTAGGGCCTAGCAGACCTTCCTGCAGCCTCCTGGGACCAAAAACATGGCACAGGGGAGGGGACGCCACACCCCTCCCCCCATGGAGTGTTTTGGGCCTAGCAAGCCTCCCTGACATCTCCTGGGACCAAAAACGGGATGCAGGGGGTGCACTGCACCCCTAACCCCTGCACATGGACATGCAATCCCCCCCATGCATACACATGTGTTTCCCACATGCGCCCCGCCCCTACCACCACGCATGTGCGGTAGAGACCTGAAAATATGCTCGCCAGCATGGTGGAGTTGAGCTGGGACGCAGGCTTGCATGCCTGCAGAGGGCTCCCCATATCATCTGTGGCGCACATGCCATAGTTTTGTCATCACAGCTCTAGCCAGTATGCTAGATGGGAAATTCTGGGGAGGGGAGGGAAAAAAACACAGATAATGATTGAATAAATAATAACCCAACTTATAATGGTAGAAGTATCTTGTTATTATATTACATAGCTTTCAACTGCTTGGAATCCTCCTAACCTGGGATTTTGACTGATTTACAGCCAGACTTTCAAAAGTCATTAGGATCGATTTTCCCAATGCTTGCAAGCTCTCCACGTGCTCAGAGAAGCCAGTCAATAAAGTGAAATCAGATGCAGCAAGAACGGGTTGGGCTGGCCCGAATGAGGCGGGAGGGGGAACTCCCCCCCCCTTCCTCCTTTGCACCAGACAAGGACAAAAAACGGAGCCAAGGCCTTCCCTTCCCCTGCAGCCAATGCTGGCAGGGGAGATTTGCTGAAGAAATTCCTCTGGCACTTTCCCAGTCGCTTCATTCCTGCCATTCAAGGGTTAACTTTGTAAAAACAGATTTTTATTTCACCACCGGAGGCAGAAAGGGGGGAGAGGGAATGTGAGAGAGAGAGGAGAGGGGGGGGGGGAATCCAGCACAGCGGCGAGGCAGCAGATCACAAGGCCATTCTGCTAGCCTCCGTCGCCATGGCAACAGCAGCGGCATTTATCAGTTCCTTATGAGAGCAGGCACAGCAAATCTGCATCGCACATGGCAGCCTTCCAGCCTTTCAAATGAAAGAGCCCTTTGGACGGCGGCCAAGTGGGGAAGGCGCAGAGCTGTCAGGCCTACTTAATGCCGGAGCTCTGGGCCGGGGAGCCCTCGGCTTCCCAGAGTCCTTTGCTTCCGCGACGGGCAGGCTGCCAACTCCCGAGCGGAAGCGAACGAAGAGGAGAAGCCAACGACCCCCCAACTTTGCTATTCATTGCTGTACCCTGAAAATTATCCGCGCGCACAAATGCAAGCACCGCCTCAATCCTTGCGCTGCTGGTAGAGATTTGCCGGGGAGGGGGAATAATGCTGGGGAAGGGTCATTTAGCAATAATTCCAATCAGTTCCTCCTTTACGCAGAGTATATATACTTTTATAATAGAGAAATCGGTATGGAGCACACGAAATATATACACGATGTAAAGGGATACATGGCAATTTAGTACATTAGATGCAAAGGGATGCATGCCAAATTAATGGCTATTGGCATTTAGCAATATCCTTTGCATGTTCTCGCTGATGATGTGTTTGTTGAATTGAAAATGAGGGTTCGCTCCAGTTCAAAGGGGTTGAGTTAGAAATGTGTATAGTTGAGAAAGGGCGAAGGCGGGTATTTTCATGTGTTCTTGCTCTTCTCAGGATGATCAAATTTTGAGTAGATAAATACCAGTAACCTTCCCCCGTCATGCCCACCAAGCCACATCCACAGAACTGGTAGTAAAAAAATTAAATTCCACCACTGCTTATGGTATGTGTGAATTGCTATTCTTTGGGGTTGCAATATAATGGTTATGTGTAGTTTTGTGTAAGGTTGAGTTAAACCTGTGAAGCAATCTTTAAAAATTCACCACCACCACAGATCCCCTTTGGTTTCAGTATATTACTTTTTTCAGCTGCATTCCCTGCACCCCCATTTTGCTTGACTGCCTGCCTGAGTTCTGTAAAATATTAGATCGTACACTTGGTGACTGAACGGGTTAATAATAAAATAGAAATGATCCTCAAAAAGGGCATTAAGTTTCTGCTTGTCTAAAAATGGCAGGATATTAGAATTAGAGGGCATCTGGGGTCATCAATATTGTACAAATATATGTCCTGTACCACAGATGCAATAGTGGCAAATTTTAAAGAATTTATTGACAAATTGTAGGTGGTGCTAAATGCAGCATCTAAAAGGCCACAGTACTATAGTTGTGCAGTACTTCAGCTTCAAAGGCAGAAAAATGCATTGGAGCCCATGAAAAGCAGTCAAATCAGTGGTGGGTTCCAGATCACGTTGCAACCGGTACAGTGCAACGGGCCCGGTGTCCACCATGTGCATGCACGTAGCACATGCCTGCGTACTTAACGCTCCAGCTGCTCGGCAGAGCGTCAGGCAGGCGCCATACGCTACGTGCGCGAAAGCCCTGATCAGCTCAAATACTGCAAAGGAGAGCAGGCGGGCGGGTCCTCCAGAGCACTGTACTGGAATGGTACCTGGTGCTCCCAGCAGGCACCGGTACGCCCGTACCAGGGCGTTCTGGCACATACCGGTCATATCCCACCACTGACTCAAATAGCACTTTTCTACAATCACGGATAGTCACAGGAAGGGGATAAGGAAAGGAAAATAACAAAACATGTTACTATGTTAAGATTTAATTCTGCCACTGAAACACAAGCAATGAAAATGTGCTGTGAGATACTGATACTGATGTTGTCATTTATGTGTTGTTAAATGTGGATACCTGTGTCTACAACCCTTTAAAACAGTGTATCTTTCACTTAGATTGTGTGGCTGTCCTACATATTCACTCACACTCATACAACATGATTGTGGCAACAGATACATTTTGCAACAGATACAATAGAATTGTAAAAAACAACAACAACAATGAATAAAGTAGATAGATGGTATCAGGGAGATCCACTGGCATTTTCTTAGAAAAGCTATAGGCTGCTACTAGGTTAAAATATCCTATACAGCTGGCAATAGTTGGGACTAACTTGGTTAACTAAACATTTAAAAAGATCTATTCCAGTCTGAACGAAATTGTAGTCATTCAGTGGTTTCAGTTACTTTTTAGTTACTTTTTTTTTGGTTACGGTCTTTTTCTGGGATGTTTTTGACTTCACTGAATTTTCTGGAAATCTGCCTTTTAAGTCCTAACTGTCCAATTTAGTTTAGCCCACATAAGTTAAGGCCATATCTATTCAGACTAAAGTCTATAAAATATTTTAAAAGTTGATGCAGTAAAGGAGAAAATAATAATTGATAGTTACTAAAAAATATTTCTCACATAACGAAGTATAGCATGACTTTCTAAAAGGTAAATGAATGAGCATCTAGCAAAATTTGCTTTATAATTTGGACACCACAATAATGTGGTCAGATGCTGTATTAAGCTGGAATGAAACGTCCTTGAAGGAATGGCGGAAGTCTTCGAGGACAAATGGCGGAAGTCTTCGAGGACTTATTTTTAAGCATAATTGCTTTTTTAATTCAAAGCAGCTCCTGCCAGGCATTTCTCTTGTCTCTCTAAAACATCTCTTAAAAGGGAAGCTATGTAAATGATGGAGCAAAAATATATGAGCAACAGATATTCTTCCATATTTTATGGTACTCTAGGATGGAAGTCCTTGGATAGTATTATATATATACATAGAACCCTAGGTTTTCATTAATGAAAACAGGACCTTTTTAAAAAATGGGGAAGAAAATTTATCAAGTATTGTAAATGTCATTGATGAATGTTCCTCTGTAGGGTGTACAGTATATAGCAGGGGTCACCAACCTTTTGATTCTCAGGGACCGCTAAATTCATAATTTATATGACTAATATGATCTGCCAAATGGCTGGCTGGATGGGTGTGGCTAGGTGGTCATGTGACTGGATGGGCATGGCCAACTTGATGGCACTCATGTTGAGGGGTGCCTTGCTGGCCTCTACTCACCCCTCCCCTCCCAGCCACTCCTCACCTGCCTGCCCGGGCTCCTTAGGGCCCCAACAGGAAGCAGTTGTTGGAGCTAAGCAGCCACCGCGAGAGTTGACAAAATAGCTGACTCAGTTCAAATTGGATCTGACTGAGAAGGAGGCTCAGCAGAAGCACCTCACTGAGGACTACAAGCATAGATTTTCAAGCAGAGGAAAGACCTGTGGGAGTGCAAGACCAGATACTGACCCCTGGAGGCTCACTGGGCAGAGTTGGTCAGCCAGTTCCAGGCCACGATGCAGTCCCACTGGAACAAAGGCTCTTTGCCACCAGCTGTGCTTCCCTCCAGCCTTCGCCCAAAGTCCCGCACCAGGAGGCTGAAGCAGACCCCAAGTCAGAATTTCTGCCCTCCTCCGACCCGCACAAAAAGACCCCAAAGGGGGCAAGTCTGCAGCAACATAATTGTTCATTGCACGTATCTGGCCCAAGGGATGTAGTTCGAGGACCCCTGATTTAGTGCAATATAAAAAATGCAAATAATTTTTCTGCAGACCACCAAAACTTTATCTCGGACCACCAGTGGTCTACGGACCACCAGCTGTTGACTGCTGGTATATAGCATAGGAGGAGGAAGTGGAAGGGAGTTTGGTACAAGACAAAAACAGAACACTGTGGCTACTTGGGTGAAATGTAGAATTCTGCTGTCATAACTAGGATCAACACACAGAAAGAACTCATGTGATTAAGTGTGGAGCAAAAAACAGATCCAGATTCAGGTCCACCATTAGCCATGAAATCTCGCTTATGGCCAATAACACTTACTGGGTTGGTAGATAAGGGAAAAAAATAAGGGAGGAAGTGTTAGGAATGGTATTGTGAGCTTCTGGAAGAAACAAGGCAGACAACCTGTGGATTATTTTTTTAGTCAGGACAGGGAAGACTAGCAACCTGGGAGAAAACTGTTTAGGAACTGAATAAATTGGAGCAAGGTTTGCTTGTGGATTATTGTATTGGTAGCAAAGTCTGATCAGGATTTACACCCACATGCATACAGCTCGCCTCCTCATTCTCTTGCATTTTGCTGACATTGTGAGAATCTCCTGAACAGGCTGGTGATCGATGCCGCAGTGGGGGAGGGGCGAGAGGCTCTGTAAGGTTTTCTTCTCAATGAAGTTTTTCCTGGGAACTTTATCCCGTTTGGCATTACTGAAAGGACAAGGACTTCTGCTGGTAACAGAAACAAATTGGCATACCGTAATTCTCTGCCTCCCCCCCGCCCCTCCACCCTCTGTTTGTGTTTTAATCTTTTCTGAGATGTGAACATGAGGGGAGGTAGAAAGAAAAAGGGGTCCATTTTCTTGCAGTGCGATTCAGAAGCCAGAAGCGCTTAGCACCACGAGAATGCAAATCGGGGCTTGGAAGGAGTTCAGGAAAGCAACGCTTGGCATTCATTCAGAAGTGGAGCTTTGGTTGTGTCCCAGCCCCATTAATGTCAACAGCCTCTTTCCAGTCCACCCCTCAAAGAGTTGTTGTCATTACTCTCTGCTAAAGAATGCATTCCTGCACACAAACACTACAAACAGCTTTCATCTATATCTCTCTCTTCCAAACAAAGGCTCAAATCCAGCAGAAACTTGGCAAAATTAAAAGGAGCCAGTCATTTTCATTTTCCAGTATCACCTTTTAGATCAGTTTCTATACAAGTAGGTTTATTGGGAACTCTGTCCTACTAAGCTGTGCCTCCGATTCCAGATTTAGATTAACTCTCTCTTTCTCTCTCTCCCTCTCTCCCTCTCTTAAACAACCACACCGCATCCTGAAATGAAGCACAGACACTATGCCAAGCTGTCATTACATTTCAGAATATTTCAGAGATGGGAGGAAAATTAAATGGAAGTTTTGAAGGAGTCCAACTGATAAAGGATTTGTGGAGTTTCAAGCTTTCTCTGATACTCCCTTTTATCTTCTCTGCATTATGCTTAAATTATCATATGCCTTGTTGGTAACCTACTACCATCTACCACCTCCTTGTTCCAAGTTAGTATACCGCAGTCAAGCTTTCTGTAGGCAGACATCTGCCCCCGTGCTTGGACAGGGCAAAGTATATACAGGGTTTTAGTGTTACAGATTTAGTATGGCCTAACCTTTATGGGGGGGGGGGAGCTTTGAAAAACAAAGATGTGTTCATGTTTTTAGCATAGTTCAGTCCTTCCCTATTTTACACCAGAAAACTGGCATCCTTGCATCCCCCTTTGATTACAGTGATGCTGGCCTTATGTTTTCCCATCCTACATTTTAAATAATCTCATGTTTAATCTTTCCAGTTCTAGAAAACAACCAGTTTTTCTTGTTTCATCTGTCACAAAGTTAAAGTATGCAACAGTTTCATTTTTGCTAAGTTTTTGGGAGGTTCATCCATACACCAGCTTTGATCAGATTCCAAGGAGAAAGGTCTGGGAGAAGGGCAGAAATCGGTGCCATTGCTATTTGTTACTCAGCATGCTGACAATACTTTCCCTCCTGCCTCCTCTCCAAATGAGGACCATATGTGTTGCTAGCATCAAGGACACAGAGCGAGCCCAGACCAATAGTCCTATTGTGATGTTATTTGGATCAAATCATACTTAAAGTCTTTAGTAAGGAAGGGCTCTGATGTGTGCAAGTGATGCACTGAAGACTTCACATGCCACCAAATTGTCAATGTTGATATGATGGAAAGCAGAAATGGTAAAATATAATCAGAGATGTGTTCATGTTGTCCATAATTCAATACATTTTAATTCGATCAAATTTGATTCCCTCACCAGTTTTCCTCTTAACCGTCTGTTTTCCCTAGGATGGCTCAAGCAAGGAAAAAGTATGCAGATCTTTGAATTATAATCTCTAAGCTTGCCAGATCCAGCTGGGGTTGGATCAGTCTTGAGCAAATTGTAACAGTTCACTAGTCAGCAGAATGTAGTGAATTTCCTGGACTGAAAAAGGACTTCAACCCATTTTCTGAGGTGTGAGGCCCATTTCATGTCTCAATGAAGCACATTCAAGGCCAATATTTTTAACTGTTGCTATGGCATAAGGCATGCAAGATGTTGGAGTTAGGAGGAAAGGGCACCTTTTCCTATCTTGAGTCTGCCTCTCATCCCTGCTTCCTCTTGGGAATCAGAAAAATAATAATCTCCCCCCTCAGGTTTAGTGGCCTTCTGTCTAAACCTGGTAGGGTGAATAAACCATCAATTGTAGTAGAAATATGTGTGCTTATACACAGAAAGAATCTCCAGTAGCCTGAAAAAATAGATTAAATTGCTATCCTTTGATTTCCTAAAAATATTCTATTTTCCTTCCTTGCCTCCACCTGTTTTTAAAAATAGCCCTTTTCAGAATCTTTTGTTTCCTCTTAAAAAAAGAAGAGATGAGTCAGGAAAAGGGATTTTAAATCAATATTTTATTAATCAGAAGCGCAGGCCAACAGCTGAGATCCCCCCCCCTTTCTTTGGCACCTCCTTTTGATAAACAATCTGTGTACAGGCAGAATTGAGAATGGGAGGAGTGGAGAAGAGAAATGGCAGCTGGCTAGCTGCTGGTAACCAAGCTAATAATGTTTAGTGGATTCTGCACCATCACGAGAGTTACAGAGCGTCCCATGGTGGGAATAGCCTTGGGGAAGAAAAATTACTGATTGTGTTGATTTAGTCATGTTGATTGTTTATGTTCCCAAGAGGAGAGAGAGCTCAACAAGGTCTTTAGGGGCAGGGGGAGGAGGGGAGGGAGAACACAGCAGAGAAATAGAGGGAAATATAGCACACCAGGGCCAGGCGCTGCATAGGGCTAGCAGTTCTTTTCCTTACACGCAAGCTTGTATGCAGAGAATATAGGAACCTCAATTAAGATGCAAGCAAAAAACAACAACAACCAATTTCAAGTACGTGGACTTCTCAGCTAAACAGAAAGAAAGTTAATTACAAACACAATTTATGGCTGATCTGTGCATTAGAGATTAATGTATGGCTGGATCACTTCAACATGCTGACTGGAAAATCAACACTATCAAAGCAAGAGGACTTTGTTACCAGCAAACATGTTCAATGACATCATCCGAGTTGGATTTGCCAGTCAAGCCCATGTGTGGGGTTGAACTGTTTGGCTTTGTGTAAGGTAAAAGAATGACGTTGGTGCTTTGTAGCACCAAATTCTCAAAGTGACAACAAGCATAGAATGACCTGAAATTCAACATGAAAGAAGAAACTAATCAAGAATTGCCCCAAATTCTTAATTTGCTAAAAAAACAAATGGGCTCTATTCTCAGCTTAAAGATTCTCCCTCATGTCAAATTCTATTCCTAACTTTGGAAACACATCCATATTGTCTTCTTAGCAACAGTGGGAAGTAGTTTTCTGTTGCCTTTTCCTCCCTATTCTTTAGCCTCTTAGCTTAGCCTAAAGCACCCTCTTTATGTATGTGTGTTGTAACCACATGATGTAATAAATTCATATAACAGGTGAAAACATAATAAGTAGAAGCATAGAGGTCAATATCCATTTTGTCACCTCTTCCATGGCACTAGATTAATCTGCTGAAAAGCATAGCATCAGTCCTAAATCATTTGTTCCAAGATAAGAAACTGGCAGCTGAAATGCAGGTACACCTTGTCAGTAGGAGGGAGAAAGGCGAACCTTGTTTTTTCTGGTGAAAGCATCAATGCTCCTTGTGAAGTGGCTGCAGCCCTCATCATTCTATTGAAGTCTACCCAACCAAAAAGACAACCATCAGCTGTTATTGTGGGGAAGCCAGGCTCCTATTATACCATACACTGTACATCTATGCTCATTAGTGCTAGGCTTGTTCCACAACAGGAATCATTTGCCAGGTTTCTGCAGCCCTCTCTCTCAATTGTGTCCACTAGCAGGAAAGCAGTTTCTTGTTTTCAAACCTTTTTTTGCTGCATAAACGAGGTGATGATGAGTGGCTTCCCCTCCTTTAATGGTTGGACAGGACAAAGATCAGCTAGAAAAAAAAAACTTTTAAGGAAATTGATGAGTCCACATTTTTATTTTTTCCTGTTGGTGAAGTAACCTGTGGAAAGGGACTGCCTGAATTTGCAATGCAGAGAATGGAAAAGTCTCAGTGGGTCATCTCTGTGCCTTCCATGGAGGGGGTGTCTATTGCTTGTGATGGCTGCTTTTTACAGGCAATAAATCAGAAGGGGTTAACATAATTGCAAAACATTAAAACAAGCCTGTTGAAAAAAATCTAGATTGATCATTACAATCTTACTTGCTTCTGCTGCAAAGGATTTTTATACTTTCCTATTTCCTTACTAATTTTCTAGGATGGGATCTTGCAGAGCTGAGAGGATGTGTGTCCCTTTAGTAAATGAATTGCTTCCAGAGCCAAAAGTTAAGGAAAATAATTTTTCCTTGTTTCAGATAGACTATAACTGTTCATGGAGGCTCCATCAAATGTTCCAAAAAACTTTACCCTCTTTCCCCCCTCTTCCTCTATCACCCTTATCAGATGCCACCTTAAGAGACAAAGATGAAATCCAATAAACTTGTTCCCATAACCCATCTTGGTAAAACACACAGGTAAAAGTTATGGATTTCAAAAGCCAGCCTTGAGCTGTAATGTAAACCACAGCAAGTAGAAATAGGGTAACTGGGAAAATAAAAGGTAGCAATAGGATAGCTGAGGAATCAAAAGCCCCCCTTTCCCTGACCCCATCAAGTTTGGCAAAACCCTTGTTTTTTGAAGACTAAAAGGAAAATTTACATAACATTTTCCTGAAAAAAATAAACTTATGCTGCTGAATCCATCTTCTTGGCAACATTTTCGGAAGTGGCTTTCCAGTGCCTCCTTCCTAGCATTCAGAGAGAATGACTGACCAAGTGAATGACTCATCCAGCTGGCTTTTATATAGCTAAGGCAGGACTTGAACTCACAATTTCTCTTACTTTCTAACCTGGTGCCTTAACTACAAGACTAAACTTTTTTTTTTTAAAAACCCTTTGCTTTCTTTTCCTTTGCTCCAGGGAAAAGAACAGATTTAGTAACCACATTTAACAATAGCTTGTCACCTCTTTTTCTAGTAGCAAGGAGTTCCAAATGCACATGCTTTATTAGATCTTAAATTATTGTAAGCAGAAGCATGTCAAACTTTATATCCTTGGTCCTTTGGTTAGAACCAGAATGCAAAGAAAGAGAAACACACCATATGACCTTTCTATTTCCTATCAATATCCCATTCACATAACCATCAATCATCCTTCCCACAAACAAGGCATATATACTCTTAAAAATCAAACGTACTATAGGAAAATAAATTTGCCTACAAACACTGAGAATAACAGAAGGAAATGACCTCAATCAGCCCCACATTCCAGAACTCAACCTTACAAGGATAGTAAAGGGTAAAAGGCATAGTAAAAAGCACATACCTGTAGCCTTTTCCCCACTTTTCCAATTCTTTTCAATCCTGACCGCAGTTCTGAGATAATCTGCAAGTGAAAATGAGCAGGTACAGAGAAATTCACATTGAAAGGAATGTCTCAGCCCTCTGCTCCCAACTCCTTTAAGACACTTAAAGAGATCCTTTGAGATCACATTGATCGGGATCAACCTTTCAGGGAACATGGCTTATAGAGTAACTCAAAATGTCCAAACCTCTTCCCTCCTAGAGCATGCAGAAAGAAGGAAACTATTTGAAAGACAGTCCTTTGTACTGAAAACGCTGAGTCTTTTTATTGAAAACATTAGCTTTCCATTCCTTTACAACTAGCTACTTTCCTTTTCTTTTTAAAATTCAAATGCAAGTTTAATTGCAACAAAGTTGTTCCTTTAGCTGCAGAGGGGGAATCATTCAGATTTATTATCATTTAGCTCAATAGGAATTTGTAGAGCAATCAGGTAGGAGATGAGGAATGGAGATTCAGGAGGAAAGGCAGGAGAGGGGGAATGGGCTGGGGGTGAGTAGTTTGCAGTTAGAATTTGGAAAGTCCAAGGCTTAAAGTCATCTTTGGGAAAAAGAGGTTATTTCCCTACTTATATACACACAAACAAACTTGAGTTCATGAGGCTTCTGTGGATGGACATAGCTCATGTTTTAGAAAAATGGATAGACAAATAAAACCCACTTACAATCCATACAGAAAATCCAAAAATAAAATTTTTATTCTAAGTGAGTTTAAAACATTACTTCTGAAGACTGGTGAAAACTCAAAGAGAATGGGAATATCTTTTTCTTCACACTGCTTTGCTAGCCAGGCAAACTAGGTGAAGATTTTTTTAATGGCTTATTTCAGTATTTTCCTAACAAGGCTTAAAGAAACCTTGTCTCTGGTAATTAAAGATGTTCAATAGCTGCATAAAAGTGTCATCAATTTCCTTGCAGTATTGTCACTGGGGAGGAGAGGGTTAATAAGTCAGAATAGTTAAAGGGCTTTTCTACACACAGACACACACACACACACAAACACACACACACCAGCCTCCAAGGCTTTTTGATTAGTTTATGCCAAAGAAGGGAGATACATTGCTTTTTTATGATTTCTTGTGTAAATCAGTTATTATAAGCATGGTTAATCTTTTCACATCTATTCTTTTACCTCTAAGACAAATCAAGACCTTAATACATATACATAAAGACAAAAAAATCTCAGAGCTCTTAGTTTTTACACACCATGGTTGGTCACTTTTATCTTAAATCTTAGCTTGGTTCCTGCTCAAACAAACTTGTAAAGACTTAGCAATTCTTCAATCAACTGCATAAGTAATCCCATTTTCCGTATTAACCTCCCTATTTTTAAAGACAAAAATTCAATAAGCATACTTGCTCAATGATTGCAAAATACACAGAAGTGAAGAAAGATCAGAGTTCCTTTCTTTTTTTCTTGTCAATTGAAAGCACTTTTGTTTTTCCCAATTAGGTTACCAGCCTCATCCCTAAACTTAGTCTATTCCCTATCCTGTGCAAAGAGATCATTTCCTACCTGGACACCATACTGTTCTGGGCTTCTCCCTTGAAGATACCAAGGAAACTTTCAAAGTGACCTTTTCCATTTCCCTATCTTTTGTGATGTGTGTTCCTGACTCTTTTGGGTGCAACTTGCTGCACCCAGGAGCACCCTAGTGAGGTACACAGTCCTTCTTTTTTTTTTCTTTCTTTCACTTTTCCTTTAAAACCTGCCAACAATTCTAGGCTTTCTTGCCTGGGAGGACACTTACTTTCCATGAAGAGTAAGGGCCTCTCCTCTCTATTTCAAGGACTTCATTTAGGAACTAGGCTGGTAACTTGCCTAGACATGCTCTCTCTCCCCCTCCCTCCCCCCCCCTGGGCACAACTACAGAATTTGGAGATACTTGCCAAGCTTCTCCTCTCAAACAGCTGTCTGATTCAAAAGATTCCTTTACTATCCTTGCCAGAGTCTGGGAAGCAACACCTTCAGACAAAAATCGGGTCTGAGCTGGCTAGGTGATTACTTACCAGACTGAGTCCACTGGCTTTGGTTAGCCTTGGGTCCTATCACAGGGTGCCAATTGTTAGAAGAACAATTTGGAGTTTCCACAAGCTGAGTTAAAGCAAGAACAAATAAAAGAAAAATGAAATCCAGACACACTGTGCAAAAGGAGGTTTTATTCGCAAGAACAAAAGGCTCTGTTCTTGAAGGTAGTCTACAAAGAAAATGGGGTGCAGGGACTTGGTTTTATAGGGGGGACTGGTCCTTTGTGTGAGGGTGTGCTTTGTGTATGTGTTGGTTTCAAGGTGTCCCTCCTATGCATTTTGGGGTGCTCCTGCGGTATGTGTGAAATCAGAAAGGAAGATTGCCCTGGCCTTCTGATATGCAGATTCCACCTCTGGCCTCTGTCTTTATCCTGAGGGAATTCCTGCCAGCCAGTGAGGTGCTACAAAAGGGAGGGGGAACTGATCAGAGGTCTTTTAACTGGGGAATGGAGGAAAAACTGTAAAAATGGAGAGAGGGTTACTGTTGATGATAATGGGGAAGATTTATCTGGCTTTCTCACTTGAGAGACAATGAGAATCTGGCAGCAGCCAGTATAGCATTCAGAGGTAAACCAATTGCTTAGTCTTTTCTGTTATAAGAAAGGCAACAAGGGACATAGATTAGATGGGAAAAGCAGGCAGCAGAAACCAGGAGAGGAAAGAGCTGAGTTTTGTAAATCCTTACTGAGAAAATGTCACCTGAGAGAATAGAGTGAAAAAAGCACCGGAGTCATTTAAAACTGGAGAAAAGGGGGAAGGTGGATCGCAGACATCTTTTTTTTTTTAATGAGATTTTTACATCTCAACGGGATACAGTTCCTGGCTTTATTTTCAAAGTGGAACAAAACCAGGGGCTGTACAGAAAAGAGTTTCTCAGCTGCAGCAAAAGTAAAATACAAAAGAGGCTAGTACTGCACCCTGAATAACATTGGTGTCTTGACAGGCATCTTCTGGCAGCCTAGAGACAAATTTTTACTTGACACAAATCAGGAACTCATTTGCAAACATTTGTGGAATGCAAGAACACAGTCCCGCAGCTCTCCTCTCTTTCTTTCCCCCCAAAGCAAACCAGCTGTGCTGGCAGAGGCTAGATTTACAGCCACAGCCCAACATTGTAAGGAAATTGCTTGCCTATGATCTGCCTTCATAAAAGGAATATCTGACCCATTCACCACTTCATTCCCTCGAGCATTTTACAGAAGCACCGACTGAATCAGGGGCCACCCTCTAAAGGCAGCACCAAGTCCAATCCAGATAGGGTGTGAGGTGGTTTGGTTCCAACAAAAATCATAGTTCCTATGTCATTTGAAAGATCAAGTTTCCTCCAACAGGCCTCCTCTAAATGCCTTAAACAACCACCTTCATCATATTTAGCAAGCATGTCAGGGAATGATGGGGATGATAATCTGAGGGAGGCTGTTCAATACAAGCTAATGTGTTGTGACTTACAGTGCTGCAGATTTAAGTTACTGCATAAAGCATTACTTATTTTGGCACCTACAGAAATGTGCCTAGAGCAGTGGATATTCCGGGCCAAAAATGGGCTCCGATGAGAATTGCCTAAGGCAGATAGCCAAGGTGAGACTCGGTGCGATCTTTATAGCTATTCAGATCCAGTGGAGATTTGAAACACAGCTCTATAGATGGCAGTTTTCAGCAACAATAGGCTGCTTGAGTTTGGCAATAACTTAAAACTTTATTTTTTAATTCTGAAATTTACAATAATGCGGAAAGTCTGCTGGCCAGTATACAAGTATGCAAGACTGCTAGCCAAGCCCTTCCTCCACACATGTATTTTTCTAGGCATAGTTTAATACTGTACTATGTTTGTTTGATGACTCCTTAATGACACATGGTGCTTTACCACTCTCACAAGCTGGTGGAAATGCTGCTTCGGATGACCACAGAAGTAGCTTCCCCTGACCTGGCATGATTATTTGGTTTTTATAAATCACTCAAGCTGGCAAACAGAACTGGTATTTTTTCCTCCTATTTTTCCCACAACCACCCTGTGAGGTGGGTTGGGCTGAGAGAATGAATGGCCCAAAGTCACCCAGTCGGCTTTCATGCCTAAGGTGGGACTAGAATATTTAGAACAAAAACTCCCAAGGCCCCCCCATTTGGAGAGGGCCAGGATAGACTGGGAAACTGTACTCTGGAGTGGTTGCTTTGCCCCTTCTTTCTATTTCCTTTGCTCTTTCCCTCCTTCTTTCTGTGACCAGCTGGCCAAGGGGCCTCCTTCCTTCTCTCACCTCCTGCCTGGCTTCTTTGCTTGCCCGCCCCCCCCCTTTGTTTATTTGTTGTAAGCAAATTGACATAGTTGAGTAGATAAATTGTTCAGTTCTTTCGAACATCTTTTAAAATGGGATCTTTGGGTTCTCCCATAAGTCTCCTTTGTTTTTGATGAATCAGTTTGCTGCTGACAAAACTGGCTCTGCCCCCTCACTTGAGGAAAGGTGCTTAGAGAAATGTGGCCTGGCATTTTTGCCCCTTAGCAGATGGGCACTCTTTAATCTTTGCCACTCATGCTTATTGAGAGGAGAGTGTGTTTTGTTTGGGATGGCTGATTGACATTTAATTTAAATTTACTTCATATTCATTTATTTTGATTGGGTTATTGATTAATCATTGAATTGTAGGGTCACAATCTCACATATTTTCTGCCTTAACCTATCCCTTAGTTCCCATAGGTATTCATGATCCTTCTGGGGAGCTTTCTCAGAAAGCACCTAACCCAAGGCTGTGAGAGAAACCCTTTGCTGAGAGGA
Source organism: Thamnophis elegans (assembly GCF_009769535.1). Classification (NCBI taxonomy): domain Eukaryota; kingdom Metazoa; phylum Chordata; class Lepidosauria; order Squamata; family Natricidae; genus Thamnophis; species Thamnophis elegans. The sequence continues at coordinate 132,638,269 of NC_045541.1, read as the reverse complement.
AAGCCTTCAGAGCATGATGGCATTGTCCCCAAGTTGAAAGATCTTTTAGCAAGAGCATCAGGTACCTGCAAGGACAGATAACGGGGAAGTCAGATCTAGGGTCTGGAATTAGCTCTTTCTAGCTGCTGGATCAAAAGTGCAAATCTAATAATTTCATACAGGCGAGTTAAGAAATCTGCTGTAAAGAGAAGCACCAATTAACTTAAAAGACTGGGCAATGTTTGTGTAATTGACTGAACTGAACGATAAGTAGTCCTTGAGTTATGACCACAATTCAGCCAAAAATGTATGTTGCTAAGTGAAAAAATTAGGTGATTTTCGCCCCATTTTACGACCTTTCTTGCCACAGTTGTTAAGTGACTCACTACAGTTGTTGTTAGTAACACGGCTGTTAAGTGAATCTGGCTTTCCCATTCACTTTGCTTGTCAGAAAGTTGCAGAAGTGATCACCTGATCACTGCGACCGTCAGTTGTCAAGCATCTGAATTTTGATCACATGACCATAGGGATACTACAGCACTGTGAAAAATAGTCATGTCATTGTTTTCATGCCATAACTTTGTAACTTTGAATGGTCACTAAATGTAAATTGAAGGCTACCCATATATAATAATCTGTCACATTTTAACCCAAGTAAATCATGGGTTCGTTTATGATTTGGTGTGTCTTGCAAATCTGAGAACCTTGAGTTAACTAAACAAACCATGGGCAAGTTAACTATTAGCATCTCATAAACACAGAGAAGCAGAAATGGAAACTTTGGAAACCAGAGGGTGTTTTGACTGGCGGGGAGGGAGGGAACCCAATCAAGTTTGAGAATGAGAGTGCCTGTTGCTATGGAATTAGTCCCACCCCACTCCAGGGGAGGGATACTGCAAAATACGCATTCCCACCCCACTCTAGGGGAAGGATACTGAAAAATGCGCATTACTTCCCAATCAGCTGGGACTGGGAGGCAGAGAATAGATGGGGGCGGGGCCAGCCAGAGGTGGCATTTACCGGTTCTCCGAACTACTCAAAATTTCTGCTACCGGTTCTCCAGAACTTGTCAGAACCTGCTGAATACCACCTCTGCTTCCAAAGTATACTGCCAGCCTCCTTCTGTGCTTCCGCCTTAAGCTATTCAGCAGTCACTTGAAAGGCTCTGAGACCTTCTCAGGACAGTTAGCCAAGGTCACTCTCTGAGGATCAAGGTAAGATTCTTTCTGACGTTCTTCCTCAATGCAATGGTCCCAGGAAGTCCAGCTTTTCAGAATTTGTCAGCTTATCAACTTACCATCTTATCCAATTAGTTAGGCAATCTCCCATTCCAACTCCTGCCTCTTATTTAAATCTTATGCTATGTTCACATAATGTTCCAAAGCATGCTTTTTAAACCAGGATTTGGGGATTTAGCCACAACTGGTTGACAGGAGATATAGGTAGTCCTTGTTCATTTAATGACTGTTTGAAGTTACAATGGCACTGAAAAAAATGACTTATGACTGTTTTTCACACTTATGACCATTACAGCATCCCCGTGGTCATGTGATCAAAATTCAGACACTTAGCAACTGACTTATAATTGTGATGGCTGCAATGTCCCAGTCATGTGATTCCCTTTGGTCTTCTGACAAGCAAAGTCAATGGGGAATCCAGGTTCACTTAACAACCATATTACTAACTTAACAAATGCAATGATTCACTTAACTGTGGCAAAAAGGTTGTAAAATGGAGAAAACTCACTTAATGTTTCACTTAGCAACACAAATTATGGGCTCAATTATGGTTGTAACTGAAGGACTACCTATACTAGGTCATAAACAACCTTCATTGTATCAACTCAACCCTGATTTGCCTGCAGAATCCTTGGAATTGTGGATTCACACAAACACGTATTTAGCCTAGCTATGTGTCCAATGCAGTTTGCTTCTGAGCCTTGGGAAGCCAGAAATTCGGTAATTTAATAAATCCTGTTTGAGTATGGGGTGTTGGTGTGGTTTGCACAATCGTCATATCTGATGCCTGGAGCAAATCAGATTAGGACTGCAATCTTGGGCATGTACCATGGAATTAAGAGGGGTTTTCCTGTGAAAATGGGCTTTTTAAAACTAAAAGTTTAATTCAACCTCCTGCAAACTATGCTGCAATTCCCATAATCCTTAGCCTCTTGTCTTCCAGCTGTGTTTATGCCAGCCTTTGGATACTCATTTGGCCAGGGCGACTTTTGCTTTTGCATTACTGCATTAAATCGAAACTCCTAGATATATCAGGAAGGTCTAAACTCTAAATGTTCCTATGCTAGGAGACGCCATCTGACAATATCCCTGAAATGTATTTTTTTCAAGGCTGGTGCTGGCTGAGGTGTTGATTTTGGATTTACATAGGTGCAACCCTACCTTTGTACTCCGAATGAAACGGGTGCCCTTTTTCTGAATTCGTTTTCCCTCTCGCCTGGCATCGAAGGAAAGCGCTGAGCAAATATTATTGCCAAGGCAAGGGTTGTGCAGCCCAACCCATCCATAACATGCTACAATTTCTCCGCGGGCAGCACCGTTTCCTCACTCTGGGGAATGTTGACTCACCCAGGACAGTTCATTACTCGGCAAAGGGCTGGAGCAAGCCGGTGACGCAACCTGGATCTGCCTGCTCAGGGACGCCTCGCAGGCTGGTCCCTTTGCAACTCGAGTGCACCGCCAGCTAGGCAGCGAATCGGGCTTTGGAAACGGGGAGGGAAGGACGGCAGGGCTGTGAAGCCGGATTCCAAGCAGTCGGCCCCTCTTCTCTTGATCCAAGGGAGCTAAACTTCCAGGCGGCTGCAAAAGACCCCCTCCAAGCGATGCTGGGGTATAGGTATCTTTCTCTTGGGGATAGAAAGCGCAGAGCAGTTACTTCAAAGCGCAAAAAAAAAAAAAAAAAAAAAAAAAGAAACCCAGCCCGGTTACTGACTTGCAGCTGGGAGTTTGGGGGAGGAGGTGCCGACAGATTCCTCAGGGACAAGTTCTTTGCAGCCTTAGATCCTGAATGAAATTCATTTATCTCCCACTATGCTCAGTAGACACCTAGACAGGACCCTAACCTTTTACCATAAGGGAACGCAAGCTTTGCAAAATATGAGGAGGTTGTGACCTAAAAGGTTTGTAAGTATTGCAAATAAATGGCCTCGCAAAATCCCACCCAGTCATTAATATAATTTGGGGGCCACCAAAGAGAAGTTTGCAAAAAAAAAAAAAAAGCAGCCCCATATTTAACAGCTCTGTCATTGCTAGCGATTAAAAAAAGATCGCTGCTGCGGTTCTCTAAAACGGAAAGGGGAAAATTTTTTTTTTACACCAAATCATCTCTCCCTCCCGCCCCTTTACACACACAAACCCGATACGTTTGTAAGCAGAAAACTCGGCCAGGAACGCGCAATCATCTTCCGCATGTGCTTTTCTGGCTGCCTGTTTGCTTTGGGGAAAACTGCCATGAAGGAGAGGGGGAGGGAGAAACCCAGCGTTTAATTTTCCAAACATAGCCTCCAGGCTGCATGTCAGAGAGGGGGGGGGGGTATGTTTGTGTGTGACTGTGAGGGGGGAAGTGTGTGTGTGTGTGTGTGTGTGTGTGTGTGAGAGAGAGAGAGAGAGAGAGAGAGAGAGAGAGAGAGAGAGAGAGAGAGAATCTCCTTGGTTTCCAAGAAGCAGCTCGCCTCGCTTCAGCTGTTGTACACATGAGGGAGGGGGGAGGGGAAGGAGGAAATGGGCGGGGTGCCGAGCCTGCGCAGTAGCCGTGGAACAAGTGGGCTCTCCCCTCCTTCCACCCAGAGGAAAGAGGGGGAGGGGGGGAGAAGCTGGTGAATCGGTCACTCAGTCAGTGCGAGAAAGGGGAACAAGCAAAAGCAGGGGAGGGAAACGGGGAGGGAGAGAGAGCGCGCGCGAGCAAGCGCCCTGCCGTGACGTGAGCGCTCCACCCAGGTGGCATCTGAACTGAGTAGCCGAGAAGCGGATGGAGCGCCGTGCGAGGAGGGGCAGAGCGGCGCTTGGAAGACTCGGCAGCAGCAGCTGTCCGGAGTGACTCTCGGGCTTCCCCCACAGTCGCATGCCGAGGGGCTCTCGAGGATGTGAGTCGACCCGGCGGCCCCGCCGCTTGTCATGATGCCGCCGCCAACCTGAGGCGCACCCACTTCCCGGAGCGGTCCGAGCGCCCGCGCGCCGTTGTGTGCGGTGTCCCCCTCGCCCTCTCTCCCTCCACCCGTCTCTCCACGCCGTTGGGAAAGGGGTCCGCTTGGGTCAAGCAGCAGGTAGCAGACTCCTCTCAGCCCCCCGCCTTCCTTCTCCTCCTCCTCCTCTGTGCCTTTTCCCTCACCACCTCTCCCTCCCGCATCCTACACCGCCAGAGGAGGAGGAGGAGGAGGAGGAGGAGAGGCGAAGGGAGGGGGAAGGACAGCCGCTACTTACAGGCGCCGTCGGAAGAAGTGCCGGGAAGTGGTTGCTGAAGAAGCGGCCGGGGCACTCAGTCCCCCTCCCCGGCCCTCGCTCGAGGACCCTTGGAAGAGCTTCCCGCCCGGCCAGGTAAAAGGCGCTCAAGGAAGAAGGAAGCCTGGGAGATTCCCCTCAGGGTGGCAGGAGGAGGAGAGAGCGCCCGGGGTCAGAGAAGAGCCCCTTCGCCGGGCAGCCATGTCGGCGGCGCAGGTGTCGTCCTCGCGGCGGCAGTCCTGCTACCTGTGCGACCTGCCCCGCATGCCCTGGGCCATGATTTGGGATTTCAGCGAGCCCGTCTGCCGAGGCTGCGTCAACTACGAAGGAGCCGACCGCATCGAGTTTGTCATCGAGACCGCTCGGCAGCTCAAGCGGGCTCATGGCTGCTTCCAGGACGGCCGCTCGCCAGGACCGCCGCCTCCGGTGAGCGTCAAAGCCGTCGCGCTGTCGGCCAAAGAAGCGGCCGCGGCCGCGGCTGCTGCTGCTGCTGCCGCCGTTCAGGGGCTTAACCATGTGGACGCCGCCTCCTCGAAAGCACCCTCGGGCCTAGAGCGCTACGGGCTTAGCGAGCAACGAGGCCGCTTTGAGTACCCGCCGCCGCCACCTCCAGGCAGCCTGAGTGGAAGCCATGCGGGGCGCCTCCCCAACGGCCTGGGAGGACCCAATGGCTTCCCCAAAGCGCCGGATGACGGGCCGCCGGAGCTGAATCGTCAGAGCCCGAACTCTTCTTCCTCCTCATCCTCCAGGCGAGGAGCTCACGGCGGGCTGGTGAGTGGTCTCCCTTCTGGCAGCAGCGGGGCTCAGCTCAACGTGCCACCCAACCTCTTGCCCCAGACGCTGCTCAATGGACCGGCCAGTTCTGGGGTGGCACTGCCCCCTCCGCGAGGCCCCCCAGCTTCCTCCTCATCTTCCTCATCGTCCTCATCCTCCTCAACGTCTTCCTCAGGGGACCCGTGTGGGAAGAGGCCGGGCTCTGTGTCAAGCAGCGGGGATCAAGAGCGGGAGCTAAAGGAGAAGCAGCGCAATGCTGAGGCACTGGCAGAGCTGAGCGAGAGCCTCCGCAACCGTGCCGAGGAGTGGGCCAGCAAGCCAAAGCTGGTACGTGAAACCCTGCTGACCTTGGCTGGTTGCACACCCTATGAAGTGCGATTCAAGAAGGACCATGCACTGCTGGGCCGCATCTTCGCCTTTGATGCTGTCTCTAAGCCTGGACTGGACTATGAGCTAAAGCTGTTCATTGAATATCCTAGTGGCTCTGGCACAGTGTTTTCCAGTGCCTCAGGTGTGGCCAAGCAAATGTACCAAGACTGCATGAAAGACTTTGGCCGTGGGCTCTCCTCAGGCTTCAAGTACCTCGAATATGAGAAGAAACATGGCTCAGGGGATTGGCGTCTCCTGGGTGACCTCCTGCCTGAGTCAGTGCGCTTCTTCAAAGAGATGGTGGGTGCTGATATGCTACCCCAGCCTTACCTTGATGCTTCCTGCCCGATGCTCCCCACTACTCTTATCACATTACCCCGGGTCCCTACCTCCTCCTCTAGTGCGGGGTCAGGTGGGCCAGCCTCTAGCCGTGGGCCTGGTGGGGGAAGTAGCAGTGCAGGCAGCAGTGGTGGCATGCGCAAGAGGAAGGCCTCTCCAGAGCCATCGGACTCCGCATCAGAGGGCAGCCTCAAGTTGAGTGATGAGCAGCAGCGACAGCAGTGGATGGCTAGCCAGAGTGAGGCACTCAAGCTTACCATGACTGCAGGTGGCTTTGGTGGGGTGCCGCCACCTCCACCACCCTTGGGACCTCATTCCAACCGGACCACCCCACCTGAATCAGCCCCACAGAATGGACAGTCGCCCATGGCTGCACTCATGTCAGTGGCTGATACCCTGGGCAATGCCCATTCACCCAAGGATGGCAGTTCTGTGCACTCGACCACCTCAACCCGGAGAAACAGCAGCAGCCCAGTGTCCCCTGCCTCTGTGCCAGGCCAACGCCGCCTGGCTTCCCGCAATGGGGATCTGAACTTGCAAGTAGCCCCTCCACCCCCCAACACCCACCCTGGCATGGACCAAGTGCACCCCCAAAACATTCCAGACTCGCCCATGGCCAATAGCGGACCCCTGTGCTGCACCATTTGCCACGAACGCTTGGAAGACACACACTTTGTGCAATGCCCTTCGGTGCCCAGTCACAAGTTCTGCTTCCCTTGTTCTCGGGAGAGTATCAAGGCTCAGGGGGCAACTGGTGAAGTCTATTGCCCCAGTGGAGAGAAATGCCCTTTAGTAGGTTCCAACGTACCTTGGGCATTTATGCAAGGGGAAATTGCGACCATTTTAGCTGGGGATGTGAAAGTGAAAAAGGAGAGAGACCCTTGAAATCAAAACAGCAAATCCAATGCTGTTCAGCCATCTGAAGATGTAGAATTGTGAATATTCAAAACACATGGGACAATACTACAAAAAGTTTAGTCTTATGTATAGATCTTATTTTCGTCGTATGTTTCTATATTTTGAAACAAAGGTATGTACCCTTCTTCATTTGAAGGATAGAGCTGTTCTTTTTTGTTTTGTTTTGTTAAAACAGAATATAATATTGTTTGGTCACCATATAATACCTGTTTCTCATTTCCTTGACAGTGTGTTGGCTAGGTACATGGTTAAATAACCTTTAGCAATTACCTGCTGCTGGTGTGTATTTTTGTAAATGTATGCACTTCTCTAAAAGAAAAAGAAAATACCCTTTTTGTTTGCCAGGGCCAGTGTCATGCCTAAAAAAATGCTACAAAAATGGTGACAGCTTATGTTTTACAGCCCCAGAATGTTAGTATTTCACTTTTTCTTTTCTTTCCTGTTTTTATTTCTTTTTATTCTTTTGCAACATGGTAGGGTAATTTAGGAGAGACTTTTTTGTTGCAACTTTGTAAAAAGTTTCATTTTTTTCTATTGATCTGAGAAATTTAAATCATGTTTTTGTTTTGTTAATTGTTTTTGTTTTGGCTTTATTGATGCACGGAAGCTTTTTAACACTAGAGCAAAATTGCTGTAAATGGAAAACATGCTCTGTTTGTCCTTTATACATTTCTGTAGTTAACAGAACACTGTAATGTGCCTTGGAGCTTAGTAAATTGTAATAAATTCAATTGATATTAATAGTTCCTGAGTAAGGTTTTTTTTTTTGCCCAGTGCATAAACAACAGAAAGGACAAAATGTGCTGACCTTTTTGAATACCCTTAATTCTGTCACAGGTCTTTAACTTATTCTGTGCCATTTGTACACACACTTACTCTGTGCCATTTGTACACACACATTGAGCTTATCTAGACACTGGCACTGTGCCTACTTACATTTCACCTTTTAATATTACAGGACAGCTGCTGACTAAGCATTTTCTTGTTCTCTGTCTCTCTCTCTCCCTGTCATTTCCCCTTTTAATTCTACAGCTGTAAGGATTTTGTTATATATAGGCTTTTAAAAAAGAGATGCACAGGGAGATAACATCCTCCCTAGGTTTATTCAGAAACAGTCCCAAATGTATGGAGTAGGATTTTTTTTTTATTTGCTGTTCAAGTCTGCAGTCATGTATGCTTCTCTGGAGTAAGCCCCATGACATAAGTTAGAAATTACTTCTGAAGAAACAGGTACTAAATTGGATTGCAATTTGTTAAGGTCTTTTTCATACAAAAACATGTAACTATAAGACTATAAATATTTGTTTGACACTAAATCTATGTTCAGTTTTACATTTATGCCCTAGTGAGCATATTTAAGATTACGTTGTGTAAGGGAGCATCCAATGACTTTTGCAATTAATAACAACCAAATCTTATTTGGGGAGGGAGATTAGAGAGGGTCAGATTAAAGCAGCATGTGTTTTAATACAAAACTTTTCATCTTAAAAAGATTGATTTCCTTACACATGCAGGTATAGAACGTCAATGGTTGCCTCCTCCACCCCCTAAAATAGTTACTAATTGCAGACCGATTAGACTGAACTGTATTCCTCCTGGCAGTGTGGTTGAATGCAATTATTCTTTTTATTACATTTACAGAAGTGACATTTGCATTTTCATGAGATCTGGGTGTGGTACAATGCCTGCTAGTTGATCAGATCAACTGGGAGAATCAACACACAGGCCCCTCTAGCTGGAAATGCAAACAAACAGCACATTGTTGATGTTTCAATGCTTTTGTAGTATGAATGAAGAGGTGGCCTCAGTCCATTGTACTACAGGTTACCAGCAGCCAGTAGCATTTACACATTTGGCCCATTGAAAAACAGATGGGAGGAGGCATTTTAAAACAACCCTCTTGGCCTTTGGGCTTGTATTTGGTGTGAGTACTACAGTTTCTATTCAGGATGGGAGTATAAATAAAGCTACGTTTGTTAGGGTTGTGCTATGCATCTGGATTTCAACAGCCGAGTATCTTCACTATTTTGAGATTTGCTTGTCAATACAGGCTGCAGTTTGGAATGAATACATGTACAATACATATTTTTTGTTTTTAAAATAAAGTTCTTTAAGATGGCACCAGTCCATACTGATTCTATTTTATTGGAATTTACAGAATAAGAGAGTAGCCCAGGAGGCAATACAAGCAATGTAATAATGCCGTCCTCAATTTGCCTCTTAGGAATAAGCCCCCATTGATGTTATTTTTCAGCAAACATGCATCAGACTTTTAAGCTTTATGCTTGTATTGTGAAGGTAGATAATGGATCAGACAATTTTCAAAATCCCTTTCAATTCTAACTGATCATTACTTCACACAAGAAATAGTTTTGATGTAAATATATAATTAAGTGCATTGTAGCAAATGTTCTACAAATATCCTTAACTTGTAGATTTCCCTATTTATAACTATTTTTCAAAATAATCTGGTTTATCCCTGCATCATCTTGCTTCTGTTGACAAGGAAATTGTCAAGAGACTGGGCATATGTGAGAAAGAAGATTGCAAAGCATTGAATCACTGCCACAAATTAAAATTAACTATAACTAGACAGCATTTGTTGTATGAAGATTTTCTGTAACCATGTGACTTTCCATTTCCTCTGATCCATTAAGGAGCTAGTCACAATGAATGAACCTTTTAAATGATTGCTGAAGCTTTTTAAACATTACATACAGATGGCAACATCAATATGACCTATTCTATTTTCTGCTCTACTCTTTCTATGAAATTCTGTTATTTGCTCTGTAGTGTTTTATTTCCATTTTGGAAGTTTTTTTTTTTTGAAAAAGACCAAAATTATTTTTAAACATTTTATCTCTTGCTACAAGCTACATTGCTTTAGGATATTTGACAAACAAGATGTACATATACACTAGGAAAACATTTTTAAAAAGTGGCAGAAATTCCTGAGCTAGGGAGTTCCTGAAAAGCCCAACTCTGCAGTAAAGAGGGAAGGGCTTATCCCCCCTTCTGCAGGGGGTGGTGGTTCAGGAGGTGTGGCCTTAGTGATTCTCCCTAAAGCAAAAAGTAAAACAAAGCAACCCCTTGAGTGAAACATGTTTAGCTGCAGATGAAGTTCTTATAAACATTAGCTTGCCCCACGATTTCCAAAATTACTTTTAAGGTCCCTCCTTCTGCCTTTTGTTTTTAAGGAAAAAATTGTTTCCATTTTAAGTTGGTGACTAAATTGCATGGAAATAGCAATTAGCAACAGAGTCTTGACTGGCTATCTTTATGTCCTGCCCCCTCCCTTGGTTCACAAGATAGATGTTTATATTAGGACTCGGTAAACTTTTTCTCTATGCCAAAGTGACACATCCTGTTGCTTTGAATTAGAAGACTGGCTTTGTCGCTATTATGCTGACTGTCAAAGTTTCAACAGCAACACAGCTTCCTCTTTGGCTCTGAGCCACAATTCTCCCATTGCAGCCTGAAACTTAAAGCTACATCTCTCCAATCAAATAAGCAGCGATTACCTTTCATTATCTTGTTATCCAAGTCATCAAGGCTGGCTATAAGGTTCATGGGAAAGCATTGCAATGTTAAAGGCAGTTTGGTCTAGTAGGGGATAAAGGTACCAGGCTAAAAACCAGGAGAATGAGTTCTAGTCCAATTTTAGGCATGAAAGCCTGCTGGGTGACTTTGGGCCAGTTGGGTCTGCCCAAAGCACTTCACAGGCTTGTTGTGAGGATTAGGTTATGTTCACCCCCTTATTTATTAAATGAATAAAGGCAGAATAAAACATGTAATAAGGTTCTGTGGGGGAAAGACAGGAATCCTCGAAATACTAAGTTGTATTAAGTCAAAAGAAGCTCCCCCCCCTATCATCCCTGGCCAAGAATTGCTACAACCCTAGCAATGGGATGGGAAAGGGAGTGAGTGGGTGGGTGGGTGACAGCTGATCACAGCTGATTTGCTTTTGTTGCAGGTCTGCTTTCCAGGAAGGCTTTGGATAAATATCCATCACGGGAGGGCTTCGTACTTTGACGTCTAGATTGGACATCCTTCACGAGGCACGGGGTCGGTTCGTATCTGTTTATAACCAAGTCCAAAAAGAATCCCAAGCCAAAGCTCCCCCCCCCCCCCGCACGTCCAATAAAAAGGGAGGGAGAGATTACGTGCTTGTAAGTAGATGGGTCAAGACCAATCTTACCGACTACAAGGGTTGCTCTCCGCGAGCGATGCAAGGATATTAGGGTGCAGATTCAACTTGTACATCTGCACCCCCGCCCCGTTTGACTCTTAGGAACCCCTGGGGAGTCTTTGCATGTTCTTACTGAAGGCACTCAACCAAAAGGCAGAAATCGGCCCAAAAGCGCAGATGCACAAAAAAAAAAAAAAAAAGTAGGCGGAAAGCAAATCGAAACAGCTACTAGAGTCCCCGAGGGCACATTTTCAGAAAGGATAAAATTGTATTTCATAGAAGGGGTAGAACTGTGATTGATGGTTGTACTCTTGCACAACTCGGGTGTTTTCCAGCGCTCTCGGCGGCTGTAGCTGTGCGAGCCAAACTCAAATGCGCATGTCTCCGATTGAGGCGTTGCCAAGTGGGCGATGCAGCAGCCGTGCCGCTCATTTGCATGCCCATTGCGACCTTTCGGAGGAAGCTGGCGCCGTGTCAAAAAAGCCTCCCCTTCATCCAAACTGCGCATTCCTTCCTCCCGCAGTAGCTACACCTAGTTTCCGCAAACACGCTCGCTCTTGTCCTCCATTTTGGAAGAGACCGATTGCCGGGGAGGGGCGGGGGAGAAAGAAAGAAAGATGCCCTTTATAAAAAGGAAATTTAATCTTGGATGGGATTTCTGCTTTCCGCCTCCCTTCCCTAGCAAGAGCGGTGAGGTCGAGCCCCAGCTGGTCGCGCGATCTCTTCCCAGACCCACTAAAACGCCCAGAACTGGTTAAGGTCGCTTTGTTTTCAAGCCCCCAAAGCAACTGGAGCCCCCTTTGCCCCGACGTCGCTTTGACAAACGAAGCAGGAGGATAAGGAGGCGGGGAAAAAAAAAATAACAGGGAGGCAAATCCCAGCCCGTTTAAGTTCTGATTTTTGGTTGCTTTGGCAATAGCCGAGCGCTGCGAGGGGGCGGCCTCGGTTAGCCACGGCCTCCTCCGGACACAAGGAATTAACGCCGCTAGACGGGGCCCCTGGACTAGACAGGCACGTGACAATCCCCCCCCCCCCGGCCTCCGGCCACCCACGGGAGGGTTCGGAATAGGGACACGCAGAGCGTCTGCGCGGCTGGTTGGAGCCCAGCGGAATTCCACGCTGTCACCCTGTACCCGCAGGGCTTCTGTTGGTGGGAGGGGAAAGGCCGATGGCGCACAGCCACTCTATTGTTCCAGACTAGGCTTGGTTTGCAAAAAAAAAAAAGGAGGGGGAGATAGAGTAGTTGCCGCGTCCGGGATTAATTTCGCATCCGTTTCTGCCTTTCCCGTAGTTAGTGTCCTACAGTTAGGCTCAGTTGCTGATGGAGGCGGGGTAGGTGACAGTTGTATCCGATATATCAGAAAGGGAATTAGTTTTCCTCCCGTGGTTGGGGAGGGGAAGAAGGTGAGGGCCCTTGCAGCGGAGCATGAGCCCTTAACTCCTGGCCTACTGTCTTGCAGCGGGGCAAAGCAGGGCCGAAGAAGCCGCATATTTGACAAAAGACCACCCAGTTGAGGCTGGAACATTCTGAGGTGGCTCCATTCTCTTGGCTGACTTGACCAACCTTTCATGCTTAGCCAGGCAGGAGAGTGAATTTTGTGTATTCACGAAGCCTTTCTCCTGCGGGGCCCTAATAGATCCAAACTACAAAATTCGGATGATCCAAGTTTACGTTTGTGCATCTCATTGATGCCATCTAATGGTTGTGTGGATTTTTGCAGCTTTGATCTACTTAAGACTCCAAACAGACAATCAGCCTTTTCCCCCAGATACACCTGGGTTCATTTGGTCTGGATTTCGATGGTGTGCAAAACTCTGTGGCTTGTACTAGTATTAGTCAACTGTTGAGGCCTCCTACTGAAGTCACTTGTACAGAGAACAGCGATCAGCCAGCGTCATTCTCAAGAGGAAGATAGTACAGCTCAGAACTTAGTTCTCCTGAATGATTATATGACAAACCAAAAATGCAGAACGAAACTGGTTAAGCCTCACAATCTTATGCATGTTTACTCAGGAATAAGTCCCATTGTATTCAGTGGAAATCACTTCTAGGTAAGCATGGAATTATAGTATTGTAGCACAGTCTCTGGAAAAAAATGAAGGTAAACATATTTTTGTGTGTGTGTGTGTGTGTAGATACATACCTTGGGGAGGGGCTTTCCCTGAATTCAACCTCATCTAAAGTCATGATTTGTGAAATCATAGTTTGTTGAATAACTCACAATTGTTTGGACTCACAGATAATGCTAAGTATACCTTAGAATCTGAAAACTATAGTAGCTGGGTTATAAAACACGCTAAGTCAAATCTAAACATTTCATAAGAGTTTAGGGTAATATGCCTATAGAACATAGGCATATTGGCTATGGCTTATGTAGCCCCTCTTCCTGGGTTTGCATGATACCCTAAACCAAAAGTTAATTATCCCAACTGGAATTATGCATTGTGTTATATTCAACTGTGACTGTGCTTCATTGTGTAGTGCCTTCCCATTTTTAAAATAAGCCTATTATTTAAGACACATGAAAATAGTAAGTTATGAAAGCCATGCTTATTTGAAGTCATAGCTCATTTTATAAAGTACTTCAGAATATACTGTATGTGTTTCTGGAATTATTTCTAGCATGTGTGGGACATGGAATTTTAACCATTTTTTTACAGGCTCACAGTCTTTTAACCACCATACCAAAAAGAGAGAAAGCAAAAGTAATGATGTGTAGGGCAAAGCTAGATTGTCTTTGTTGTACATCTTCCTGGCAGACATTTAGCCCTAGCTTGGGGAGAGGTGGGGGGGAAGTTTTAAAAAATTGTGGTCATTTTCACATGATTAAAACCTTGCCGTCTTGTTCCAGTTGACCAAAGAATGGTGACTACCATCTTGAATGTTTTACCCAGCCTTTTAGTTCTATAGTCTCAAGCAGTGGTGAAATTCAATTTTTTTTATTACCAGTTCTGTGGGCATGGCTTGGTGGGCGTGGCAGGGGAAGGATACTGCAAAATCTCCATTCCCTCCCCACTCTGGGGCCAGCCAGAGGTGGTATTTGCTGGTTCTCCGAAGTACTCAAAATTTCCGCTACCGGTCCTCCAGAATCTGCTGAATTTCACCCCTGGTCTCAAGTAAGGGCTGCCAAGTGCTTTGTCTGGCAAGACGCCAATCCTTTAACATTCCACTGTTAGATGAACAGACCAGTGGAATCATGGTTTCCTTATTTGCATAGACATTGGCCAAAACAGGTGAGGAACCATCACACGGCATAGGCAAAGGCTTTCTAATGTTGCCTTCTTTAACTGAATGTAGTTGTATTGTTTCCATCTGAGAAGAAAACATGCACCAGTAGACATTGGAATTTTGTGGCATAATCTTCTCACAACTATTTTTGAACTCTGATCATGACAAATACAGGATTAGGATATGCTTCTTTGTGACTCCCATTCCCAGAGCTGGATACATTTTACATTTAGTTAAAGTCTTCGTTGAAATTTATGAAATCTGGTTTTAAGAAAATATATTTTAGATTGCAGTCCAGCTTACTATCCAGGTTAGGAAAGTATATGTAACTGAGGTTAGGGTACACAATTCAGAAACCCATAGATTAGGAGTTTTTCAATAGCCCCTGGATTTAATCTGTGTTTTGCTACTGATCTTTTTAGCTTCAGATGTTCCTTTTCATTTTAAGGTTCTCTTTTTTTAAAAAAAAAAAGCTAGGTAAATATTTTTCAATCTTTGAAACAAAAGAATTATAAATGTATGGAAATAAACATGTGCCTTTTGAAATATTTCAGACATGAAAAAGTCAAAATATTTTATTCCAGATTTTCTGTGATGCCATTCCAATAATGTGCTGCCTATAAAGTATGTGAAGAACACAGCTGGGAAGATCCTCCGAATCCCATCTGCCAGTCAATGCCGACTGGCGACCACACGGAGGAGAGCCTTTTCTGTGGCAGCTCCGACCCTGTGGAACGACCTCCCCGTTGAGATCCGTACCCTCACCACCATCCAGACCTTCCGCGCAGCCCTCAAGATCTGGCTCTCCCAGCAGGCCTGGGGATAGGTTCCTAATTTACCCGCCCGAGTGTTTGATTGCTGAACGAAAGTTGTGTTTTTACTATTTTTTCTTTGTTCACATTCTGTTTTGTTTTTTTTTGACGCTGCACCCCCTTCCCTTGTGGTTGTAAGCCGCCCTGAGTCCCCTCAGGGAAAAGGGCGGCCTATAAATCCCAATAAAACTCTAAAAACTCTAAACTCTTATTCTGCATTTCAAGAATTCAGTGACTCATTTTGACTCTTCTGGAGCTGGCTATGTTGACACAACATGACACACCTTTTTTAACTGATGGTTGCATTTTATAATTGGAGCCCAGCGGATAGGCAACGTAATAAGATCAATGGGATGTTATATTCTTCCAGCTTAATTGGTAAGATTATCTGTGTTGAACTGAAGTGTGAAAAAAGGTTTCTTTAGGTGAAATCTAAAACCTAGAAAAAGATGTTAATTCCATTGTTATTTCCACCTCCACCCCCTAATTTTTTGTGGACTTTGGAAAAGCCAAACATCTATTAACATAAAGCCACCAGTTTTTATACTTGCGTTTTTATGTAAAAAATGAACTTACTTACGTTTTACAGGTTAGGGCATGAACATACCTTATAGTAAAAGCTCTTGACATTTTTGAAAATCTCTTCTGTCCGTCTACTCCATTTTTTGAGAAAAGAGTGCAATTCACTATGTTGTTTGGACAGGTTCAAGGAGCAGGTGTGATATCTAGATGCCTTACAAACTATACACCAATTCATTTTTGCACGTCTTACTATGTGCATCATAGCAAAATTTCTGCATCTTTTTGAATTAAAGAAATATGCAATTAATAAGTGTTTTCTCAGGTCTGTGACAAAGGCTGTTCATTATGTGTACAGAATCCCTTTATTTCCATTCTGATTTTCAGAGGGCATTTGTTCTGTTTGGCCAAATTTCTTAACCTTTCTGCTTTAGTCATGAAATGTGATATCTCCATTTTCATCCCACGATTGGGTGGCTTAATTATATATCTGTGAAATACACTGAGTCATGAACTACTGAAAGCTCTAGGCTTCTTTTTAATGCTGTTTCCAAAACAAAATAAAGATGTGAGGAAAAATCTCTCCAACCTTGCATCAGAAGTAGCTGATCTAGATTTCAGGGAGATGCGCAGCTCTGAACCTGGTTTTATTTCAGTATCAATCTAAATTCAGAAAGCTTCTGCAAGAAATCCCTAATTAGAACCATCGTTCACAACATGCTACGCAGAGAGAAAGAAAAAAGATGTTGAAGCAAGGGGGGAAAAGGGGGACTTAGAAAGAGTGACAACTCTACTGTCTATTTTGACGAGATCTACTGATGTAGGCCCTGGTACCCTCAATATCCTTGCAGAGATAGCAATATCTAAGTTTGGCTTACCTTAAAGAGTAGTCAGGATCAGATGTGAGTAGTCCTGGATTGTGGGAGATCTTCAAGGGAGCCTAAGGTTGATGGTGCAACTGGGAAGCTGAAAAAACATGTTGGAAGAAGGCAATGGCTATCACAGTTCCATATTGTGGACAAAAAAACAATTTCAAATCCTTACATTAAGTCAGTGAGAATCCAGCTTGACTTAAGGGGAGCCTTTACCTGCATATACTGTATGTCCAGCCTTTGTGGATGATGCCTAAGGGAATGTGCCATTTACATAGGATAGCTGGGTCATGCTTGTTTTATGGCAGTGATGGTTGATTTCTATTAAGATCTGAAGTTTAGGGGAACAGATCCTGTGCGTCCATATTAATCATCTTCGGTAATGATAGCTCCCTGTTGAAATGAGGTGCATAGGCGATAGATTTGGATCTCCATCCTCTATTTTTCACCCAGTTATATTCTGAAAGCGCAAAGAAAAAAATACAAGTAGTCCTTGACTTACATCAGTTCATTTAATGACCGTTCAAAGTTACAACGGCACTGAAAATGTTACTTATGGCTATTTTTCACACTTATGACTTGTAGCATCCCCATGCTCATGTGATTTACATTCAGATGCTTGACAACTGACTCATATTCATGATAGTTTCAGTGTCCTGGAGTCATTTGAGTCCCCTTTTGTGACATGACAAAGTCAATGAGGAAATCAGATTCACTTAACAACCATGTTACTAACTGCAGCGATTCACTTAACAAAGTGAAAGAAAAGTCATAAAATAGGGCAAAACTCAACAAACCTCACTTAACAATATAAACTTTGAGCTCAGTTGTGGTCGTAAGTTGAGGACTACTTCAGAGGTAGTTTTCAGCCAGTCTTACCGGTTCACGTAAACTGGTAGCGGTGGCTTCTGGAAGCTCCGTCCACCCATCCCGACCTAATGCGCGACCTTCGAGAGTGAAGCGAGCATGCACACGAGCGCGCTCACATTTGTGATCTGATAGCAAAGGTAAGTGAATCCCACCACTGGACTACCTGTAATATGTGTGAGAGTAATTGAAGTAAATCCTAACAGTCTATTATTTAATTCTAGACCTGTATCAGGATCTAAACGTCAGATGTGTGTAGAAGACAAGAGATGCATTGCTGACCCAACTCCTCCAATCATCCAACTTCCACATCTGGAAATGGGAACTCTGAAAGCAAACTATAGCTGTGTGTGGCTGAATGAGTGTACTTGTACGGAACGGTTGAATGACTGAGAGTTTAATGCAGATGTACCAAAAGGCAGGCCCACTAGAAAGTTTATTAGATAAATTATATTAAATGTTCAAATTGGTTGATATTTTCTTCAGAAATGTCCTCGTTCATTTTCCATGCGGCCTTTGAACATTCCTAGGTACAGTAGCACCTTCTTCGAAAAAATACAATTAATAAAACATGTAATTAGTCTGTGGAATCTGATATTTCATTCACCCTGCATATTTGACCAATTTAAAGCATACCATATCTACCTCTGAAGGCTGAAGGAGACGACAACTCTTCCCCTGCTATAGGAGAAGGCCCCTCTGAGAACCCAAATTAATCCAAACCCAATTTATTTATTTATTTTTTTATTTTCCCCCAACCTGGAAACCATTTCCCCACAGATAGCCCTATTTTGCTCATCAAAATCCACATTTGAAATCCACATTCCAATGAATTTATAAAAAGGGGAAAGTTTAGGAATGAGTGAACCTATAATTGCAACTTTCACATTTTTCAATGTGCAAGTTGGAGCTGGAACATTAGATCTGTTCATACTTTCCAAGGCTAGACAAAATTGTTTTAAGGTCAGACTAAATTATAATATTAATTGGTTTTGACTGGTGTCACAATACTCATTATTTCCCTCTCATACACTTTTTATCAGGCATTTTCAATATATGTTGGACCTCTGCAAATCTGCATTTGAATACATCAAGATCACATGTGGGAAGAGAGAAATATTTCAGAAAACACTGAGAATAAAAATAAAACCATATCTGTAGGCCCATCTTAGAAAGATTTGTAGTTCCTAGAAATGTGGAATGTACTAAAAATAGCTGTGAATTTGAGAAAGTGGGGAGAATGGAAAAGAAAGCCCACATGTACAAACATGTCTACCAAGGCTGGGAGAAGAGAAGGAAAGGCATAGATATACTACATGTCTTGTCTGCATAGTGGCCTTCCCCGTAAGGTGAACTAGGAACGATGGGCAACATAGTCCAATCGATTTGAAAGTAGTTGGTGGGAGAAATGTTCTATATTGGAAGAAAGATTAAAGAAAGTTAGGGTTAGGCACTAGCAATAGCACTTAGACTTATATATCGCTTCACAGTCCTCTCTAAGTGGTTTATAGTCCCCAACAATCTAGGTCCTCATTTTACTGACCTGGGAAGGATGGAAGGCTGAGTCAACTTTGAGCTGGTGAGACTTGAACTGCCAATCTGCTGGCAGCCAGCAGTCAGCAGAAGTAGCCTGTAGTGCTGCACTCTAATCACTGCATCACCATGGCTCTTAGCTTTTCAGGCTAACATACTTTATTAAAAGACTTAAGCTTTGATGAAAGAAAAGAAGAAGCAAAATGAGAAGAGTGTTGATGCTTTTGAAATTTGGTATTAGAGAAAACTCCAGAATATACCACGAACAGAGAGTTTTTATTCAAGGCACAAATGACCAGACTCAAAATTATTCTATTTTAGACATATTATGCAAAGATCTATCTCTGAGAAAGGTGGAAGGAAAAAGAAGACAACCAGCAGCAAATTGGATGGATTCAGTTACATTGGCAATAAGTATATTCCTGGGAGGCTTGAAAAACCAGCTTAGGATACACAATGGAGAATCTATGATGTGGGGGGTTAAAACAACTAGATGGCACCTAATCAAACTTTGGTGAGTTGGGAGTTTACTTCATCAGATGCAATGCAATAAAAATATGCTACAAGATTTTTGGTTACTGGTATGGTAGATCATACAGATTATAAGGGACACGGTGGTTCAGTGGCTAAGACACTGAACCTGTCAATCAGAAAGGTCGGCGGTTCGGCGGTTCGAATCCCTAGCGCTGCATAATGGAGTGAGCCAGAGGTGGGTTGCAAATCCCGGCGCTACCGGTTCACTAGTGCACACATGATGCTTCTGCACATGTGCATAAGCGTCTGAGTGGATGGGTGAAACCTCCCGCTGCCACCACTGCTGGTTTACCTGACCTGGGCGCAACCCACCTCGGGAGTGAGCTCCTGTTATTTGTCCCAGCTTCTGCCAACCTAGCAGTTTGAAAGCATGTAAAAATACAAAAATAGGAACCACCTTTGGTGGGAAGGTAACAGTGTTCCGTGCGCCTTTGGCATTTAATCATGCCGGCCACATGACCACCGAGATGTCTTTGGACAGTGCTGGCTCTTCGGCTTGAGATGAAAATGAGCACTGTCCCCTAGAGTCGAGAACATGAGAGGGGAACCTTTACCTTTACTTTTACCATAGCTTATAGATGAATACACATAGAAACATAAAAAGATGGTATTTCACATGGAGATGGTGGCTTTGCTCTTTAAGCATTTTAAAACTCTTGAGAAAATCAGCCACGCCTGCAGTACAGTAGTTTCAATCTCAGCAATTTCTGCTGAGACTGGAATTTCTGCTGCTAAGTGATGCAGTCACAAAGCGTGCGACTACATCGCTTTGCAACAGCATTTCCAACACATCCCATGGGTTGTAAAGCAAGGATGGCACATGGTCATCATTTGCAACCTCCTGCCAGCTGCCCCATTGACTGCTTGTAGGAAGCTGGCAAGGAAAGTCACAAATGGTAACCACATGACTACAGGATGTAACAATGGATGGAACTTTGAGGGCCTTAGTGCCATTCATTCAATGCCCTCACAAGTTTGAACAGTCACTAAAACAAGTGATTGTTAAGTGAGAACTATCTATAATAGATGATGGCCTTATTTATTGATTTATATCCCGTCTATATTATTTTTATAAATAACTCAAGGCAGTGAACACACCTAATAATGCTTCCCATTTTTATTTTCCCCACAACAATAACCCTGTGAGGTGGGTTCAGATGAGAGGGAGTAAGAAATTGCATCATAATGTGGTAGGGTTTAAGGTTTTGCCAAAATGAACTTGTTCAATTTCCAATATGTTCATTTAAAGTTGCAGATGTTTTTAGAAACGAGAATTAGAAAAATAAATGAATTCTCTTTGGATTTCCCTGAATTAATAGTTTGACATTTAAATGGATGAGAAACTGTAGCATAATCTACTCTTCAGGCATAGCCTGCCTGCTACAGAGATCCAGGGATGCCTTTAGTGTTCTGAGAATGCAGGATTGTCTATTCAGAAGAAGTCTTTTTCCTGGACTCATCCCACTTTGTGGAACATTGGAACTATGTTCCATAAAGTGGGAGGGGTCGAGGAAAAAGACTCAGCAGCACCAGAATGTTTTCTAATCTGATGGCTACTTAAATTATATTGTTTAATTTAATTAATCTCTCTGAGGGAGATGGGTGATTTAGAAATAGGAAATAAAATGTAAAGATAATAATATGATTCCAGACATTTAATAAAAAATACACTTTAGTGGCAACATTGGGTGGCTTGCTTCTAAGCCCAGAGTTTTGGGTTTTATGCCACCAGCACGCCCAGTGAAACCATGTCTGGCGAAAGGTTTTGGCCCTGAGGGTGACACAGATGGTTCTTTCTCAACTCTAGGTTTGCCCCTTTGTACATAAGCAGGACTTTTACTCTCCTGTGTACCATTTAACATCCCACACAGATATAATCCAACCAATGCCATACATGGGCCTTCCACTTAAGCCAAGTATGAGGAGAAATAACTCTGGGAGGCCCTCCTCCAACTTGAGTTCTTGCTATTTGTTGACAGAAGGTGTCATATAACAGCTTCTGTCTGGTACCTTGAGAAAAGGGAAGATAACCCACACTCTCCCTCTGCTTGGTACAAAAGCTCATTCTTGATGTTTGAAATGTTGCTGGTTCCCAGAGTGCTAGAGTTAGATTCTACCATGTCTCTGCTTATTAAGGAGAGAAACCTGCTTGGTTTTTTGAGTTTCAGAGTTGACTTGATGCTGCATGAGAGGATGGGCAGGGAGGGAGAGAGGGAGGGAGGAAGGAAGGAAGGAAGGAAGGAAGGAAAGAAGGAAGGAAGGAAAAGAAAGAGAGAATCAGGCAATATCAGGCTTGAGAATTTCAAACTGGGCAGAGAAGATGGGAAGAAGTTGGAGGCCTGACTTGATTGACCCTCTGCCAGGCTGCTTCAGAGGCAGGCTGATAGGTTGCCAGCTGGCTAGAGAAAGGACCTCTGGCCTTTAAGAGACGCTTGATAAGCAGGCATCAGGAGATGAAGTTATTTGTGTACTGGTGGTAAACACTCTCTGGCAGATCAAACTAGTGTCAAGGGTTAACTATAAGGGTTGGTTTAAAAGCTGGCAGCTGGAGCAGGTAGAAAAGGATGCCACTTTGATGACATGCCTCTAAATGGAATAACCACCCCGATGCCTTTGCATTTGGAGAAGCAGCTTCTGAATTTCATGCTACATCATCAGATTAATCAGAGACGGCTCAGTTATTCAAGAACAAGTCTTGCTGAATACAGGGAATACGTGTATGCGAGAACATGGGATCAGATGGCATAGCAACTTTTATTTGGGAAGACTTTTAACTTGGTTTTTTTCTCATAAATATAAAAATCCAGCATTGAGGTACTAGTAAAATTCCCCAAGTCAGTTTTAAGGTTTCTGTAAGCTCAAAGACAATATACTGTTGTCTAGAATAATTTCAGATCCACATTCCTTCTTTATCCCATTGATAGATTCTTCTGACGTTCTTTCAATATTGTCTTTTGAAAACTACTAGGATGGATTTAAAAATAATTTCCTATGTACTCCTGTTGGCACCATGCTTTTTTCCACATTTACTTAATTGTGACCACCAGGACTAGGCATATACTCTTCTGTAAAATAAAAGTTGAGCGTTATTGGAATGCTACAGTGTATATGCCAACTATTGAACTGGCTTTTGTAGGTATTCTTTGAAATGCTGTACAAGCCCTATAGATTAGTACAGAGCAGGCAACCTCTGACCCATGGGCTGCAGCTAAGTCCAAATTCCTTTTTACGTGGCCTAAAAGGTAAATGTTCCCCTTTCACGTATGTGCTAGTCATTCCCAACTCTAAGGGACGGTGCTCATCTCTGTCTCAAAGCCAAAGTCCCAACGCTGTCCGAAGACGTTTCCGTAGTCATGTGGCCAGTATGACTAAATGCCAAAGGTGCAACGAACGCTGTTATCTTCCCACCAAAGGTGGTTCCTATTTTTCTACTTGCATTTTTACATGCTTTCGAACTGCTAGGTTGGCAGAAGCTGGGTAAAGTAACGGGAGCTCACTCTGTTACCCGGCGCTAGGGATTTGAACCACCAAACTGCTGACCTTTTGATCAACAAGCTCAGCGTCTTAAGCCACTGAACTACCATGTCCCACATGTGGCCTAGTATTACCTTATTTAATGTGCTCTAATGACCTTCAATTTGAATGGTTTTAAAAATATTTTATGAAATTCATGAGGCAATTAGCAACTCACAGTGTTAATGCTTACTTATCACATTCAGAATCATAAAGGCATTGTCAGCTGTTTGTGAGCTTTGGGTTGGCTGCTGCAGGAAACAACGCTGGGTCATTGGCCTAGTCCAGGGATGTCAAACCTGAGTGTTGTGACTTTTTCCCCTTTTGCTAAATCGGGCATGGACATAGCCAGCATGTGATGCATCCGGCCCACGGGCCACGAGTTTGACACCTCTGGCCTAGTCCAACTGTGTTTTCTTAATATTATCTCCTATAAGACTGCTCTGTTTGGGGCACAAAGTTTCTAAAAATGGGTGGTATGTTTCCCCATTCCTTTGAGATGGGAATTATTGTTTATAAGTGGAAGACCTCAAGAATGCTAAATCTTAAATCAAGGGGAAAAACCTTAAGATAAGCAGCAGGAGGAAAAGGAGAAGAAATGCTGGCATAAGAGCTGGACCTGAAAGAGGACTTTGCTGTACCGTACTTATCTCCTTGACATAACAAGCTGATGTTCAGATCTCTGTTTAAAGCTCAGGAGCAGATGAGACAGGACTTTTCTTTGTCACTTGGCAACCACTGAGTTTGAAGATGTCTGTAGATTCTGAGCTAGGCACATTTTCCACATGTTGTGTGAGATCATAGCCATGCAGACTTTCAGACTCCCTGATCATCTGTAAGCATTGTATAAACAACCCAGGAGTATGAATGAATCAGTTATAAATGGCATCTTGTTGAATGACTAAGTAATGGATGGCTGGAGCATGTCAGGCCAGAATTGCTTAGAGCTGCTTCCCACATCCATTATTTTGCTAGGAAATCCTTGCTTGGTTATGACATCAGAGTGACAGATATACACAATGAGGTTTTCAGATGATAATTCCTTGTCCCCAGAAGCCCATTCTCGGTGTGAAAAAGACACCCATGCCTTGTGATTTGACGTAGTTGTATTGCGGCTTTCTCAAATTGCTGATTAATCAAAAGCAGAAATGACTGTTCTGCAAACCACCAATGTTTAGCTACTCCCCCTTCTTAAAATCTGAGCACCAAAGATGTTCGTTTGTTTCTGTGCCTTATATTCTACTTTCATTGCATGATCCTGAGTGGTTTCCAAAATCCAGTACTATCCAGTGTACCAAAGATAACACAAATACAGAAAATCAAATATTTTAATAAATTGTCACTAACTCAGCATACCTAACACATTACATTACTCTCACTTACCACCACCACCACCCTCCATCCTTATAATATGGTATATTCCATCCTTCAGTTCCAAGAAATAAAATATGGTTGCTCCTGGGGAGGAAAGCTATGGCAAATCTAGTCAGCATACTGAAAATCAGAGAGACATCACCCTGCCAAACAATAGTGAGTATAGTCAAGGCTATGGTTTTCCCAGTTGCAATGTATGGCTGTGAAAGTTGGACCATAAGGAAGGCTGAGCGCCAAAGAATTGAGGCCTTTGAACTATGGTGCTGGAGAAGACTCCTGCGAGTCCCTTGGACTGCAAGGTGATCAATCCGGTCAGTCCTAAAGGAGATCAACCCTGACTGCTCTTTAGAAGGCCAGATCCTGAAGATGAAACTCAAATACTTTGGCCACCTAAGGAGAAGGAAGGACTCACTGGAGAAGAACCTAATACTGGGAAAGATTGAAGGCAAAAGAAAAAGGGGATGACAGAGAATGAGGTGGCTGGATGG
Source organism: Thamnophis elegans (assembly GCF_009769535.1). Classification (NCBI taxonomy): domain Eukaryota; kingdom Metazoa; phylum Chordata; class Lepidosauria; order Squamata; family Natricidae; genus Thamnophis; species Thamnophis elegans. The sequence continues at coordinate 132,613,506 of NC_045541.1, read as the reverse complement.
AGTCACCGAAGCAGTAGGCATGAGTTTAAATGGACTCCAGAGGATGGTAGAGGACAGGAAGGCCTGGAGGAACGTGATGGGTCGGACACGACTTCGCAACTAACAACAACAACATCTTTCAGTTCCAAAGGCTTTGCAGAAAACTGGTGTTTTAACTGTTTTCCAGCTGTTCTAGAGAAGTGTGGCCAACAGAGGATGTACTTTTTCGGGTCTTGTCCTGTTATTTCTCCCAGTAGGGAGGGACACCTAGCAGCCCTCTCAGATAGACTCAATTAGGCTGATTTTATCTGAATTAGAAGGTTTTACAATCCTTGGATCCCAATCTATACAGGGCGTTATAAGTGGCAAGCATCATGTTGGATTGAACCCAGAAGCAAAACAACAATCAATGCAGTTCCTGCAAGGAAGGCATTACATGATTATAACAAGTCTAGCCTGCTACTAAATAAGCTGCTGCGTTGAATGGTTTTTCAGGGGCAGCCCTATGCATAAAAATTATCCTATCTTTCTATCCATCTTCCGAAACCAGCAGGAAAGAAGTATGCTATGATTATTTAGTGGCACAGAAGGTTGGGAGCTTTGAGGAGGTAACATACTTGTGTGTCTGTCCATCCTGCCTAAGCTTATATTTTGAGTCTATATTTCTTTTGTATTTATATATTGCATACAATCTGCATGTGGGAACATCTTTCAGTGGAACTGGGCTCTTTTTTTTTGTTTCATAAGAACATGAAAAAAATGTTTTGATACGATTTTGGTTGCTATTTCCTATCCTTGGAATGCCTCTTTTGGGTATTCTTATTATGTGAAATGTTTTTTTAATCTGATTAAAGAAGAAACAAACAGAAGTGCATTTTTTTTTCTTTATGGAGGAAGGAAAAAGGCAAAACCCTGCCAGACAAAGTAGGATTTCCACTTGGCTACATACAAACCTTCATGTTTAGATTTCATTGTCCAGATCCTATCTGTAACTTGCAATTTTGCTTGTTTATTTTAACAGTGTCCTCCTGGATCCAGCTATTCCGACATTTTCCAGTAAATCTTGAATTGCTTAGGGACTGTGTTCTCTGTAGGGAATATTTAAACTGTGTCTCCTCCCCCACCCCCACGACCTTATTCCATCTCTCTTATTTATTTTTATTATGCAATTAGGTATCAGTTCATAAGAGCCTCACTAAATCCTGAGTGTAAGCCTCCCCCAACTCCATTTTGCTTTAGGTCTTTAAATCCCTGTACGCCCTGAGAGCCTCTGACATACCTGCCTCCTTTTAATTGCATGCCTCTTACTTTTGCAGAAAGCATTGCACACATGGCTGATCCCTTCTATCTCAGGTTAACATAATTCTAAGCAAAGGTTCAGGAAAATTCACAACAGAAACGAATGCCATGGGGCTAGATTCACAGTTATGTTCTAGGTGAATGGGGATGATGGGCTCTGTAGTCAGCCCATTCAAAAGGCATTTGTTTGGGGGGGGGTTATACTGAAACAGTCTGTGCAGCACAAGGAAGCTTTATGAGCTCATGTGTCCCTGGTGTGCAGACAGGAAGACTGCTGACAAGCAAGTTTTAGCTTTACATTTACAGCAAATGTCAGAAATGTTTGTATTACAAAGCTGTTATTTTGGACGCTTACAAACCCATCAGGGTAAATGTTATTCTTCACTGGTATGAAGGAAACTAGAATGAATGACAGTGATTGAGTGTGGACAGTGGATTGAACTTCCTTTGGTTTACTGATAAACGATTTATCAGAATTCCCTCCTATTTTTCATTAGCCTCCTAAGATCTTAAAAACTAACCATACATTCCACAGTCTAAGATCTATTATTATCATTTCCCTTCCTTGCTTTCATTATGTGATAGCAACTTTTGTGCCTCTTCGTCATTTGTTCTTTTCCATTTTGCTCCATTACAATTTCCCTTCGTTTTGGAGATTTGATTGTGATTTGATTGCAGACTTGTGTTTTCCAACACAGAAGAAGGATACAAGCAACCTGAATGGCTTGTCTAATACATCATGTTCTTACACAGTTTAAAAAAAAATATTACTAAACAGAAGGTTTACTTGAGACGTGGAAGACATTAAGTCACAGAAGCTTCTGGAAAGAAGGGGCTCATCTGGAAGTAGTGGGGAAGGTGGCTATCCAGATGTTGTGGTACTTCGGTTTCTGTCATCCCTGACCATTATCCAAACTGGCTAGGGCTAACAGGAATTGGAGGCTAACAAGCATTTGGAGGGTCATAGATTCCCTGACTCAATCCTTAAGGGAAAATCTAATTTGCAAGTGGGACATGGTGCTAAAGCCTCTTATGCTAAATTTGCCAATGCAATGAATTAACCAGTTATGAAAGATATATTAGTAGTCTTTGACTTACTTGACCGTTACTTTAGCAACTATTTGAAGTTACAACAGCATTGAAATGATTTATGACCCGTCTTCACACTTATGACTCAAGGTCACATGACCAAAATCCGGCTGCTTGGGAAACAGCTTGCGTTTATAATGAATGCAGCATCCCAGGGTCATTTGATACCATTTGGCAATTTCCCAGCCAGCATTCTGACAAACAAAAGTCAAAGGGATAAGCTGGATTTGCTTTAACGATCACATATTTTACTTAACAACGACAATTATTCACTTAACAACTACAGCAAAAAAGGTCGTAATGTTGAATGCGACTCACTTAACAGTCACCTCATTTGTTTGCGCCTGGTCCTATTCTACTTGTTTAATTTTACCTCTGTGTGCCAATTCCACGTTTGTTTTGCCAGAGTAACATGATGAATTGCTTTCAAGAGTAACAGGGTTTCAGTGTCAAGCTATTGCATGACTTGCAAAAGAAGTGAGTTAAAACTTTCAGACAGGAGGCAGCATCAAATTACTTCTGCAACACAACTTTCACGCTACTGGAAAATCTGTGGAGAATGAAAAGGTTCAGGAGTAGGAAATGCTAAAGAAATCAGTCAGCCTAATTAACACCTACTCAGAAAAAGGGTTTTGTTTTTTGTGCTAATGCCAGCCTTGAGAAATTGTGCTACATTTCTTTCTCAGCATTTGGCCTCCCAAAGGCTATTTAGATAGAGACCCATCTTGTCGTCGTCCCCGCCCCCACCCTGCAGGATAGAAGAGAGGCCCCTCCCCTTTAATGCAATTTCTGCAGGATAAAGAGCCCTTTGTTGGAGGGCTGTCCTCTTAGCCAGCTATAGCAGACTAGAAACATGCTAATGAAAGCACACGTCAAACAGAAGAGAAACATTTCAAGCCTGGTGCCAGTTCAAGATTGACAGTGTTTTCTCTGTGCTCAGTTCTCTGACTCAGATACAGAGCGTTATTTAGGATGCTTCACCTGAAGGCTTTCCCCAGCGATCTTCTGCCCTTGTGGAGTCCTGCTGTTTTCCTACAGATGAGAACAACCACCAAATCCGATTGCCTCTCTTCCCTTTGTGTTGAATGCAAGAATCAGGAAAGGGGCAGCATTCACCTTAGATTCAGGAATACTTTATTCCAGCTTTTAAAATAATTGGCTTAAATCAGTGGTGGGATTCAATTTTTTTTACTACCAGTTCTGTGGGCGTGGCAGGGGAAGGATACTGCAAAATCCCCATTTTCTCCCCACTCCTGGGGGAAGGTTACTGCAAAATCCCCATTCCCTTCCCACCTCACTAACCTGCTTTCCAGGTCCATCCTCTTGTTCAGGGCAATAAAAGATCATCATCTGGGAGGCAGCGGGGGCGGAGCCAGCCCATTTGCTGGTTCTCCAAACTACTCAAAATTTCCACTACCGGTTCTCCAGAACCTGTCAGAACTGGCTGAATATCACCTCTAGCTTAAATGTTTACACGTGAAACTAAACACAGTAGATGTGCAATTAAAAAGTTTAACACTTCTGGTCAGTTCATTTTCTCTCTCCTCCCCCCTCCCGTTGGTTTGCGACTTTTGCTCAACAAAACATTTCCATTTTGAACTATGGTGCCTTATTCATTTAATTTCATTTTACATGAGCTGAGATTTGCCATGACTCGATGATTGCCAGTGTATAACATTTTGAACCACACTGCCCGATTATTCTGAAGATGAGTATTAAAATTGGAAACAATTGGAGTGTAAAGTGAATATGACCTGGGGGAGCATGATATCATCACAGAGGGCCCACGAAGGCTTGAAGAAATGTTATGATTTAAATCTTAAGTCTTGGGAAGGGGGGTCTGTGTCTGTAGTCCCTGGCCACAAAAAGGTATTTAAAGGGGTTCCACGGTGAAGAAAAGGTTGAGAACCACTGGTATAGTGCTATAGGCACTTATACACATGGGAGGAGTATAGAGATGGTAAAGGGGCTGTGTGTGTAACAAATGAAGGCCATAAATTAGCTTTAGTGTATCTCTGTAATGAAAAGGGAGGACTGAGACAATGAAGGGTGGAAAACATCCAGACTAATGATAAGAAGTGTTATAATTTTGGAAGGAGGCAAAAGCAATCCATGCCTTGGCAAAATATGTGAAAGGGAAGGGGCTAAAAGGAAACAAGTCATACAATGCAGTGAGGTCTTAAGCTCTTGAACTGTTTTATAGGATTTAGTATATATATGCGGTCGACAGTTCAGCGGTTCGAATCCCTAGTGCCGCGTAACGGAGTGAGCTTCCATTACTTGTCCCAGTTTCTGCCAACCTAGCAGTTTGAAAGCATGTAAAAAAAATGCAAGTAGAAAAATAGGAACCACTTCCGTGGGCTTTCGGTATTTAGTCATGCCAGCCACATGACCATGGAGACGTCGTGAACAGCTGTGGCACTTCGGCTTTGAAACAGAGATGTGCACCGCCCCTTAGAGTTGGGAGAATAGCACATATATGCAAGGAGAACCTTTAGCTTTACCTATATATATATTATATGCGTGCACTTGTGAATATAGTCTTTAAAGCCCTTTATAAGATTTGCCATGGTCTATTCTTTCTTTTAATGGTAAGTAATCAGAATGTGATTGTCCAATGACAGGTCAGTATTTGGGGCATGGCTGTTTGCAGGGTGGTCTGGAAAGTCAAGATGATCACCATATATCAAAAGACGGGGGGGGGGGCTTTAGCTGCATGTTGTAGCAAAGGCATGAGATCCAGTGTACTTCAAAATGTTGGTTTAGGACAGGTATGTCCAACTCAAGGTTTGCAGGCTGGATTTGGTCCACGGTTTGCTTAGATCTGGCCCATGGGGCTGCCCTCGAAACAGTGAATGACTGGTCCTCAGTGCCTCTGCTAGGAAAACGGAGGTCAGGAAGGCCATGAGTTGCCCTCCCAGACTCTGTTTTTGACCACGACAGAGGATTGCAGGAGGCCATCGTGGCCGAAAACGGAGCCTTGATGAGTGACATTGAGCTGGCCACCCCCCCTGCCACCCCCACATCCCCAAGATCAAACGCAACCCTGATGCGGCCCTCAATGAATTTGAATTTGACACCCCTGGTCTAGGATCAGGGAGACCCCATATCACATCCCACATGGGTTACTCTACTCAATCACTTTCTCTCTTAATCTAACCTACCTCAGGAATAAAATAGGATGAAGAAGAAAAGCAAAGTATGAATTTAATAAAGAGTAAGTGGGATAAATACTATGTATGTCTAAAATTTCCCAATCTCCTGTTTGGTACTCAAATCTCTCTCTCTGTCTCTCTGTCTCTCTGTCTCTGTCTCTCCCTCTCTCTCTCTCTCCCTCCCTTCCTCTGCTTCCCTGTGTATGTGTGTCGCGCATGCATACACACACGCAGAGCCAGAGAGTCTATATTTTTCTTTTTAAACTTGGAAACATACAACCTGTACTCACTAATCCAGACAGCCAAGGATACATTTGAAAATTGGCTAAGATTACTATCTACAAACACACTGAAAAAAATGAGCCAAGAAAATCTCAGTAGGAAATGAATTTGAGGAATGAATGCTGACCAAGTTTTATTGACAAAGAAAAAAAAAGGTTCATGGATGGTCTTAGTCTCAAGTGATTAATGCAGAAACTAAAAGGTGGTAATGCAAGAAGCCAGCCATAAAATACTCCCCTCACAGCATCAGCATCATGGAGATTTAGGCAGCAGGTTTATAGCAAAGACCTTTGGGAAGTTTCTCTGTGGAGCCAAGCCAAATGAGAATGAATACCTCCACTACTACAACCCATGGGTCTTGCTTGATATGCCAGGCTGGAGGGGGGAATTTAAGGGGAGCAAGAAATTAGAAAAGGAAATGCATTCAGAATGGTCACACTTTCTAATTTCATCATTCACATTTTTGAATTAGAAGCATTGAAGCAAAAATCACATTTACTTTTTGGATGTGGAATTTTAAGGTGTTTTGGAACTAACTAAAACCTCAATTTCTGAGATACTTACCATATTTTTCAGGGTATAAGACACACCTTCCCCCCCAAAAAAATGAAGGTGAAAATCTGGGTGCATCTTATACACTGAATACAGCATTTTTGGCTTCTTGAAACCCCAACCCCTTTGCAAAAATGGCTGTGCATAGACTTATGGAGGCTTCCACAGTGCTCCTGGGGGCTGGGGAGGGCAAAAAGGAGTGAAAAACAGGCCAGTTTTTGCTCGGTTTTGCCCCTCCCCCCAGCGCCCAGGAGCACTCTAAAAGCCTCCTAAAGCTATGCATGCCATTTTTTTGACAAAAAACCTGGCCTGTTTTTGGGAGGTATGCAGAGTGCAAAAACTTTTTTTTAATTTGCCTCTTCAAAATCTTGATACGTCTTATACTCCGGTGCATCTTATACTCTGAAAAATATGGTAGATTTTTATTTTTTGGGAATTCAGTGCTACAGGGTAGGCAATGAATTCTTGTAAGTTGTCAAACCCCAGGAAAGCGCCCCATTGTATCAATCAAACACTATTGGATATAAAATGCTATTGTATAGTAACTATCACATAAGAATTAAAAACTTATTTTGCCTGAGGATTCATTGGGTTCTTTTAAGTCAAATCTGTCACTCTCTGTTCTAATATACAACATATTTCCCAAACCAGGGCAAACGTTGTGGCTAGCATGGAATCTACTTCACATGGGGGGAAACTCAGTTTGTTGAATTATGAAAAATTGACAGAAGAAAATCTACTAATGTAGTCTTTTCTAACCCCTTCCCACTGCCCTGGGATTATAGAGTATGCTTACAGGGTACCGAATGCTTATTTTTTGTTGAATGGTTGAGGATGAAAAATAGAAAAATGAAGTATTTAGAAAAAAGTATTTCAATAAATGAAACCCTTATAGTATGAACACTTCTTCCTGTAACATTTGATGGCAGGTCCAATAAATCTTTCTTTACCTCTTTCTGAACATCCCTGGAATTTCCCACATTATCATAGTCAATTTAATTAAAAGCAGTTGTGTAACCCACTCAACCTCAATCACTAATGTGGGTGGTGGAGCTGGGGATTAACCCCTTGCACTACACACACTTCCTACTGAAACTTTTAAAAGCTGTTAGTAGAAACAAAAGGCACATTTTTTATGACGGGATATTCATTGTAAAAAACATTATTATAAAGGGTTTAGCTTTCTGTTTATGGTGCTGATCTTAAGCAGAGATCCCATAAATCATTTTTTTCCCCGAAAAGAAAATCCAAATGGGGCATTCAAAGACATTTATTTATCAAATTTATATGCTACTCATCTCGCAGTGGGAGGCAACACTGAGTGGCTGTACCTTGAGCTACGTGTACAGTCTGGGTTCAGAAGCTGCCAGAGTTATTTAGTGCAGAGAATCATTGCTATTCTAATGACTCCCCCCCCCATTATTTGAGTAGTCAAGGGGAACATTGAGTGATTTGACTGTATGCCATCAGATCAAGTGGACCATGCTGGAGATGCCCAACAGCAATCAGAGTGAATTTAACACGCATGTGGAATGTGTGCTGCAATTTTGCAGTGAGTAGGATTCTGAGGCTGTAGTGTAGAATTTGGAATAGAGATCAGCATAGAAGATTGGGGCAAATATTATCTGAGGGTGGGGGAAGTGCCACCTTATGTGTTATTTTTAGGCAACTTCCAGGGACCCCAATGGAACCCTTGCAAAGTTCATTACTGAGACTCAATTTAATTCCATCCCATCCCAACCCAGCTCAGCCTCAATAGCTAATCATTTTCTCTTTTTGCACAGTCATGTTCTGGGTCCAAATGAAAACCTTAGCAAGTCCATTCCTCACCAAGGATACTTTGCTTTAGGTCTCCTCAAATTAAGAATTCGCTGAAAATAGCTATCAGAACTGTTGGATAATATTGAGTTGGAATTGGCATCCTTCAGTCTCAATAAACCATGGTATCGTGCTCTGGAAAGAGGTCCTAAAACAGCATCTGATGTGGCTAAAAAGTCCGATTCGAGAGTGGAAATCCCTTCCACACTGAGTGCAGATACATTCTGATACATGCCCTTGAGCTGAACAAACGTATTGGTAAAGTGTGCTGTCTTCAATGTATTCTTGGCATCACCTGGCATTTCTAGCATGTATACACTATTGAAACAGCGACATCTACACTGGCTTTGGCATGTCGTGAGAATGGCTGATGGTCAGATTCCAAAAGAACTCCTGTATGGAGTATTAGTGCAGGGAAAGCGCCCCAGAGGGAGACCACAGCTGGATATAAGGATATCTGCAAGAGGGATCTAAAGGCCTTGGGAATGGACATAAACAGCTGGGAAACCTTGAACCTCTGATCGTTCAGCTTGGAGGCTAAAGACGCAGCATGGCCTTCTCCAATTCAAAGAGACATTTGTTCGGCAGGCTGAGACAGTCCCAGAACCAGTGAAATCTGGGGGCTGGGCAGGGGACAGAATGTATCAGGATATTATATGCCATTACATATCAGCAACCAAATAATGCAAAATTATTAATGGTTAGGTGTGAAATACGGAAATGAGGAACAGAGAAATATATAGACAAACTAGGCACCAAACTTTGTATGGCAGAATTTGGGGAGATTTTTGACCCCCCAGTTTGTTTCCTCGTCTACCTTCATGGAAATTCTTTTAGTGAATCCACATACTTGTCTTTGAAATTAAGTGCTTCTCAGACCGCCTTAGGTATTTGAAGTGAGCACCAAGGAAAGCAGGGTTGCAGGCAAAAGTTGCTGCCTTCAAAGCTGTAGGATGTATTTTTGGATTCCCTGTGTTGTCATGGTTTATTAAACTCATTTGATTGACATTTATCACATCAGCACTACAAGTACCTGGACATACAGGAGATGGCAGCAGCGAGTGTTCCATATTTCTTTGCCACCATCTAGTAGTCCTCCAGAGATTGATGGCCCAGATAGGCTGTGCCTGTTTGATTGTCCTTCAAAGATGTTTAGATTATAGGCGAAATGGGATGTTAACTGCCAGGAAAGAGGGAGACAAGCAAAGAGGAGCATTACGTATGCAGCACAGCCAGGATTTTTTCTCTTTCTTTTGTGGCACTGATCCTCTCCTGCTGCTTTCGGGGTGGTGAGAGAAAATAGCAGGGAAGGGTTAGAGCCATTATTCACAAAGAAATATGGATCTGCAGGACTTGTCTTTCGCAAGGATGCTTTAATTTTAGATTGCACTTCAAGGTTACTCTTGTCTTAGGAGGAAAAGAAGAAAATCCTCCCTGTTTATGGTTTGATCATTAGATTACTGTAGTACTAGATTTATTGTCTATTATAGAGTGCACTATGGTAATTTATTTTACTGGAAAAGAATACATTTGTATCTCTGAGGACATATTTCATTATCTTGTGAAATTCATTCCAGCTCTGTAAAGAATAGGAAGCGTATCCTCAATGGCAAAGTCTTTTTATCTGGAAATCAAGCCAACTTGTTTTCATTGAAGATTTTCCTCAAGTGAGTGTGCACAGGATTTCAGCCTTAATTGACTCAGCCATTTTGCATACAGAGACAAAGCCGGCTTTGCCACATTCAGTCATCTACAACTGCAACTAAGAATGATTACTATCTAAAGGTAAAGGTTCCTCTTGCACATATGTGCTAGTCGTTCCCGACTCTAGGGGGCGATGCTCATCTCTGTTTCAAAGCTGAAGAGCCAATGCTGTCTGAAGACATCTCCATGGTCATGTGGCCGGCATGACTAAATGCCGAGGGCGCATGGAGTGCTGTTGCCTTCCTGCCAAAGGTGGTCCCTACTTTTCTACTTGCATTTTTTTACATGCTTTGAAACTGTTAGGTTGGCAGAAGCTGAGACAAGTAATGGGAGCTCACTCTGTTACTCAGTGCTAGGGATTCAAACTGCTGAAGTGACGCTCAGTGTCTTAGCCACTGAGCCTTCAATTACTATCTAGATATTACTAGATATTAATAATTAGATTACCGTATTTTTCAGAATATAAGATGCACTGGAGTATAAGACTCACCAGAGTATAAGATGTACCAAGATTTTGAAGAGGCAAATTAAAAAAAAAGTTTTTGCACTCTGCAGACCTCCCCAAAATGGCCCATTTTTCATGAAAACAGGCCCGTTCCCCCCCCCCAAAAGGGCATGAATAGCCTCTAGGAGGCTTATAAAGTGCTCTTTGGGACTGGGCGGGCGGGGGGGGGGCAAAATTGAGCAAAAAACAGTGAATTTTTTGCTCATTTCTGCTCTCCTCAGCCTCCTGGGGCACTCAATAAGCCTCTAAAGGCTTTGCATGGCCATTTTGGTGAAGGGGGCAGGGTTTCGGGACCTAAAAAAAAGCTGTATTCAGTGTATCAAGCCAGATTTTCAGCCTCTTTTTTGAGGGGAAAAGGTGCGTCTTATACCCTGAAAAATACAGTACTATCCAGATATTACTAATAGGCATTGTATGTGGTTCAAGCACTTTACAATTTTTGAGTGTTTCTGAACATGGAGCAAATTACGCTCATATATAAAAATGTTACATTTTCTCTATTATCTAAAACTCTTGCATTGTTCTTTTCTGACATGTCTAGCCAAAAAGCAACAGATTGCAGGGGCCTAAATTCAGCCAGCCACTGAGGCCTTTCTTGTCTTGTGAGGTACACAAGTGCTGAATGAAATAAACAAATCGGTCTAATCTGTCTCTTTTGCTGTAAACACCTTCATATGTCATTGTATTCCCGCAAATCCTTTTCAGAGATCTTGGGAGAAATGGTTAAAGGTGATAGGAACGCTGTCTGTTCTCTCCAAATAGAATCCGAAGAAGGAATGGAGACAACATTAGTGCCTTGCTTGTGAGCAACAGCTGAAGTTGTGTTCTTGGGTTGCTGTCTGCCTCTGTTGTTTCATCTAGAAACTCATGAGCATCATAATGAAAATTTCTTATTTTTGCCTATTTTAGGCAGATGGGCCATCTTCCATCCCAAGGGGTTTTCCTTGCTTCCACCTAAGCATCAGACAGAAAAGGAAAGGTCTTTCTTACAAAAAGATCTAATTGCTGAAACATTTTGCACCATTGTTTATTTACTCTTAAATTTCTATGCTACCTTCTCATGCTATATTTCAGAAAAAAATCTAGACTGCTTATATTTCTGGGACTGCATGGATTGCAGATTTACTTCTATTAATAGTTTTGCAACTGGTTTATCCAAAGCAGAGGACCCAACATGTTTCCCATCACCCAACCTCCAAACAAAATGGCGAGAGAACAATATGTTAAGCCTCGAGTAATCTTAACAACCTATGTTATAATTGCAAAGCCCCCCATTAAAAATGGCCTTAAATTCTGTTCCATCTATCATCGTGCCACACCCTACTACTATCATGCCTCTAATGGCCCAAAGAAAGAATTAGAAAGTGTGCTCCTGCCTTTTGTCTATTCCCTATATCAGTGTTGGCAAACCTTTTCGGCACCAATTGTGTGCGCGTGCTGGAAACCAGAAGACCAGTTTTTCAGAGCGCATGCATGCTCCAGGAAGATGATATTCCAGTTTCCAGTGTACACATATACGCTGGCCCCCAGGTCTTCCAGTTTTTGGCATGCATGCTTGTGCGAAGAGCAGCTGGCCGATGTGCATCAGGGGTGGGTTCCTGCCAGTTCTAACCTCTTCTATAGAAGAGGTTCCACAAATCTACGGTGCCATTTAGAACCGGTTCCAGCTCCCTCCCCCCACCTGTCCGTACATCATCAAGATGAAGAACAAGAGGAGAAATTCTGGTAGTTGAAGTCCACAAGTTTGAACACCCCTGGGTTTTTTTTTCTAAAGGGTTAGGGGTGCAAGGGTCTTGTAACCTGACAGCTTTAAGACTTGCGTGCTTCAAATGGCAGAGTTTCTGAGCCAACATTTTGGTTGCTAAGCATTGTTAAGTAAGTTTCACCACGTTTTACTAGTTGTCCACACCCACCCAGTCAATGACTGGCAAGCCACTCCCACCCAGTCACATGGTCGGCAAGCCACTCCCACCTGGTCACATGGTTGGCAAGCCACTCCCACAAAGCAGGCTACACCTACAGAAGAGGTTCTAAAATTTTTTGAAACCCACCACTGGTGTGCATGCATGTGCCAGAAACCAGAAGATCATCTTCCTGGCATGCAAATGCCCACCAGGCTGCTGTTCCTGCAGTTTCTGGCACTCCCATGCACGTGAAAACCAGCTGGTTGGCATACCAGAACCCGGAAGAGCAATGGGTGTTGGCTTGCGTGCCCAGAGAAATGGTTCTATGTGCCTCTTCTGGCACGCATGCCATAGGTTCGCCATCATGGCACTATATAAAGTATTCTTCATTCCTTCCTAATTCTTACTGTGTGTTTGAATGCCAACCAGATTCACTCTACATTTGAGTCCAGTATGACCTACTAAGTAAAAGGATAGTTGCTGGATGGGTCTGACCTCCTTCCTGCCCCTTCATCTGCCCCCATTCGTCAACAGGGCATTCAGATAAAGGCTGAGTCACAGGGCACAGGAAGTAGTGCTATTGCTTGGATATTCTTTCTTCAGGAGGTTTCCACTTTGGTAATTTTCAACATTCCCCCCTCCTCCATTTCACGGACAAAGTTCCATTCTCAGTGGTGGACTACAACCCCCAGCAGGTTGTGAGACAGCCTATTTGTCCTTAGAGTGCCTGAGAGATAACCCTGGAATTGTGAAATTGCATGTTTGTTTCTTGGAATCTTGCAAGGTATTGTCAAAAGAGTCTTCCCTCCCCCTCCAGCCCCCACGTCACTCTCCAGCTTCTGACTCCCCACCGCCTCTGCAGGCATTTCTGCAACAGTCAATAAAAGCCCAGACAAGCAGACGGCTGGCACTTTATTTAAACAGCACTTTGCAATCAAATACTCTTTTAAAAGTGGTGATTTTCTGGGGAGGGGGGGCAGTATTTGTATTGCATATTTTTAAATTTGAGTGGACCAGAAGAAAATATCATTTAAGGTATCTATAAAAACCTATATTGCACAGTGTTTGCACTGAATAGTGTGTGTGTGTGTGTGTGTGTGTGTAATCTGGATGATTTTATTAAGAATTACTTCTCCATGGACGGCATGGATACTAGATCTTAGTTGCAAACATACCACAGAGTATGTCTGGACTTAATTCTGACCATAAATCCTTAGAAGTATTCTAAGTGGCTGCACATAGTTGGCTATTTGTCATTATTCTTGCTCTATATTTTTCTCCTGCATTCTTTACCCTTTCTTGCTTTTCTTGTCTGATTGGATCATAAACTGAAGATGCAGGGAATTCTTTTTTGTAAGCAACATATTAGACCTTTGATTCCATTAGCAAACCCAAATCCCAGGAAAGACAGATCTGATTCCTGCTGATTGTACAGGCAGGTCTCAGGTTTTGTTGTTGTGTCTGTTATTTGTGGCCAGCTCACACTCCTTTCTGGAAATTTTACTGAACATTTTGTAACTCGGGCTGTTTCCAGATAGCGGAGTACCATAATGCAGCATTTATAGTTCTCTAGCAAACAGCTTTGCAGAAGCAATTTAAAAAGGAAGATATGCCTGGGGGGAAAAGAATATTGCAGGGAGCTTTGTGTGGATGATAATCCCTTGTTTGGACTATGCAACCAGCACTTGCCTTGCAACACTCAGCTTGCAATGGGAAATCGACAGAAGGACTGTAGGACTCCAGAGACTTCTATAGTTACCAGCTCAGACTTCTCTGACCTGCAACAGTTTTGTGCCACCTGTGAATGTCCTCATTGCTGTGTGCCATCTTCCCCCAGGGAGGCATCTAGTGAGCCCTTTAGTGGGCCAGAGGGAGAATGTAAAAAAAAAAAATGGCAGCTAGTTAGTGCACTGCCCTTCCTTCATCCTTTGCTTGCTGTGGGTTTTTTGTTTTTGTTTTTTTCAGTAGGGTAGAAACGGTTGAATGTGGATGGGTGGGGGAAGCTCAGTTAACCTTTGTGTTTAGAGAATGACAAAGTTGTTACTTCCTTGAGTAACTGAGGAGGATGGGAGATCACAACACCTTGCTTAGAAGAGAGGACGGTATAAGTCCAAGAAATTGGATGAATTAGGTGTTCCTGTCAATGAGACAATTCCTTCTTTACTCCAGGACATAGGAAATGCTGAAAAACGACCTTCTCAGAAACTGATCAGCTCAGTTTCTCAAGCTCCACAGAGCTGTAGGACACTGAGCACAGGTGGTATTCAGCAGGTTCTGACCAGTTCTGGAGAACCAGTAGCAGAAATTTTGAGTAATTCAGAGAAGTGGTAAATACCACCTCTGGCTGGCCTCGCCCCCATCTATTCTCTGCCTCCCGAGTCCCAGATGATTAGGAGGAAATGGGGATTTTGCAGTAACCTTCCCCTGAAGTGGGGAGGGAATGGACATTTTACAGTGTCCTTCCCCTGCCACGCCCACCAAGCCACGCCCACAGAATTGGTAGTAAAAAAATTTGAATCTCACCACTGACACTGAGCTACTTGGGATCAATGTAGGAATCAATGTGGTTGGAAAGGAATTGTAACAAACTAAGTCATCACATCAATCCTAGAACTGCACACGAAGTTCCCAGGTTCAATTCTTTATCTTATTTGAAATAATCTTTACATAGAGGATTCTTCTAAGAATCTTCTACCGAAAGCTCTGGAGCTGCTACAAGTCATGGTTATGCCTGAATGGAACAAAATGGACTCTTGGGGTGAGCTTATATAGGGCAATTTTACATAGGTTGTGTGCAGAATTGGCATATCCTGAAGAAGCTTGCTTGTCAAGGCATCCTTCTCTGAATCCTCATTCTGAAAGTGGCCTCAGGTTTCTAATGTAGATTAGATTCATAAAAACTGTTTTGTATAGCTCTGATTCTATACTGATTAATGGATTCAGTGTCAGAAGAAAGTACAGTACATTGCTGTTTATACCAGTAAAAAGGTAAAGGTTTCCCTGACCAGCTGTGTCTGCATCTAGGACATGGTGTTCATCTCCATTTCTTGGCCAAGGGAGCCAGAATTGTCCAAAGACATTTTCTATGATCATGTGACTAGCATGGCTATGCCCCGAGGTGCACAGAACGCTGTTACCTTTTCACCGAAGTGGTACCTATTAATCTACTTGCATTTGCCTGTTTTCGAACTGCTAGGTAGGCAGGAGTTGGTGCAGGTAACAGAAGCTCACCCCATTACACGGTGCTCCGGTCTGGAACCTGGGCTGTCAGCTTTTCAACTGACAAGCTCAGTGTCTTTAACCACTGCGCCTTCGTGCCCTCTGGTTATACCAGTAATTCAGTTGAAATTCAATATATCTGCCTGAATTCCCTGAAAATTTTGACACTATTTCGGCCACATTTTTTTAAAAAAAGCCGTAGATAGCATCAGGTAGCTATACCAAACTCCAGGGTGAAAATCTCTAATCGAAGAGTTTCTAATAATGCAGATAATCACAATAACTGCTGGTTATTTCTCCCCACCACATTAGCAGCCTCTCAGCAACATATTGTGTCCTCTTTTTCATCCTCAAGTCAAATTGAGTCAAATTGAATTTATTTTGAAATAGGAGAGGGGCCTTGAATGTGGTTTCTTCTTCTGACCCGATTGGGGACGAAATATGGATAGGGGAATTCCTTCTCCTCCCAGCTCATCCTGAGTGGACAGCACTATCCTTTTCTGAGTGTAAAGGATGCCATCTGCAGACCGGCTTGTTTCCTTCCCTTCCCCTCCCCTCCTTGCTTCAGTTCCCTTAAGGGGGAGAAAAGTCATTAAGCACTGCAGTAAGAGCTGATTCAGGCCACTGGAGTTTAGCCCTCTCAGAAAATGTGTTTGGGAGGGATGATGGAAGAGAGACTGCAGAGTCGGCTCACTGCTGACCTGCTGAATTATGACTTTAATGCAGTCACTTTAATAACTTGCTCTAGCTCCAACCACCAGATGCAATTTATGGCAGATCAGGCGCCCAAGCATTTTTCCTTTCTCTGAAGACTAAGCAGATATCTGATGCCTCCCCGTCCCTCCCCCAAGCCTATTACTTTCCCCTGTTCCCTCTGCAAATGGAAAAATGTTATGTGTCTGTGTGAATTTTTTCTTTCCCCTGGCCTTGTTTTCAGGAAATGGTGGAAAGGGAGACGCTAACACGCACAGCGGAACAAAAACTCCTTTCCCAGTCCTCTCTTAGGCCCCAGCCAGGAAATCTTTGTAGCCTTATCTTCTTTCTCTCTCTGGCATGTTAATATCTTGCTTGGGCAATGGAGGAGGCAAAGAATAATCTAACTAAACAAATGGCACACTAAATAGTGTGCAGTTCTACGATTTTTCACAGCACATACCTGCCCAATCTTTCAGCAAATCCGGGATGATGTAATGCTGATGTCTGGGACTGGCAGAAAGCACCATTATGCACAGATGAAGGAGTCTTTATAGTAAAATGTGACATGCTAGAGACTTTGACTCAAGTAAGTTTCCTTCATGGAATGAAACTCCCAATAATGACATGTTGTTGGCAGCCAAGTGGAAATGGTTTGCCATTTACGGTACCTTCTTCCAGGATGTTTTTTTTTTTTAACTTCCCAGCCTATATAGACAGGCTACATTACAGAAAAGCAGGACAAATAAGCATGTAAAAGTTCCATTTTTTTTTAGTGATTACAACTGGTCAGTGAAGCAGAATTTGGAAGAATCTGGGGATCATAGAAAAGGTTATGGCAAAATTTCTGGGGCACGAGTTGAATTTGGCAGATGGATCTGGAACTTAAGAACTGGGAGTTACACAGAATCGAATGTGGTTTTCTCTTCAAAATAATTTTGAAGTTTTCTTTACTATCTGATGCAAACCAGGTTTGTTTCATACTTTTCACCTATTTTCTAATTAGAAGGGCAAGAAATTCTACTGTCAGTTTTACACAATCGTGGTCAAAGGTGCCTTCAAGGACAGAAAGGGAATTCAAATGGTCTATTCTGTTGTAATGTGTACAATTTCACGTCAACATCGATGAAACCAGTTATGCTGCATTTCTTCTATTTGTTAGGATGTTTTGTGTCCTGGATTTATTTTCCAAAGTACTGTTTTGACAGTATTATTGTTTAGAAGGGACAGTCCTTCCTGGCTGGACTTGCCTGAAGGAGTCTAAAGTAATTTATACATGCCTTCCCCCAGGCCTGTAATGACCCTAAACATTGGAGGGAGGTGAAAAAGTAAGGGAAAGCTTATCTGATCCTTTAAAGGGTATTTCAAATTGGGGTTGGGGGCAGAGGAAAAATTACAAGCAGAGAGCTTGGGGCTTCTCTCATTGTAGACCTGCTTGTCTATCAAAGACAGCCCAATTGGTTAGTTTCTTGCACATGAATTGATGTATTGTTTATTATTTCACTGAAATAATATTCATATGCTTAATCAGTTGAACATCTGTAATCAGTTTTAAAAAATGTGCCACTCCTCTTACTTCTAAATTTCAGAGCTCTACTATGTTTTTGTCGAAGGGTTTGGCTCTTCTACAATCTTTCTTTGGTCCATTAGGTAATTTGTACAACCATATGCTACTCCATTAACCTCCACTTGTAGCTCCAGGAGGAGAGGGAGAAAATATCACAAAAATATTCCAGTACGATCAATACATTACAGTGCTTTCTCATAACAGAAGTAGCAAGAAATCCAGGGAAAAAAACACCCCAAATTTTAAATAATAATTTTCATTGAAAGAGAAAGTTATTTATAGAAACAGATGTTATATTTTACTCAGCCTTTCATTTCTCTAGAATGAAACATTCTGTCAGAATCAACAATGGCATTCTTTGGTGAGGCAGGGCTTGACGTTGCTATGACACGACATGCAATCTTGGGGCTCCAGGATTGCTGTTGATATCTCTGTTGCTGGATGATCCTTTTTGGATCCAAACCATTCTGAAGGAATGGTGATGGTGAAGGGCATGTCCTGCTGATCTCAGGGGCATCTCAAAGCTCCTGATTGATCCAGGAAAAAGCTCTTTTTGCCGGCTCCAAGAGAAGCACCCAATATGACTGCAGAAGGTTGGGACAAGCTTCTGAAATGGTAGAACAGACAGTGTGTCGAAATGGTGAGAAAAATCTTTATTATTAGAGAAGAGAAAACCCCAAAGACTCAGAGATAAAATAAAATTGAAGACAGAAGGAAACAAGCGGCGAATTTACCCTGGATTAAAATTATTGTGTTATCTTTTTCACTTTAATTTTGTTTGTTTTTTATGGATGGACTTTTTACAAAAGCCTCTTACTTTTAAACTGGACTGGTCTTTTTTTCCCCTTCTTCCTCTTGCAAGGCTCAGCTGGATCGTAATCTTTAAACAATTTTTTTCTCTTTCCGGAGAAAAACCCTTTCTGGAGTCCGGAGTTTAGAAAAGAGAGCCAAAAAAAGAGGGAAAAGATTTAACACTGCCATCTAGTGGCTAGAGGCTTGGCAACATCTAATATTACAAAGCTGTCATCTTGGTTTACTGAAAGGGTCAGTGGAAAAAACTTCACTGAATTTGTTTGAAACCTAGCAAAAGTCTTGGATGTTTTAGTGGCAGTGTTTATAACTTGGAAAAATGGCACTATATGAAGAAGAAAAGGAACTAACATTGCAAAAAATATGTTAGAAATTCAAAAACTCTTAATAACTACAGAGAGAATTGAAAAGAGTCTTGAGTTTATAGATCAAAATACAAAATATCAAAATACAGAAAGTATGGAGGGAAGAGTTGAGAATACTTATAAAACAACTATGAAATTTGAGGACAGAGTTCAAAAAATTACAGAAACATATGAAAGTGATAAGAAAATTGCTGACATTGACAGCAAATCGAGTGTGGAGGGAAATGATAAGTGTGGAATACGGAAAGGAGAGATCGATGAACTGGAACTCTCTCTCAGATGTCAAAACATAGATGAAGAAAGAGGAGAAAATTTGGCAGAAACAATGAGAGTAATTTCAGCAGAAGCACAAGTGATAACAAAAGTCAAGCAGATGAAAGGAACAGATGGAGGGTTTCGAATTCTTTTAAGATAACCAATGAACAACAAGTTGTTAAGAGAAGTCCACATAAGACTTATCAAGAAAACACTTAGAATACAGATTCTACAAATGGCAAGAGATATTGGACTGCACTATTTCTGGAAGGATACAGGATGATGAAATTTAGTTAAATGTAATTAAACTTTGAGTATTATGCATAAGATAAAATAATAATAGCTGTAGTCAAATGAATGATCAATAATGATAATAAAGCATTTATATATACTAGATTGATAATATGAAATTTTATATAAACTGTAAGTGAGGATGATGGAGATGATGTTGAAAAGCCTTTTTATAAAAGATAAATAATTCTATATAGAATAGATTATAAAGATGCAATATCATTGGATGATTTCAGGATGATGTAATGAAATGCCATAATATAAATTTACTTCAAATTTAATATGTTTCATATAAAATGATGTAATAATAGCTATGCTTAATGGAAGTTTAACAATTATAATAATTTGTATAAATGTATATTAGATTGATGATACTAATAATGGAAAAAACATGGAATTGAAAATTATTAGAGAATGTTATTAATGCTAAAATAATAGAATGATTTAGAATAGGATACAAAAAAATTCTTTATTATTGGATATATTGAAGATGATATAATGAATCATTATAATATAAATTGATACATATTTAGAATACCTTGTTTAAAATGGTGAAACAATAGTGATAATTAAACAAATGAAGTACAATAATAATGTATACAAAGATATTTGATTGACAATAAGTGATTTTTGATAAAGCTCAAGTGATGACTTTGGAAAGGACGGAGAAAGATTTTATAACCAATCGACATACTGTATGTAGTTGAAGAGGTTTTTTATGTTATATGTTTTGCATGTTTATGCTTATTTGAAAATAAAATTTTTATTAAAAAACAATGGCATTCTTCAAAGAGGTTTTGAAAGAGGTCTGACTTTATGAATTCTTCAGATATTTACTCTTGTGGTAGAGCCCTACTGTTACTGGAAATAAAGATTTCCAACAATTATGACTAGACTATTGGCTAGTTCAACCCTTGGATAATATTTTGCTTTCATGATTAAGGGAGCATTTAAAGTTAGAAGATGATAACATACAGCACACTCATGTGGGATGCAAGATATGCCATTCTTCAGAGACAAATGTAAATTACATGTGTTGTTTTGTAAGAAGTTAAGCCAAGATTTAGAATTAATTAACCTTATTTTTTTCTATATTAGAAAAAAACATTATCTTGATTACAATAATATTCATCTCCTTCTGTAGAGAATGCAGACTGATTGCTGGTTTCCCACTCTTTGCTATTGAGATTCTGAAAAAAAAAATCTAATCAGTCTGCTTCTTACTCCATTCCTTGACTGTCTTTCTGATTTTATTGGGTGTAGTAAAACTTTAACTTTAATCAAAAGTAAACAATCAGGCACTGTGGTTTGCTTTAGCCATATTTTGATCTTTTTTTAGAAAAGCATTTGTGGTCTCATTCATATGTAAATAATAGGCCAGAAACTCTGGTTCCTAAATTAAAGTGGCTGGTTCACATATCACACTAAAGTAAAACCAGATAAATCATATTATCGACATGATATGTGGAACTGATCCCAGGCTACACTCTCTGGACTATAAAAGTTGGAGGACTTGCAGGTGATAGCAAAGAGATACGGGAAATTAACAGCTGCCATTTAGTGGCTGTTCTGACATTTGCAGATCTGATATGGAAGCCTTAAAACCATCTAATGGCTGCACTTGGTTTCTCCAACCAGACTTTGTCCAGATATAGATTCTTCATTTCTTTGGCTATGCTGGCTTGATGGTACCATGCTAAAGATCTTTAACAGAAGGGACTTTGGAGGTCTTCTGATCCAACCCTCTGCTAAGCAGGAGATCCTATTCCATTTCATACATGGCTTTCCAATTTCTTCTTCAAAATCTCCAGTGATGGAGCACTTCTGGAGGCAAGCCATTCCATCAGTTAGTTGTTCTCACTGTCAGGAAATTTCTCCATAGCTTTAGTTTGATTCTCTCCTTCATTACTTTCCATCCACTGCTTCTAATCCTGCCTTCAGGTGCTTTGGAGAATAGGTTGCCCCCTACCCTTTCTTGTTGCACCCTCCCAGATATTGGAACACTTGCCTCTTCTGTTTTGGTACCTTGGAATCAGAGGTGGTATTCTACCGATTTGGATCGGATTGCCCGAACCAGTAGCGGAAATCATGGATGGCTCCACCTACCCGTGCATGGCTCTATGGCATCCCATTTAGGCCATTTTTTCACCAAAAGTGCATGTGCGGAACAACAACAAAACACATTTGAGAACCGATAGGAAAGGTAAGTGTATAGAACCCTTGCTTGGAATACTTAACAATATTGGTTACCATTTTCAGAAAGCGGTCTTATGAATTTAACTGAAATTCTGCCTGCAATAAAAATAGTTAAACCTATTGTGATTTATCACGTACATTTGTGTCCATATAAATCAGGAGACTTGAAATCTGTTCAGACAAGGAGAAATTTAGATAAATGGCCTTGCATTGCAACTAACAGAAATCTAGGCTGTGCACATTTAAATGGTTTGTTCACCTCTACCCACACGTTTGCTGCATGGCCTACCAGGGCTTGGTTAATGAAAGTTTCTTTGAAAGTAGGATCAAACTCTTTGCAAATTCCAAAGTTGTGCATGATATTTGTGCACAACACAGAGAAGTTCCCTGAGGATGGGCTCCAGCACGAGTCCAAAAAGCTCAGAAAACAAAACTGGTCTTGGTGAACGACCGAGATTGGATCCTGCAACATTATCCTGGGCACAGGTGGTATTCAGCCGATTCTCTCAGGTTTGGGTGAACTGGTAGCGGCAGCTGTGGGAGGCTCCGCCCACTCTCCCCGACATAATGCATGAGCACTGTGTGTGCGCAGGCGGCGATGTGCATGTGCAGACGCAGCAGGTGCAAGCCAGTAGTGGGTTGCTCCCAGTTCAGCCCAGATCGGGCGAACCAGTAGTGGCGGTGGCGGGAGGCTCTGCCCACCCGCTCAAATGCTTTTGCACATGCACAGAAGCCTCTGTGCGTGCACACAGGTGCGCGGGCACGAGCGGACCAGTAGTAAACAAAATTAAAACCCACCACTGGTGCGAGCGCTCACATTTGCGAACCGCTAGGGAATCCCACTGCTGATCCTGGGACGCATATATTAGCCTTCATTCATGATATTTAAACCATGTCTACATATTGAAGGCTTTCCTCACCTGGAAGTGAATGGAGACACACATTATTAGTTTGCAGTTCACACTCAGAATTTCTGCACTATTTTCTCATTTATAGATCTAGTTTATGATTTATATTTGCTGCTGTATTTTGGATGAAAGATTTGACAAAAATAGATTCAAACGTCGCTGGTGTATATATATGGTTGTTCATTCTACACCTTTTTTCCCCTCTAAAACTGTTTTACCTGTTTCTAAATGTCTTGCTTGCACTTCATGCTGACTTTTAAATGATTCTGTTCTGTTTAATGGGGCCTGGAAGTGCATAATAAGCACGCAGAGCAGAAAGCGTGTGATTCAGAAAATTTGCCTGTGATATTCTTTTTCAGCCGTTGCCATAGGTACCAGCTTCTTCTAAACACAGTTCTGGAATGCAAGGAGACTGGAAGGGCATTCCTGTTAAGGAATGCAACAGCATCATTCCAGTTAACATTCCCCTACTTTTTTTTTTTTTAGAGAGAGAGAGAGAGAGAGAGAGAGAGAGAGAATATAAGTATAATCTTTATTGTCATTGTACTTAAATACAATGAAATTGGTTGAAAGAAAGAAAGAAAGAAAGAAAGAAAGAAAGAAAGAAAGAAAGAAAGAAAGAAAGAAAGAAATGTAGATAGATCATAATCATCATTTTTTTCTTTATCCTGGGTCTGGATCACCTACCAAGGTGATTAAAGCACAACATAGTACATCCAAGCTGCTAGAATTGGGACACTTTCAGGTCATCAAGGCACAAGAACCTAATCCCCTGCATAAAGTTTAACCTACATTTCATCCTACTTCTCCTAAGATCCTCACAAATCTTTGTTTCTGGGTTGCCAGCATAGAGTAAAAAAAAAAAAAGAGTTAAGTCAGCTTCTCCATAGTGGCTTGATCGGCAGAGAGATACAATAGCTTGCAAGAGACTAATTGTGATTATTCCTTGCTGCAAAAAATATAAAACATCTGGGGCACTTTAAGGATGAACTGCTACTATTGTGTAAATTGTTGCAAATTATGCAAACCATTGCAGACCCTTTCCTACTCTTGACCTTATTTGGACTTCTTTGGTGCTGCCAGTATCTTTAAATTGGCCTTGGGGGGTGGGGGTGGGTGGCAAAATGATCCAAGGACAGAACACCTACAATGCAATAGTAGCAACAATAACAACATTAACTATATGTTGACAGTTTGCTACCATTCCCATATTTGATGCTAAAAACAGATTGTCTCCTCCAGCTTAATGATAGGGCTACACAGTCTCAACATATCAGGTTAGGAGAGAGAGTTAAACTGGCATAGTTAGTGCGATTTCCATGGTTAGAGTTCTGACCAGCAACAAAAAAACCCACACTTTAAAAACAAAGAATAACCCAACCATGATGTTCACTTAAGAATTTTTGGGCCCTTCCTTATTTTTCAGACCTACATTGCAGGTTTATTGTACACTCTTCAGGTTTCTGAAAGAAATGAAAGGAAGGACAGAATAAAAATAACTGAGGCTCACAATTACGTATAGCGTATTTTTCGGAGTATAAGAGACACCGGAGTATAAGACACCTAAGATTTTGAAGAGGCAATTTTTTTAAAAAAACAAAGTTTTGCACTCTGCAGACCTCCCAAAAATGGCCCGTTTTTCATGAAAACGGGCCTGTTTTTTTAAAAAAAGCATGCATAGCCCTTAGGAGGCTTATAGAGTGTTCATGGGGGTGGGAGGCAAAAATGAGCAAAATATGGCCCATTTTTCATTCATTTTTGCCTTCCCGAGCCCCTAGGAGCACTCTGGAAGCCTCCTAAAGGCTATGCGCAGCCAGTTTTGCAAAGGGGTGCGGGGTTTTGGGAGGCCAAAAATGCTGCATTCAGTGTATAAGACGCACCCAGATTTTCACCCTCATTTTTGAGGGAACAAGGTGCATCTTATACTCTGAAAAATGCAGTAACTATTTTGTGTAGACACATACACGTGCGTGTGCACATGCATGCACACACACACACATTACAGTGAATTGCAGTTTATAAAATTAACAAATTTCTGGACAGAGTATTTATAACCTGAGCCTGTTTAGAGGGCAAGCCAGCCTCTTGCTCAATCCCATTTTAATAGTTTAGTTTAGTTTAGTTGTCTTGTATGCCACCCACTCCCGAAGGACTCCGGGCGGCTCACAATAAACAAGGGAAGGGGGATAAATAGACAAAAACAACACTTTAAAATACGCAACATTCACAGTTTCCGTGGGGCTGGATGTTTCACAAGCCCCCCGGCCTGCTGGAGCAGTCAGGACTTGGTGGCTTTGCGGAAGGCCGGGAGGGTAGTAAGGGTCTGGATCTCCACGGGGAGGTCATTCCAGAGGGCTGGAGCTGCAACAGAGAAGGCTCTCCCCCGGGGAGTCGCCAGCCGACATTGGCTGGCAGATGGAATCTGGAGGAGACCTAACCTGTGAGATCTAATCGGTCTAAGGGAGGTAATCGGCAGGAGGCGGTCTCTCAGGTACCCAGGTCCGATGCCATGTAGGGCTTTATAGGTAACGACCAGCACCTTGAAGCGGGTCCGGAGACTAATGGGTAGCCAGTGCAGCTCGCGGAGGATAGGTGTGACGTGGGTGTACCTGGGTGCACCCACAATCGCTCGCACGGCTGCGTTTTGGACCAACTGAAGTCTTCGAACACTCTTCAAGGGCAGCCCCATGTAGAGCACGTTACAGTAATCCAGTCTTGAGGTCACAAGGGCGTGAGTGATTGTCTGAAGGGCCTCCCGATCCAGGTAGGTTGTGTTTTGAACCTGCAGAATACTAGTCTGTGCTGAAAGGTGAGGGAAATTTAAGCATGACAGGTCAATTCTCAATAACACTTTGCCACTGTTAGGCTAGGCCAGTTTGTTTGCTGCTGCCATCACTTGATTCCCTCCCTTGCTTGGCTGACTGTAACATGTGCCTGCCTTTTCCTTGTTCAGATATATGAGGCCTTGGCAAGGATGATGGGACGGAGAGAAGAGGAGTTTTAAAAAGTCAGGATTTTAATTGTAACCATAGGATCAAAATCCTGCCTCTTTCAAAAGAACAATATAGTTTCAAATGCATGGCTGCCATTGTGACTTTTTTGACCATCCCAGCAGACAGCCATGAGCCCTGGATCTCTGCCTTGGGGTTTTATCCACCACTGAGACCAAGGGGGTAGTATCTTTTTCTATTCTAAAGATTTTAACACCAAACCTTTTCTATTCATTCCTGCAAAATGTCCTCTGGTAGCTATTAATCTGTGTTAGGAAATGCACAGGTGACTAAATTGGATGGGCTGCTGGGGCTTTGCAGCAGTTTGGAAGAACCTCTAGCTACGATTCTGTGCAATTTGGAGAACCCCCAAATACCACTGGCAGGCCCCACCCACCCTGCCCCATCTCTTCCCAGGAGTCCCCATACAGCCCATTTTGGATGCAGGTAAGTGCGGGATGGATGCAGAGTCTTAGGGATGGCAAATAATGGGTCTACCGGAAGTTCAGGAAGAGGGCCTCCGGAGCCTGCAGAGGCCGTTTTCGCCCTCCCAGAGACTCAAGGAAAGCCTCCGGAGCTCAGGGAAGGCACAAAATGCCCCCCCCTCCTGCCGTGGTGCAGGAGGCAGACTAGGCCATGCCCACCATGGCCACACCCACCCAGCAACTGGGCAGAGAACCCCTTGCTAAAATTTTTGAAGCTGACCTGTTAAAGAAAAGTTCCAATACATCACTTGATGACAACATGACACTGCAAGTTTGACACCCCTCCTCTAAGCGATTTACAGAGTCAGCATATTGCCCCCAACAATCTGGGTCCTCATTTTACCAACCTCAGAAGGATGGAAGACTGAGTCAACCTTGAGCCGGTGAGGATATTACATCAAATCTAAGTTTAGCATTGTGTGTGTGTTGATATGTGTTAACACATCTAAATCAAAATCTCTCTCTCTCTCTCTCTCTCTCTCTCTCTCTCTCTCTCTCTCTCTCTCTCTCTCTCTCTCTCTCTCTCTCTCTCTCTCTCTCTGAATAAGACATTCCCAGTTTTTGTTTAATGCATGTTTTACACTCTACAAATGATTAAGTTTCAAAAAGCAGCAACAACAATTAGGCTAAGAAGGCTTTTAAAAATTGTGGCTTTTTAAAAAGGAAGAAAGGTGGGGTGGAGGACTTGGTTATCTCTAATCTAGTGTGAAAAAGCTACCAGGAAACCTTAAAATTATGGCCTCTTTTTCCACTCATCTATTTCCTGTGGTGTATACGTTCACTACATATACACTGGCGTCATTGTGTGCTAATTTTATGCATAAAGTAGGGATTTCCCAGTCTAATGTGCCTAAAAATAGAATTAGATCTTGCTTAGGAACATAGAAAACTTTAGAGTTAAGCAGATCAACCAGATAAATACAGTCAACTGACCCATTTGTACTCTGATTTTCTGCTAGAATATTTTAATGGGGAATTTAATATATAATATCGATATATGATATCTGTACATATCTTCATGGTAGTAATGCAGAGGAACCTAAAGAGCTACCTGATACCGGATTATTAGTCTTCCAAGATACTATTGTCTATACTAACTGGAAATGTTTATTCCGACTTTCACATTGGCGTCATTCTTAATCCAATACAGGGATATCAAACATTGCATTTTGGATTTTCTGTAAGCAAATCCAAAGTTATTCTGCTACTACACCAGAGCCTTTGACTTTTCATAACTTATTTATTTATTCATTTAGTATCTCACCTTTTTAATGTAGGAACCCAAGGCAACATATCAATACTCCTTTCACCTTTTATCCCACATTAACAAACCTGAGATAGGTTGGGCTGGAAGAGAGTGATTCACCCAGTGAAACTCTGAAGCTGAGGGTGGCAAGAACCTGGGTGCTCCCACGTTTAATCCCACAGGACATGGCACAGCACTGGCTGTACCTCAGATGACTCTTAACCCATGTGGATATTCCAGTTGATAATAAAAATAGTCATTATTGCACCCACTTGTACTTCCTAATCGTAGAAGATGAATGGTATATTTAATGATGCAAGTTTTTGGTTCACATTAGATATAGATGTGACCTATTCCTGTCATTGAGAGCTATGATCAGGAATTATGAACAGTGGAAGATTGGACCCGTTCTTCTAGTTGTACACAAGATGAGATCGTGTCTGTCTGCTCTGCATTTCTTTGCTAAACTGGATCCCCATCCTTATTTCTCCTGGGATAGATTTGCATGCTATATTGTACACATTGTGATAGTTACTCACCAGATCTGTGCACAAGGCAATCTACACTATTTACTCCTTAGCTTTTAGCTTGTTTGTTCAAAGAAACTATGATAAAATGCCAAATTAGTAACAACAACAAAAATCTGGCAAAATATAGGCCACTTCAAATTAAAAATAAGATTATTTTTCTTATTATTTTCTTAGGCAGGAAACCCTACAGCACTTAAGACAAATGGATATCCAACATCTTCTTAAAAACATCCAGTGTTGGGGCATTCACAACTTCTGGAAGCAAGTTGTTCCACTGATTAATTGTTCTAACTGTCAGGAAATTTCTCCTTTGTTCTAAGTTGCTTCTCTCCTCTCCTTTATTAGTTTCCACCCATTCCACCCATTATGTATACGTGTAATCAAAATGAATGAAGACAATCTGATTCAATTCAAAACCCAGCCACTAGGCAGGGTGCAACTGGGTCTTACTGGAAGCCAGGAGTGGAGTGAGAATGACTACATGACTAGGAAACCACTACAGTATTGAATGTTAAATCCTTGGTCAGAAAGTACATGCTTTGTTTTTGTTTTCTCTGGCTGTTCTGCTGCTGCCGAGAAAGGTGATGTAAGATCAGGCCTATGGTTTTCTGTAGCTCCTTTTTCATATCCGGCTGCTCTTTTTTCTCCCTGAAATGAGGCACAAGAGTGATCCACCCAATCAAGGATTCCGTAGAAATGTGATAATAACTCAGTGTTGGATAACTCGATTTAGTGGTTTAATGGTAAGAATCACCCAAGGCAATATAAGTTTATAAGCAAATATCTAACTTTGAGTACTTCTGCATGTGGTTCTTGCTGTATACTACTCTAAAAACCAGCACTGCACCAGTATGATCTAGCCTACTGGCTTGGCAGTTGTGTTGATTTATTTCGATCCCTTAGCACACTCAGAATTGCACTGAAGACAATATTTCATTTACAAAGGCTGTGGCTTTGCAGACTTTATGGGAAGTCTGTTTCTCATTTGGGGATTTGCCATTAAATGTAGCTGAAGGAAAGCAGTGGCTTTCCAAAGCTCCTTCGTTTGGAACAGTTCAGAAACTTTTGGAAATCACCAGGGAAATGAACTCTTAATAGTCTGAAAATGGACAAAGAAGACAAAGAACATTGATTGGATTCCATTCTTGGCACTCTATTGTTATTGGGGGAAGCAATGATACTCTTGGTACTTCTGAGATCCGTAACAATGAAGATGATTTTTGCTTGATTTCAAACTGCTTTGAAGGACAGGTAGGTTGAAATGATGGCAATGCAGGAATGCCTGAGGTTATTATTAAAACGAGCGTCAACAATGATGGAGAGTTTTCTTTTTAATGTGTGTTGGAAGAAATGTCCTTCTGGGTTCAGTTCCAAGTGGGGAAAAAGACACTGGAAACATGGAGGCTGCTTTGAAAGATGGTTTAATGGTGGACAGGATCACATGGCTTGAGTTCCTGAACAGAAAAGTGGGATCACATACTTCCAGATGTTGGGTGAAGAAGATAAGAGCAAGAAGGGCTGAAAGTTCCTGGTTTTATACTCTCTGTTCAGCCCCACCTCTCTGTTTCCTGTTCCTGTGTAACAAAATGGATTCTGATTGGTTGTCAGACTCCCATGGGGCCATGCAGGGGCAACTCTTTAGGTTGTGCTTTGAGCCCAAGTTTGGTTAAGCATTGATTTTTCCCGGGTGCCCTGTGGTGAGATGGGTAAAGAGCTAATACGATCATGTCTTAATCCCATAATTCTGGAGCTGAAGAGGGGAACACTTAGTTATGTAGAATAGTTTAATGGAACACTTAGTTATGTAGAATAGTTTAATGGCCCATTAAGGAAAGCGGGGGCTATTAAGAGTGAGTCTGTTCCTACCAGGGGTGGGTTTCTCGCCCCGTTCCAACCTAACCGGTTGGAACGGGGCCAGCGGCGTCCTCATGCACGTGCACAGTGCACGCATGCATACTAGTGTCTGTGCGATGCTCCAGCTGCTCCTGGAGGATCGCGCAGGCGCTGTATGTGTCCTGCGCATGCGTGGAAGCGCAGAACTCATCAAAAACGGGTAAGGAGCGTGGGCGGGCGGGCGGGCCCTTTGCCATTCCCGGAAGTTACTTACTTCCGGGTTCGCTGACCAACCGGTTCGCGGGGACCGCCGCGAACCGGTTGAAACCCACCCCTGGTTCCTACCTAAAAATATGTTTCTCCATTTCTGATCCAGGAAAATATAATATTCTGCAGGATATTTCCCAGGATATTTCATTTTTCTAGGAGAGAGGTGGGTTTTAATTTCCTACATGTGGACAATAGAATCAAAAATCAGATTGTCATATAGGACAGACATGCTTGCTATTATAGAAATTGTCCCCATGAGAAACTTACCTAGGTGTAACATACCTGTGTCTCCATGTTACTGTATGACAATACAACAAATCAGTGGTACAGGGCGGGGCATAACCTTTTCCTAGGGGGTCACAGCAAGATCGACAGCAGTTTACAACTTCCGCGACACCTCATTTTAAAGCCCATAAAAAACTGAATTGAATGAGCTATTAAATGTTAAATTTGCTTTAAGAATGGCTGGAAAATTCGATTCGGAAGAACAAAGGATCATTGACAGAATAAAATGCATTGCCTTTCGAGAGGCTCGCGATGCTGGAGTGACGTTTATCAATCGAAAATGGATTGCAAACAAATTGAAACGTCATCCGGATTGGGTTACTGATAATTGGAACAAAACAGCCCAAGAATGTTTCACAAAATTTGGAGAAGGGCGTCCTCTGCAACTGTCCCAAGAAAGCAAAGCCATCATTGCAACTGGCAGTCGCAAACAACGAAAAGGAAACCGAAAAGTGGCCCAAGAAATCCTTCAAATTCGTGGAAAATGAGTTGATCAAAGGACAATCGGCCGATATCGAGAACGAGAAGGTTTGAAGCCATTCCACGTCATTTGCAAACCATTGAAAACTCAAACACACGTTCAAGATCGGCTTTGGTTGTGCGATTGGTTGTCTGAATGGACCGAGGAAGATTTTCTTCATTTGGCGCCATCTGACGAATTCTTATCCACCTCGTTTGAATGCTGTTCGAAGGGCTAATGGTGGTCATACTGACTATTAAATCGTGTCAATAAACTCAGTTTTTGATGGGCTTTCGAATGGTGTATGAATTATTTGTGTTGTTATTACAAGTGTTGCTGTGACCCCCTAGGAAAAGGTTATGCCCCGCCCTGTATATTAACCATTAAGCAGACTAAGCACGTGCTTAGGGCACCAGACCCAAAGGGGGCACCACAAAGTTGAGAAAGAAAAAAAAAATGAAGATTTGTACAGTATGTATAAAGGAGGCAGGCACCAAGTTTTTTCAGTGCTTAGGGCCCCAGTGAGCCTTAATCCGCCATTGCAACAAATATTCCCTACAATTTTATGTTCTACACAATTAGTCTTTGCCAACCTCTTGCTCCCAGGATATGCTATGACTACAATTCCCAGCATCCCCAGCCATTCAGCAGTACTGGACATTCTGAGGCTATAGTTACATGAAATCCATTATTATCTTACCTATGGTTTACTAGTTCACTGTGTTCACACAATACTCTCTATTGTTTGTGCCTATAGGAAGCCAACAAACAAATCACACAGGAGGAGTTTTTTTAAAAACAGTGTAAAATAAGTTGGAGTATATTTTGGTTTAACAAATACAGGCTTTCCCATTTGCCCATGGCCCAAACAAGCCCTGGCAACATATTTGTTCTACTGTGTCCCCATGCCATTGCTTTTCCTTGATATAAATGTAGTGTTTCCTCCTTTAAGCTCACAGTAAAAAACAACTGCTGGAAAATACATTAAACCTATGACTTCACTAGACCTTACATTGGAAACAAATGTAGTAGGAAGTATGTAATGAGTTGGACCAGGGAGGCACTCCCTGGCCATTTCAGGCTGGTGCAGGACACACACCCCTCCAACTCCTGTCCCTGATTAGCTTTGACTGTCACATTTCTGCAGTTCTTTCTGCAAAGAGCTATGCATGGGAGCCATGTGGCTGGAGCTTCTGGTCAGGGCAGACTTGTGCAAGAACATTACATACTGTTCCACCAGCCATATTGAATGAGTTTAAAATCCATGTCCATTGTTGGCTTAGAGCAAAGCCGCAAGATTATAACAGTAGAAAGAGAGAGCTAAGCTATCCCCTATCAAAGAGGCTCACCAAGCCTGGGCTGCCAATGTCTGGATGACCACAAGATGGTAGCTTCAATGTAATGTGACTTCACATGTATACTGTTTCTCTTTAATTTCTCTGTAAAAATAGGACAAGTTGAGTACATTGACATATAGTAAGATGGTAGCAAAGAGTTTTCTATACCTGCCTCTGCATCTGACCATGATTTCTGCATCTGACCATTACTTTTGGAGCAAAAACCTGGAAAAATCTCGAAGCTGGCTTTTCAATTGTATTTATGTCCCAAAGGTCCCAAAGAGGAAGTCAGTTGTTGCCTATGTAAAGGAAGAAGGAAGGGAAGGAACCTAAATGAAAGTGTTACTCATGACTGTTATCTTTATGACTCTGATTTGTTTCTGTTGTCATTTAACTTGGGTTAGGCCAAAATGGGATGTGGAAACACAGAGGAGATGAATTCAGTCTTCCAGGAAAACTATCCCGTTCCTGTTGAATACTAGCGCGGGAAATACAAGCGCACGAACAAGGACTCTTCCTGATTGGCTCCCGGGCAGAGCCGGCTCAATCCTCGCCCCGATTGGTCGAGCTACAAAGGACTCTTCCTGATTGGTTCCCGGGCAGAGCCGGTCCAATCCTCACCCTGATTGGTCGAGCTACTCGACGCCCCATTGGTCCCTCGCTCAAACCTGGGGGTATAAATGTAGGGCGCGAAATACGCCTCGTTGAATCGTTTCCACTATGAGCTGAATAAAAGTCACTTTCCTCATACTTCTTGTCGCGTCCTTTCCTTCGCTCCAAGATCTAAAACTGGCGACGAAGGTGGGATCCCGATTCCCGCGACCACGAAGAAGAACAGCCAGCTGCCACCGCGTCTGAACCAGCCAGAACGCTATCGTCAGACCGAGAACTCCGGCAGCGAACGCGAATTTTTCTTCGTCCGTCCTCTCCCCTCTCCGGCCCCACACCACGATGGCGTCATCGCTTCCTCCTTTCGCGCCATTCGGCGGAGCCACCGGAGAATCATGGGACGGATTCATGGAGCGGTTCGAGTGTTACCTGATCGCTTCGAAAAACCAGGCTCAGACCGATGAGGAGAAATGCAGCTTCTTCCTGTCCTGCTGTGAGCCGTCCATGTTCGCCTCTGCGAGGGCCCTGGCCGCCCCGAGGCCAGCATACAAACTTGGGTGGGCCGAGCTGATGTCCAGGCTGAGGAACCACTACGCTCCCTCACCCTCTTTATTTGCACGCCGTTTCGCTTTCCGCCGCCAAGTACAAAGGGCTAATGAATCCATTAGCCATTTTCTGGAGGCCTTGCGCACTGTGGCCGCCCAGTGCGATTTTGCAGACCTGGAGGAAAACCTTGCGGAGCAGTTTGTGTGCGGGGTCCGCGACGCACACTTACGCGGCCGATTGCTCCGGAATCACAAGATTACCCTGATGCAAGCCGTGGAAATAGCGCGAGCCGCCGAACTCTCCGAGCAATCCACGGCCGACATGGAACGCCTCCAGCTAAACCCCCCCGCACAAACCGTCGCGGGGCCGCTCGCCCAGACGAACCTCGTCGACGATCTCTCCCCTGCCGAAAACGAGGAGGAGGAGGAGGAGGAAATCGTCGGCCAGATGAGGCTGCAGCCCAAACGGAGGCCACCCCAGCAACCACCAGCACCCGTTCAGCCGACCTCAAACGCACCTTGCCGCGGATGCGGCGGCCGCCACAGCCGCACAGCCTGCCCGTACCGTTCTGCCGTCTGCCGCCGTTGCCAAGGAGAAGGACACCTCGCCAGAGTATGCCGGGCTCCCCTGCCAGCCCCGTCGTTTATGCAGACCAGCGACCAGCGCCCGGCACCACCACGCCGCCAGCAGCCACGTCCCGCGAGGCGCACTGAGGACTGCCACTCAACCTACCAGCCCCCCAGCGCCGACTGCGTGGTCTACCAGGCATCCCCCGTTCCCGCCGGCCACCGGAAAATAAGCACCGCCGTCCGTCTCGAAGGTCAGCTTTGCCAAATGGAGGTGGACTCCGGTTCATCCCGTTCTCTCCTATCTTGGGCTTTGTTCTCCCGCCTTTGCCCCGGGGTCCCCCAGAGAAAGCTGCGCCCCGCCAGGGTCTCCCTCCTAGATTACCAGGGAAATGGGATTCCCACAGCTGGGTTATACCACATCCGGGTGGAATATGGAAATTTTAAAGGGAAACTCCCAGTTTTAGTCGTAAGGAACAACCTGCCCGCTCTCCTGGGGTTAGAATGGTTCTCCGCTTTGGGCCTCACCATAGAAGGGGTACACAGGGTAGTTTCCCTCCCCGTAGATAGCGTCCTAGACGAGTTCTCAGATGTGTTCGACGGGAAATTGGGTTGTTACAAGGGTACCCCCATTTCTCTCTGCCTCGATCCTCAGGTCGCCCCCGTTAGGCTAAAGGCACGCAGGGTCCCTTTCGCATTGAGAGCAAAGGTAGATGCGGAACTCGATAAGTTAATTGAACAAGGGGTACTCGAGCCCGTAGATCACGCCCGCTGGGAAACCCCCATAGTCCTCCCGGTCAAACCCGACGGATCGGTGAGAATATGTGCCGACTACAAGTCGACCATCAATTTGGCCCTACAGGCAAACCCGTATCCGGTTCCCGTAGTACAGCACCTACTCCACTCCTTAGGACAGGGCCGCATTTTCGCTAAGCTAGACATGGCACAGGCCTACCAGCAGCTTCCCGTAGACGACGATGCGGCTACAGCCCAGACTATCGTCACCCACCGCGGAGCTTTCCGTTGCCGCCGTCTGCAATTCGGCGTCTCGGTCGCCCCTGGGATTTTCCAGAGCCTCATGGAGCGGTTGCTCCACGGGCTCCCAGGCGTCGTTCCCTACTTCGACGACGTCCTGGTCGCAGCCCCCAGCCACTCGGAGCTCCTGAAAACGCTGCGGGAGGTCCTCACACGTTTCAGGGAGGCGGGACTGAAATTAAAGCGCAGCAAATGCGAAATTGCAGTTCCCAAGGTTGAATTCCTGGGGTTCCTCATTGATGCCCAAGGCATCCACCCCACTCCTTCCAAAGTTGCCGCCATCAAAAACGCACCCGCACCCACCTCTAGGGCGGAGTTACAAGCATTCCTGGGGCTCTTAAATTTCTACGCCCCTTTTATCCCCCACAAGGCGTCACTAGCTGAGCCGCTACACCGTCTACTTGACCGGTCAGCAGCCTGGAAATGGGGTAGCCGTGAAGCGCACGCGTTCGCGGCTATAAAGGATATTTTAACTTCATCGGCAGTCCTAATCCAGTACAGCGAGAGGATGCCTCTAATTCTGACTTGCGATGCCTCCCCCTATGGCGTAGGGGCGGTGCTGAGCCACGTCCTCCCAAACGGCTCAGAAGCCCCCATAGCCTTCTATTCCCGGACACTCTCCTCCACGGAGCGGAACTACAGCCAAATCGATAAAGAAGCCCTGGCTGCAGTGTCCGGCATTAAGCGGTTCCATGACTACCTTTATGGTAGAAAGTTCACCCTAGTCACGGATCACAAGCCCCTCCTGGGGCTACTGGCGGGTGACAAGCCGACTCCCCCCATCTTGTCCCCCCGCATGACACGCTGGACAGAGTTCCTAACGGCGTACTCGTATACGCTGTTATACCGTCCGGGCAAACAGCTAGGACACGCAGACGCCCTGAGCCGCTGCCCCCTGCCAGAGACGGACACAGCCCACGTGCCCGCGCTCTCTGTTCTGTCCATTGCCGAATCCGACCTCCCCGTTTCTGCCACGGACGTGGCAGCCTGCACAAAGGCTGACCCCGTCCTATCTCAGGTCGCTTCATGGGTTTTGAGGGGGTGGCCCACGGAAAAGGTAGCGGAACACTTCCGCCCATTCAAAGTGCGACAGGCCGAACTCGCCCTTCACGGGGGTTGCCTTGTCTGGGGGGATAGGGTAGTGATCCCTACAGCCCTACGAGCACGAATCCTGCCCGCACTCCACAAAAACCACCCAGGCATAGCACGAATGAAAGCCTTAGCCCGTAGCTACGTATGGTGGCCCTTGTTAGACACAGAAATCGCAGACTACGTAGGCCGATGCAGGATCTGCCAAAACTCTAGGCCGAATCCCCCCATAGCCGCCCCTCGAGAGTGGGAGATCCCTAGAGGCCCATGGTCCCGTTTACACATCGACTTTGCCGGCCCCTTCCACGGCCGGAACTTCATGATAGTGGTCGATGCTTACTCCAAGTGGGTGGAGCTAGTAATCATGACCTCCACCACAGCAGAAAGTACAGTAAGGGCCCTCCGTAAGATGTTCGCTACCCATGGGTTACCGGATGTGATAGTCTCCGATAACGGGCCCCAGTTTACCTCCACCACGTTCCAAGAATTCCTGGCCGAACAGGGGATCAGACACGCGGCCACAGCCCCCTATCACCCAGCTAGCAACGGCCGGGCGGAGCGCGCAGTTCGCTCAGCAAAAGAAGCCTTGGGCCGCATGGACCAGGGCGACTGGCAAGAAAGAGTAGCGGCCTATCTCTTGAGCCAGCACTCCATACCCTGCCCAACGACCAACAAAAGTCCCGCGGAGCTCTTGATGGGTAGGAGATTGCGAACCCCCCTAGACAGGCTCCATCCACTTTACGCAGGAGATCCGCCAAGCAACCTGGGGGCCCTTCCGTCCCACGCGTTTAAGTTAGGGAATCCTGTATGGGCCCGTTCCTTTTCCGGGGATCCACGGTGGGTTCCCGCAACCATCACAGCTCTGACCGGCCCCTGTTCCTTCAGGGTCGGCCTGGCCGACGGGACACAATGGAGGCGACACGTGGACCAGTTAAGGCGTCGCCTTCATGCGGAAAGAGACGGCCCCAGCCCCCCAGAAATCTGCTCTCAACAGGAGCCACCCCCATTGACTCCTTTCCCCACGGACCGTTTCCACCCGGCGAACGGGGGTCAAGCCGTCGCGAACCCTCCGGGCAGGCGCACCCCAGCTGGCTACTCCCTTCCGCGGAGCCCTTCTCGAGACTCTGAACCTACACCCCAACCGGACTGCACGGGGCCCCTACCAGACACCCCGTTGGCCACAGAGACGCCACCCCAGGCGGACGGACATCGGGCACGGGACCCGGAGCCAATGCCCTCTCGCGGGGCCGCGCCGTCGGCTCAAGCCCCCACCACGGACACGCCTCCGCCAGCGGTTCCCCCCCCGTCGACGACCGCCGGGGAACCACGGAGATCGGGACGAGAACGCCACCGTCCCGCCTACCTACAAGACTATGTTTGCCCCTCCTAAGGGAACTCTATGACTGGGGGGGGAGGGGTGTTGAATACTAGCGCGGGAAATACAAGCGCACGAACAAGGACTCTTCCTGATTGGCTCCCGGGCAGAGCCGGCTCAATCCTCGCCCCGATTGGTCGAGCTACAAAGGACTCTTCCTGATTGGTTCCCGGGCAGAGCCGGTCCAATCCTCACCCTGATTGGTCGAGCTACTCGACGCCCCATTGGTCCCTCGCTCAAACCTGGGGGTATAAATGTAGGGCGCGAAATACGCCTCGTTGAATCGTTTCCACTATGAGCTGAATAAAAGTCACTTTCCTCATACTTCTTGTCGCGTCCTTTCCTTCGCTCCAAGATCTAAAAGTTCCTGCTATTACGCTGTGACTGGCAGATGTTATTCCCCACTAGCTGGTGATGAGCTAAAAAGAGAAAGTCAGAATCAATCAATTGTTTTGCATAGCCTGCACAGTACGCACATAATCAGGATAGCACCATTCAACCATGATTTGAATGATGCAATAGAAACAGGACAGGGATCAACTACAAGCCCAGCAAATGTCATGCTATTACAGTTTCCTACCTGTCCGAGAAAGGGTGGATAGAGCTTAACTCAGCAGTGGCAAAAGACCCAGTACAACTACAAGAGCTGAATGAAAAAATTGTTGGAACCCTACCTAATACAAATGGAAGACAAAGAATCCACATTGTATAGCAGACATTAATACCGAGGTATTTCACGAGAAGAGTACTCCACTCCTCTACTTGCAATAGAATACCTTATGCCACTAGGCTTGAAATTGTTTGTTTGTTTGTTTGTTTGTTTGTTTGTTTGTTTGTTTGTTTATTTATTTATTTATTTATTTATTTATTTATTTAATCAAGCATGGATTAGATGACAGATATAAGTATAAACATGATTATACATGAAATGAATACCAATACAAGGGAATATTAGGACGGGGATGGTAGGCACGCTGGTGCGCTTATGCATGCTCCTTAAAGACCCCTTAGGAATGGGGTGAGGTCGATAGTAGACAGTCTAAGGTTAAAGTTTTGGGGGTTTGGGGAAGAAACTACAGTGATCTGGACAACCTAGAACTACACTGCCTACAGTCTGACCTAAGCTTAGTACACAAAATTGTCTGCTACAACATCCTACCTGTCAATGACTACTTCAGCTTCATACAAGAGCAATAATGCAAGAGCAAACAATAGATACAAACTCAAGGTAAACCGCTCCAAACTCGATTGCAGAAAATATGACTTCAGCAACAGAATTGTCAATGCCCGGAATGCGTTACCCTATCTGTTGTTACATCCTCAGACCTTCATAACCTTAACCTTAAACTGTCTGCCGTCGATCTCACCCCTTTCCTAAGAGATCTGTAAGGGGATGTGCATAAGTGCACCAGCGTGTCCTATTGTCCCCATTTCCCGTGTTCATGTCCATGTTTATACTTATACCTGCTATCTAGTACATGTTTGGGGAAAAAACCGTAAATGATACATAAATATCAGAGGATAGCCATTCAGTGTATAAGAACCTGTTTGATGTAGTGGTTAAGGCCCAAGACTAGAAACCTGGAGACCATGAGTTGTAGTCCCAACTTAGGCTGAAGCCAGCTGGGTGACCTTTGGCCAGTCACTCTTTATCAGCCCTGGGTAGAAGGCAAGGGCAACCACTTCTGAAATCTGGCCAAGAAAATTGTGGAGACTTCTCCAGGCAGATGCCAAGAGTCAACACTGACTGGGAGGCACAATTTATAGGTAGGTAGGTAGGTAGGTAGGTAGGTAGGTAGGTAGGTAGATAGATAGATAGATAGATAGATAGATAGATAGATAGATAGATAGATAGATAGATAGATAGATAGATAGATGATAGAGATAGATATATAGATATATAATATAGATAGACAGACAGACAGACAGACAGTTGTAGATGTAGATGTAGATGTATGTATGTATGTATGTATGTATGTATGTATATGTGTGTGTGTCTGTCTGTCTGTCTATCTGTATACCTACCTACCTACCCACCCACCCACCCACCCACATACATACATACATACATACAGGTACATACATTGAGTGTATAGAGAAGATGATCCAGGCCACTATTGGTGCTCACTAGTGTTTCTCTGAAGGAAACCCTCAATCCGAGACCTTCTCTGTACCGTACTTGTATCCATTTAAATGTGGATAGAAGCCAAAGAGGAGCAGAAAAGGTACACATAGGTTTGGATAAGGAACACAGGCTTCAACTGAATCATGGAAAGATTGAGGTGGTTTGGATTTGGGGGCCTGCCAGTTCTCATACTATGCCATTTCTGTGCTGGGTAGGACACAGACCCAGTGTGCAATCTGAGGTATGTGTGTGTGTGTTTCTAAAGAGTCCATTTCCCTCAAAAAGGTTTTCCTGAACTTCTGACTACTACTCAAAGAGCAGGTGACAATTGTGGCTAGGAGGGCTTTTTCACAACTTTATGTTGTGTATCATTTGTGCCTATTCCTTGTTTGGAGTGCTCTGTTCGCAGTTACTCATGTCCTAGTCAGAGGTGGGTTGCTGCCAATTCGGCCCAGATCGGGCAAACTGGTAGTAGCGGCGGTGGGAGGCTCCGCCCACCTACCCCTTCTCCACCCACCTACCCTTGCATGAGCATGCACGGGAACGCACCCGAACCGGTAGTAAAAAAATTAGCAACCCACCTCTGGTCCTAGTCATCACCAGTTTAGATTAATAATAATTAATAGTAATGTATCCTTGAACAGTATCCAGAGATTTCAACAAGTGCAGATTGCAGTGATGCGGGAAATTATGTGTGTTTCTACAATGGCACATGATACACCTCTGCTCTGCCAGCTGTATTGGTTGCCAGTTTGCTTCAACACAAGGTGCCAGTTTTAACCTTGAAAGCCCTTCATGACATGGCACTGGGTTACCTGAGGAACTGCCTCTTCCCAAATATAATTGCTGCTCCCATCAGATCTGGTAGAGAAGGCATGTTGTGGGTCCCATCTGCTAGGGAATTATATCTAGCAGCTCCCAGGAGAGCCCTTCAGTGCCATGGCCCTGGCCTTAGGGAAGAACATTCTCCCTCACACCCCAGAAGTGAGGTTAGCTTCCATCCTGTTGATATTCAGGGTGTTCAAGACCTGATGGTTAGACCATGATGGTCTGGAAGCCCCAGGAGATGGGTGAAATTTTAGACGGCTCCCATATTAATTAATTTTAAATGGCTCCCATATTAGTGAATATTCAGTTTCTCTTGTGCCTTGTGGTTTTACATTTTAATAATGACTTTTAATATTTTAACAATGGTTGTTTTGATACAGTTATTATTTTAACTAATTGTTGTATGCTGCCCAGAGTTGCTTGTTGGGCAACGGGCAGCCCTGTAAATTTGCTAAATAAATAAATAAAAAACCTCCGAGGGCTGAAGTCCACATATCTCAGCGTTGCCAAGTTCCAGAAACACTGTCCTAAATTGTACATATCCTGTCGCCGTCTCTTCCCCCACACGTCTTTGGCTGATCAGCTTGACACAGTTAATGAGTGTTATGCAGCAACAGCTGCAGACAGTTTCCCATCAGTTTATTTTTGGTGCAGCAAACTCCGTGTGTATGTGTGTGCGTGTGTTTGTCTCTGTGTGTGTGTGTGTGCGCCAGCCAGGCTGCATATATATTTAACTTCAGATGCTTTAATTCAAAGAGGTCAGGAAATACGAGCCATGAAGGCTCTTATTGTGGAAGGCTGGAATGCGCCGAAATGTTGACATTGTCAGGCAAGGGGCCCCGGAGCAGTGGAAGGTACTGCTGACCTCACTGCGTTGCACTTGCTTTTTCCTGCCCCCAGAGAAGCCAGCGCTACAGCCAGTAACCCTTTCATGCCCAGCAGCCTTCCCTGTCAGAAGCACCCCTTCCTCTTTCTCTCTCGATTTACGGGCAGAATTATTTTCAAGCATCCATGCTATTTATGGAGGAAGGATCTTTCAAGCCCATTAGTAGAAGATGGCTGCCTTTGTGGGAAAACTACCAGGTGCTCTGCTTTTAGAACTACGTTTTTTTTAAAAAAAATGGTTTGTCAAGCATGTATGAGAAAACAAGTATAAGTATGAATATAACATATAAACATAAGCAGGTATACGTATATACATAAGAAATGAGTACAAATAGATGAGATCAGTAGGACAGAGACAGTAGCAGTGGTGGGTTGCAGGCGGTATGCCCCTGTATGGGCGTACCGGAACCTGCCCAGAGCATCAGATACCATTCCGGTACGGTGCTCCGTAGGGCCCGCCCGCCTGAGCTCCTTACTGTGTTTTAAAGCTTTCGGCGCTTCCATGCATGCGCATGGCACATTCAGCGCCTGCATGACACTCCCCCAAGCAGCTGGAGCATTGCGGAGGCTTGTGGAATCGTCGTTTGCAGCTACAAGCATGAATTATCACTAAGCATGAATTAGATAACCGATATAAGTATAAACATGATTATATATACATGAAATGAAAACCAATACAAGGGAATATTAGGACAGGGATGATAGGCACGTTGGTGCGCTTATGCACGCTCCTTAAAGACCCCTTAGGAAATGAGGTGAGGTCCATGGTAGACAGGGGGGTCTTTAAGGGGCATGCATAAGCGCACCAGCGTGCCTACCATCCCCGTCCTAATATTCCCTTGTATTGGTATTCATTTCATGTATATATAATCATGTTTATACTTATATCTGTCATATTTTAATGTTAAAGTTACGGGGGTTTGAGAACGTAACAACAGATAGGGTAACGCATTCCAGGCATTGACCACTCTGTTGCTGAAGTCATATTTTCTGCAATCGAGTTTGGAGCGGTTTACCTTGAGTTTGTATCTATTGTTTGCTCTTGTATTATTGCTCTTGTATGAAGCTGAAGTAGTCATTGACAGGTAAGATGTTGTAGCAGACAATTTTGTGTACTAAGCTTAGGTCAGACTGTAGGCAGTGTAGTTCTAGGTTGTCCAGATCACTGTAGTTTCTTCCCCAAACCCCCAAAACTTTAACTTTAGACTGTCTACTATTGACCTCACTCCATTCCTAAGGGGTCTTTAAGGGGCATGCAGAAGCGCACCAGCATGCCTACCATCCCCGTCCTAATATTCCCTTGTATTGGTATTCATTTCATGTATATATAATCATGTTTATACTTATATCTGTCATATTTTCTGCAATCGAGTTTGGAGCGGTTTACCTTGAGTTTGTATCTATTGTTTGCCCATGTATTATTGCTCTTGTATGAAGCTGAAGTAGTCATTGACAGGTAAGATGTTGTAGCAGACAATTTTGTGTACTAAGCTTAGGTCAGACTGTAGGCAGTGTAGTTCTAGGTTGTCCAGATCACTGTAGTTTCTTCCCCAAACCCCCAAAACTTTAACTTTAGACTGTCTACTATTGACCTCACCCCATTCCTAAGGGGTCTTTAAGGGGCATGCAGAAGCGCACCAGCATGCCTACCATCCCCGTCCTAATATTCCCTTGTATTGGTATTCATTTCATGTATATATAATCATGTTTATACTTATATCTGTCATATTTTCTGCAATCGAGTTTGGAGCGGTTTACCTTGAGTTTGTATCTATTGTTTGCCCATGTATTATTGTGGTTGAAGCTGAAGTAGTCATTGACAGGTAGGATGTTGTAGCAGACGATTTTGTGTACTACGCTTAGGTCAGACTTTAATCGGCTTAGTTCTAGGTTCTCCAAGGTCAAAATTTCAAGCCTGGTAGCATAAGTTATTCTATTGTGAGCAGAGGAGTGGAGTACTCTTCACATGAAATACCTCTGTACTCGCTCGATTGTATTAATATCTGATATGCAGTGTGGATTCCAGGCAGACAAGCTGTATTCAAGAATTGGTCTGGCAAAAGTTTTGTATGCTGTAGTTTGCAGTACAAGGGTACCGGATAATTATTTTAATAAATAAATAATGATGATTAGTTTAATAAATAATTTATTATTATTTTGTCATCTTAGATGTTCCACCATGGTCAGTTTACAAAAGTGTCCTGATTAGTAAAAGCTGTTTGGTAGAAACTGCTGCCATAATAGATGTCTCAAAGCCTGACTTGTTGGTTCAGTTCTTTTCACCCAATTTCCTTCTGGCACATTCTTCTCTTTCTATCTTTTCTCTTTTTTAAAATCAGATGTTGCTGAAGGCTTTCATCTTCCGAATTCCTGTGGGTGGGTCTCCGTTGAGATGTCTACCCTTCAGCTGGCCCCTGGCGGAAAATGATAGAGAGGATAGAAGGCAGGGCACCACAGATATAACCTTCTCTCTAGAAACAGCTGTCCTTCCCCCTGAAGGCATGAGGGGAGGAGAGGGAAGGACAGAGAACAGGAGGGTCTTGTGGACAAGCTTAAATTGTAAAACTAATCTGTACTAGAAGAGGTAAGGCAAACGATGTT
This sequence comes from Thamnophis elegans, assembly GCF_009769535.1. Taxonomy (NCBI): domain Eukaryota; kingdom Metazoa; phylum Chordata; class Lepidosauria; order Squamata; family Natricidae; genus Thamnophis; species Thamnophis elegans. The sequence goes on along the minus strand of NC_045541.1, from coordinate 132,569,820 downwards.
TGATATGGGATAAAAATACAACTCCCTGAAATCTCTTAGAGTCTGGCTTAACCTTGCTTTGACGCTGCAAAGGATGGATGAGCTTGAATTAGAAACAGAATGTTCTTTCTGTCTAGCCTCTCTGAGCCTCCAACAGCACTACTCTATCATAGCAGTGAGACTGAATCTTACATATTGATTTCTGGCTATTAAGGTGGGACTTTCCTCCCTTCTCCTCCATTAATATGGAGAGCAAAATACTGGAATGGCTCCAAGACGATGTTTGTCTGAGTATGTCTGCTTTATTATTACTTTTTTTTTGCTTTGCATCTAAGGTAATTCATTGTCATGATTTTTCAGCTACTGCTATGCGAAAGAAAGGTTATGGGCGGGCATGCTACAGCAGCTGAAGCTCCTCTGTGCCATCTAATTCCACTCTGCATACTAAGGGAATGCCTTTTATTTCACATTCCTTGCAGAAAATTCGGGATAAAACTGATTTAGCCAGGGGTTGCAAATCCAGCCTGCAGGATCTCTTGATTAGTCATTTAGCTATATCCCACAGAGAGACCTTCCCCTCTGACTTTGGCTGCAGGATGGCCTTAGAATTTTCTGCAAAGAGAGAGGGGGGAGGGGGGAGCGAGGGAGGGAGAGAGGGAGAGAGGGAGGGAGGGAGGGATACACGCCCATCACAGCATTCCTTCTGTCATACTTTTTCAGGCCATCCCCAAAGGCATATTATAGGAGCTGTAGTCTCAAGATCTTTGGAGGCACTAAATTGGAAGATTGTATACATAGCACATCCTGAGATAGCCAGGTCCCAAGATTCAGTCAAATGGCCTGATGATCTTAAGTCAGTCATTATCTATCAGCCTACTCCACCCTTATTTTCAAGATTTAAAGGAGAGTCTTATCCACAACCTTGATGTCCTGAAGAAAATAAAGGAGAAAAGGTATAGTGAATAAAACTAATGAATGAATATAGTTTCTTTGCTTTTCCACAGACAACCAGCAAAGTATTTCTGTGATCCAATTTATAATCAGGAAGGGCAGAAGACTAAAATTCATTGGTAGATATTTGGATGATTGGCAAGAGATCTGCATGGGTGTCTCTTGATTCCCAACTGCTGAACAACAACAAAATTTCATCTGCATACCAGAACTAGTTTGGGCTGCTGAGAGTAAGGCCTTCCCAGTGCGTTCCACTACATCATCAGATTTCTGCAGCTCTTCTACCTCAGCGGCCACACAGAGGGAAGGGCGTGAGATCAGTCCTGCAGCATTCACACTGGAGCTGCAAAGTGGGTGGTTTCCAGGTGGTGAGAACTCTCCGCTCATCCTGTCTTTCCTTCCTCGTCTCTTCCCCTCCCTTCTCAAATGAGTGCCGTACGGGCTCACCAACAATTCACTGTGCTTTTAAAAACTCATCACTATGCTCTCCCTCCAGTTGAACTCAAGGCACGAGGTGCTAGCGATGACTTCACTGTTTTCTAGACTGAAACAATTACAGTGAAGTCGAAACAAGGGAGAAGCACAGCGGGGAAGGGCATTGGGCAAAACAGGACATGGGTTGTGTTGGAGGAAGTGCTGGTCAGCTGAAGGGGAGGGCTGAACATTACAAGGATGGAAAAGTGAAGATTTCTGCAGGTCAGTGAGAAAATGCTTCAAAGAGGTAGTGGTCAGTGGGTAAAGTGATGACTGTGTGTAAGTGAGCTATGTGTACGTCCTTTACATCGAGTTGTGACTTGAAGGGTTCTTGTGAAAAAACAGGGTTAGAACAATTAGTCAGTAGAACAACTGGCTTCCAGAAGTTGTGAATGCTCCAACACTGAAAGTTTTAAAGAAGAGATTGGACAATCATTTGTCTGAAATGGTATAGGGCAGGGGTGTCAAACTCATGGCCTGTGAGCTGGATGCATCATGCTCTGGCTACCCTCACCCCTGGTTTAGCGAAGGGGGAAAAAATTATGATACGTCATGTGCCGACAATGTGACATCGCAAGTTTGACACCCCTGGTATAGGATTTCCGGCCTGCGCAGGGGGTTGGACTAGAAGACCTCCATGGTCCCTTCCAACTCTGTTATTCTATTGTGTCCTACATCTGAATTCCACTGACCTGAGATTTATTTAATAAAATAAGTCACCTTGAGCTACCTGTAGGTGAGATGGGTGACGTGCATGTTTAATAAATAAAGCAAGGTAATTTCTTTTATTCTGTAGATTCAGAGTATTATTTGCACTGTGCTTCTCTAAGCTGAATGGCAAGAGAGCTCAGCTGACAAAAGGGAAAGATCTGTTTAGAAACAAAGTCTAAGGAAAAAGGGATATTTCTCACTGCCATCCACGTCACTGTATATACTCCAACTCAGTTGTTCAGGGGACAGATATATATTAAATGTAGTCAATGTAGATACTGAGCATAGGTGAATCTTATTTTTGGCTGGTGTAAACAGAGACTTCCACCAAAGCCGAGCAGCTGCTTCCACCCAGGCAGAAACCGCTCCTGTCTTGAACATGAATTGATTTAGATCATTAGGAAGTGTTATTTAGAGGAGCCTGAAATTATTTGGCAAGTCTCGCGGCTTAGTCATCCAAAGGGGGGTGGGGCTTTATATGTGCCACCGCCCCTCGGCTGTTTTTTAAAAACCTTACACCAAATGGCTCACAGGCAGTCTCGGTGTTTGGGTTAGGAATGGGTTAGGAAATGGGGGAGTAGCATGACTAGAAATAACTTGCAAATCAGCCTCCATGCCCAAAAGTTTCTAGCTCAGATGAAAGAACATGAAGTGATAAGCAGTGTTAAATAAGATATGGCACTACTGTTCCCACTGGGAGGGCTGTATAGAAGTATGAGCAGCTTGGGCACTGTTAGAAAATGCCTCCAGTCGGAAGCTTCCCAGCACAAAGTAGCCATCAGAGCCTCAATGTCCTTCAGAGGCACATGTTCGTGTAAACATCATATGAGCAATTTGGCTGATCCATCTGTGCTGCTGCAATGAACTGATTGACTTTATAGAGGGAGCCATAGCTAATAATAATGGAAATAGCAGTAGCACATAGAATAATAACATGTCTATTGTTTGGCCACTGCCTGGAAGGGAGGAAGTTTAACGTCCAATGTACCGTATCTCTAGTCATTAAAAAAATAACAACCAGCAAGCAGGATTTGCAGCAAAATTTTGTAATGTGGACTGCTAAGGATTCCAGTCATCCACTCAAGCTTTTTTGCAGGCTATTTCATTTCATATCCCCCACCCTTTCCTCTGTGTTCAATTTTCCCTTCAGCTGCATTCTGTGCCTGAGCATGTCAGTACCCACTGAATTAGTCTGTGGGTTTCTGTTCCCTTACAACAGAAGACAAATCCCCAGTATGAAGATAGGACAACCCACTAGTTATTTCCAGAAGACATGTCCACTGTCTGTAACTCACAATCCACCCACAGCTGAGGCATTAGCTGCTCTGCCTTAGAATCATAGAAACATGGAGTTGGTCGCGACTTTGGAGTTTGTTCCAGTCCAACCCTCTGCTCGTGGCCGGAGACCTTATGTCATCTGGATGAAGATTGGTTGTCCAATCTTTTCTTGAAAATCTCCAGTGGTGGTGTACCCACAACTCTGGGAGGCTGGCTGCTCTTTTGCTTAATTGTTCTCATTGTCTGGAAGTTTCTTCTTAGTTCCAAGTTGGATCTCTCTTTAGTGAGCTTCCACCCATTGCTTCTTGTCCTACCCTCAGGAGCTTTGGAGATTAAGTCAACTCCCACCTCTCTGTGGCAGTCCGTCATGTACCGGATGACAGCTATCTTGTCACCCCTAAATCTCTTCCTTAGGGTAGACTATCTAATCCTTTTAACCATTCTTTGTATGATTTATCCTGCAAATCCTTTATCATCTTAGTTGCTGTTGTCAAACTTTTTCCAGAGTTTCAGCACCTTTTTTGTGTCATGATGAGCAGAATTGGATGCAGCATTCCAAGTGTGGCCTCACTAGTGCAGTATAAAGTGATGCTATCACTTCTCACGATCTTGATGCCATCCCTCTGTTGATGCCAACTAGGACCACACTGACTTTTCTGGGCAGCTACAGCACTCTGCTGGCTGATGTTTAAATGGTGATTCACTACGTCATCTTTCACAATTACTACTGCTGAGCCAGATACCATCTACTCTGTACCTGTGGATTTGATTTGTCTTGCCTATGTGCAGGATCTTACTTTTCTCACCACTGAACTGCACCTTTTGCTCAAGTCTGCCAAGATCCTGTTTAATCTTGAATCTATCCTCCAAAGTGTTAGCAATTTCCCCTCAGCTTGGTGATGTTTCCACATTTGATGAGCTCTCCTTCTAGCCTCTCATCTAGATCATTTATGAAGAGGTTGAAGAGCTTTGGCTCCAAAACAGAGCTTGGGGTATCCAATTATATGCTTCCCTCCATGTAGATGTAGTTCCCTTGAGGACTATATGCTGAGTGTGGTTGGTCAGCCAACTGTGAATCCATATTGTTCTTTCTTACTAAGAAGTAGGTTGCCGTCTATTTTATCAAATGCCAAAATGTCTAAATATACTATATCAACAGCATTTCCTTGATCCACTAATTTAGTAACTTCCAAAGAAGGCAGTAAGTTTTGTCTGGCATGATCTGTTTTTAACAAACCCGTTTGGCTTCTGAAAATGGCTTTGTTCATTTTTAGATGCTCACAAATCTGCTGCTTGATTATCTTTTCCAGGGTTTTCCAGAGCATTGATGCCAAACTGATTGGTCTGATTTTGAAGATTGGAACCACATCGGCTCTTTTCCAGTCCTCTGGTAGTTCTCCCATGCTCTAGGAACTCTGAAGGATTTTGCTCAGAGGTCCCAAGATCACATCTGGCAGCTCCTTCAGAACCCTGGTCCAGGTGATTTGAACTTGTCTAGAGTGGATAGGCATTTTCTTACCATTTTCTTGCCTATTTTGACCTGCATTGTGAGAAGATTGAAGCAAAGAAGGTATTAAGTAGCTTTGCTTTCTCCCTGCTGCTCTTCACTTTCTTTCCATCTTCTCCCGTTATCTTGCTTCTACTATATAAACAAAGTAGGCCATGTGGGAGGTGGCCTAAAATAACATAGCTTCAATGATTCTGTCGTGAGCACCATTCTAGGGGTAGGTTCCGGCAGGCACTACTGCCGGTCACTCATGTGTGCGCTTGTTGTGAGCTGCGCATGCATGCGCAGTACAATTAAAATTGTTCTGCACATGCACAGAAACAAAAAACAAGATGGTTCTGCCCCCCCACACGCCCCCAGGAACCAGTTCAGGAGTGTGGAAGGCCACCAAACCACTACTGGGTCGGCTGAACCGGTCCAAACCGGTAGGAACCGACCACTGCACCATTCTCTTCCATCTGGTCCCTGGCCTTTTCTCCTGACACCCCCCCCCCCCACATCTATTTCCACTAAGAAGTAGATTGAAACTCCAGCTTCAGTAGCCATTGTTTTAAAAAAATGCATTGCTGATAAATTGTGGGTCCTAAGATTGACTTTATTGTTCTTAACACATGGGATTGGAACTGTAGTTGAATGGATTGGACTATTGCACTACTGTAACCTATTAGGCAGTGGCTACTACCTTTCTAGTGACTACTTCACCCAGGAGCCCTGTGTCTATCCTTCCTTCCTTCACATACTATATTCTTAGAATTCCTATGATGGATTACAGTCTACCTTTGCAGCCCTTTCTTTAGCTCTTGGATAGTACTTATCCAACAGCTGTACATATCCAGATGGCCTCTTGAGGGCAGCCAAGACACTAAAAAACTAACTGTATGTAGATGCCACTACATACATAGATAAACAATATCTGCAGCTACGAGACTCCTTTTTGCTAGAGTCCAAAGAAGCCCCCCCCCCACTATTTCAGTAGCAAAATCACTGAATAATGATTATGCAATTCTTTGTTGTGTTTTTAGCAGAAAATCAAATAACATTTATATTTTATAAACATTTCCCCAAACTGTAGGAAATTCCAAGAACATTTTGTCTCTAGTTCTAATTCTAAAAACAAGTCACACAGGAAAGTACAATCACTCAAGTGATCCTGCGTTGAAAATCTGAGGTGCCCCAGCTTTAAACATATAAAACCATTTTTTGCAACAGATGAGAAACTTCAAAGCAAGGACAGACACTTTCTATGCCATAATTATACCAGCAATAATCTACAGCTATGAAATGTGGAACTTAAGAAAATCAGAAATAAGAGAAACTGAATAATGCAGCATGTGGGTGGAGAGGCAAGTGCTAAAGATCTTGCTCGGAGACCAAGACCAACTCCAACATACAAAAATTCATTGCAGAACCAACTTCAAATGTGTCATCAAAGTAGCATAAAAACAGAAAGATGAATGGGCAGGAAATTTATTTGCATACATGGCAACTGATGGGCCTGAAAGATAGCATGCTGTTTAATCAACGACTTTGTAAATCTATGACGTTGACCACCCCTACGAGATGGAGTGATGAAATACAGAAAAACCTTGATTCCAGTTGGAATATCATAGCATAGGTGCTCATACGCAATATGAATACCTGCTGATATTCTTGCTTTGGCCAGGGAACCCATCTGAATAAATATGATGATTGAATATCAACATTTAATAAATGTCTGAAATAGGAGAACTCAACAGCAAATACCATCTGTCTAGTAATGTTAACTGGATTCACTGTTTTGCCCTGTGTGAACCTTGCTTGCAAAAAACAACAGCAGCAGCAACAATAATAATGCCTTTCTTTCTTTAGACCAGGGTTGGGCTTCAAAAATTTTAGCAAGGGGTTCTCCCGCCCAGTTGCTGGGAGGGTGTGGCCATGGCGGGCGTGACCTGCACCACAGCAGGGGGGGGGTTTGCCCTCCTCAGGCTCCGGAGGCTTTCCTCGAGCTCCGGGAGGGCAAAAATGGCCTTCCAGGCTCTGGAGACCCTCTAGAAGCTGAAAACGGGCCCGTTTCCGGCCTTCCCAAACTTCCGGTAGGCTTGTTTTTTGCTCTCCCCAAGCCTCCGCGCACATCCTGCACTTACCTGCATGCAAAACGGTCTGCGTGGGGACTCCTGGTAGGGGCGGGGTGGGTGGAACCAGCCAGGACTGGGATTTGGGGATTCTCCGAACTGCACAGAATCTTAGCTAGAAGTTCTCCCAAACCCCTGCAAACCCCCAGCAGCCCACCCCCAATTCAGAGCATATGATGGGAGACTTAGGCTAGGTGCTTTCAGGGAAGGCACCCCTTCATTTTCAATACAGAGGCTTGTTCCAGCCCTTCGTGCTCAGCTATGAGACCTGGTGTTCAGAGTTTTGGTGACCTTAGTCTCCATCAATTGCTATTTAATATGAGACTGGCTTATGAGTCCCAGATCATCTATGATTTAATCTTGGATGAGAGGCTGATCCAGAATACCTTACTGAAAACTGGTGTGGCACAGAAAGAAGCATCCGTCTCTTGGAAACAGGCCTCATAAGTTTCAAGTATGGTACTAGCCACAGTTCCAGTACAGGATTGGGATTGTAATTATTGCCAAAGAAAGTCCAGTTGCCTTTGGAAAATGCACCTTTGGGGCAACCATGACCTGGATGACCGAGAATCTCCATATAGACCTATTGCTATCTAGGAATCTCGGGTAACCTTTAGGAGTGCAGCTCTGGATATAATTAAATGTGAGACCCTCTTTGTGAAATTAGGTGTTAAGGGTCAGATGGAATTGTGTACAGTACTAGCTTCCTTGCTATGTAGCAGATTCCCTGCACAAGTCCCACAACTCTTTGGGCAAATTGGTAGCGGGACCCTTCATTGGAGGAGAAAGATCCTATGCATTTGCTTTGCCCTAGGTGATTGATAAACCCAGCTGGGTTTCAGAGGGAATTTGGGATTATCTCTGAAATGCTATTGCATACACTAGCCAAGGCGTTCACTGCTTGGAATGAATAGTGGACAATAGCCTTTGATCAGATTATGCCTGTGTAGATTCTCTACAATCGAGGAACCTGTAAATCCTTCCTTGTTTCCCAAGAGCTCCTGCAGATTAAATGTCATAATATGCCTAGAGCACTGCTAGAAGAAGATGAAGGGCAAATCTGACCAAGCGCAGGTAAGAGCCTTCATTAAAACTTACCTGGGAGCAGAAACAGCAGCAAAGTAAGCTCACTTCTCGGCTCTTATTGCACTTGCAGGTAAGGTAACTGGCAGTCCTCTTTCAGATGACCACATTCCTCTATTAAAAAGCTAGCATTTAGTCAGGGAGGTCCTATGAAAGGGACTGAAATCAGTTTCATTTAATTAGCCTCGAGGAAAGAGAACAGGGTCCTTGGACTGGTGTGCCCTGCCACCTGTGTTTTAGATGCTCTACCTGGTTGGTCCAGATCGGCTGGGATGTGCATTAGTTTGGTTCAAGTGGTGGTGAATGGTTCTTTGTGGGAGAAGGTTGTTTCATATGTTTTGAAGAAGCCAGCAATTTATCCCTTCATTTAGAAGCCTCCTTAGACCCAAAAGCACTGGATAACTTTTCTCCCACATATAACTGCTCTTTCTCAGGAGAGCTGTTGAGAACATGGTAGGTACATAATTTATACTGTAATGCCAAGATAGTATACATTTGTGGGTGACCTTCAGAGGGCTCCAAATGGAGGCTTTGTGTTAGACCTCTCAGCAACTTTCAATACCATGGTATCCTTATAGATCAAGTTTAGGGGTTGGGAATAGGTAGCAGTGTTTTGCAATGAATCTTCTCTTTCCTGTGAGTTCCAGTTGGTTTTGATGGGGAGGGGTGCCTACTTTTATTTAACAGCTATTTAAAACTTCTACTCAAAGTCATCTATCAGCATGGGGTGAAATGCCATCAGTATGTTAATGACATTCAGCTTTATATTTCTATCCTTGGCTGTACAGGAACACTGTTGAGGTTCTTAGTGTCTGGAGACTGTGAGGGTTTGGATGGGAAAGAATAGGTCGTAGTCAATCATGCAAGATTTGTGCTTCAGATTTGGGCATGTCTGGTTATGTTTCATCTTTAACTTTTGATGGGCACCACTCTCACATACACCCAACAGAATTACTGCACAATCTTGAAGAAGGGGGTCTTTGCACAGTTTCACTTTGTATACCAATCACACCCATTCCTGGACCACAAGACCCAACCCACTCTTAGTTATACCTTAGGACTGATTGGATAACTGCAATAGCTCTACATAGTACTATGCTTGAAGAATACTTGGAAATTTTAACTGGTTCAAAATGTAGAGGTATGCATAGTTTTCAATTAATTTTTTTAGTAATGAATTTTTAATTGTTTTGTACCATAAATCTTGTACCAAGGATTACATGTTTATGATGGGTGGGTTCTTCTTATTTTATTTGTTTTTGTTGGCTTTGTCTTTTTGAATTGTATTGTACTTTATTCTCTTTGTTATACTGTTAGTCACCCAGAGTCATTCCAAGTTGATAGCATCTAAATCAAATAAATTGAATTAAATTAAGAAACAAACTTGGTATTCCCTAAATGTTTTGGATTATAGTTTCTTCTTGTGTCTGAAATGTGGTGTTTGAGCTTCATACTCAAGGAATTAATTCAACATTAGTGTAGTATGTAACATGTATGTGCATACTATGCATGTAGTATGTAGTATATAGTATGTATGTTAAAAACAGGGCTGTGAAAATATCTACAGACCCCTCAAAATATCTACAGACCTCACAATATCTACAGACATAAATTGATTCAACTTTTACCCTCAAAAGGACGCTATAGGGCACTGCACACCAGAACAACTAGACACAAGGACAGTTTTTTCCTGAATGCCATCATTCTGCTTAACAACTAATTCCCACAACACTGCCAAATAATTTACTAAGACTGTATTACTATTATTCTTCTCTTCCTTATTATCTATCTCTTCCAACTTATTACTATAACCATGTTCCTTGTATCTTTCAATTTATTTGTTTTCTAATACAACTGGATAGCTTATTAGCAACCTTGACTATCACTAAGTGTTGTATCATTTTATTCCTAATGAATGTATGTTATTCTCCTTAAGTACACGGAGAGCATATGCACTAAAGACAAATCTCTTGTGTCCAATCACACTTGGCCAATAAAGAATTCTATTCTACTACTTCTACTATTGCAGTGGTGATTATTAAGAGTACTACCAATGTCCTGTTTTACAGAGATACAGAAATAAAAGAATATTTCACTCCCCAAATAGATGATGCCAGCCTGTTTTCTTTTAACTCAACAAATTATGAACAAAGCTTGATTTCTTAGAAGCAGGCAAGCACAAGGAATCCAGCTGAGCTTAGCTTTTATCCAGTTTTGTGTTTGGACACAGTATTCCTCCCCCCCCCGCCCCACATTCATGCCAAAAGTACACCATCTATTACCACTAGTGGCTTTCTTTAAACCAGACACAGGGAAATGTTGAAAGACATCTTGAAAAGGTGTGAAGACCTGCATTCCACACATAGAATCTGGTTTTTGGTGACAGCAGTGGATAGAACAGAATGAATTATAGTAACATATTCTCAGACAGAGGTGCAAGATTTTTTTTTGTAAGAAAGGCAACCTAGCTGACCTAAAGAAAGAAATGTGGACATTTCTTCCAGGAAGCAAACTTGGTATAGTAATGGCAACATATACTTATTCTGAGTCAGCAGAAACACATAACTCACAAAGAATATTTATTCACCAATGAATTATTCAACCACCTTGAATGTCTTCTCCACAGCAATAAGTCTACAATACAAACCAGGACAGCATACATACCAGCACTCCTCCGATCACAAGTGCAAAGCGGATTCAGGATCATTCTGTTGCTCAGTGAGAGAAAATGAATCCTTTGCTTTTGGGAGTAGCTTAGACAAAATGACAATGCGAGTTGAAGTTCAAAATGAAATCTCTCTCTCTCTCTCTCTCTCTCTCTCTCTCTCTCTCTCTCTCTCTCTCTCTCTCCCTCCCTCCCTCCCTCCCTCCCTCCCTCCCTCCCTCCCCCCCCCATATATATTATATTTTTATCAGGCAAGTTTGTGTAACAAATCTCTAAAACTTAGTCACCATGATTCCCCAGTCAGGGCCATTTGTATAAAAATCATTTAGTGAACAGGATTTAGATTTACACTAAAATGTAAAGATAAAGAACACATTATTTGAAATTTAAAGAACAATTCCACCCATGACAAAACCTTACTTTGAAAAGGTTCTAAAATTTAATCCCACTGAGATTACTTACCTTTCCAGTGATCAAAATATCGGTACTTCCAGACATAGTGGAACATGTCTGGATATTACTGAATAGTAATTGTTGGAAGGTCCTGTAAGATAGGACTATATTTTAAATTAAACTCTAAAAGGCAGGATTCTTACTTACCCTTGGCTTCAAACAGTTAGATTTTCTTTCCAGGAGGCACTGATGTATTTCCAAGTTATATTCAAAAACCAAACACAAGATTTACCTGTTTTTTCACCAAAGGGTGTCTATAATCCTGTGATCAAAGAGGCTGTTTATATTTTACTACCTATAAATTGCTTGTGTCAAAAACATAAAATAAGGATAGCTGATTCTAAGTTGACTTTGCTTATTCATAACGAGCATTTTTTGTAAACAAATAATTGACTTGTTATCCGTTTAGGATGCAAAGTGAGAACTTAATAGGATATTAAGTAGAAGCCTGAAAAGTTAAAGTTAATAATATTTCTACTTTTGAGAGCATTGGCTGCTGTTGACTATATATCTTTAATTTAAAATGGATTTTGTCTAGCTCCAGATTGATTTTATTTCAGTAAACAAGAGACTTAAAAATTGCATTTGAAAATATTTAAATAAATATTAAGTACAGGGACCACATATTCTGAATCTGTCAGTGTGGATAACTTGCATATGTGTAGGCATATATAGGTAATATGTCTGTGTAGAGGGAGGAGTATGTATGGGTGTGAATGAAAGAAAGTGAATTAGGCTTGATTCCCGATGATGTCACCATGCCTTTTCTTGGCAGGAGTACAAAAGTAATTTGCAGAAGTGATTTACCATTGCCTGTTCTAATATATTACCGAATTCAAGTCCTGACTCTACCTGACAGCCAGTCTCTTGTCCAATATTAGCCAGTGACAATCCTACTAAGATTTGCAAGCTCAAGCTTGGCTACATGCTGCCACCTAGCTGAGTGAGTGTGTTTGTGTGTCTCTGTGTGTGTGTGTGTGTGTGAGAGAGAGAGAGAGAGAAAGTAAGTGTGCATGTGTGTTCTCGTGCACACACACAGAGATGTCAACATGCATTATCACTGTACTTGCCTTGCCCACAGATTGTGAATTTTTATTGAAAGGAAAGGTAATCCATTTTAGATCTGGTTTAATTACTGCAAGCGGTACATTTTCTATGGAATACAGTGGAGAAATATTGATGTGTGATTGTGTGTGTGCACACATGCAAACATTTATTTTGTATTCCTATTAACACTTTTTTTCCTGTCCTTAGGGGATGTTGGAAAGACACGATGAAAAAGCGGCTGGTTCTACAGTATACTGTTCATCAGCAATTACAACTTTTTGAAAATAGAATGGAACTGGTCCAAACTGGGTAGGGAGAAAAAACTGTTGTTAGAACTCGCTATCAGTCTGCCATGAACCCTGGTCTGATGGTTGGCAAAAGAAAGACTGCGTTTTTAAAATGGACTAGATCTGGCCAGCGATAGTGGAGAGAAGATTTGAACAAAGAATCCCAGCTGCATTCTTAAGGGAGAAGGAGACGGGCCTCTGCTTGGAATTTTGCCAACTCCTCCATTCTAGCCTCCCCTCCTTTCCCTTCCCCATCATATGCCCTAGAGCAGGTCTATTTTGGGGGTTCAGAAAGGATGCCAAAAGCCACGCTCTGCATTCCTTTCTTAGGCATTGACTGACTGGCAGAATTGGAAATAGCTTCCCAGTTGGGACCCTATTCGGCTGGAAGGTTCTCACGTAAAAAAAAAAAAATGGGAGGAGTTCCAATTTTCATTTTTGTGGGATTTGGATGAAGACTATTTAGCCGATTGTTTGATTTATTTCTTTTTTTAAAAAAAAAAAAAACCCTTTTCAACGTTCCAGTGGTGAGATGGATGAAACCATTAAAAATTAGGTTTTCAAACTTATCTAGTTCAGAGGCTAACAAAAACAAAAAGCAAAAAGCTCCAGCATTTACACAAGCTTGCTAAAATAAAACATAAGCAAACAAGGCAACCGACCATGTTTTTTTAGGCAAACTGGAACAGTTGCTTTATGCAGTAGGAGTCAGAGTATTGAGTTGTTGGTGCTTTGCAAAATGCCAAGTCTCTTAAGATAGGGTGGGAAAGAGTTTAGTGGTTGGGCTCAGTTTTTGGAGGGATAGCAAAGGCCTCAGCGGACGCAAGCACGGTCAGGTTGGAGGTCAGGTTTAAGGTTTATTAAGGTTTATTACAATTTATAGGCCGCCCTTTTCCCTGAGGGGACTCAGGGCGGCTTACATAGGATCAGGGGAGGGAATACAAACAGTGACATAGATAACCATAGAGTAAAAATAATATGCAACATTCATTCATCATTCGGGAGGGGCGATTATCTTTGTCCCCAGGCCTGACGGGCTAGCCAGGTCTTAAGGGCTATGCGGAAGGCCTGGATGGTGGTGAGAGTACGAATCTCCACGGGGAGCTCGTTCCAAAGGGTCGGAGCTACTACAGAAAAGGCTCTCCTCCTTGTAGTTGCCAGCCGGCACTGGCTGGCAGATGGAATTCGGAGGAGGCCCAATCTGTGAGATCTAATTGGTCGCAGGGAGGTAATTGGCAGAAGGCGGTCTCTCAAGTACGCAGATCCACTACCATGAAGGGCTTTATGGGTGACTAGTAGCACCTTGAAGCGCACCCGGAGATCGACAGGTAGCCAGCGCAGCTCGCGGAGGATAGGTGTTATGTGGGTGAACCGAGGTGCACCCACGATCACTCGCGCGGCCGCGTTCTGGACTAGCTGAAGTCGCCGGATGCTCTTCAAGGGCAGCCCCATGTAGAGCACATTGCAGTATTCCAGCCTAGAGGTCACAAGGGCCCGAGTGACTGTTGTGAGAGCCTCCCGATTCAGGTAGGGTCGCAACTGGCGCACCAGGCGAACCTGGGCAAATGCCCCCCTGGTCACAGCCGCCAAATGGTGATCAAAGGATAGCTGTGGATCCAGGAGGACTCCCAAGTTGCGAACCCTTTCTGAGGGGTGTAAAATTTGACCCCCCAGCCTGAGTGATGGAATATTGGTCGAATTATTGGGAGGGAAACACAACAGCCACTCAGTCTTTTCCGGGTTGAGAACAAGTTTGTTAGCCCTCATCCAGTCCATAACGGCTTCAAGGCCTCGGCTCATCACGTCCGCCGCTTCATTGAGTTGGCACGGGGCGGACAGATACAACTGGGTATCGTCCGCATATTGATGGTATCTTATCCCGTGCCTGCGAATGATCTCTCCCAGCGGTTTCATGTAGATGTTGAATAGTAGGGGGGATAAGACCAAACCCTGAGGCACCCCATATTTTAGAGGCCTAGGGGTCCATCTCTGTCCCCCCACTAACACCGACTGCGACCTGTCCGAGAGGTAGGAGGAGAACCACCGTAGCACGGTGCCTCCCACTCCCACCTCCCGCAGTCGTCGCAGAAGGATACCATGGTCGATGGTATCGAAAACCGCTGAGAGGTCAAGGAGAACCAGGATGGAGGAATGTCCTCCATCTCTGGCTCTCCAGAGATCATCGGTCAATGCGACCAAAGCGGTTTCTGTGCTGTAACCGGGTCTGAAGCCTGACTGGAAGGGGTCGAGATAGTTTGCTTCCTCCAAGGACCGCTGGAGCTGGAAGGCCACCACCTTCTCAACAACCTTCCCAAGAAAGGGAAGGTTGGAGACTGGGCGATAGTTATTAAGAATAGCTGGATCCAAGGATGGCTTCTTCAGGAGGGGTCTCACCACCGCCGCTTTTAGCGCGGCGGGGAAGTTCCCCTCCCGAAGAGAGGCGGTGACAACCGCCTGGATCCAGCCTCATGTCACCTCACTGCTGTTAGTAACCAGCCATGAGGGACACGGATCCAGTACACAGGTGGAGGCACTTACAGCCCTCATGGCCTTGTCCACATCCCCAGGGGCAACATCCTGAAACTCAACCCAGAGATGGTCTACTTCATCCTCTTGTGCCTCGGCTGGAACTGCAGAGATGGAGTCCAAGTCCAACCGAAACCGAGCAATTTTGTCCGCTACGAATTGGGCATAATCCTCAGCTCTGCCCTGCAGGGGTTCCCCCGTCTCCCTCCTATTCAGTAGGGAGCGGGTTATCCTAAACAGGGCAGCTGGGTGGGACTCAGCGGACGCAACTAAGGTGGCTATATAAGATCTTTTCGCTGCCCTAAGAGCCCTGGTGTATTCCTTAGTGCAGGTGGTTACTATTGCTCGGTTCGGTTCGGACTTATCGGACCTCCATAGGTGCTCTAGGCGTCTCCTCCGGCGCTTCATCTCCTGGAGTTCCTCGGTAAACCAAGGAGGTCTCCGGGATCCGCCGCCTCGGAGGGGCCGTAGCGGCGCAATCCGGTCGAGGGTCTCCGATGCTGCCGAGTGCCAAGCAGCAACCAGAGTCTCTACCGGACTGTGGGCGAAAGTATCAGGAATGACCCCAAGCTCCGTCTGGAACCTTAACGGCTCCATAAGTCGCCTGGGGCGGAACCACCTGGTCGGTTCCTCCTCCCTACAGTGGGGGTTTGGTCTCCGGAAGTCAAGCCTCAGTAGGCAGTGGTCTGACCACGACAGGGGTATGATGTCATTACCCCTCAGACCAAGATCACAAATCCACTGCTCCGAGAGGAATACGAGGTCGAGCATGTGACCCGCTGAATGGGTTGGGCCCCGAATTACTTGGGTCAAGCCCATGGCTGTCATGGAAGCCATGAACTCCTGCGCCCCATCAGAGTGTTCACCGAGCGACGGCAAATTAAAGTCCCCCAGGACCATCAGCCTAGGGAACTCAATTGCCAGCTCGGCTACCGACTCGAGGAGCGAGGGGAGGGCTGCTGCAACGCTGTTGGGAGGCAGGTACGTTAACAGCAAACCCACTTGACCCTTGAGGTCCAACTTTACCAGCAGGGACTCACACCGGACAAGCTCCGGAGCAGGGACCCTACGAGGAGCTAATGACTCCCGGATAACAATCGCCACACCCCCACCCCTTCCCTGGGCTCTCGGCTGGTGCAGCACCTGAAATCCTTCTGGGCACAGCTCTACAAGGGGGACTCCTCCCTCTGGGCCCAGCCAGGTTTCAGTAATACATGCCAGGTCTGCCCTCTCGTCTAAAATTAAGTCCCGGACGAGAGGAGCTTTATGTACCACACACCTGGCATTTAGGAACGATTGGACCTCAGGGTGGCCCATTATGGAAGAAAAAAAATCAAGATGGAAACCGCAACTTTGTGACCGAAACCACAATTGTGATTATCATCATGACATTTTTTTATCATCCTGCCCAGCAGATGACCTTGTATGGAGCCAAGGTTTTCGGAGAGGAGTTTCTCTCTTGAAATTTTAGTGAGAGGTTTGGGAGGGCATTTTTTTCTTCTTTAAAAAACATGTCGAATCCCTGCAGTCTTCATGTACTTGTTGCTTCAAAGTGGTAAGGAAGCATGCAAATTATATTTTTGGCATCTCGGATCAGGAGGGCCGCAGCCGCAGGGGATATAAACTCAGCCTGCCCATAGTTGCTCTTTGTGGTTTTCCTCCCCTAAGATATGGTGAAGGATGCAGCTCACAACATTTGACACCACCTCTCTTTTTTCTTCTTTTTATGGTGGTAGCCTGGATTCATACAGAGGGTGGTTTGGTTTTCCACAATGTTTAAATTGCTTTTCTTGGCAAGACTTTTCCTTGGGTACAATCCCAAGACTTTTGTTTGAAGTAGCAGCAAAATTGGCAGCAGTAAGTGAAGAAAATGTCAGAATGTTTCAGGAAAGTTCAGAGATTTGCCTTCTCCAGACACGGTTGTTAGCGATGTTTCTAATTCCCTCAGCACATGGAATTCAGGTTGGTGCTTGTTTTCCTGCTGCTCTTGTGTAGAAGCAAATGATTTCTCCACTCTGAGTCAGATGTCTGCTGCCCTTTTTCTGCTTTTGAAGTCTGCTCAGATTCCATTTGTGACTTAACAATGAACCCATCATCCCTGGCAAACAGTATGGGTGAGTCAAGGCCTGAGACCATGGTCAACCCTCAGATGCAAATCATCCAACAAATTAGCTTGTCATGTTGTCTGGACAGCAGGCTTTTAAAAAATAGGCCAGTTCAGATTCTATTCTGTTTACAAGCAAACACAGAGCGGAAGGCTGCAAACAAGAACTCTGTCATCTTTATTTCTGGAGTACAGAATCCTTTGCAGAAAAGGGAGGAAGAAATGCTTTGTGCTGGAAATCTTGCTGTATTGGTGCAGTGAGACTTGTAGTCCAAAGCACATGAAAAGCTCTCGGTTTGGGAAAAGGTGCTTCAAGCTATAACCAGGATAATTCTTTCACATTATGGGAAGCCCCCATCCCCCCCAAAGAATGAAATATTTTGGGAAATATTAAAAAGGCAGAATATTATATTTCCCCAAAGGGAGAAATGGAGAAACATGTCCTTAAAGGCAGAAAGCAGACTCAGTCTTTCTTAATAGACCACCTACCCCCGCAGCAGATTCTGTATTTTGTGTCCATTAAGAAAGACTGGACCAGCCTATCTACAAAACAAAAGACCTTCAGCTGCAGGGTGATGGGATTAAGAAGAGGACATGATCCTTCAGGACCTAATAGGATTAACCCACGACCACTTAGCAGAAGACACAGAGCTCACGTTGCACATTCTCCTAAGGGCATTTCACACATTGCATAAGCATCTCTGGAACTTATACAAATCCATGTACTCATCGAACCAATTGATCAGTTGCACCAGGACCACAAGCCATGGCTCTGTTCATCAATAAACGGGCCTTTCTTTCCAATCAGCCTCCAGCCTCCAGCCTCCATTTTATTTCCAGCATCTTTCTCCCAGCTTGGAAATGAACCAGATGGATTTTCCTTCCAACCACATTTTTCTGCATAGATGTTGAAAACCAATCTACTGTGCCATTTTTTCCTTCTTTGTGTTCTTAACCAGGAGTTCAGATAAAGAAAATAAGGGAGAGAAAGAGATAGAGAAGATAGAGAAGAAACTAGATTAGTTTGGGTAATGTTTCTATCTCTCCCTCCTGCCTTTGCTTGTGCTGGTCATAGATCTAAGGCAGGGGTGGGTTTCAAAAAATTTCGCATGGCTAGTGGGGGAGATGTGACTGAGTGGGCATGGCCAACCTTATGTCACTCCCGCACACATCCACTCAGTCACATGACCACCACCCCCACCAAGCTACTGCCACCGAATCGGTGGCAAATTTTTTTGGAACTTTTTGATTGCTTGCAGGAAGTAGCTGGCAGGCAAAGAAGCCTCCCAGCTGCCATCTCTTTGAGAGCCAGCTGGGAGGCTTCTTTGCCAACTAGCCGCTGGCTGCAGGCTGCCAAAATGTCTGTTGGTTGGCAAAAAAGCTGCTGCTGTTGCCACCATGTTCTTTGCGCGTGCGCATCACTTGGACTTGCAAGTTCAAGGGATGCGCATGCATGAAGAACATGACGGTGACAGCAGCAGCTTTTTTACCCACTGGAGGACTTTTCGACAGCTTGCGGCCAGTGGCTGGCTGGTAAAGAGGTGAGCGAGTATCGGGCGGGCAGGGTGAGCAAGAGGCAACCAAATGGGGCAAGTGAGCGAGGATAGGGGGACCGGTTTGGGAGCGTGGCCACCCGGCCATCTCTCCCAATTCTCTGACCTTGGGGAAATGGCTGCCACCAGTTCACATGAACTGTGCAAACTGGTTGAATACCACCCCTGATCTAAGGTCCTAAGGAAAGCAAGCTGAGTGCACAAGCCTTGCAGGGGATGAAATTCTGCCTGAAAAAAGTCTAGTTTTATTCCCCCCCTCCAGAGGGTGGTGTCAAAATCTGGCATTCTGGGATCACTGCTAAGGCACCTGCATCTAAGTATTGAGGTTTCAGGAGATGGATGCCCACGAAACTCTGAGATCTAACCATAATTTTAATTTTCACAGAGCTTCTAAAGTGATGGGGCTTTGCTGCTGAGAACAACTTGAAAATGGCAGCTAGGCAGTGTTTCTGTTATCCGATGAACCCAGTAGGACCCACTCAGATTTGGGTTGGTGTCAAACACAAAGTTGGCTTTTTCTCTAGCCACTTCTTTTCCTTTTCTCACCTGAAGACCAAGTAAATATAAGTTGGGAAACTAAAATTTAGTGAATAGTGAGTCAAATGGTAGCAGAGGACTAGGAAGCAAAAAACAAACAAAGCAAAACTAGAACAATAAATCAGCATAAGCAATCCATTGATTTCCCCAATTTTCAACCATGCCTGGGTTTGGCTTAAAGTTAACCAAGATAGTGAGCTTGAGAGAGATGACAAAAGCTTGGAAATTGGTTGATAACATATGTCTGTACACTAATCATTTGGCCGAGCTGTCAGACAATTTTCAACCTCTAAGAGAATCAGTAAATTTAACCTTTAAATCTTTAAATCCTCCAAATTGCCTAGAAACTTCTTCAGTTTCTTACCTGAACCATAATCTCCAGACTGGCTCTTTGCAAAAAGGCTGTTAGAAAAGAGCATTTTTCAATTCCAGTGAAATCTTTTGGAACCTTCCTCACATGGATGCTTATCTGACATTGAGGTCTTTTCGGTGCTAGGTAAAACATTGATTTATTTTCCCAGGCATTTAATCCCTTTTAATGTCTTTAGATATTTGCTACTGCTGCCTTCTGGTTTTTCTATGTCCTGGCTTCATGAATTTGTGGCATATTATGTTTTTGCCTATGAGGAAATTTTTTAATTAAAATATAATAAATAACACACTATATTTTTTAAACAAAGCTAACTGAATTAAAGATTTATGTAACACTATTATTTTATCTATTCTTAACACATACATTTGTAGTGACCCTTATGCCCTCAGATCACAATCAATTCCCAGTTCTAAAATGAATCTCTTCCATTTTCTTTCTTTCATACGCTTACTGATACATACACAAACACACTTTCTAGACAAAGAGAACAGCACCAACTCCTAATGGATTCCAAGTAGGTCCTGGAATGACAGATTGTACATCTATGTTATAATGGAAGGATAGAACAATAAAGCTATTCATTCTTTCCACTGTACGCAAGAGTTCCTCTCTTCAAGATGGCTTCCCCAAAGCTTAGTCAGCAGCAGCCACTGACAAATTAGTCAACAAGATGACTGCTGGGGTCCTGGTTTCTAGTGATTAACATTGACACTGCTCTCCCCATTACTTCCCACCCTTGCACATTTCCATTCTGTTGAAGACACTGCAAGGGGAGGGGAGGGAGGAGAGAAAGACATTGTTCAATTTACTTTGCTAAATGCCAGGAATTTGCATTCCTCTTTGCACAGCAGGGACTGTCTTTCCACCTCCTCTAAGGGCATGCAGGCTGCATCAGGCATCAGATGTCAAACCTTTCAAAAGTTTACTTCAGAAGGAAAAAACAATAACAAGCTGAAATATTCAGCATACTGCTTGGAGGAAAGTCCCTCTGCAGTCACTGGTGCTTTCAAAGCAGGAGTTTAGAGCAGAGGTCTAGGGCGGCACCCAGCAGAAAAAGGAGGCCCATATTTTGAAGTTCATGCAATCAAATCCTGCTTAATGCAGGAATCTAAACAACAGTAACTCCCGAGAGATGGCTCTCCAACTCCTAAACTACTTTTGCTGTTAGGTGGTTTTTCTTTTTAACATCCAACCAGAATCTGCTTTCTTGGAAGATCATAATTCTATGTCTTGCTCTCATAGATGACAGTCAATAGTTTTTCTTCTGTGTGATACCCCTTCGATACTTGGGAAGTTCTATCTTAAGTTGTCTTGATTGTCTCTCCTCAAGACTAAGCTAGTTCCCATATTTCCCCCCATAAAACCTAGTTTTCTGATTATCCTCTTTGACCTTCTTTGTACATATTCTAGTTTGTCTGAATCTTTCTTACAATCATGTAACATGGTATGAATATGCTGCCCCAAAGTAAACATATTTGAACCAATATCTGTATCTCCCACTCCTTGTACTTAACTATGGCACAAATACGCCCCTGCAATACATTTTTCTCTGGGTTTATATGCTGCTGCTTTCATTCTCATATAAACAGACAGTGGGATTGAAAACTGAAGACCTCATCCCTCTGCCATTTCTTAGCCCTATATTTTATATAGTTTCAATTTTTTAATCTGCATAGTTTTGATATCTTAATTACTTTTCTATTTATCTTTTTTACAATTTGTAAAATAACAGAGTCACCTTATAGGGAAGATGGACAGCGTAAACATTTAATTAATAAATAAAATAAATAAATTTGTTTTCATTAGTGATTTGATTTTATGCCTCTGTGATGTGGCAACAGTGGTGAGAAAATATAACAAATTACACACTGCTGGTCCTTTGTTTCATCTTACAGTTTGATGGGGAAGCCTCAGATGCAGGATAGCTACTGCATTTTTCAAACAAAACAGAGTGATAAATGAGTTCGGATCTGCTTAAATGAAAGGGTTTTAATAGAGACATTTGCTTCATTGGCAAAAGAGGATTTATTCCTAGATTTTGGTGTTACCTGTATCATTTGTTATGATACCTTCCACTTTTATTTTTTTTAGTCAAGAAAGCAATTGAAACTATAATATTATAAGAAGATGACTCTGAGACCTCTTAATATCCACTTTATATTGATGGCAAAATTTGGTGCTCATTTACACATGCACATCATGTTATGACACAGCACTGACTGAGTGAATAGGTTCAGTTGAAATACGCTGTTTCAGGAGATGTGGAAAACATGCCACACGGAAACAACGTGTGGGAGAAATCTCTGCTCTCCACTGCTATTGAGTGGTTGTAGGATTTTATAACTTAGATCTTGCAGCTCTAGCAATGGCTTAGGCAGGCCCTTTTTCCAGAGCAGTATTAAGCCACCTCCCTCCCTTCCTCCTGGAGTCAGCTGGAAAGCATGTTGACAAAAATTACACTGCTCTGAAGACTAGGGTGGTTAGAGAAGAGGCTGGGGATATGAATGCTATATTTATCAGTCACTTTGGCAGCTGCCCCAAACTCAAAGTGATTCTTTCCATACATGATTGTCACAGAATCTCTTTAGTGAGATTTATTGAGAAAAAGGATGGGATTGGAAAAAATCCAGCAACTGAACTATTTCCCATTTACAATGAATATATTACCATGAATACTTTTACATGTTTTTCCTAACAACTTTTCTATGACCTGACAAAGATAATGGAGAAGAATGTGGTTAGTCCTTTCCCATCCAGCATCATCTTCCAGCAAGAAATCACTGATCATTATCATTCATGTGTAGATGGGTGAGATTGGGTTAAAGGTGGCCAGCTACGGCTGATGCCTCCCCCCAAGTAATACCAGAAAATCAATTCCACAGTAAAGCTAAAACTACTTTTATTGAGATTGACTGTAACAACAGAATCATATAAACCTGATAGCAAGATTCCTTCTTATAGTTCAATGATTTAGGGAGGTATTAGTCCAAACCACTTCCGAATATTATCTTGATCTGGGCTTATAAAATGCTTCAGCTCTTTTGGCTTAGTTAACTATTTCTGCATATCTCCATTAAACTCATCTTCCCTACTCTCTAAACCATGTGAAATCCCAGCCAATAGTCCTCACAGAAAATTCAGTTTAAATAATAATAATACAAAGACCTCCAAATACAAATAGAACAATTGTGGTAAAAGAAAGCAAAGGTGGTGCCAATAGTAATAGGAGCCTTGGATGCAATCTCAAAACAATTGGAGCACACAGTCACCTTTGGCATTGACAAATTCACCATCAGTCAATTGCAAAAGGAAGCTTTACTTATACAGCTTACCTTTGGCATTGACAAATTCACCATCAGTCAATTGCAAAAGGAAGCTTTACTTATACAGCTTACCTTTGGCATTGACAAATTCACCATCAGTCAATTGCAAAAGGAAGCTTTACTTATACAGCTTACATCCTATGACATTATCTGTAACACCATCAAACATCCACATTTGCGTATCTCAGGTCCTTGAGAAGGACTTGACAGGTGGATAAAAATGCAAAATCCAGTGTGAACATCTGACTGACTGTACAATGGATCATACTAATAATAGTAACAATAGCTTTGGCTACCAGAATACTCTGGGCTCATGCTATGCAAGGAATCTTACACAAGCTTGCTGCCTTGACTTAATCTCAGCAAGAGGGGTTGTTTGGTACCACTGTGGCATGGGTTAAATAGGCCTGACAGGCGCCCCTGCTCAGTCCATGCCACTGCAGTGCCAAGCAATCCTCGTTGTTGCAGTGAAGCTGGACAAAGTAATCTTGTGCTTTTTGCTCAGGACGATAGGCTGGCAGTGTTTCCTAGTTGTAGTTGTAGCTGACCAGCTCCAGGGTGAGATTCCTTTGCATACAAAGGGATGCTTTGCTTCAAAAGATTTTAGGAATTGAACATCATGAAGTGTCCCTTAAAAAGATAGCATGGCGTATTTTGCTTTAATGAACAAGAAGTGAGAATAAAATTTTAGATACAAAAAACAATCACCGATGCTAATCTTCTCAAGTGATGAATGTACACATTCATTCATGGTTCTGTACAAAGTGATGTTTTCTCCTGCTCGTTTCACAGCTTGAAGTAGTCTCATTTTTAAGAAAATTTTTATTTTTTGGTTTTTACTAGCTCTACTGCAGAACTCAGCTTTATTGACCTCAGTCAGATTTCATCTAATTCATTACTGAAGAATCAACAACTGCACAACATGGGAGACAAATATTGTACACCTACTGAGCATGAATGGGCTTCAATAATATTTTCTGATTTTGCTGCTTGTCTGGAACAAAAATATAACAGGGGAGAAGTATATAAGGTTATCAGTAGTCACATGACTATGTGTACCTTGACAGATCATGATTGGAGATGTATAAGGTCTCCATTTTTTACCCCAATTAGTTAGAAATGATCTAGGTCCTTTGCTAAAAGTCCAGGAAAATTCAGATGGTCTTTTGAGCAACTCAAGGCAAATTGAAATTGTTTCCAAAGATGATTCACCGTAGCAAAGGAAATGTGTGCGCGCATCGAACCGGCAGTAATGCCAGCAGCAACCCACCCCTGGCACAAATGTGTATTCTTCTTCTTTTCCTACCAAATTGAAAAAAAACATGAAGCATGTCCTTCCTCAATGCAGAGGTGTTTCCTTGCAGTTTGCAGGCTGATTAGGAGACTTCATAATTTTAACACTCTACTCCCTTTCTTATAGAATTTGCCTCATATCTATTTGGAGGATTTGCCAATTCAATGAACATTAAATGCATTCGGTTTGCTACCTTTATTCTACAGAGCATTGCATAGTGCAAGTGTCCTATATAATTCTTAGAGCAAACTGTAAAACTATCTTTACCTTTAGTGCTGGAAAAATTGTGAGGAATAATTGCCTCCTGCAGCCAAGGCTGTAGAGAGTCTCTCCCCCTCTTTTTGTCAGTTCTGTGTGCCTAGCATACAGATGGCACTCCATAAATAATGAATTTTTATATTTCACTTTCCTAAACAGGAGAGATATATTACCCTACTCCACCGATGCTCATTTTGTTGCACTAAAAAATAAAACATTAGGTTGTGGAATTTTGCCAACTTACTGCAGCTACAATCTCTCTTTATGGATGCTCGGTTCCTTTATGAAGTCACAATCTGCTCCAAATTACCTGCTAGAAAATAATCACTAACACCATGTTTGGCTGCAACATCTTGGGACTCTATCTTACAAATGCCATTCCTACAGAAGCAGCTTAAAGAGATTTGCATAGAGTCTGTAACAGTACAAATATGGACACAGAAGAACAATTTATTTTTTCTTTTTCTTTTTGTGTGTTTTTTCCTTTTTTTCTCTTTTTTTCTTTTTTTTAATCCTAGGCTATTGTGGTGTCTATCAAATATATAACAGAGAGATACGGGGTGTGTGTATGGGGGGAAACGTAGTAAGGATGGATTGCTACAGGCAGGGGAATAAGAAACGATACTAAATTATAATTTATTAAATGAAATAATGAATGTATAAGAATGATAAAGGTTAAAACACCTGTAATCAAATGACATACTGCATGGGATGATGGGCTTTGTTTTCCTTTTTTTCCCTCTGTCTTTCTTTTTCTATTGTTATGTGATTATGTTGTCTATGTAACAAAAATAAAAAAAATTCTATATATAAAAAAAGAACAATTTACTATGTTCCAGTTCTTCAGATGCCAGCTGACATGGATTGTTCCACTAAAGCAGAGGTCTTCAAACTTGGCAACTTTAAGACTTGTGGACTTCAACTCCCAGAATTCTCCAGCCAGCTCAAGTTTTGGGATCCCTGTGCTTAGGACTTGTGCTTTACCTGGTGAAAGGAGCTTCTACCCAGTGGGTAAAAGTGACAGTGATTTCTGCAAGAATGTACCTTCAGAAGACTTCCAAACAATCAGTTGTTTTGGGGATTGTAATATGCTGATGTAATACACAAGATATGACAGATCACCATATGGAACACTGGAAGCATAGCTACTGGGATCCTTATTAATAGTGAAATAGTCTAGGGAAATGACTTGCATAACAGTCCGTATAGATCTGTTCTTATTATTTGGTTGGTTTTGTTTCGCAGATAACTACTGTCTGCATTTTGGGCTTCATACAAAATGAAAAACTTGCAAAATACAAAATTGTTGCTAAGGAAATCTCTCATATCATTCACTAATGACAGCTTTCCCCAGACATTTAGTGGGACCAGTCAGAAAGACAAAGATTACAAAAGATTGCATATACAACATAAAACTTTTCAAAAAACGACAGTTTCCTTGTAGAATGTTCTGCTATAAATCACCTCTATATGATAAGGGTGGGGTACTTCTTGTAGGTTGGGCTCTTAGACAACAGCTATAGAGGTAATGGGAGGATTAAAATTGGTTCTTCTGCAGCTCAGTTTTGGTGGCACCATCTGAAAAAGTCTAAATCAGATACTACAGAGGTTTTGAATTGCCCATTCCCTTACGGAAACTAATGTGCCCTTTCTGTACTTATGGAAGTTTGGAAGATGGAGATGGAGACAGTCTCTAAGTTCGCAAATGTTCAGCCAGGCAAAAGAACCTGTTAGTATTTTCCAAATCTGGTATTCTACAGTTGTTCTGAGATTATCTGAACCAGTCATATTAAAATGAATTCTGTAAAATGTTTTTGCTGAATTTGGTTAATGATGTTTGTTTTAAAAAAAAACCTCCTAGGTCTTTTGACATGTTTATATTTAGTAATACATAGTACATGCTTGGGAATGTTTATTCAGATGTGAGAAATTATTATGGCACCAGAGTGCAGAATCCATAAGCAAAGGGTTCCAGTCTTAAACTATGTTGAATCTTCTGCGCTAAAATTGGTGAGGGTTAATTTAATAGTATTTGCTTTAAAAAGAATTATTATATGTCAATGATTTCTTAACTGCCCTCTAATATGCATTGCTCAACCCTGAGTGTTTTTTTTAAATTAACCAAAGGTTACTCACCTTTATACATCTTCAAACATCACAAATCTAGGGATGTATATGTGGATGTTAGGTATCATCATTACCTAGCAAATAGATGTCCTTTTGAAAGTGGAGAAGATGAGCTGTGAAAGACTTCTAATGCCATTACAAAAATGTTGTAAGGAAGGTACTTGAACACTGAATTTATTTGAATAATGTGGGGAAATAATTTACCTTTAAAATAATAGACATATTTTAGATTGACTGAGAACATGACTGTGGAAACACATAGCTTTTTCTGTTTCATTTTTCTATTTTAGAAGTCATCTTAACTTCACAGTCATTTTCCTTTTGGATAAAAACAGGACCATTTAAATCACCATTATCACACTAGATCCTCCATATGTGTTGGCCTACAACTGGCCTACAATCTCTATTTGATCACTGGCCAAGTCTGCTGGGGATGAGAGGAGATATAGTCCAACAGATCCAGAGGTTACCAGGTGGGCAAATATATACTCTGAATAAAGGAATGAAAGAAAGAACGCTATAATGAAATACATTTGAGTCATACAGGACATGATTCAATCACTGTCTTTCATCTAGACTCCAACATGTTTCGAAGAACTGCTCTAAGGTTGTTTCTGAGATGAGGTATCTATTTTCTCTGCCACTGTTTTTCAGTAGCTGTAGCTCCTGGCAGCAGAGACCCACAGGGGAAGGATGAGGAGCTATAACTGGACTTCTCATGGGAATATTTGTCCTCTTGGTGATTGCTGCACCCGGTGCATATATTTGTTTGCATGTGGTGGGGAAAGATAAACTGCAGAAAGAAGAGTATGGGGTAGGTGGAAGGTCTCTGGCTCATTCATACTTGAGCCAATACTTTTATTTTTAGTGCTGGAATGTTCCTGCCAGAGGTTGTTAAACTATATATCTTGGCAAAGCCAGTGGGTGGATTTGTCAGTAGAATTTCATCAGAAAAGTGTGGAAGGGCACATTGATGTGGGCAAGATGTTTGAAGAGGCAGGACCTGCAAGAGATCTCTCAGTTGTCAGGAAAGAGGCAAGAGGGGGAAATCCCCCAGAAGTACTTCTCCATCAGAGTTGCCAGGACCTGCACAGTATGTTGTTGTTAGTTGTGAAGTCATGTCCGACCCATCACAACCCCATGGACAACATTCATCCAGGCCTACCTGTCCTCTACCATCTTCTGGATTCCATTTAAGCTAATGCTGACTGCTTCAAGAACTCCAGCCAGCCACCTCATCCTCTGTCATTCCCTTCTTTTACCCTCAATCTTTCCCAGAATTAGGGTCTTCTCCATTGAGTCCTTCCTTCTCCTTAGGTGGCCAAAGTATTTGAGTTCCATCTTCAGGATCTGGCCTTCTAAAGAGTAGTCAGGGTTGATTTCCTCTAGGACTGACTGGTTTGATCGTCTTGCAGTCCAAGGGACTCGCAGGAGTCTTCTCCAGCACAGTATAGCCACTGCAAAAAGTGGTGGAAACATATGGAAAACACAAATGTGCCTCTTCATATCATTAACATATGATCTTTAGAAGAATGTGCATATTTTCTGAGGAGGCAGGGATTCAGAAATATGTACTTAAAATTAGTAAAGAAATGGTAAAGAAAAAAAACCCAATGACTAAGAAAAACCTGTTTTAAATTAAGAGAGCCCTAAGTGCCAGATCTTATGGTGGCATTATCTGCTTTGTTTTGCTTGTTACTACTTATGCTAAATCTAACAATAGCATTAAAAAAATGGAATAACTCTTGAATCCCTTCTCTTCCTCCCATGTTTACCCATGATTATTCATTCTGACTTGCATAAGGTTTTGTCCAAACACAAAGACTCATGTAATTGTAACACAAAGCTTCAGCAGGTATGGAACAAGGAAAGGAGAACACTGTAAGGATAAAGTGCAAGTAGCATAATAGATGTTTCCTCAATGTCACCTATTAAAGAAGACAAAATTAAGGAGCACAAAGTTTCCTGGCAACCGTGTCAATAACACAATCAAAGGAGGTGTGAAGAGCAGCTATGAAGTAAAAAAATGATTAACACTCCCACATCTTCATTAGCAACACAATGGCTGGTCACAAACCCAGTGTCCATGTTATTCTTAATAACACTCCTACACTGAAAATGCCGAAAGGTGGGGAGCAATTTTCATTCCTTCTTCCACATCTAAGTTCCTTTTCCCAGTAAGAGGCATCTTTATTAATACTAACCTTAACTTATTCTATTCTCCTCCCTTCCATCATGGACCTCCAGAAAAATACTATAAAATAACATATCCTTCAAGTCAACTCAGATTCTGGTGATTTCATGAGCATGGCCATGCAAAATCACTTCCATCTAACATGACCCACAAATGTTTGCAGAATGACAATATATATATTTTAATGCCACTCCCCCTATATAACTATCATAGGGAAATCTGTACCATTTTTATCTGGTTTGGGTTTTTTTTTCTTTTTTAAAAAATTACTTGGTACAGCTAACAACCAGTTTTAAAAAAAGATGAAGTATTATGTCATGTGAGATTTTGCTGAATTGTATGATCTTTTCAGCTGAAATTTAAAGAACTTGAATATCTGAGGAATATCATGTTAGGAGAAGCCTTGTTGCACATTACGGTTGTTATAGTTATAGTTTGTACTTGAAAACATGTTTGCTTAATTGGTTAAAAAAGCAATTGGCGTAAACATTAAGATGTTCTCATTTCAGATCTGCCTCTGCCATGAACTCACTAGATGTAGTAAGCCTCACTCTCTCAAAATAATATAACAATTGATTCCATATTATTATATTGAATTATATCATTTATCAAATCATATATTATATATGATACTGAAATAGATAGATGTAGTAAGCTTTGAAGATTTTAACATTATGTACAAATAATAATCATCTCTTTAGTACGAATATTTTTCACATCATATGCCAAAACCTATTTTTTCTTATTCTCATGAAGAATAGTTTTTTTAAATAAAATGCTACCTACATATATTCACCTAAAAGCTAATAATAGTATACTCTATTTAAAATGCATTAATTTGTATTTATTGTCATGAAAAAGCCTGTTAATTCTTTCAGGTTTTATTGCATAGCGTTACAATAAATTTAAAAAATAATTATGAAAAGTTAATTGTATTTTATCAAATAGTAATGTACATTTGTGCTTATGTGACAAACCCTGCATGGAGAATATGGTATAAGAGTAAGGATTTTTGAGTCCTGCAATTAACCTTACTGTAAATACTGTTATTTGGGTACCAAAAGATATAATGGCTGCATGTGTGCTAACAGAATAACAGAGTTGAAAGGAACCTCGGAGATCTTCTAGTCTAGCCCCCTACTCAAGCAGAGAATCCTATACCATTCCAGATAAATGGCTGTCCAAATCTCTTCTTAAAATCTTCAGTGATGGAGCACCCACAACTTCTGCAGGCAAGTCATTTCACTGATTAATACTTTTCATTGATAGGAGATTTCTCCTTAATTCTATGTTGGGTCTCTTCTTGATTAGTTTCCCCCCATTGCTTCTTTTTTCCTGCCTTCAAGTGCTTTGGAAAATAGGTTGACCCCTTCCTGCTCTCACGGACAGAATTTCTCCATGTCATTTGTGTCCTTATTAAGTAGTGCCTCATGGAATAATACAAAAGCAAAGAATTTGATATTTAGATGACAACACAGATGTGTGTTTCCATGGTGGGATCCTGACAGCTTAACAACTGGTTTGGTGATCATATGCTTCACATGTGTGTGCTCCACACGTGCCCACACCTGACACGTGTCCGTGCGCAATTTTAACAAAACTTACCTTCCACGTTACTTCTGGGGAGTAATACAGCTGAGGTGAGGAAATCCGCTCTGCCACGCGAATCAGCTGAGAGGATATCGATAAGTAAAGCATAGGGGCGGGCGTGTGGGTGGGCCCACTTGATCGTCGGAGTGAACTGGTTTGCTCCCCAGCTGTTCATCAGAGCTACCGGTTCGCCTGAACCGGTCCAAATCAGCCAAATCCCATCTGTGGGGTGTCCCCTCTCTTTTTATTTTCCCTCCTCCATCTTCCCATAAGGTCACAAAAATGTTCTTAATTTTCAGGTGGGCCTTCTGGTATGAATGTCTTTACCCTGATGAGGATACTCACCTGAAGCCATACAAGGGGAAGAAAAATGCTCTTTGCTTAAGGGCACATTTCCCTGAAAATCTTTTGTTGGAAATACTTTATTTCTTTCACATATGGAATTTGAAACTCTATGAATTTATTCTCAGAGTCCCAGGAGGCATTTCTCCTGACTTGTAGGTAGATTTATTTTCCTTTAAAAAAAAAAGGTATTTATTTCCAGGAGTGTGAAACTGTCATATCTTGCCAGAATCAGAGTAATATTACACACACAAACACACTATCTTGGTTAAGTGTTGACCCTTATAGCCAGGGTAAATGTGTGATAGGGCAGAAAGAGGTAGCCCAAAATAGCAACTTTCTCCCCGCCCTTCCTCCAGTTGTCCCTCCCCACTATTCTTTTTACAGGAGCATCTCCTCCTTGTTTCCAACTTCCCAGCTGTTCACGCTTGTCTCAGGCAGGGGGAGGCTGGTTGCCTGGATACGAGTCCTTCTGATGAGCAGTTTGTTCCCCTGGGAACTGAGAAGGCTGTGTGTGTCTTGTCTCTCCCCCCCCCTGCAGTGCGGTATCATTGCTCCAGTGATGAAGATAGAAGCCAGGCCCATTGGAAGACCCAGGGGGGCTTTACAATTTAATACCAGAGAAAGAAAGAGCAAATTGGCAGCCCTCTCCATTTCCTGCAAAATAACTAGAAACTGTAGAGATCACAAAGCAACTCCCCCCACCCCATCATCTCCCCAAATCTATACTTCTTTGTTTGGAGAAGGGGAAGCTAAGGCAGAACCCAGTTGGCACATTGCATTATATGGCGTCATTATTTTCACAGGTACACATTAAAAATCAGGCACTTTAGTAAGTCCCACTAAAATAATGTATCTGCTTTTTTCTTCCGAGTACAATCGACCTCATGCACTGACTTAAAACAAAAAGAAAAAAGCCCGCACATCCACGAGCATCTTCCCTGAGTAGTTTTCCTGTGCAGGTAAAATGCTGCATACTTAATTAGAGCTGGCTGAATTAATTCAGGTTTTCTCTTCCCAGCTGCCCCACAGTCTACTGTATTATCCTTTCCCTTGCACTTTGTGGCACTTATTGGTTAGGAAGAGTTCTGAGCAGGATTAGGAGAAAATATTCTTCTTTAACCAATGACACTTCCCTCCCCCTACCTGTCTAAAAGAAAGAAAAATGGGAAGAAAATAAAGTATGAAAAACTGAAAGAATCACAGCAATTTACAGGTTTTCGGCGAAATGAAAGTGAACGAAATGTGTCTACTGAGGAAGAAATGCATGAATAATGCTGAGTAGAATTTGGATGAAGCAATTGCCATACTGCATTTGCTTGCAGCTTCTCAATGTGAAATCAAGGAGAGATGAAAGGCAGGCAGCACGCCAGTATCATCACTATCTCACCATATCTCATTGAGACATGACTAACAGCTCAGTCAGCCAAACAGGACATTTGCTTCGTCCCCAAAAGGAGGAATAATATCTGATGTCAGGACAAAGAGCAATGCTTCTTTCATACAATCACGCTCATCCCTTGATGGCTATAGCATCAAATTGGGGTTTGTATGGAACTTGCACAGATATAATTCTGTATTGTCACTGAAGCAACACGTTTTCATTCAGCTGCAAGCCGTCAAATGCTGAATAACTCTGTAATGAGATATCAAATGAAGTAGTCCACCTTTGAACTTTTCCAGAGGCTGATACAAGTGACATAACAGTTATCCCAAATTATGTTCCAGTTGTTTCCATCATATTACAAAGGGGAAATAAAAAAAACCCACTGGCTACTTAAATGAAGACAAGGTCAGGAACAGACTGCAGGGGGATGAGAGGTTATTCCCCTTTCATCACCTCTTTCTCCTGAGAACACTTAACATTTCTTCAGCCACTCTGGCTACAGATTGCAGGAGTTCTGGTCCAACAAATTGAGATTTTCTTTTTAGCAAGAAAAAGATGATTGCACTACAGACAACACTCTTAGTAGAGATCAACTTTCTCTGGAGCAAAAAATAAAAAATAAACCCACACATTGGCACACATTTCCCTAGTAAATTAAACAGCAAAAAACACCCCCAAGCTGTATTTCTCAACCTTGGCAACTTTAAGATGTGTGAACTTCAATTCCCAGAATTCCCCAGCCAGCATGCTGGGAACTGAAGCCTTAAAGTTGTGAAGGTTGAGAAACAGTGGCCTAGAGAAACAACAGATCAAACTTCCCAAATCTGGTATCCTCCTGATGGGTACACAATTCCTAGTCAGTAGAGCTAGGAAGCAGTAAATTTGAGGAAAGCAATAGATGAACACACTAGTATTGCACAATGGAAACAATGTAAGCAGGGGTGGTATTCACTTACCTTCCCTACCGGTTTGCAAATGTGAACATATGCGCTTTGGTTAAAAAAAAGGCCTAAATTTGATGCCATAGAGCTGAGGTGCATGGGCGGGGCTACCTGTGATTTCCACTACCGGTTCGGATAAACCGGTCTACACCTACAGAATACCAGTTCTGAATGTAAGGTATGAAACAGGCATTCCTGGCTTGGTTTCTGCCTCAACCCAGGTGACCTTGGGCTTATACTAGTTTTCTGCAGTACAGCAGCAGTGGTATACCATGTTTTGCTGAGGAAGTTATATTTTTGAAATACGACTTTAGCATGCTAACTTTTACTATCAAGGATTGCCCTTGATATCTGCAACAAGGACATTGTGTGAAGGTACCTCAATACCAGCATGCTAGATGCCAAGAAAACCATAAGTTAAGGATTAATTTCAATACATCTATATTTTAGCTAAAGAATAAACAATAATTGTTTGGGGATATTTTTTAATCTGGATTCCTACACTGTTGGAATATAAAATGTATTTTTCCAGTTTCAAAATGTACTCTGAGGCAGTGTAACTGGAATTTTCTACATGGGCTAATTCTGATTATGGTATTTTCAAGGATAGGCTTTTGTGATTTCCTCTGTATATATATTGTACTGCTGTAGTATGTATCTTGTACTGTTGCCAAAAGTCTTGCTTGAGTGACCTTTGCATGCCTTCTTCCTCTTGGTTTTTCCCCCCTTGCTTTTCTGATCCCTCATGTCGTATTTTCTCAATATGATGGTTCAAGTGCTATCAAACAAAAACACAAATTTTCTGGCAGAATTGCATCAGAATTACCTAGCTAGAAGGTTGTAAAACAGAATCATAAAGAGTAGGCATGAAAGCACTGAGGAATATGAGCCTTTTCTCTTTCCCATTTATTCTGCTGTTACAATAATAAAGGTATTTATTTATTTATCAATTTAACTCATTGATGGACTAAGCTGTCAGAATAGATGTCACCTAATAGAAGCACTTTTCACAGCAGCAATATGTCTAATTTGATTGTCCAATAAACATTGTCTTATAGTGGTCTCTGCCAACCTGGTCTTCCCCTGATGTGTTGAAAACTAACCTCATTTTTTTTTAAAGAAGAGATAGAAATAAACCACAGAATGGAAGCCAGGAGGTAAAATACCTG
This sequence comes from Thamnophis elegans, assembly GCF_009769535.1. NCBI lineage: Eukaryota > Metazoa > Chordata > Lepidosauria > Squamata > Natricidae > Thamnophis > Thamnophis elegans. The sequence goes on along the minus strand of NC_045541.1, from coordinate 132,535,556 downwards.
ATTAGCAATCTAACCTAGGTAGATTTTGATCGCAAAGGCAGAAGATAAAATATAAAGGAAAGGAAAACAGCTGTTGGTAAATACACAGAAAGGAAGAATAGCTCCCCCTCCTGAAGAATGTACATTCTTATCTTCCAAGCCCTTTGTTGCAGTAAATGATGTTCAGAGCCAACAGATATTATCTTTTTAAAAAATCACTTCTTACCACTCACATGCAGAGTATATTAGCCTATTACACCCATATAATTCACTCAGTTTGGATTGTCTATCTAGCGCACACTGTTATTAAAGGACAAGGCACTAAAAACCTCCTACTGCATGTAGAGAAATATACATGGGTACCCTTTTAAATACAGCATGAAATGCAAACAGTAGAAAGAAATCACTATTTAAAAAAGAACTGGGGAAACAAGCCTGTTTGTTGTTCCACGACCAAGTAAGACACAAATCTCCTGTCCTCCAAAACATAAAATAACAAAGACTTTCAGCACTGACAACAGAAAATACTGTCCTGATAGGGATTTTTCCCCTACTTTTCTTAATTTTCATTGTCCATAAACGGGATAAAGGATAGACAATGGGAACTTTACAGATTCTGAATCTATGCATTAAACAATATCTGAATGTTTTGGATTTAAAGAAATGGAAGAGACCATTTAGACAATGAAGACCAATTCTCCTGCTAGATTCAGGAATCTTAATTAGAGCCTCTGCGACTGAATACTATCCAACCTCTGTCTAAAGATTTGCAATATTGAGGAGCCCATGACTTCTCTAGGTAGTTGGTTCTATTGCTTCTCTTACTGTTACGTTTTTTCCCCTTACATTCAGTGTTCAGAAAAAATGTGACCTGCAGATGATATGGTAATGAATTAACTAGAACTTCATGTAAACTTTCATTACAGGCAAGAAATGTAAGGTTCATTTTTTCACAGCCCCTTCTGAACAGAAATGCAGAAAGGGATTATGATGAGAATGGATTGAGTCACCTATTCTATGAATTTCCTGCTGATAGCCATATTGGCTGAGAAACCTGGGAATAGTGGGTCCAATATTTCCGGAACTTACCAGCTTCGGGTAAAAGTGACATCATAGAAGGACAATATCAATATTTTGTTGGGGCCAAGTGGCTCACTGCAAGATGGGACTAGATCAGCTTGATTTAACTGCAGCTCTAATGTTTCAAAGAACATTAAAGATATAAATGCAACTTTGCTTTGTCGACTGAAGAATATCCTAATATTTAAAGTGCTCCTACTAATGTTTTTCAGGAGAATGTGGATGGCAGATCTTGAAGACAAAAACAGTCCAGAAGCTTCTTCAGTTAGAAGATTCATATTTTTAAGGGTGCCAATATCTTCATATTGTCTCTGATCCGAAGCAAATACTTAATGAAGCATGTGACAGGAAAGCAACAGGCCGCAAGGAGAAACTAACACCTGCTAATTTCTTGCAAGGGAAGGTGCTATCAAAAGCAGCAGAGATAGTAGCAAGGGGACCATTCTAGTATTGTACATGATAGTTCACAAATTCTGCTGAAGAGCTTGTGTGAAATTGTGAACATGAATTTAGAACAACTCTTCCCAAACTCTTCAGGTTGGCCTGACAAAGTCCAATGTTTTTCAGCCTTGTTGCCCACTTATCTGGGGGCCATACTGGAGAAAGATACTTATAGGAGATATATATGAAAAATACACATAACTGGGTTTTTTTGTCCACAGTTAACTTACAGACAACCCAAACAGAAGCCAGTCAACCCAAACATGGACCAGAGTTCTCTAACCTTGTGTTCTCCAGAGGTCTTGGAGGGAGAAGCACCAATATTTTCAACCAGAATAGCTGCTGTAGTTCCTACAAACCTAGACCACATCATGTTGGGAAAGACTAATGTACACCATAAATCAACAGCAGTGACCTGAGAAGAAACATATTTTTAGAATGGCCAAAGCATATTAAGCAAAACAAGCAAGCATCCAAAACCTTTTAAACCATAGGAAGGCAACTGTTTGAGATTGGTTAGAATATTCATGCTCCCTGCTATTTCAACTTATCTTTTTCTTATTTCTGGCCCAAACAAAATATTAGGCTTCAGTCATCTTCAGACATCATTGTCTGTCCATGTCTTTTTTCCCCTATTTGTATCCCCTACACCCCCCCCCCCCCCGACTTGGGTTGTGAGCCGCCTTGAGTCCCCTCGGGGAAAAAGTGTGGCATAGAAATATAATAAATTCAATTCAATTCAATCTCCTGTTTTTATTCCTTAAATATACCCATGGTATCTACATGCATTCTTAGAAGCGATATTCATATCAGAGGGTAGTGCTTTGCTTTATATCATGGTAACTTCCCAAATATATTCCCAAACACTTTCCATGAGTGTTCAAAGCCATAGCAATTCAGAATAAGCCGAGTTTCCTACATTCTGTGTGCCAATCATGTAATTTTTCTGTAGCTACTATCTACTTGCCAATAAAGATGCTTTTTCCTAATGCCCTTGGCATAGTTTTATTTTGCCCCCAGCACCATGGCTTTGCTCAACTTTAGACTCAATCAATTTTGGCTGGGGAATCAAGATTACAATAAATGAGATGGACAGCTGCTTCCCAGCGCAGCTCTATCCAATTGAATATTAGTCGCTTCTCCCACCAAAATGAATATAGAAGACTCTATGGTCCACAACAGCAGCCTCTGCATTCAGGGTACAGAATTTTTTTAATCCTGTGATCTTATGACTGAATTCCATCTCTCAGCTGTAGTTGGAAAAACTTGAGATCAAAGTCAAAAGAATTAGGAGAATATGCTAAGCAGGCATTAATGAATGCATTAGAAAACACTGCAGCCCTCATTAGAATATTTCAATGGATTAAAATCATTTAAATAATTACTGGTTGGGAAATTATTTGGGTGACTTTTTAAAACATACCTATGTGATCTAAGAAAGCATTCTCAGTTAAGTTTATGAAGTTGAGAACACATTCTGTGTGTCATTTGTAAGCATTAAAAATGCTGGAGAATTTCAGTTATTCATTAAGAGAGAGAGTGGGAGAATTAAGGAGCCTAGAATCTACACTCCTATGTAATTTCTTCCCTTATTTGTAAAGAGCTGATTTTTCTCTATTCTGGAAGGTGTTTTACTAGCAGCTTCTGTCTGTAACATAGAGACATCCATTTACTCTCCTTGTGCTCATCTTTTTGGAAAAAAGGCAAAGTCTAGTTTTACCAGTAGAATAAAAATCAGAGAGAGATGGGGAAAAGGGTATGATTATTTTCAAAAATAGTCTCCATCAAATCTGTAACAGCCGCAGCAGGTTTTGCTCCACACATGGAACGAGTGATGCTAATCTAATTCTTATTTAATTGCATCTTTAAAACACACACCATCTACTCCAGCCATAATGGTTGCTATGGTTACGACACATATGAACCAGTTGCAGTTTCCATAGAAACAGGAAGAAAATGGAAAGTCAAAGAATTAATCCCATAGGAAAATTTGTTTGATAAAAATAAAATTTTGTCCTGAGCTGCTGAGTATTAGGGGAAAAAACTGGGGTGGGGAGTGAGAGGCAAATGGTAGGAAAGGATTATGTGAGGAAGGGATCTGCATGCAGCATCAGCCCCAACTGAATGGAATTAAGCACAATAAAAAAAGTCCACAATGTCAGAATTGAAGATCCAAACAGTGTTATGGCCAAAGTATGATAGAACAGGGCAGGTACTCTTTTCTCATGTATAAAAATGAGGCATGAAAGAATGTTATTTTGGTCCTTTCCATCTAGTACCCTGCAGATATGTTACACTACTAATCACATTACATTGCTGGCTAAACTGGCTTGGGCTGTTGGGGTTTGCAATCTCAAAGCTTGAAAATCAGGATGCAAAAAACGAGAGAAAGAGCTAGCAAACATGTTTAAATGGAAAGAATCCCTTTTGTAACTACAAAATCCCCCCCTCAAGAGTTGATAGGAACAATTGTTGGTCCCTTGTTTGAATTGTGGAGTTTAGGGTGATGGCTATAAATGTTAGAAAAAAATCCTGAAAAGGAAGTCTTAAAAGTTGTGGGAATGCTGAAAAAATGATAAAGACTATAAATGTAACAGATATATCAAGATACATGTTAAAAGATGATTGTGTTTTATTTCTGGAGTGAGTGTGCTGCTTAATGTGTGTAAAGACAGCGTCTATGCTTGATGATTGGAAAAATGCCATTATTGTTCCCTATACAGTGCATCTCAGTGTATAGGGAACAATAATGGCATTTTTCCAATCACTTTAGCTAATTTCCTTTTAGCATTCTTCTCTCTTGACTGTTTTTTTAAAAACTTTTTCTGCACTCTGAATAACACAGCTTATTGTGAAAGAGAATAGCTTGAGAGTTATTATCTATCTATCTATCTATCTATCTATCTATCTATCTATCTATCTATCTACAATACACATACACACACACACACACACACATGTTGCAATTGTGCTGATAAATATTTGGGCATACCAGGGGTTGTGATACAATACATACCTATTTCCCTGGCTTAGCTGATAAAGGAGGAGAGCCTGTGGCTTTGTGCTAATATAACTGCCTAATATGTAATACAGACCAGGTTCAATTCCCAGTAAGGGTATGGCTAGTTGATGAGAGCTAAATAGCTTGAATTAGATCTATACTACTCTCCCTTTATTTATTTATCAACACAAATGCAACAAGGCAACATAAAAAATGGCTTTCTGCTTGGATGGCTCCCAGAGTGAGCCAATAGACAGAAAAGGAAAGCAGTATGCTCCCTCCCATATTTGGGCATACCAGGGGTTGTGACACAATATATACATGTACATGAACATTTGCAAAATTCTGTTTGGCACTTGAACCAACAGAGGATGTACATTCCTGATATAAAACACACCACACTGAGGAAGATCCTAAAAAAGGGAAGAAAATAAATATATTTCCCTCCCTGTCATCGGTATGGATGTGAAGTAAGACTGATGATACGTTTGTGTTCTTAAGCACACTATGAATATATTCTGCTTGCCACTTCTGTTTATCATTAAACTAATGTATTTAATATGATTAAGAGTAGGAAAGCAGGCAATAGGTAACACACAATCAATTTCTTGAAATATTTACTCAGTTTTAAAATACTATAGGCACTATATTTAACAGGTAGCTAGTCATGCTTGAGTTTTGATGTCATTCTGAAATCTGATTATTAATGTAATAGTTACTTAATGTTTATCAATGAAGGCATATGTTCATTTAGAAATGATTTGGTATACTGTATTTTCAGAAGATGCTCCGAACTATAAGATCGCCACTGCTGCCACCTATCCCCACCGCCTGGAATGGGGTAAAAATGGGGCACGCGGATGTGGCAATAGATGGCAGGGCGATGGCGATCCCCACCAGCTTGGAACAGCTGGTATTCCAGGAGGCAGATCCAACTGCCAATCAGCTGCTTGCGCTAAATCAGGCTGTGCTGAAGCTGACCAGGCTGTTTGCTGCAAGGAGGCAAATTGCTGGGAGGCAGAGGCTGAAGGGTGGAGGCCGGCGAGTAGGCAGGGCTTTGGCAAAAGTTGCTCTATAAGATGCACAGCTATTTCCACCCACTTTTGGAGGGGAGAGTGTGTGTCTTATACACCAAAAAATACAGTATATTAGATCAGGGGTGTCAAACATGCATAGTCATGGCAGTGTCACGTGACGTATCACGACTTTTCCTCCTTTACTCAACCAGGCATGGATCTTGCCAGCACGTGACGCATCTGGCCCATGGGTCGCAAGTTTCATAACCCTGTATTAGATAAAATGATAAGGGAACTAATAAAAAAATTAATTTCACCCCACAGCTCTCTCCATCCATGCTCCTCCTCCTTTCCTTCCTCCTCCTCCTCTGTGTTCTTCTAATCTCATCTGAATCTTACTCTTGAATCCTGATCCATAGTTCTCTTCAAACGAGGGGTTGCTGGGAGATACACATTTGTACCCTGTTTCCCTGAAAGTAAGACACCCCCCCGATACATATTTGTACTCTGTTTCCCTGATAATAAGCCCAATTGGGCTTTTGAGCACATCCGCTAAAATAAGACCACCTCTGAAAATAAGCCCTCCCTGAAAATATTGCAACATAGCAGCATCGATGGGGTGACCATGTTTGCCACCTCCTGCACCTCAAAAATATGGCCAAGTGCTTATTTTGGGAGAGAAACATGGTAAATACATTCAGAACAATGATGGGATGCTGGAAGCTGGAAAAAGAACTTCATCTATCCCATAGCAATCCATGGCATTTTACTTTTCAGTGCAAAAATGGAAAGAGTCCTTTATTAAATGATCTATGACCCATCTCTTTACCGGCATGTCATTCCTTCTCATCGTTGACTTTGGCCTAATATTTAGAGCCAAGGTGGCGCAGTGGTTAAATGCAGCACTGCAGGCTACTGCTAGATCAGCAGGTCAGCGGTTCAAATCTCACCGGCTCAGGGTTGACTCAGCCTTCCATCCTTCCGAGGTGGGTAAAATGAGGACCCAGATTGTTGGGGGCAATATGCTGACTCTCTGTAAACCGCTTAGAGAGGCCTGAAAGGCCTATGAAGCGGTATATAAGTCTACTGCTATTGCTATTAAATATACGGCTAACATTCCTTGAAGTAACAGAATTAACTTTAAGTAGAAATGTAGTGGCGGGGGGAGGGAGAGAAGGAATAGGAGGAGGAGGGTTTTTTTGAGGGAAAGAGGAGGAGACAGTGGGGTAGGAAAAAAAGGAGTTGGTTGAGGAAAGAAAGGCTGGAAGGTAAGGATAGGGGGAGGCCTGAAAAAAAAAGGATGCCTGAGAGGATAGGAAAGGAGGTTTAAGGGGGAAATGGTGAAAGAGGCCTGGGGAAAGGGAGAGGGAGTGAAAGCAGGGAAAATAGCAGAGGCTTCAGTGGGGCAAGCCTGAGGGAGAGAAGGGAATAGGATAGGAAGGGCTTCTGTGGGGCAAGCAGAGGAATCTATGAAGAAGCACAGAGTGTGGAAGGAGAACTCAGCAGGCAATTCCAGAGAGAAAGAGGGGGGGGGGGAATGAACGAAAGGCTCTGGAGGGCAAAAAACGGCCTACGGACAAACTGGAAGTGACTTCTGGTTTGTTCATAGGGTCGTTTTTTGCCCTCTAAAGCCTTTAGGGAAGCCTCCAGAAGGCCCTTGAAGCCTCCAGAGGGCTAAAACTGGCCCTACGTGCAAACCAGAAGTCCATTTTTGAATTTCCAGTTTGCCTGTAGGATTTTTTGCCCTCCAGAGGCTTCAGGGAAGCTTCTGAAGCCTCCAGAGGGCCTTGGGGAGGAGGCTGTTTTCGCCCTCCCCAGGCTCTTATAAAGCCTCTGAAGCCTGGGGAGGGTGAAAAATGGTTTCAAAAGAAGGCTGAAGTCAGCTGGCCAGCGCGCGCATGTGTGCTGCCAGCTGCCAGGGCAACGCCTTCCGTGCCCTAAAAAATGGCTTCGCGTGCTATCTGTGGCACACGTACCATAGGTTCGCCATCCCGGCTATAGATCATTCTTATGGCCTTTCTTTTATTATTTCTTTCAACAATATGATATCATATATCATATTGTATCTCTATCTTTATCTTGTATTAGTTTCACATGTTTATACTCCATGATTCTCAACCCCACCCTAACCCCATATCATTATATGTTCATATTGACTTAAACAATTGTCCTAGGCCAAATATACCACAAAGGATAATTCCTTTATTTCACTGGGCTCACAGTATATGCCATTTCACCTGTAACTCAATATCTTATATCCTTATATCCTATTCCATGAGGTTCTAACCTATCCAATTCCATAAGATTGAAAATATACATAAAAGTGAATTAAATAACAGGCATCACACAATTCTACTGGAGGGAAAGTAGACAAACTCAGTTCAAACTATACACCACATTTCAGATGGAGCACTTCCTGAGACATCTGTCCTCAAGTTCTGCTAGGTTGCACCTTTTTGAAGCTCAGTAATGTTGGGGCTACCCAGATCTCAGGAGAAATGCTATTCTACTGCTTTTTCCTTCCTTTGTTCAATAAGCAGCAATTTTAAAATCGTTAGCCAATGAGGATTTTTATTTCTAGATAAAACACTATGTTATCTAGTGACGAATCTCTATTCTGATTAGAAAAGATTTTTAAAAAAGATTAACAACCCTACCAGTGGTGGGTTGCAGGCAGTACGCCCCAGGTACCGTTCCAGTATGGTGCTCCAGAGGGCCCACCCGCCTGCCCGAGCTCCTTCTCTGACCTTTAAGCCTTTGGCGATTCTGCTCATGCACATGGTGCGTATGGGGCCTGCGCGCCACTCTGCTGAGCAGCTGGAGCATCAGGGAGGCTTGCAGAAGCGTCGCAGTCAAGTACGACACATGCGCGTGCTGCGCGTGTCCATGTGGGTGACCCCGGGGCCATTCCAACCGTATCGCTTGATATGGAATCCGGAACCAACCACTGAACCCTACTCCTCCAATCAATAAATCAGCAGGCACTTTTGAGCCATTATAATTTCTACCTGTTGCAATCCCTCGTATTTATACATGGATTTCATCCATCTTTTTATGGCTTTTTTTTCTTCTTCAAAATAAAAATCCAGTGTGATTTTTACTGAAGTCAGCTGGATCAAATTCACAAAAGGAACACATAGGGCAGAGAGCTCCCATTGAAGGGAATAACAACAACAACAACAATAATCCTACTTGGAACAGCTTATATGCTCCGACGTTACCTTAACAGTTCCTAGGTCCTTGGTTAGGACTTGAGCTGTTGAGCTACCAACCAGCCGCAAAGGCTGTGAATCTCACCAAAGATTAACATAATAATAATAATAATAATAATAATAATAATAATAATACCCTGTTCATGTTTACTACAGTGTAGAGAGAGTGAGGAGAGAATTCTTATTACAAAATAAATTTTTCTCTTATTACTTAGGAGCACATCCAAAAGTCAGCCCTCAGGATATAAATATTTATGTATTTTGCATATGCAGCAGATGCAACATTTCCAATTAACTGTCGATCTCCCCCTCCCATTTCCCCCCTTCCTTTGCCTGCTGCTGCTTCAATTCAAAATATAAGAGTGAAATATGGATGGCGCCTGCCTGATAATGCTGAGCTCAGATGTCTTGACTTAAACATTTGCTCGGGATCAAATCTCATAGCTTGGAATGGTGATTTATCAGGCTTTCTATTTCCCTGGAGTCTTTTTAAATTTGGGTGCAGTTTTGAAATGTTTTAGTGTAATATAAAAATCAGCTTAGAATCAGAAGTCAAGGGTGCATAGCCAGCCTTTCCCCCATCAAGGCTGCTACAGCTGACTGATTTCTGAGCTCAAGACACACGGATAAAGCTTCCCTCTGCCTTGAAGACTGCATGCCATCTTTCCTTTTTAACCATCTAGTGATTATTATTTGCATCAAAGCAACTCAACAGGCAGTTTTCGATCCCGATAGAAACACTTCTATAAATAACTAGTTTTGTTGTTCAAAAGAATATAGGCAATGTATCTTGTTTTAGATTCAACCCAAAACAAATATTATTTAGTGTTGAGGCTGAAAGAGAGAATTTTCAGAAGGCAGTGCAAATCAGTTTTCAGATTTTTGTGTTGCACTTTTGAAGTACAGTAAATCCTGATTTGCATCATGCCATTATAACAAAAGAGAAACTGACAGTGGTTCTAAGAGAGGGGTAGGGATACTACTCTCCTAGGAATTTTTCCATGCAAGATATCCTGTGCAGCATTTTGTTTAATTCAGTGTTTCTCACCCTCATAGAAAATATATCTGGGGAAGGGTGCTCTAGGGCAGTGTTTTTCAACATCAACAGTTTTAGATGTGTAGATTTCAACTCCCAGAATTCCTTATCCAGTTGCCAAGATACAACTGATTTAATGTTACACTGTAAGAGACATGTATTAAGGATGAAATAAAAGAAGTACTTAATCTCCAAGACTTTTCTCACACTGTCTGTGAATGTCCTGGCACAAGATTCTTGATTTCATTTTCAAAACAATATATTTGCTGGAATTTATACAGCATGTAATCTAAAATGCAAGGCCCCTTGAGTGAATCCTGAAGGTGTTTCTCATACATGTTGTTTCTATAGCAACGCAAAAACCACTTTAAAGTTATCTGGGCTGTAGTGCTATTAGATGTGGCTTTCTGACTGCAGAGATGCGGGCCTGTTTGTTGCTTGCATTCTCTTTCTATAGATTATTTCTTTGCTAGTAAAGAAATAATCTTTTCTTTTATACCTATCCAGCTCTGCTACAGTGAGGCAAGGACATCAAGCGAAATCCATAATATTATGGCTTAGTAACCAGCATAAAAACATGTAGCATCCCATCACAAGCAAAGAAGAGCTGTGCGAAATTCATCTGGTTCTTATTTAATTACAAATTTATTCAATTTGCACACTTCCTGAATGCCTGCAAATTATAGCATATTTTTAAAAGAATTTTTAAAAATCCTGCCTTTGTTATTTTTATATATGACTTAAGGCAGTGGACATACTGAATACTCCTTCCTTCTCCTATTTTCTTCAGAACAACACATCTGTGAGGTGGACTGGATTGAGAGGTTGTGACCGGCCCAAAGTCACCCAGCTACTTTTTGTGCCTAAACTGTACTAGAATTCATGGTCTCCTGGTTTCTAGGCCAGCACCCTAACAATGTATGGGAATTACTCTTTTTTCAGTTAGTGCTCACTCCCTCAACTGTCAAGAGTCCTGAAGAAATGGGAAAGGGGGGAAAAGTCCTCTCCATCACTTCAGTCAAAAGGAAAGGAAAAGAAAGAAAGGGTAAGCCAATAAAAATCAAGACCACCAAGTTGTACTCAACTCCTGGTGACAATAGACATGTCTTTGTAACTTTTTTGGCTATAATATAGATGTGAAATATAACTGCCTTCTCCCAGGATACTTTCTCAACTTCTTATCTTGTTTATAGTTCTTGGGATTTCCTGTTGGTCTCCCAAATAAATAAAATCTGATCTGATCATGCTCAGCTTTTTAGATTGGCTAGACATTGCCACTATTGTAACTGCTATAATAAACAAGTAAAGAAATAATTAAAATACAGAATAACAGAGTTGGAGGTCTTCTAGTTCAACTCCCTGCTTGGGCAGGAGATCCCATTCCATTCCAAACAAATGGTGTTCAATTTCTTCTTGAAAACCTCCAGTGAAGTTTTGCACAATTTCTGGAGGCAAGCCATTAGATTGATTAATTATTCTCACTGTCAAAAAATTTCTCCTTGATTCTGGGTTGGATATCTCTTTAATAATCTTCAACGTGTTACTTCTTGTCCTAGCATCAGTGCTTTGGAGAATAGGTTAACCCCCTCTTCCCTGTGACAGCCCTTCAGATATTGGAAGACTGTTATCATGGTACCTTTAGTCCTTTTCTTCGCTACATTAGACATACTTAGTTCCTGCAACTGTTCATCCAGAACCCTAATCATCTTTGTTGCTTTTCTCTGCACTCTTTTCTAGAGTGTCAACATCTTTTCTGTATTGTGGTGACCAGAACTGAATGCAGTATTTCAAATATGGTCCTACCAATGCATTATACAGTAAAGTGGTATTATCACTTCCCATGATTTTTGTTGGTGTAGCCTGGGACTGCACTGGATGTTCTTGATGTAAACTAGAACTGTATTTTTTTTTAGCAGCTGCAGCACACTGTTGGCTCACACACTTAACTGGTTGTCAACTATGACACCAAGATCCTTCTCATAGTTACTGCTGTTGAGCCAGGTACCACCTGTGCATTTGGTTTTTCTTGCCTAAGTATACGACCTTACTTTTCTGACAACTGACTTGCATTTTTTGTATAGGGGCTAGTGTTCAAGTTTGCCAAGATCCTTCTAGATCTTGAGTCTGTCTTCTAAAGTGTTGGCTATTTTCCCAACTTGGTGTTGCCTGCAAATTTGATGAGTTCACCTTCTATCCCCTTATCTAAATCATTTTCCTATATAACGAATTGTGATTTGTATATAAAAAAAGAAACAACAAAGCCACCTTGCCATTATCGGAATATTTCACATAATGCATCTGAAGATTAATGACATCATATTTACAAATTTGCAGCCACATTATTTTCAGGATCTCTAATCAAGGTTACATACTGTATGGATTGTGGAACACGTTTTAAACAATGCAACTACAAACATGGAGTTGGAATTGATCCAAATGATTTTGATTGACTACAGACTTTGCTGTTCTTCCCTTTGAACTGTAGTACAGAGAAGAGAGCAAGTCTTAAAGTAACAAGAATTCTTGTTTTCCTTTCACTTCAGCAGGGAGTTAATATGCAAAATTAGTATGCAAAAGCAAGAAGCTGCATATTTTTCTTAATTAGCTGATTTTAAATGTGATGATGGTTTTCATCACAGGACCTAAATTAGGGATTATGAAATATTTTATTAATCCAATATAGGACTACCACAATCTCCAGCTTGCAAAAGAAAAGATTAGCTTTGTTCTACTTTCAAATAAATCTGAAAGATTGTATGATGATGAGGATGATACCCAATTGGGTATTGAAATCTCTGCCAAACTCTGAGAGCACCAAGGATTCCATTCTTCAACCCTGAATTACATAGTTAATTTCTCTTCTACTCAAATAAATTGATGTGGCACATCACAAAAGCCAACTCAGGTTTTGAAATGGACAAATGTCAACTAATAAATCATATCTGGAACTAATTTTGCATTGGTGCAAATCTTCAAATGAAGGTGCCTTTATTTAAAGAGTTACAATATGAATGGCACACAGATAAAAGAGTTTATTCAGGCATACAAAACAAGCATTGTAATAGGGTCAAGGATTGTAATGAGCTATTTTGATGACACATTTTGCTTTGCAGAGATGCAAAGTCTCCCTATAGCAAAGTGCTTTATGAAGCATGCTATTTTTCTCCATTATTTACTCCACCCCATTCCTATTTACTCCATTATAGCAAACTAGGGTTTCTCTTCACTTTCCAGATTTGCTTCAAAGGGATTTTTCCCCCTTTGGATTTCCAACTTCAAAGATTCACATAGCATTAGCTAAGGTTGCTAAGTGCAATGCAAATATATAATGTCTAGTCAGGTGCCTGCTGGGAAATACATCTGCTGTATTTCTAACAATGATATCAGCCAGCTGGTTATTTTATCCAAGTGGTTGATTCTGCCTAGCAGTGGAAAAGATAGGTGCCATATGCTTGTTTTTGTAAACATACTTTTGGGGGAGTAATGCACCATTGAACCAAGATAACAGATAAGTGCTTTTCTCTTGAGCACTAATCATTTTCTGAAGGGAGGTTTTTCCCCCAGTTTTAAAACCTACTTTGATTTATTGATTAGCATTGATGGATTTTGTAGTCTAACCTATCTGAAAGGCACTAGCTTGGGGAATGGAAGCTTGACTAGTTTGATTTCCATTTTACTATTTCCAATTGGGTTTATTTTATCAAATTTCCTATTGAAAGATTCTTCTTTTTTCATACCTACTTATATAATCTCTTCTGCTTTAGTGACATTCAGTATCTGAGTTGGAATGGTTTCTCTTCCCTTTACCTGGGTTAAGTAGAAAGTCTTTTTAAAAAAGCCATCCTGTAGAATGAGACCATTTGGTTCCTTGTGACCAAAAGTATCTCATAGCTTCTTTATTTTCACACAGAAATTGCTAGTCTTAAGAAAAAAAAATTAGGTTTAGGGTTTTGATGGTGACAGGAATTTGTCAGTAATGTATAAAATAGATTTTTTAAAGGCAGAGATGGAATGAAAGGTTGTAGAAAGAAACAGAGATGTGAAACCTTTTGGTAATGAAATCAAAGAAACAGGCAGGAAGGAAATAGATGACAAAGCACTTGAAACAGAGACATCTGATCATGTTTTTAATGTTTATGCGCTATTTCCACCATAGCTCAGCTGTCAAACTTCCTTCTGTCCATTATGACAACCCTCAAGCATCTATGGAGGCACTTTTAATTCAAAAAGCTTTTGTTAGTTCCTGGGGATTGCTGAAACCATGAGGAATTGTGACTGTAGGGTGGAAGTAGTGATAATAATAATAATAATAATAATAATAATAATAATAATAATAATAATAATAATAAACAAAATCAGCAATTTCGATCAGACCAACGGCGTTTTTATCAAAGTCTTAATGTGAATGGTGACACCAAAAGTGAAAAACCAGAAAAGCAGGCCACAGTTGAATTCTGGAAAGAATTGTGGGAAAATGCAAAGGACTACAACAAGGAAGCAAAGTGGATACATGACTTTGAGAAAAGCATTGGCAACAAACAAATGCAAGTATTAGAAATAACAACTGAGATGATCAAAAATCGAGTTAAAAAGGTAAAGAATTGGACATCACCTGGAAAGGACCAATTACATGGTTTCTGGCTCAAATATCTGACCAGTTTACATGCAATATTAGCCAGGCAACTGAATGAAATTTTACAAAAGGGCCAAATTGATGAATGGTTGACAACTGGAAAAACATACTTGATTCAGAAAGATCCAACTAAAGGAACAACACCTGAAAACTATAGACCAATAACATGCTTACCAACAACCTTCAAATTACTCACAGGCATTATTGCAGATAACATGATGGATTATTTGGAAACAAACAACATCTTGCCAGTAGAGCAAAAAGGCAACAAAAGAAGGAGCAGGGGCACAAAAGATCAGCTTCTAATTGATAAAATGATATTAGAAAATTGTAAGAACAGAAAAACGAACTTGAATATGGTCTGGATTGATTACAAAAAGGCATTTGACTCACTGCCACATAGTTGGATCATAAAATGCTTAGAAACAACTGGCATTAGCAAAAATATTACATCCTTTACTGAAAAGGCAATGAAACAATGGAGAACTGAGTTGGCAGTAGGGAATGAGAGCTACGGAATGGTTAATATCTAGCGAGGAATTTTCCAGGGTGATTCACTTTCACCTCTTCTCTTCATCATCGCAATGATCCCACTATCAGTAATCTTAAAAAAAATGAAATTAGGCTACCAAACAGCCAAAAAAGCTGAAAAAATTTCGCATTTACTATATATGGATGATTTGAAACTCTATGGAAAGTCAGAAATAGAAATCCAATCATTGACAAATACAGTCCGAGTATTCAGCACCGATATTTCAATGCAGTTTGGCATGGAAAAATGCGCCACTGTATCCATAAAAAGGGGCAAAATCACTGCATCTGAGGGAATTGAAATGCCCAATGGCCAACTAATTAAATGCAAAGAAAATGAAGCCTACAAATACTTAGGCATTCTGCAGTTGGATAACATCAAGCATGGAGAAGTAAAAACTATTGTCAGGCGAGAGTACACCAACAGAGTTAGGAAAATTTTGAAATCTAAATTGAATGGTGGAAATACAATCAAGGCCATAAATACCTGGGCAATACCAGTTATAAGA
Source organism: Thamnophis elegans (assembly GCF_009769535.1). Lineage (NCBI taxonomy): Eukaryota > Metazoa > Chordata > Lepidosauria > Squamata > Natricidae > Thamnophis > Thamnophis elegans. The sequence goes on along the minus strand of NC_045541.1, from coordinate 132,520,118 downwards.
TACACAGCTGGCATAGTTAACTGGACACAAGCTGATTTGGACCTTTTGGACCGAAAAACCAGGAAAGTAATGACAATGCACTACAGTTTACATCCACGTGGTGATACTGATAGACTATATCTGCCCCGAAAATCAGGTGGCAGAGGGTTATTACAAGTGAAGCAAACAGTTGAAGAAGAAAAACATGCACTGGCTGATTATTTAAAAGAAAGTCAAGAACATCTATTAATCGAAGTAAAGAACAAAAATCTACTGAAGGCCCAACAGACAAAACAAGAATACAGAAAAAATGTGATAAAATCAAGAATGGAGAGTTGGCAGAACAAAGCACTGCATGGTCAATTTCTGGAAAAAATAAAAGATAAAGTGGACAGTGAACAAACTTGGTTATGGTTAACAACAGGTACATTAAAGAAAGAAACAGAGTCACTACTCCTGGCTGCGCAAGAACAAGCTATCCGCACAAATGCCATTAAGGCCAAAATCGAAAAATCCTCTGATGATGCCAAATGCAGACTTTGCAAAGAAGCTGATGAAACTGTTGATCACATACTCAGCTGCTGTAAAAAAATCGCGCAGACTGATTATAAATTGCGGCACAATTCAGTAGCACAAATGATCCATTGGAATTTGTGCAAAAATTATAATATTAAAACAGCAACAAACTGGTGGGAACATCAGCCTGAAAAAGTCACCGAAAATCAGATGGTCAAGATCTTGTGGGATTTCCGTATACAAACCGACAAAATACTGGCGCATAATACACCAGACATCACACTGGTTGAGAAAAATAAGGTCACAATCATAGACATCGCAATACCAGGTGATAGCAGGGTCGCCGAGAAGGAACATGAAAAAATCATAAGATACCAGGATTTAAAAATCGAAATTCAACGACTATGGCACAAACCAGCAGTGGTAATTCCAGTGGTAATTGGCACACTGGGTGCTATTCCAAAAGCACTGGAATTACATTTAAAACAGTTAAAAATTGACAAAATCACCATCAGTCAAATGCAAAAAGCCGCACTGCTTGGATCTGCATGCATATTACGAAAATACGTTACGACGTCCTAGGCCCCTGGGTGGAGCCCGACTAGTAACCAATGCCAAATCCGGCGAAACAACTGGCCGCTGTGATACAATTGTACAACAACAACAACAACAACAATAATAATAATAATAATAATAATAATAATAATAATAATAATAATAATAATTTGCGGCACAATTCAGTAGCGCAAATGATCCATTGGAATTTGTGCAAAAATTATAATATTAAAACAGCAACAAACTGGTGGGAACATCAGCCTGAAAAAGTCACCGAAAATCAGATGGTCAAGATCTTGTGGGATTTCCGTATACAAACCGACAAAATACTGGCGCATAATACACCAGACATCACACTGGTTGAGAAAAATAAGGTCACAATCATAGACATCGCAATACCAGGTGATAGCAGGGTCGCCGAGAAGGAACATGAAAAAATCGCAAGATACCAGGACTTAAAAATTGAAATTCAACGACTATGGCACAAACCAGCAGTGATAATTCCAGTGGTAATTGGCACACTGGGTGCTATTCCAAAAGCACTGGAATTACATTTAAAACAGTTAAAAATTGACAAAATCATCATCAGTCAAATGCAAAAAGCCGCACTGCTTGGATCTGCACGCATATTACGAAAATACGTTACGACGTCCTAGGCCCCTGGGTGGGGCCCGACTAGTAACCAATGCCAAATCCGGCGAAACAACTGGCCGCTGTGATACAATTTAATAATAATAATAATAATAATAATAATAATAATAATAATAATAATAATAATAATAAAAATAATAATATGGGACAGGTAGAAAAATCTACCTGTCCGGTTACAGACTCTTAGAGCAGATAGTATAGATGATTTATCTCTGCTATTTCAGTATCTTTCACAAATACACATTTCAGGGCACTTCAAGCAAAGATACTGTTCCTCAAAAATGATTCAGAAAAAATGCTGCATAAGTGCAGCAGTTTCCTGCTATTCATTTCAGCATGCCATTTTTTTCAGACTTCTTCAGAAGCCTGAAATAAAATTATTGCTGCATCATTACTCAGATTAACATTACTAATTGTATTCCTTAAAGTAATGAAACCTTTTCTTCAGGTTTGTACAGAAGTCTTCCCCACCCCCAAAAAAGAGGGGGGGAGGCTATCATTAACAGCTGAGATGTTGTTTATGATATTATAAGAATTTCTCTATGTCATTTTTGAAACATACAATATAAGGTATCTTAAGGTTCTCTGTTTCCTTCCTGTAATATATATAAAATTTCATGTTCTCTATTTCCCAAACATTGGACTATTTAAGCACTATTCAGAGAGTTTACTTTGGAAGAGGAAATGTGGTTGGATGGAAAATACAAATGGTCTTTAATATCATCTCTTTATTTGTTTTCACTATAGATTAGTTAGCAATAAGCACAAGGGATGGGCAAACAGTGCTAGTTCCAAAGCTCCACTGAGCAACTACTCCAGTTCCAAAATCTTAAACAACTATTTCTATTAGCCAAAAATAATTTTGCAATATTTCCCATTCAAACAATTTTGAAGGGCATTTCAAAAGGAAAGAATTATATATTTCCATGCAAAAATACACCCAGATCCAAATTGTAAAAATTAGGATGACAACTACTAGTCAAACTCGAAAAATTAGAATATCGTGCAAAAGTTCATTTATTTCAGTAATGCAACTTAAAAGGTGAAACTAATATATGAGATAGACTCATTACATGCAAAGCAAGATAGTTCAAGCCGTGATTTGTCATAATTGTGATGATTATGGCTTACAGCTCATGAAAACCCTAAATCCACAATCTCAGAAAATTAGAATATTACATGCAATCAATAAAGCAAGGATTGTACATAGAACAATGTTGGACCTCTGAAAAGTATAAGCATGCATATGTACTCAGTACTTGGTTTGGGCCCCTTTTGCAGCAATTACTGCCTCAATGCGGTGTGGCATGGAAGCTATCAGCCTGTGGCACTGTTGAGGTGTTATAGAAGACCAGGATGCTTCAATAGCGGCCTTCAGCTCTTCTGCATTGTTCGGTCTCATGTCTCTCATCTTTCTCTTGGCAATGCCCCATAGATTCTCTATGGGGTTCAGGTCAGGTGAGTTTTCTGGCCAATCAAGCACAGTAATCCCACGGTCATTGAACCAGGTTTTGGTGCTTTTGGCAGTGTGGGCAGGTGCCAAGTCCTGCTGGAAAATGAAGTCAGCATCCCCATAAAGCTCATCTGCGGAAGGAAGCATGAAGTGCTCCAAAATCTCCTGGTAGACGGCTGCGTTGACCCTGGACTTAATGAAGCACAGTGGACCAACACCAGCAGATGACATGGCTCCCCAAATCAACACAGACTGTGGAAACTTCACACTGGACTTCAAGCATCTTGCAGTGTGTGCCTCTCCATTCTTCCTCCATACTCTGGGTCTTTGGTTATCAAATGAGATGCAAAAGTTGCTCTCATTAGAAAAGAGGACTTTGGACCACTGAGCAATAGACCAGGTCTGTTTTTCTTTAGCCCAGGTAAGACGCTTCTGACGTTGTTTGTTGTTCAGGAGCAGCTTGGCAAGAGGAAGACGACATTTGAAGCCCATGTCCAGGATCCGTCTGTGTGTGGTGGCTCTTGATGCACTGACTCCAGCCTCAGTCCACTCCTTGTGAAAGTCCCCAACACTTTTGAATGGCCTTTTCCTGACAATCCTCTCCAGGCTGCGGTCATCACTGCTGCTTGTGCACCTTTTTCTTCCACACTTTTCCCTTCCACATAACTTTCTATTAATGTGCTTTGATACAGCACTTTGGGAACATCCAACTTCTTTTGCAATTACCTTTTGAGGCTTTCCCTCCTTATAGAGAGTGTCAATGATGGTTTTCTGCACAACTGTCAGGTCAGCAGTCTTTCCCATGATTGTGATTCCTACTGAACCAGACTGAGAGACTATTTAAAGGCTCAGGAACCCTTTGCAGGTGTTATGGCTTAATTAGCTGATTAGAGTGAAACACTTTGAGCCTAGAATATTGCACCTTTTCACAATATTCTAATTTTCTGAGATTGTGGATTTGGGGTTTTCATGAGCTGTAAGCCATAATCATCACAATTATGACAAATCACGGCTTGAACTATCTTGCTTTGCATGTAATGAGTCTATCTCATATATTAGTTTCACCTTTTAAGTTGCATTACTGAAATAAATGAACTTTTGCACGATATTCTAATTTTTCGAGTTTCATCTGTAGGTAGCAGGAAAGAGATGCAGAAAACTAAATCTTCACTGCCATCTAGTGCTCCTCTGGGAATTTGAAACCCAGACCTGATAGTCCTAATATGTGCATTTTAAAAATATATTTATTTATCCCGCCTTTATTAATTTTTTATATAGGCAAACATACTTAGTATTCTTTCCTCCCATTTTCCCACAACAGCAACCCTGTGAAGTGGGTTGCTTTCAGAATGATTGACTGACCCAAAGTCACCCAACTGGTTTTTATGACTAACGTGGGACTAGAATGCAGTCCCCTGGTTTCTAGTTGGGTAACCTAAATCACTAGGCCAAACTGGTTCATTTATGTGAGAGTTCAGGAATTATTTCTAACATATTTCCAGGAGAGGAAACCGAGAGTATTTTTATTTTCTTCTATGAAGGGAAATAATGGATCGCACCTTCGTGTGTTTGTGAACACTTCCTTCCCAAGCACTACTCAGGATATGCATATATATATATTATGTTTCTGTGTTGGGGTCTAATCAGAGTAGGCATATATGTGTTCTTTGTGTGTTTATTTCTGCTGTACTCTCATGTTGTATCTGTGTCAGAGGTGGTATTCAGCCAATTCTGACAGGTTCTGCAGAACTGATAATGGGAAATTTTGAGGAGTTCAGAGAACCGGCAAATAGGCTGGCCCCGCCCCCATTGCCTCCCAGCTAATCTTCTTTTGTTGCCCTGAACAGGAGAATGGAGCTGGAAAGCAGGTTAGTGGGGTGGGGAAGGAATGCAGTAACCTTCCCCCAGGAGTGGGGAGGGAATGGGGATTTTGCAGTATCCTTCCCTGCCACACCCACAAAGCCACGCCCATGATGCCAGGCCACGCCCACAAAGCCATGCCCACATAACCGGTAGTAAAAAAAAAAAGAATCCCACTACTGATCTGTACGTTTATTTGTGCTGCATTGGAGACCATGGAGTGGAATACATAGAACAGAGCAGTTGACAGGATTTGACCTCATGAGACCATGGATATGAAATTTGAAATCTCACTAATTAAACAGAATTAACTCATAGTTTCTTATTCTCCACAACTTATCCTCTACTATACCTAGTAGAGTTGTAGGATTGATTCATGATACTGTAAACATGCAAATGAAGATTGTGACAAGACAAATATATGTTAGCTGTGGAGCAAGGTGAAGAGTGAAACATTAGAGAGTTTGTAAGAAAGTAATGAATGGCAAGGTTAAAAGAGTTTGTAGCTTATCAGGTATAGGCAGAGATTGATCTTCAGTGATCACATTTTAATAAGAGGATCCCAGAATAGCTGGCATATAGCGAGTATTCTGGAGTCACTTTGGATCTAGTTGCATTTAGGATGAGCTTTGATGAGAATTGGTCACAGCCATTATTATACATGGGGAAAATCTGGAGTAATGTTTCATCTAAGAGACATTTGAGGCAGAACAATTCCACACTTTAGCTGAATTCCCTCTCTCACAAGGATGTATCACAGAATCAATTCTGAAATTTAAGTATTTATTAAAGTTGCACCACACCACAATCTAGGGCCTCTCAGTGGCTTGCACAATATACCAAAAACATTAAGACTGGTATAAATGGAAATGATAAATAGCAATAATAAAATTCCTCTAATCAAACAAAATGGCATTAACAAAAAATAAAAATAAATAGAACAAAAATAAAGGAGTGAAACATGGTGCAGTGCCTTTTCTCTACAGTTTCCACTGGATGCAGTCCTTTTTTTTACCTCCACTTTTCATTTGCAGGCTTCTTGCACCACACCAGTGGTGGGTTTCAAAATTTTTTAGAACCTCTTCTGTAGGTGTGGCCTGCTTTGTGGGAGTGGCTTGCTGGCCATGTGACTGGTGGGAGTGGCTTGCTGGCCATGTGACCGGGTGGGAGTGGCTTGCCAGCCATGTGATTGGGTGGGCGTGGCCAGCTTGTAAAATGTGGTGAAACTCACTTAACAACGCTCTTTCTTAGCAACAAAAATGTTGGCTCAGAAACTCTGGCATTTGAAGCACGCAAGTCTTAAAGCTGTCAAGTTACAACACCTTTGTACCCCTAACCCTTTAGAAAAAAAAACCAGGGGTGTTCAAATTTGACAGCTTTAAGACTTGTGGACTTCAACTCCAAGAATTCCTCCTCTCGCTCTTCATCTTGTTGATGTGCGGATGGGCGGGGGGGGGCAGGAAGCTGGAACCGGTTCTAAATGGCACTGTAGATTTGTGGAACCTCTTCTATAGAAGAGGTTAGAACTGGCAGGAACCCACCCCTGCACTATACCAAATTTGGTGCCATTCCATTCTGGCTTTGGAAGACAGATTGTTAGGGGGCAAAATCCTTTATATAACTTTGTTGCAATGTTCCATTGTGTTGGAAAGAAAACAAAACCAACACACAGTATCCAAATAATACATGTCAACGAAGGTCTTTATCTTAAAATATAAGCAAGAAAACTATGCCCTTCCAGTATTGGGAATCTTTCTCTCTGAAATACAACACTCTAAAGCCCAGTAAGCATAATCCCAATAGTAGGGATTGTTGGGAACTATAGCAATAGATATTTGAGACTCAGCAGTTAGGAAAGTCTCACCAGCTTAATGTTATATTTACAACAGCAAAAAGACTTGAAATATAAATGTGGGGGAAAACAACAGTTCTAAAATATTAAGTTTTCTTTCTCATAACTGAATTAGAAGGCTTGAACTGGAAAAAACTATATTGGCATACATTTGCTGCATGCACATGAGTGCCAGTGTATGTGTATTTGCACATGTGCGTGCACACACATACATAACAGCAATTTCTATTTACTACTGTTTGGCAATTTCTGATCACATTGAGCTAGGTCTCAAGTCTTGAGATTGGCCTGGGGACCTGGTAGATGCTATGACAATGCCTGGTTTGAAAGAACTTTTATTACCCAAAATAGAATAATTCTGGAAGACAGTGCACAGAAATTAGAGGAGATTTGGTGAGCCTATACCAGCTTAAAATGGCCACTAGCCTCTAGGTGTTGAGCTTCTCATACACTGTATGGTTCATGTACCTGTGACATTTATCACAAATAATTTATTTGTGATAAATTATACCCATGTTTGTGGTGAAACACTATTTTAACACCAGACAATGCACATGACTTTTAACTGCCTTAGGTATAGGTTTGGCTTTTAATAAAGGCACATCAGGAAGACATTATAGCAAAAAAAAAATGCTGGACATGTTTATGCCATAGCTAAATACCAGTGAGAAAAAGCCCTCTGGCAGAGAATTAGCCAAAGGCTAGAATAATAAGATATGTTGTTTAAAATAAAATAGAAATTACCTACAGAAATTCAAATAGAACGTAGAGCTATTTAATTAACTGAGGAGGAATATGGGGGTAGAGAAAAGAAAGCGAAGGATTTAGCTGAGGGAGCTGAATGCAAATAACCGAGCAGCTGAGACAGAAGGCAGAAGAGATTGAAGTGTGAAATAGGGCTGGACTACATTACCTGTTTAAGGTGAAAAGAATATGGATGGAGAAGATTATCCTTCAAGATACGTTGTGTTCCAGTTTTGTAAACCAGAGCACTTTAATATTATCGTCCATTGTTATCCTAATCCTCTAAGTACATACTGCTGAGGATATAGAAAGTTTATGATGCAAGGATTAACATCTATCAATGGCTTCTAAAGTAGCCTTAAACTGCAAATTTCTGCACGCAACATAACAAAACTAAAGGGAGAAAAAAAGAGGTAATAGGTTAAAAAAACAAGGTAGTAATGAAAAACTGTTAGTGAGATAGGAATTCTAAACTCCAACAACTTTTACAGAAAAGAATTCCTTTTAAAAAACTTAGGACTATCTCCCCACATTAAACTGCAGGAAATATGAAAAGATTAGTATCAAATGAAAAATATAAAAGGGCATGTACACTTATGTGCAAATTCTATACAAGTAGGAGATAGATCTGGGTTCTCACGTCACATAAAAATCAAAATCCCATCTGATACATTTACCAACATGCTCTTACTTTATTGCTCTTAGCACAGAATACCTTCAAATTGCTTTTGAGAAAAATAGAAACAAATAAATGTAAAAATTTGGAAAACTCAACGCGCATGAAAAGTACTGCTACTACTATTACCATCGTTTAGGTTTGTAGGGCATTCCAAAATTGTTCTTTTTCTGCTGTGACAGATTAATGACTCCTTGTTTGGAAACGGGTGTTCTTTTTCTCATTTTCCACCTACTGCACCATTCAAAAAAATTTATATGTGGTAACCATATCCTTGGAGGGTTCTCTGGATGTGAATTTCTAGATTATTTCCTACCATTCCTGTTCCCCTTTGGGAATTTTGGTTAAGGCATTGATGCTGAATGAGTATGTATTTCTTTCCTATACTGGAATTCTCTGTTTCAATAAATGCATACAGTGGCAGATACTGTACTGCTAAGAACTTTCTCAAGTACTTGAATTTGCCACTGCAATGGGATTAATTGCTAGGGTGCCTGCAAAACTATTTTATCACTTCGGCCATTAAAATTATTGTGACACTCACTTATTTTAGAAATGGCCATCTGTATCTCAAATAACCTTCATTCTGGGAATGTCAACTGAGTGCAATATAAAAATTCACCTGTATTCGAGGAGCTGATCCATTTACTAGAGAGTGAATTGCTACCTAATATTTCTTCCAGGTTTTTACTGCGTTGGTAGAAACTGTGTCTCTCCTGATTAATAGAGTCCATTAATCACATGATGTTGCTTTGCTGCATCACAGTATATTGCACAATGCGAATTATTTTGTTCCATCTGCAACATTGTCCTCAGTATGAAAGAATTCCTAGGCTCTCTCTCTCTCTCTCTCTGTATGTGTGTGTTACAAACAAATGATACTTTATTGTAATTAAAACTATTTCACACCCACCTATTAGCTTGAAATAGATTCTTCCCTCACCCCAGCAGTTAACTATCAAAATGTGAAATAAATTGATGTGCTTTATTCTAAAAAGGCAATTCTTATGTTTTGCAATCTTTGTCAGTATTCAGTTTTAGACTTCACTTTGATTCGCAAAAAAAAGCTAGAATGAATATAACAGAAGGAAGAGAGAGAAAATAAATGGCACACCACCCATTTTGGGCTCTCTTTAATTCCACTGCTGCTTTCCCTCACTCTTGGGGCTGCCATGTTGAAGGATATGGAGTCCCCAAGAGTGGGAGGGGGGAGCTCTCTTATTTGGGGACCCCAATCTGGCTGGAAAGAGCTGCAGGATGTCCAGAGAAGCAAACCTAGCAGGTGAATGAACCCACTAGAAACCTAAAGCACGGAGGGAAGGGTGTGACTCGGAGGATTTAGGGAGATAATAGTTCTCTGTTTTGCTTGAGCAAAAATTGGAGCTAGACAATTACCCGCTAGCTAGCCGACAAGGTGTATTGATTGAGCGGCAGCGGCCGGGGCGGCGGCATATCAAATCTCAGGCCTCGTCTGCCCGGCTCGCGCTTTTCATTACCCTTCGCTCCCCCCCCCCCCCCCGCTTCCCCTGCTCCCCGCTCCGTAGCAGCACGTGGACGGCAGCCAGATGAGGCGACGCAGGCCTATCGATCACTCTGCTCCCTCGCTCTCGTCACCATGGCAACCGCAGCGCTCTTTTTACCTGGCCCATTTATTCACACACACAGACACACTCTCGCTCTCCCGCTTCCCCGATGACGATGGCTTTGGCAAAGGGCCCGGCGAGCCAGTTTGTAGCTTTGGGCCGCGGGCGGGGGCAGCGGGAGAAACCGCTGTGATTTTAACTCTTGTATTATAAAGGGGCTGCAAAATGAGCCGCTTCCTAGAAATTTGGGATTCCCGGGTAACGGAGTCAAGACAAGTGGGTATGAATACACATTTGGGAAACAAATTTAGGAGAGTGTGTCCATCATAAGAGATGCATCTGCCGGCACGTTCCATTGGGTGGGGTTTCTCCCCCCCCCCCAAATTTTGTTATTGAGAGTTTGGTATTATCATCTGAATTGGACGGTTTCTAGGCACAACGGAAAGTGCTGGCTATTATTATTTGACGTGTACCGTAACTAAAGGAAGCATAAAACCCCTAGAGAATTTTAAAAAGAACTATATCCCATAGCTATGGATTGTAACAAACTTATAACAAACAAATCAATCCAGAGTTCTCACTTAAGGAATCAGGCTCAAATTATCTTACGAACATGTTAGGGAAAACCTAACTAAGGGAATGTTTTAATGCTGGAAAAAGGTGGAAGGAAAGAAAAGAGGATGACCAGAAGCAAGGTGGGTGGACTCAGTTATAATGGCAATGGGTTATAATGAAGAAAATCCTATGTGGTTACTAGAAGCTGAAAACACTTGATGGCACTTCATAATGTAACCATTAAAGTGGTCTTCACAATGTGGATTCTCACTTTCTTTGCTTCTTTTATTATTATATTTTATTGTTTTTACTTTTCTTGTGAACTAGAGTGAGTAAAATCAATCAGTTTTCATATATGATCATATTTAAATTCTCAGAATTCCCTAAGCATCAAGGCTATGGCTGAGAATTCTGGGAAATAAAATCCATACTTTCAGAAGGAGCATACTGTAGGTAGGGAAACATCAGGGATGTGTTTTAAATCTGCATTGTCATAACAATTGTTGGACTATACCAGTGGTTCCCAAGATGGGGCCCATGCCCCACTTGGTGGCAATTTGATTTTTAATGGGGGCAATTTGAACCTTGTTTAAACCAAGTTAATGGCCTTTTAGGCTTCCTCCATGTGAGTAGAGTTCATTTTTTGAGTAAAGTAAGAATTATATGTCACATGGGAGGCATCAGGTTTTTAAAGATGCTTAGGTGGGGCATGGCCAAAAAAAGGTTGGGAACCACTGGGCCATATTTAAGCTCATTATTCACAAGATTGATCAAATATTATATTTGAAAATATTTTATTGTATTTGTAATCTATATAGCCTGTATATTTCTTAGCTGCTTCATATTTTTTTGGAAATGGGGGCTCTAAATATTTTCAAGCCATGTTCCTTTTAAAATTCTATTATTGAATTTATACTCTACTTTTCTGTTTATTCTAATACTCAAGGTAGCATAACAAAAACAGAAAATATAGGATGAACAATACAAAATGAATACAATTAAAATCATAATTAAAAGCAATAATTAAAGTACCCTGTTATGGTTTTGTCTTCCTAAATAGGGAAATAGTGCAAGCCAAACATATCTCATTAGAAAGTATATTTCATAGCTTGGAAACTACTTGAGAGAATGCCTTTTCCTGTGTATCCAGTAGTTGACTATACGATTTGGTAAAATGCAAGGGAACTATATAGGTGATACTTTTGATAAAATTTGTTAGTCTGATAATATGTTTCTAGACTTCAGATTTTTTAATTAAAACTAAAGAAAGTAAAGAAAGCAGGGTATGATAAACTCTTCCTTTTGCATACAACATTTTTGTACCTCATTAAACACCTGCTAAGTCCTGATCTCTGTTTGGACATATTACATTGCCCCTGTGAGACTAGATGGGTCAGCAAATCTGCCTCTCTATTTGGCCTAATTAGCCAAGAATCACCAAGTGACTAATGCTAAAATCATTATCTCCTAGCACTATTATCATATTCTTCTTGGCCACTAATTTGGTGTGAGTGGATTATTGTAATCTTTTGAGATTACATAAAAGGTGTTCCTTTCCACATTGTAAAGTTTTAAACTTTAGATTGTGGATTCTGGATGTTATTCTATGGTTTAGTGGTTAGATAACTGCTCTATAGTATTTGCAGCATAAGTTTCAAGTTACAGAACTCCTCCCCTTTTGCCATTGTTACAGTTCTCCCTTCGTACCCTTATTCTTCTTTCTCCTAACGGAGCTTATCTTTCAATCTCCTGCTTTTCAATCTTATGTCTAATGTAGAAGACAATTGCCAAATGTGTCTGTGAATCACTTGTTGTATGCTCTACTCCTTCCTATTCCTTGCTTAGGGGGAAAAAACCCTGTTTTCCTCCCTACGTGAATCTTGAGTCTTGGTCCCAGAAGGGCTGTGTGTGTGTTTTCTAACTCAACAATAGCTATAGTGCAGTATATTAGTGCTGTATTTTTGTACACTTCCTTTCCTTTCCATGTACAGGGAATTTGAACTCCTACCTGAAAGGATAGCTGGAGACTGGTAATAGTATGGTTTTTATTGCCTGTGCTCTTTAGAGCTGATGAATGGGGACAGTGTGATATTGTTTGATATATTGTGTGTTAATGATGCAGGAATATATCTCTGCTGAGAATGTATCTCTGAGTCTGAGTTCATTTGCTCCTTTTGTGCATGGGTGATACTTGGTTGTCATTGATTTATGTTCTCTGGAAGTGTTTCTGGAGATGTTGGAGGGGGCAGGAAGGAATTGTATCTGCCATTTTTATGGCATTTTACATTTTTTCTACCATGTTATTTCTCCTCCTTGCCTGGATTAATCGCATATGCTCATTTATCTTATTTATGGTACTTTTAGAAGATATTGTAGCAATTCTACTGAAATAATGGTGTATCTTCCTGTCATCTCTCTAAGCTTGAGTGGTACACAAGCACAATGCATTTATGTACTTACCAACAAATATATTCCATGTTGCTCCAAAGTCTTGGAGTGGCTATCATCAGATGAGAACAAGGTAGGGAAAACATGCAGAGCTTTCAAAGTAGCTCTGTTCTGATTCATGTAACTGGGGGAGGGGAGGAAGGGGGCATAGAATGGAATAGTCTGCAAAATTTTGAACTGCTGAATTGCATCTCCCATAGGGATGTAATGGAGATTTTTTTTCTTTTTTCCTTAATTCCTGGACTGCACTAGCCCGTTTTCAAACTCAGTCTTTCCTTTCCCTCTGCCTCCCCCCACCCCCCAAAAAACACCTTGGTTGGTTTTTTTTTTCCTAGTTTTTAGCCATCTGTCTTAAGCTTGTACAGCTATACAAGCAGGTACAGTCAAATCATGAAATCCCTTACAGAATTTCAACATTCTGTAGGGTTGGAAAGAATAAAAAGCAGAAGACTATAAATAAATAATAATGGAATTAAAGAATTGTAGTCCTACTAGTAGTTCTATAAGTATAATCTTTATTGTCATTGTACTTAAATACAACAAAATTGGTTCTAACTCAAAAAAATAAATGCACATTCAGAAGAATTGAAAAAAAAAAACCACCATGTATTGTTTATCTTCAAAAATAGTACTGAAGTGATGAGTTTTGGTTGCAAAATGGCAGGAGGGTGCAGCCTTAAGATTTCTAGGACAGCATGTTTGACCAGAATAGGGCATCTATAGGGAAAGATCTCATTCTGGGTCTGCCCCTCATTAACCCACCAAAGAGAAAAAAATCTAAAACATCCATCTAAAATTGATTTGCCAGGGTGATAGAGTCTCTGTGTATGGAGTGCCCTGGCTTTTATTTTCCATGTACTTGTAAAGCTTTATTCTTAGAGGGAAGATTTAGAGGTTTAGCAATAATCCAAGTTTCCTCAGAAATTATTCAGGTGACAATTATCAGCATGCACTTTTGTTAAATTGTCAAGTGTCTGTGGTATCTGAACAATATTGCATGGTGAAATTTCATTCAGATCCAGGATATTATTATGCAAAAGATGTTGCATTTAAACCTGTATCTTTTGTTGATGTTATTAATAAAGTGTAAAAAAAAAATTCCACCTGCCTTTTCAACAAGTTCGTTTTTTCCTCTCTCATTATTTAAGCTTATTAAATACAACAAAATGTAGAAATGGGCCATTTTAAAATTCAATACACATACCATCCACTGTCGCTTTTGCTTTCATATTACAGGTTAACTACTACACGCCAAAATATATTTATATCTCCAATTTATATTTGTAGCTACCAACTGGAGAGGTTTTTTCCTTTTAAGTTCTTCCCTCCCATTCTTCCCCACCCCTCTTAAGCTAAGAAAACCTCTTCTGTTTTGAATTCTTTTGTGTGCACTTTTATTTTCCAGAATGTACGGGCGTTGTCTGGCAGAGCAGCCATCTCCCCTTCAACCTGGAGATTGGGGTAATGGCATGTATGTGGGGTGGATGAATGGGGGGGTTGCGGGTGGGGAGGGGAGTGATGGGTTCCTGCTGAGCTCCCCAGACAGGGAAATGTGCATCTTTCCTTACACAAGGCAGGCTGCAATTTCCGGCAGACATTTGAGGTCTCTGACATCTGCATAATGTGCTCTGGTTTCCTAGCAACCAGGAACAGCTGTCTGACATTTCCAAGATTAAACTGTAACTATACACGGGCATTTCCAAAAGCCAGGGGACAGATAGGCTTTTCCTGGCTCATTCCAACCCATGTATGTTTTTCTCATTTCCCAGTCTGAAAAAAGACACTTGAGATCCCAAGATGAGGCCACCTCTTCTGCTGAGGAGGCAGATTGTGAATATACACGCTTTGTTTTTAAAGAAATGTGCGGAGAAAGAAAGCCAAACACAGAAGCAGAAATAGTTTAAATAAACCTCACAAGATGATTCTGTCCTTCTCCATCGGCTCAGTTATAAAAACCTTGCTATTGAAGTTTTGTATTCCCCCTAGCTTAAGAAGAGATATTGTAACAATGCCGCTATAGACTAATTTAGAGAAATTGAGTGGAAAATAAATGTATATATATATATATATCTTGGACATAACTTACCTGAGTGTAGGTCCTATTGATTGCAGCAGAAATTGTTTCTGAATAAAATCCTATATGCATATGCATTCAGGCTAATATTGAGTAAATACACAGAATGAGCTATTACATAAATAAATGAACTGAGATGGTGTGGTTTTAAAACCTGAGAAATAAGCTGTGCTATACTGATAAAATGAACTTAATAGCCAAAAATACAAAGGATCTGTAAGGTCTACTAAAAACGTAAAGAAGCATAGTAGGAAAAATTGAACTAAAATGTAAAGAAGACCAAACTAATAACAGGTACAACAACTAGAATTGAAGACATGGAAATGGTAAATAGCTTCCGCCTTTTAGAATCAATCATCAACAGTAAAGGAACAAATAGTTTACAACATTTGTCAATAAGTAGCACTTGATAGATCAGCCATGATGGCCTTGGAAATGATGCAGTATTCATTGTGATGTGTCAATCTACAAAGATTAGATCTGTGCAAGCAGTAGTATTCTCTGTGACTATGGAAAAGCAAAAGTTGGACTTATTTAAACAGAATAAGAAGAATATAAATGGTGTTGAACTTTGATATTGAGAAGATTCTTCAGAATACACTGGACAGCCAAGAAAACAAACCTATAGGTCATTGAACAAGCAAAGTTTATTCAAAACAAGAGTTCTCAGTTGAAGCACAAACAATAATACTTCAGACACATTATGCAAAGACATAGCTCTCTGGAGAAGGCTGTAATGCTAGGAAAGGTGGAAGGAAATAGAAGAGGACAGCAGTGGATGGACTCAGTTACATTGGCAATGGGTACACCATTAGAAAACCTGAAAGATCAAGTTAGGGACGGATTGCCATAAAGGAAAATTATGTGGACTCAAGAGTCAAAACTCTTGATAGCTTGATAGCACATTATTGAACAAATCAATATTCAACAAGGCAGATGAATAAATATGTCATCTTTCCATTTCATGAGACACTTCTCTGGTAGGATTACATAGTTGAAAGATTTTATCCCACTCTTTCATAGCATAGTTAATTCTCTCCAAAAAGATTCTGTTTATTTGATTGGATTAACCCAGGAAGGAATGCTCACTTCGAAGTCCTCCTTAAAAGATTATGAAGTTGGAAACCTAGAAGCAGGTTTCTTGATGGCTGTTCCCAAGTTCCAGTTATCTTCTTTTTTCAATTTGGAGTAAAAAAATATTCTGATGAGCATTTAGAGCTTGATTTGTGTGTATTGTGTACGTTGCTTTTTAATGTTCTTATGTTTTAATTAGTTTAAAACATTTTCTAAGATCCACCTGAGTTTGTTGAAGTGAATAGGATTGAAATTACTAGATCAACATGTCAAAAAAAAATTTTTTTCAGTATCATTAGGAGACAGTGAACAAGCCATAAATGATCAAGCTATTAAAGACGGTTCCTTTATAATCAGATTTTAAAATTAAAATTGTTTTTTGTAAATGGACTATGCATGGTTGCTGGATGGATTGTAGCTAGGTTCATTACCATGACAATCAATGTCTGGTTCACTTTGCTTCATGCTGTTTTCTAGCTTGGTCTCTTAGACTGCTCTTTGCCATACAGTAGAAATCTGTATACAGCAGGGGTCTTCAAACTTGCAACTTTAAGACTTGTGGAAGTCCACAAGTCTTAAAGTTGCCAAGTTTGGGGACCCCTTGTCTACAGTATTAGCCTGGTGTTCTCTTGGTTGTAAAAGAGAAATACTGAAGATTTTGAATGCCAGAAATATCAATCCACCTTGATGCATCTTTGCAACAAAATGGTTTATTTTAACACAACTTTTCATGTGCCTATTTCAACAGGAACCATGAATGATTTTTTCCCCTCCAAATTTGAGAAAAATATATTTTAAACTTTTCATGCAGTTGTACTATGGTAAAGGAAGGATATTGACAGGATCAGTCCAAGTCATTGCACCAGTTGTAATTTAAATCAAATGAATGCATACAAGTCAAGATTTTAGTTTTACATTTTATATAAAATAAACACATCTTTTAATGATGTAATGCCATGTTCCCAGGCTATCTTGAAATCCATTGTTGTTTTCCAGCACAAAGGCCAATTAAAACATACCATATCTACTCCACACCTATTGATGCTGAGTTCCTTTATTTGTATGCTCACTGACTGACCTTTTTAGTTTTGATTTTTCTTTTTTAAGGTTGTTTTTCCACAAACAAGAAGGGGGAAAAGACACGCTTGGGATGCAACTGTCAGTTCCTTTTGGTGCTTTCCTGTGCCAAGGCTAGCAAGACCCAGCAATTTATTTGCTGGTGCCAGCAAGAATTCACTGACCTGACGAAGAGAGGCAGCGGGACTTGGACTGATGTTCTTGCCAGGGATCAGCAAGCTGCCAGTGAGAACCAGCCTGCTGACTCATCACTGTTTCAGCTGCTGCGAGATGTTACAGCGGGTAACATGGATTCCTGGAAGCTGACTGTGCCTTCTATAGTCAGGAAAAGCAGTTAGAGATGTAAGAAAATAACAGCTGGGTTTGGCTTATTGTATCATGAAAGCCAGCTACTAGTTAGTCAATTCTCTCTGTTTCTATCCCACGCACCTCACTCCTTATTTGGATCACCAAATCTATTTTGCAGTATACTTCCCAAAGATGGATGTTTTAGTTTGACTTAGGAGAATTGAGTTCGAATTTAATTGCAATAATAGAATTTAAAGGATAATTATTTTGCTAAAGCCGCTCACGGGGTGGTCCTGATAAATCATAAGTATAATGGAAGGCAAATAAAATTGCTTGAAGATCTGAGGAGTAAAGATGCTGATAGTAATGAGAGGATCCCACTGTATTAGAAATTATTTTCCTGATTAGACAAATTACCGGTATCCTCACCGTATTCTAAGAAGGAATAGAGTTTATTTGGAAATGGATGCACCATCTTAGAAAGAACATGGAAACAGTTGTAAAATTATTTGGGATAAATAGCAAATACTAGTTTATAACATTTAGTTTAAAGAGAAATGCAAAACATCTTTTCAGCAAAATATTTTGATAGCCATTTAACAATTATTTTTGCTGTGAATTCATTTAGTTTCTGTTATTTGTTTTCTTTATTTTGGTGTGTCTGTCTTATAACAACAGTCATACGGACAATATTCTGCTTGGAACTGAATATCTTGAATTGAAGCCTCAGGAAATTGCAGGCTAAGGATAATGGAATGTTAGGAATAGAGTAATAGACAACATGCAGGGAGGCTGATGTATACCACACACACATGTGCACACATATATCCGTACTAGAAACCCAACCTGTGTTGTGTCATCATTTCAGAGATATTTCTTTACCTAAACAGAGAAACAAAATGACTGCAGGTGGCAAAAAAACCCCAAAACAATGTGAACCAGGAGTGACTTCTGACTTTGTTGACATTTTCACTAAGTTTCCTCATGGAAAGCTGGTAGGGAAGGCATGAAGAGTGGTGGTGGCATGTGCCAAGGAGGATGCGTGTGGAGTGTCATAGGTCAGGGGAGCACATGGGGTTGGCATTGGTTAGGAAGGGAGGTTCATTCCTCCCTGTTCCCCTTTGCTTTCCTTTCTTTTCCTTTCTTTTCCTTTCCATTCCTTTCCCTCCCCTCCTCTCCTCTCAAGAGTTTGGTTCCATGATTAAGCCAAGTGAACTCTATTAAAAAAATTTCCTGCTAAAATAGGGAAAACAAACATGTACATCTTGTTCTTCAATTCTCTGCCTATGCTATAATTTGGTAAAGGGTTTGTTTTTTACTTTTTAAATGACGAAGTGGGAATTTATACACAAGCAATGTCATATGCTTTGGCACGTGTCCTATATACATGGTGTAATATTCAATGTTCAATTTCTTTTTGACCTTGGATACTATAAAATATCTTATGTATTCTCCCCATAGATTTCATCCGCTAGCACTGATATCACCAGGAACAAAAAGTTAACAGATGGCAAAAAAAATTCACATATGATTTAGTCTACTTGAAATTGCTTTTGTAGATAGTTCAAAAACTTCAATCAGATAAAAATGCTGCAGACAGATTTCTTACTGGAACTTGCTCAGTGGAGCATGTAATTCTGGTAGTTTACTCCAGCTGCATTTTTACTGGATTCAGTTCAGGTGGTGGTATGAAAATTTAATATCATAAATTCATCTGGAGCCAGGATACCAGAATCATTGCTCATCCTGTGTGCTCCTGTTCTGCTCAGTCATGTGGTGAAACCTTGGGCTGTGTCTGCCTACCTTCAGATGGATGTAGGAGATGAGATTTCCAGCTTTTATTGCACGGTCATACAGTATTTTATAGTCTACTGTTTTCTGTGCTAAAGTTAAGCCATTTTACCATTGTTTAGGCAATCTGGGAACCTCTAATATTCTATTTATTTCTTAGTATCTGCATATTACAGCTATGACAAGTATCTTAAAAAACAAATAATAGTGTTTTTTAGTTTTTAAGAGTTGAACAAGTACTCAGGTGTCGCAGAAATTGAAAATGCTGCTGGTCCAAACAATGTTGTTAACAAATGTTGTAACTGTAAATACAATATTGCCATTGGGTTATATCTGATAGATGATATTTATCTCTTAACACAGAGTATGTTAAAAATTCATCATTATCTATCAGTTGGTCTAAAGTCAGATGGTGGTTTATAAGAGAAATGGGATATAAATACTTGAGTCCATCCATACATTCCCAGTAATTCTTTTCTTTTCTGAGGAAAATTGTTATTGAATTGTTCAGAATGAGGATGCTTCATTGTTTTCTAGTGGGAGAGACATAGAAATCTTTTACTAAAGCCACCTGTTCTACAGATGTTCTCATCTAGGTTTCTGAGTGTGAAAAGAATAATAATGATAAATGACACTATCTTGATGTGGTTGTGGAGCTTCTGGAGGATGAGAACTATGCCAGAGGTTTAAATGTACCAGACAGGTCTTATCAAGCAAAAAAGCATGTCACCCATAAACAATATGATGAGATGTAATTTACAGAAATCCATACTGGATTGATCGTCACCTGGACCAATAAGGTCCCCACTAGGATGTTGGAGTTCCTGGGCAACTTTTGACAAATAGCTATAGAACTCAGAACTGTTGGCTGAGCAACCAGGGTCAGCAACTTTAGGACTACTGGAGAAAAGTTGCAAATATACAAAGATTGAAAACAAAGACAAAATCAGCATTAGTGAATTCAAAAGTCAGCTTTACTTGGAACTTAACATCCTGCAATAATATATTTAAAACCATCAAACAACAATATCTACCTACTCCTGGTCTTTGGGAAGGACTCGATAGATTTTAAAAAAAAGTCAAATTCAATCTAAACAGTCCTGGATGGCAGATCCACCATAATAATTTGGTGAGGGAAAGGGGGAGAGATCTGAGAGATACAAGCTATAATCATATAAACTGCAGGAATCTTTTCTGTATGATAATCTGATATGAAAAAGTAGAACTGTTACTTGCAAACATCATATATTGAATGATTCCAAACATCACAAAAATAACATTACTTTCCACTAATTTCTCCTTCTAGTACAATGTTTCTCAACCTTGGTGACTTTTAAGTCCTGTGGACTTCAACTTCCAGAATTCCCCAGACAGGCTGGGGGACTCTGGGAGTGGAAGTCCACAGGACCTAAAGTTGCCAAGGTTAAGAAACACTGTTCTAGTAGAAATCAATTCTAACCAATCATTGTGTCTGGAAACTTCTTAGTGTTTGGGAAAGTGGGGAGAGGTTCAATTACAGACCACTTGTTTTGCATATAATTTGCATCCTGGATGTGTGTCACTACACAACATATATTTCTTAGTTGATCGGATGCAGGCAACAGTAGATGTTGACTTGCAAATAGTCTGTAGATTATAGAACTCAGCTTGCATAGAATAAAGTGTTTGGGATGAAATTTGGCTTTCATTGTACAGGTGAAACTCGAAAAATTAGAATATTGTGCAAACGTTCATTTATTTCAGTAGTGTAACTTAAAAGGTGAAGCTAATATATGAAATAGACTCTTTACATGCAAAGCAAGATAGTTCAAGCCATGATTTGTCATAATTGTGATAATTATGGCTTACAGTTCATGAAAACCCCAAGTCCACAATCTCAGAAAATTAGAATATTACATGCAATCAATAAAACAAGGATTGTACATAGAACAATGTTGGACCTCTGAAAAGTATAAGCATGCATATGTACTTAGTACTTGGTTTGGGCCCCTTTTGCAGCAATTACTGCCTCAATGCGGCGTGGCATGGAAGCTATCAGCCTGTGGCACTGTTGAGGTGTTATGGAAGACCAGGATGCTTCAATAGCGGCCTTCAGCTTTTCTGCATTGTTCGGTCTCATGTCTCTCATCTTTTCTTGGCAATGCCCTATAGATTCTCTATGGGGTTCAGGTCAGGCAAGTTTTCTGGCCAATCAAGCACAGTAATCCCACGGTCATTGAACCAAGTTTTGGTGCTTTTGTCAGTGTGGGCAGGTGCCAAGTCCTGCTGGAAAATGAAGTCAGCATTCCCATAAAGCTCATCTGCGGAAGGAAGCATGAAGTGCTCCAAAATCTCCTGGTAGATGGCTGCGTTGACCCTGGACTTAATGAAGCACAGTGGACCAACACCAGCAGATGACATGGCTCCCCAAATCAACACAGACTGTGGAAACTTCACACTGGACTTCAAGCATCTGTGTGTGGTGGCTCTTGATGCACTAACTCCGGTCTCAGTCAACTCTTTGTGAAAGTCCCCAACACTTTGAATGGCCTTTTCCTGACAATCCTCTCCAGGCTGCAGTCATCACTGCTGCTTGTGCCCCTTTTTCTTCCACACTTTTCCCTTCCACATAACTTTCTATTAATGTGCTTTGATACAGCACTTTGGGAATATCCAACTTCTTTTGTAAATTACCTTTTGAGGCTTTCCCTCCTTATGGAGGGTGTCAATGATGGTTTTCTGCACAACTGTCAGGTCAGCAGTCTTTCCCATGATTGTGATGTAATGAGTCTATCTCATATATTAGTCTAATCTTTTAAGTTACATTACTGAAATAAATGAACTTTTGCACGATATTCTAATTTTTCGAGTTTCACCTGTACTTGTGGCATTCTGGACAAAAAATGACTGCTACTGTCTTTCCCATTAGCAGGAAATGCTGCATTGAAAGTACAGCTAAAGCTATGAAACATAATGTACAATGTGAGATTAATGAAGCAGAGAAAATGCAAAGTGATTTTGATAGAAATAATAACTTTGGAAATAGCTGAATAGAGTTAAATATAAAATCTTCGGCAAAGTGAATAGAATTAGAAATAAAAATGATGAAATCATTTGGGATAAAATTAAAATGAGGGATGCTAAAAGGAGTATTTTAGAGGTTTTTGTGGGAATTACAGTGATATATTAAAGGGGGGAGTAAAGCTGGAGTGTAGAAGATATATGGTAACTGTAGAAATGTTAAAACACAGAGTAAAAAGTGGAATAGCTGTACAACATGATTAATATGTATGAAAATAGTTTCTGTGCCTCATAAGAAGAATGACATTATTGTTCCCTTCTACAAAGGGAAATGCAGTAAGAATAAATATAAACCTACAGGGGAATTAATTGATCAGGCATATCTGGGAATTTGTTTAACAATATTCTAGGGTACAAGAGATGACAATGAACAAAATTTGGGAATTAGAGTGGGATTTTGTGGGGCAGGGTAAGCACAAATCAGATTTTTGTTATTCAGTAATCATCAAAAAGTATTTGAGCATGAGTTATTATATATAATTTCATTTAGTGGAAGTAATAAATTTAACAGATTAGAATCATGAAATGTTTTGTATAAACTTGCTGGAAAGTTGTTGTATTTTTAAATTTGATTTATATAGCTGCTCAAGTCAACAAGTGACTAGATTGGTGAATAAAATTAGTGGCTGAATGTGCTTAGAATATAATGTAAGGGGCAAGATATGTGTGGAAAAAAAACCAGAAATGGATATGTCTATATCTGTAGTTTTATTTATTTGTGGATTAATGTAGATAGAATGCTTGAAGAGGTATGTTGGTTAGGGATATGAATGTATGTACACTTTGCAGGCAGGTGATGCTTTACCTCTGTGAATGTTAACTAAGCAGTTTGATGCAGTGCAGAGTACTGATCTGAATAAAAATATATGAAAGACCAAACAATAGCTGGTTTGACATGGACAATGGATTGAAGTTATACATATGTGGCAAAAACTCTAGAGCAAGGAGAAGGGGGGTGAATTTGTGTAATGGAAAATGGATGATGAAGTTCTAAAATGTGCAAAAGGGTTGGTACAAAGGTAGTAGTTAATATGTAGCTAGTTGCAAAGAATAAATGTCCATCAAAAATGTCCACAATGGCTATGGATAAGTAAATAACTATAGTATGGAAATGAGTGTTTTATTATGTCATGCAAAACATTAAGGAAGTTGAATGCAATTTAAATGGAGTTCTTAAGTGGTGTGTATGGTAAAACAAAGAGATAAAATCAGGAGGGATAGGTTGAATGAATGTGTATTGAATACAAAAGTATACAAGGAGTACATTGAGGTGGGTTGGTACTAGAGAAGATTGAAGGGGATTAAATTCTAATCCAAGGAAGGAAGAATGAATATTTTTATTTTTTTATTATATTTATAGTCTGCTTTCTAGTTTGTACAACGTAAGGTAGTGAACATAATACTTCTGCTTCCTATTTTTCCCATAATAGCCATTCTATGAAGGAAAGACTGAGAAAGTCCTGGTGAAATGGATTTGACAAGATTATTAGGAATAAAAGTGAGAAGTTTAAAAAAGCAAAAGGTAATGTATGAAATGGTATATGGATGAAGTAGAAATGAAATTATTTATAAGGTTAAAAGAGTGTTGAAACACATAATAGTGTTAGCATAAACCTGTTTTAGTTCCTTCCTTCCTTCATTCCTTCCTTCCTTCCTTCCTTCCTTCCTTCCTTCCCATTAATTTATGTGGCCTAGTCTTATGTTTTTTCTCTGCTCTGCATAGGTTTGCTTATTCCAAAATAGAACTCTTTATGGCTATGCTTATAAGTGGGTCCAATCCCCTCAAACTCCCCTAACATTTGAAAACTGTTTTCCTTGCTCTAAGTGGTACTTTTGCCATTGCTGATTCTTATCCCCCTGGTTCAGGGAAGGTTAAAAAAAACCCTTCCCTACCTCATAGATATAAATAGCCATTTAGGTTTTATGAATGTATAGAATTCAGATTGTTAGCGCCTTAGGGTAACCAAGTCATCTTTTTACATGCCTTTACAAAGCTGTGCACATTACTGGTTACATAAATAAACCAACAGCCTAATTAATAATAAAATTAATCATCCTAGTTCCTAATCTTTTGTTTGCCTTCCTTGATTTCCCTGAAGAGTATAATGTTTGGTGATAAGCACTGCACAATAATGTTTTCCTAACCCAGGATCAGTGTAGTAGTTTGTCTCCTGCATATCTGATATTTTGAGGACAGACTACAGAAAAATTGTGCCTCATGAAGACCAGAGAGTGCACATATTCCTTCTTTTTGAAGTCTCAATAACTACTTTTGTAACACTGCCTACCTCAAAAAACACACACACACACACAAACCCAGCAAGTGATAGGAAATGCCTGGAAGGGTATTCATTTTTCTTCTCAGTTGTTGCTTTTTATTTTCTTATTGTTAGCTATGTTTATGCCTGTTTTAAATTGCTTTTCCTCTTTGTATGTTGTCTAGAGTAGATTTGACAATTGAGACATTGTATAAATAAACAAATAAGAATCTTCTATAACATTTAATGTTATGTCCTGGTATCTATGACAGCATGCTGTATATGCATGATAAAGGAAAGTGTGTGTGAGTCAGCAACCAATTGGAATCATAGAATCATAGGGCTGGAAGGGACCTTGAAGATCTTTTAGTTCAACCCTCTGTCCATGGCAGAAGACCTTACATCATGCCATACAAATGTCTAATCCTTTCTTGAAAACCTCCAGTGAAGGTGCACCCCTCTGGGAGGCAAGCTGTTTCATTGGCTAATTGTTCTCACTGTCAGGAAGTTTCTCTTTAGTTCCAAGATATCTTTTTAGCCAGTTTTTACCCAAGGAGCATTGAAGAGGTTGAAGATTGTTGGCCCCAAAACAGAACCTTGAGATATCGCACTGCATACTTTCCTCCATGTAGATGTAGTTCCACTACATGCCAAATGTGATTGGTCAGTCAACTGTGAATCTATCTGGAAATGATGCTATCCCACATTATTCTATATTACTATAAAGTAGCTTGTGGTCTACTTTGTCAGATGCCTTACTGAAATCTAAGTATACTATATCCAAGTATTTCCCGGATCCACTAATTTAGTGACTTTATTAAAGAAGGCAATATGATTTGTTAGCATGATCTGTTTTTAACAAGCCAACACTGGTAATGGCTTTTTTTCCATTTCTAGATGCTCACAAATCTGCTTCTTATCTTTTCCAGGATTTTCCTGGCCATTGATGTCAAACTGGTCTGGTTTTGAAGACTGGAACCACATCTGCTCTTTTCCAGTCTTCTCATACTTCCCCCAACAACAACTTTTTGTTGCTTTTGGCATCTGTTGCAAGTCTTAGTTCATTCTGAGCTTTAGCTTTCCTGACTTCATTCCTGCAGGTTCAGGCTTTTTGCTGAAGTAGAAGTAGGTAGTACTTTTTAAATTTTTGCTACTATTGTCCATCTTCTCTCTTTACTATCTGTTTGTTCTTCACAGACAGGAAGGAGTTTTGTAGCACCTCCTCCAACTAACAGATTTTATTTAAAAAAGTAGAAGATTTTGTGAGCTACAGCTCATCTCATCGTAACTGTAGCTTTCACAGAAGCATGCTTATTTGTTTATGGATTTGATTTGATTTGGGAGTCACCCATCTTGTCTAGAGGCAAGCTTATGCCTTTTAATCAAACTTTAGCTGGAAAGGATGCCACCAGAATCCTAATATTTTGCTTATCAAAGACTACTAGGACTTTGTGCCTATAATATTTTCCTCCTCCTCATTTTCTTTGTTCTCTAGGAAGAAAACCATTGGTTCTGGACTGATGATTTTTAAACTAGGCTAAAACTACTTTTCATTCTGGATGTTTGGAAGGTCAGTTTTTAAACACAATATTTCTTAGCTAAATTAAAGAATATTCCCAAAACATACCACATAGTTTATGAACATTTTTTTTTATGATACGCTTCATCCATTTCACGAAAAGTTCTGATTTGATTTTTATGATGTCAGTACAAGCATGTCTCTGTTTGTATGTACTGTATATTTAATACATTTATTAAATATATTTACTGTTTTTAATGTATATTAAATAGCCTGAGCAAAATGTTAGGAACTTATTTATTTATACTGGGTATGTGTATATTTAACACAGATGATTTTAAAGCAATTAAAAAGACCTTTGTTTTAACTGAAACTCACATGTAAATTGTAGCCCCCGCAATTCTGGGTTTTTCCGTGATGCCAGAGAGTCTGGCTGCAATTTTTAGTTGTCAAGGATCAGCAAACTAAGGGCTTCACTGTTTTAATAGCCTTCCCCCTCCCCTCCCCAGCAGTCAGAGTACAGTCATTGAGGCACACAGTCTGTTTGCTTTGTGCCAAAGGTCATTGAAGGCAGCAGGGAATCTTTTTGCTAAGCTTTTCTGGGAGAGAAGAAAAAGAAAATGCGACAACTGAGTAACTGGCAAAAATACTTTCAAAGGTGGTGCCTGTTTTCAGTGTAATAGCACTCATCTACTGATGCCACTGATCTTAGCAAATACGGTATTTCCATTGCACAACAAGAGTTTTTATCCATGGGCTAAAATGACTTCATCAAAAGAAAGAATGGTACAATATGTGAGACTGTTGCTTTCATCCTAAGAAAGAATAACTGCCTCCATATTGTGGGAAGCCACCCCGCTCCCAGAAGAATGAAATATTTTGAGAAATATTAAAAAAGGCAGGATAAAATATTTCCCCTACAAGAGAAATAAAAAACCTTAAGGGAGACAGAAACTCAGAGCTCCGGCTTCCACCCTCCCCCTGCCACAGCAGATATTTTGTCTCCATTGAGAAATCTACAAAACAAAACTCCAGGATGATGGGATTAAGACATGACCCTTCAGGACATAATAGGATTAACCCACTACCATTTAGCAGCAGAGCTCACTACATCACAAAATCTCTTAAGGACATTGCATCCCTCTCCAAACTTCAACCAAACCTAGCTCAGACAAACACCCAGGATTTGTATTTTGCCTATAGAGCCAGCTATGACCCCTACATAACTTTTACATGGTTCCATGGGAGTCTGACAACAGCTAATGGAATTCATGTTCTTGCACAGCAACAGGAAGCTCTAGTGCAAAGCCCAAGAAAAGGTATATAAACCCCTCACTCTCAACTCCATGGGGACAGCTGCCCTGAATCACATGTGCTTAGTGGTTCTGTTTTATCAATAAATGAACCTTCTTTCCAATCAGCCTCCAGCCTCCATTTTGTTTCCAGTGCCTTTCTCCCAGCTTGGAAGCAGATGGATATTTCTTCCAACAATATCTATTTCCTAAAATCCCATTGGTGAAATCTGCTAACACAAATTTGGTAAATCCTGCAAAGCTAACATAGCTATGGATTGCTCGGCTGGCAGTATTGGACACAGACAGACAGAGGTGTCTATAGTGAGCTCCACAGCTCAAAGGGCCTTACAATTAATGCCAGAAGAACATGTATTTTATAAAGTGCCAGGTCCCTCCCCCAGATGTTGTTATCCAATGAGAGCTCAGAAGCATGCTTTCTCGGCCACACATTCCTTTGGAATAGCCTTTCATCTGAGATTTGAGCATTCCCTACCTTCATTCATTATTTTGACACAATCCATTTTATTCTGATTTTAGTTTGATCATTTCAAACATGGGATGTGTGTATAAGTGATGTTCAACAAATAAATGAGAAAATAGAATTCATAGCATTTTATCCATGAATTATATAAGTATATAATATAATTATAATTAAATAAACACAGCATCCTGGATCTACTGAAATATTACTAATGTGCTTGGAGTAGTCAGTTATATATAATGTATCATTGGGTATACAGTACACCTGATTTTAGATGCTTGGTAAATAAGTCTTCTATTGTTAAAAAGTTCTCAGATATTCAGGTTAGAAATTAAAGCATAAGGAAACCATCAGTAAATTAGTGGGATCAAAAGCACTGTGATGGAAAGCACTGTGACTGAAAGAACAAGGATTCAATTCCCCTTCAACTTACTGTATTACTTGGAATAATCAGGTAGATCAGATTTGGGGATCAGGATCCAAGCATCTTACTTTGTACTGCTAGGATAGTTTTCAGATTAAAGAAGGGAATGGCTTGAGCCTTATGTTACTCAATGCCATTCTTAACATAGTAGCTGGAAGGTTATAAATTACTCTACCAATAATTTGGATTTTCTAGTTCAAGCACTTATTGCTAGAGCTGCAATGTCACATAGCACAATTTATTTCTCTCTGCTCTTTCTTATCCTTGTTCTTCTTGAGGTAGGCTGCCAATCTTTAGACCTTGAGATTGAATTATCAGTTTTGGATGATTGATGCCTTTCTATATTGTACCGTTGATGTGATATGATAATCCCTAATATTATTTCCTTGACTTCTGGGAGGTGGTTGCATATGTAAAGATAAATAATTACTCATTCAAATAACCATTTAATTTGGATACTGAATGCCATCCGATGTTTGCATTATCTAATTTTATTCTTAAATTTCTTATTTGTCCAAATTATCAGCAGGTAGTTCTTTTTCTGGAGTAAATGTACTCTGCTGCCACTTTCCTCTAGTGAATGAGATGCTAAAGAGTTGTGGCATAAATGTAGTTACTCAGATCTCAGGGCTGCCGATCCTTAGTCAGCATTCACTGCATAGCCGTGCATTGCATGTCATTTGCAATGTAGCAGAATGATAACATATGATAACAAATATAGAACTAGCAAAGAAAGGGACCATGATTGAAAGAAAAAGGAGAAAAAAACTGAAAGCAGAGAAGAATTTAACAGTGAAAATATTTAGCAGTATTTTACTAAGATTTTTTTTAAAAACTTCAGGTAAAATTTATGCCTTTCAGCCATTCCCTTAGAATAAATAATTTATGCTTACTGTACACCTGTATGTTCACAATATAAAAAAAACGATGTATTTTTCCTGACAATTAAATTCTTGATGAAATAAAAATGCTTAGCATTGCTTCTATAAAGACATTCAGGTTGTCATTTTGGTGCAAAACATAGGCGGGGTGGGGGTGGGGAAACCCTGAACTGAAGAAATGAGGAAGGAGCTGGAGATATGAATGCAGGAAGTGTTCTCACTTGACATAAGAAAAATAATAAAGCAGGGAACCCTTTGGCTGAACTTGTGGAGATCATTGACAAATTCAGATAAGGGAACCTTTATTAAGATAGAAACCCTTGGAAGCATTTTGGCTTTATGGTCATGAATTATGTCTTAAATAGTCATTCTTGGATTAGATTTGAATTTCCCACAGCTACATACCTGCAAAAATAATGATGAGAATTGGCATAAGTTGTTTCATGTGACTGCAATTCTATGCCTGCTGATTAGAAAGCAAGTCTTGTTTGATTAAGTGGAAATTACTTCTATACAGACATTGCATTTTTGTTCTTTATGTTCCTTGAATTACAAAGTCACGATTCATGCACAGGGAGGCAAGTTTTGTGGATTTCAAAAGGAAAATAGGGCATATTCATAACAGTTCTGTTGAAGCGCTTCATTTTCATGCCATTTTGGAAGAATTTCTATTACCCTATCCTTTCTAACTTATAAGACTCCCTTAGGGCTTCACAATCAAAACTAAAATTATATAGTAATAAACCAATTAAAATAAAAACCCAATAGAATTTTTCTGTCAATTGAAACAATCAGCTGTATGCTTTCAGCAACAACTTTTATTTTAGCTAAAAGTAACAAATGCTTCTCCCAGTTGGGAGGCTTTAACCATCTCTCTAAATTATCAAAATGAGCTGTCCTGCAAGCCTTTTTGGACAAGAAGTATAATTAAAATATAGCTAAGAGAGAAGGAAAGAAAGAGAGAGGGAGAGAGGGAGGGAGAGGGGGAAGGAGAGAGAGAGGGAGAGAGAGAGAGAGGACATAGCTACTACAAAAGGATTTCATTTTGGTTTACTTATAGTGAGACAGCAGGACACAGTTAATTCACCAAAATGTATTTTTTCGAAACTATATATCAGTTCTCTTTCTCGCTATTTCTTCTTCCCATCTGCCTCATTGATTTTCATAGAGCAACAACCAATACAGTGCTTTAAATAACATTTGCCTAGATATAAGCTCCTCAACAAAATATTGCAGAGAATCATAAACTGAAATTGGCTATGAGTAGCAGCTTCATAACAGAACTGAAGATGTTATTATTAAAATTGGGCAGTCTGTCAAACACTTCCTCACCTCGAAAGCTTTGTAATCAAGGTAAGATTTTTTTTCATGATATCTATGGAGAAATGCCAATAAAATACATTTTCTTATGCAAATATAAGCAGAAGCTATGTCAGGATTCATATATCGGAATGCAAAAGTTTGGATGATGAGTAGCTGGTAAATGTAGGGTATTGCCGTCCCACTCATGGTTTTTGCATCTATAATATTCATGTTGATTTTGTGTTGCAAGAGACTACCATAATACCAGTTTATGTGTATTTTGGCATAGGTATTCTTTCCAAAGAAAAATATATGTTTAATCCAATCAGTCTGGCATTCTTTATTTTTTGCTGTTAGGTAAGATTTGCATGGAGAATATTTCCAATTGCTGATTTTCCATTAAAATTCATTGGACCACAAGAATATCTCACACCAGTGCTGACAGATTTATTTCTTTAACATTTCTACCCTGACTTTTTAAAAACAATCCAAGATGATTTATCCAACATTAGAATTCTAAGCAAGAGAATTCCCAATCAAACCACCAAGAAGCTTTCCCTTTTGGGATCTGATTTGTTCTTTTAGAAACATATGACCAAAAACAATCTTACATATGTGAAATACAAATATTTGACAGTAATTAAAATATGGAACATATGAGGGACAATCTTAATCATTTTAATTAATCAGGCTAATGCAGATATTGTACTCTTATGTTTTATTAGCCATTGCAGAGTGCAGACTGAAAATGATTCTTTTCAGTTTCTCTCCTTGATTTTTATTAATATGTGATGACTTGAATCAAAAGCAGTGATAAGAGAATTAGTAGCTCTCTGGAAAGAAAATCCATATCTTAGTCTTCATGAGAAAGTTGGTAATACATTGGTAATAAAATAAAATGCAGGGCTGCAGAAATCTCTCTCTACATCCCTCTAGTTCATTCATCTTCAGACATTTTGTTCTGATTTGGCAACACTTGATACTCTAGTTTACATGTATGGAGCTTGAATAAGAATACCACATTTTATTTATATGGGAAACAAAGGCTCACATGTACAAAGGATGTATACATAGAACTCTTACTTCCTGTGCAATGAAAGAATCACATGGCTATAAGAGGCTACTTAAGACCATTGAATTAATCCCTACTCAATGCAGGAATCCAAATGAAAGCATCCAATAGACGGCTATCCAACTTGTACTTGAACACTCCAACAAAGGAGAGCAACCATATTTCAAAATAATTGCTTCCATTGTGAAACTATCTTATTGGGGTTTTACCTCACATTTTACCAAATCGATCCTGTTTTTATTTAGGTTTTGGTTTTTCATAAGAATCTTACTCTACTATGTTATTTGTTTTAATCGTATTGTGCTCTTCTAATGTTTATTGCACAGGGTCTGTTGGAAGTAGGGCAGCTTAGAAGCATCATTAGAAATTAATTAATAAAATCTGTATATAATATATAATAACACGCAACTATGATATATAATAACACGCAACTATGATTCCATATCCTACACTTCGGAACAACAGAGACCTAGTGACTTCCTTTCCAGTATTTGAAAAGTGAGCTATCATGAATATTTTCAGTTGCTTTTTTAAAGATTAAATATACATATATTTACTAAAGTATGATACCCAGAATTGCATAACAGTACGAGAGATGGAGGTTATAATTATATTTGTTTCTACTCAAAATTCAATTTTGAATTATTGAAGAGTATTGGTGGCATCTCATTTGATACTTTCCAGCTTGTTGGGGAAGCATTGACAAGTTCTGAGTAGAGTTGAGATCCTCCAAAATAGACATGCTACTCTTCACTTAATTATCTTGCTAATTTGAACGTCATTAAGTGCATTGTCAAATGCTTTTATAAAGTCAAAATATTTTATGTCCACAGCATCCCTGCAGTCTACTAAAGATACTAACTGATCAGAAAATGAAATCAGTCAATCTGTTGTTGACAAATCTGTGCTGAGAAACCTTTGTACAGAAAGCTTACTTATACTTCTGTTTATTTTATGTAAATTTCTTAGAACAATGAAAGAAGTATCATATATAAAGTGAAATAATATCTATGTACATTTCAGCGCAAATATGAATCTTGATTAGGGAAAATATCTTTGTTTTTCTTGTAAAAATATTTGATTGGTTTTATTATTGCATAAACATTGTAGAAAAGTGGAGATTCATGAAAGTGAGATAGTACAATAAAAAAATGAAAAAGAGGCTTTTAATAGTTACATTCTGTCCTTTTATTTCTCCCCAACCAGTAATTGCTACTTAGATCTCTAGAGTTTGTTGTAAACTTTTACAGTTTTTGTTTATGTCTACTTAAATCATTTTTCAATTCTTTTTTAATCTACTTCTTTTCTCCAAAACCCAT
This sequence comes from Thamnophis elegans, assembly GCF_009769535.1. Lineage (NCBI taxonomy): Eukaryota > Metazoa > Chordata > Lepidosauria > Squamata > Natricidae > Thamnophis > Thamnophis elegans. The sequence continues at coordinate 132,487,331 of NC_045541.1, read as the reverse complement.
ATTTTAAATGTCTTAGATTGCCTAGCCGTGTAATATATTGAATATAAGGAAGCCATTGCTGCTTGAATTTGGTTAGACTTTTGTTGTGAATATATAGTCAATTTCTCCATTGTTACATACACTATTCTCCTATTTTAGTTTCTCGATCTCTGTTGTTGCACATAACAATCTCTTTTCCAATAGGACAAATACAGTGGTGGGATTCACTTACCTTCGCTACTGGTTCACAAATGTGAGCGTGCTCACATGCGCAGAAGGCTGTGCATTATGGCCGGGTGGTTGTGCGGAGTCTCCAGCAGCCGCCACTACCGGTTCACTCAAACCGGTAAAAACCGGCAGAATACCACCACTGGACAAATACCTTTCAAAAGTGGAATCATACTTTAATCTAGCTAGGTTTTCACGATTTTGCTTCAAATTTCTTCTCTGGGAATTTAAGTTCGCTTAGATACTTCCCTCACGTGACTTAAATATTTAAAAACACTGTAATTGGTTTTAGATAGTTCTGTAATCTAGTTATTCATGGAAAATGAAAATAATTTTCTTTCTAAAACTTCCCCTTGGAATTATGAATTCTAGATGATAGTGATCAGTATCTGCTACATTTTCCTCGTTGGAAATCATTCCAGTATTAGAATATCAGTACTGAGACAGAGTAAACTTTGAAAATTTTGAGTCAGACATAGTCTGAGAGTAGAATTTCCCTTGACTGTGTTTTTATCAGTTGCCCGCCTTTACCACTTTCTTCCATACACACACCACACCCCCTGTGCAGCAAAGGAAATTTCCATGTAACTGTAGTAATTAAAAACTGTCCTATAGATTAGGAGAGCCATCCAGTTGGTGCTATAGTGCCACCCAATGGGCACTCAGGAACAGAACGGGAAACTTGCCAAGATAGCGTAAAATTGTCTAGCTACTACGCTTTGTATCGTTTCTGCATGAATAAAGCATTTCAAAACCTTGATTCTTTATTACCAATTTCCCTTTCTGCGGTTTGACATAATTACTTTGCTCATAATTGGATATTTAGAGAACTGATTTAAAAACAGGAATCCTAGAAGTACGGAGTCCACTGGAAATTTAACTAAGGAGTTTCTAAAAATGATTAACATATATTTTAAACACAATTTTGAGCATATGTAAAGGTGAAAATAAACTCTAGTATGTTCAATGAAGTTATATTTCCTAGTAAGTATAATAAGGATTGACTATTTTTACTCCACATTGTGACTTCTTGTAATACGGTTGATTAAGGTGTGATCTTTAATCATTATGAGACCACAAGATGTCTATTACAGGAAAAGCTAGCTCATTTGGACAATATGTACTGCTTCTTCTACAGCTAAAATGACAGTGGGCAACCTTTTCCCATTAAAAACTGTAAAAAGCAAGGCCTGCCATGGAGAACATAGAAGAAATACCATAAGTTGCAGTCATATGATATTTCACTTAACTCCGCTGATTGGCTTAATGATCTAATGGGAAATGATGTAAGTCCATCACTGTCATGTGATTTTTCCACTTAGCGATCGTTGCACTTAGAAATGGAGTTGTTAGTGCCAGTTGCGGTTTCTTAGCAAGGACTACCTGCATTTTTGTTTACTACTTTCATTAATATTAACTTTTTATGTGTATTTATTTTTACTCACAGAATTTAATCACTGAATTTAGAGAAGGGATAATAATGGAAGATGACTGCATTTTATTTCACTTGTTTGCTTGGGCATTATGGTATAGGAAATGTTGTATGTTGCTGAGAGCTGTCTTTGATGAGATGGGTGGCTATATAAATTTGATTAATAAATACATAAAATAATAAAACTCATTTTACATCTTTCATCCAATTCTTGCTATTTTAGTACTACATAAAATAAAGATGCCCAGCCTTGATAATATTGCTTAATGAACAAAATTCTGCTCCCTTCCTGTTACTTACCCCATTTAACACCATCTGAACATCTTCCAGCTATAACAGAATACCAGAGTTGGAAAGGACTTTGGATGTCTTCTAGTCCAACCCACTCAATGGTGGGTTACCGTTGCGGTACGGTGCTCTGGAGGTCCTACCTGCCCGCCCACACTCCTTACCAGTATTTGATGTTTTCGGGGCTTACACACACACAGAGAGAGCCTACGGTGCCTGTGCAATGCTCCGCCAAGCAGCTGAAGTGTTCCGGAGGCGTTGCGGAGGCATTGCGGAACGTCGCAAGCGGTAAGTACAAATGTGCATGCTACATGTGTGTGCATGTGCGCTGCACACGTTCATGTGGTGGATGTCCAGCCCCATTGCACTGTACCAGTTGCACTGGGATCTGGAACCCACCACTGAACCCACTGCTGAAGCAGAAACCCCTATATCATTTCAGACAAATAGTTGTCCAATGTCTTCTTAAAAACCTCCAGTGTTAGAGCACCACAGTTTTTGGAGGCAAGTTGTTGCACTGATTATGTGGACTTGAACTTCCAGAATTTCCTAATGGAACTCAAACATCACCATTGATGGAATTTCTTGGAATTGAAGCTCACACATCTGAAGGGCCCTTAGATCATATGTCTAGTTTTTTGCAACCTATCTTGAACGCACTGAGTATTAATCAGAGTCAAAAGAATTCCATTATACTAATGTTCTTACCGTGTTTCCCTTTCCGTATTTTCTTTTGACCCCTGAAATAAGCGGTTGGCCTTATTTTTGGGGAGGTCTTATTATTTTTGAGGTGCAAGAGACAGCCAGCGGGGTCACCTCATGACTGCTGCTGTGTTGCAATATTTTTTGCAGGGAGGGCTTATTTTAGTGCATGTGCTCAAAAGCCCAATTGGGCTTATTATCCGGGGAGGTCTTATTTTCAGAGAAACAGTATTCACCACGAAAGGCTCATAATATTTAATATATTAGATTGCATGTAACTGTATCACCAATTCTGACAGAAGGAAAATGGTATCCAGCTTTTTATGAGAAGGAAGATACTTTTTGCTGATGCTCTCTTCTCTGTATACTAATGTATATGTACAGTAGGTATGCTCCTCCTGACCTTATGATTTTCAATGGTCTCAACATTTTGCCTGACAAATATTTGTATTTATTTTATTTTTAGGCTCATATTTCAGCTTTCCTCCTGCCTCCTTCCCCTTCCCCCCAACAACAACTATCCTGTAAATAATTTTGGACTCTGAGAGAGTGTATTTCTATGCCAGAGGTCAGACCTGTGACTCATTCTCCTCCACCTATTCACTGACACTACATCACACTGTGGAAAAGAATCAGATAGTGTTGCCTTTCTCTGTCCTTTCTTTCTATCTATCTGTGATAACCAAATCGTCTCTCAGGCTTCTTTGCAAAGACTGGAAGTTTCTTCTCATATCATATTTTCACATCCAAGGCCCTGGAGGGTTCTGATAATTACTTCAACAGAATTCATTAATACTGAATCAAACAAAAGATTCTCTTACCGTTCAGGAAAAAGGAAGCTGGCACTGCTTCTACTACTAACTGGTGGCTGTGAATATTATTATAAATAAATGAAATTCAGTGATGTAAATACCCTGCACAAGGTGATAACATCTTCACAATAAAATTCACAGCATCACAAATCCTTTCAAGCTTATCTGACATAAATAATGCTTATAGGAAATGAGTATTCACCTGTTCAAAGGGACCACACCTCTAAACAATTCTATTTCCTCCCAGCATACATAATTAAAAATTCAGCTTCTGTTCCATGTAATCCAGCTGAGAAAATTGCATATTATATATATGCGTGTACACACGCATAAATGCAAAAATCCATTTATAATTAACAGGCCATGTAAAAGGGAAACATGGCCCTCCCTCTCTCTTTTTCTTTCTTTCTTAATCTGAGTCATCTGCACAGGCATTCACAAAATACGATAAGAGAACTGATTTATTAATTTTGGTTTTAAAACTATTCTGTAACTCTATGCAGGATTTAGGTTGTAGAGATATAATTGTGAAGGTTGGCAAAATGTAATCTGCTGCCTAACAGTTATCAAAATTGATTGATTATGTGTAGTGGTGGCTTGCCAATTTCTTTACTACCAGTTCGGATGCGTTCACGCGCAATGCTTCTGCGCATACACAGAAGTGTCCAGGTGGGTGGGTGGAGCCTCCCGCCATTGCTACTATCAGTTAACCCGATCCGGGCCGAACTGGGAGCAACTCACCTCTGATTATGTGCCATCGACTCCTAGAGACCACATAGTACAGGGGTGTCAAACTCAATTTCATTGAGGGCCACATCAGGGTTGGTGTGCCAGGGTGGCCGTGGCCAGGGTGGGCATGGTCAGCTCAACGTCATTCCTGTTAGTGCCTGTGGTGGCAAAAGTACTCTACCAGGCTCCCAAGCTCCATTTTCAGCTGCCACGGCCTCTTGCAACCCTCTTTCAGTGAAAATGGAGCTTGGGAGGTCAGCCCTCCTAAGCTCCATTTAAAGAGCCCGTTTTCTCTGACAGAAGCACCATGGGCTAGTCCTTCGCTGTTTCCAGGGCGGCCTCACAGGCCAGATCTAAGTACTCCATAGGCCGGATTCAGTCCGGGGCTTTGAGTTTGACACCCCTGACATAGTAGACTTTTCTCCATAATGATCTGTCCCTAACCTGATCTTTCAGTCTTCCAAAAATGCATTCATCTCCATTGTAAGTGTGTTCATCCACCTTGCTGGTGATCATCTTCTTTTCTTTCCACCTTTCTCAGCATTAAAGTCTTCTCTAGAAAGCAAGGTCTCACTGTAATGTGTCTACAGTAGGATAATTTGAGTCTGACCTAGCAAAATTCGGACCATATAAAAGAGGGCAGTGCACTGTAATATGAGCACTTTTTTCATTTTAATAGTTTGGGGGTTTTTTTGCTTGAGAAGCGAAGGACTATGGAGAGAGCACTGTAGAGAGAACTGGCTGCCATAATTTCTTTTGTTGTCCCGATTCTTTGAGCAGGCTGCCATCAATGTGAGCTAAATCCATTTTCCATGCACACTCACAACTTGTTTTGTGGATTGGATGGCATTTTGGAATGGTTATTTAAAATTAATTTATATTCTGGAGCCCCAGTTGGCACACATGTCATACATCATCATCTGGAATGGTTTTGCTACCCTTTAGAGCCAGCCAGCCAGCCAGCCAGCCAGCCAGCCAGCCAGCCAGCCAACAAGTAAACAGAGTCAGGATTGCTCAAGAAAGCAGTATAATATGTTTATCACAGTCTCAACCTGAGCTTAACAACTGGGAACCCTTCCTGCCAGTGAGAGATTTTTTGCCATTTAGGGTCAAAAGGGGAAAAAATAATTGGTTTGATCCACTTTCCTTTCTCCAGTATGTTAAGGTGTTGCTTTAAGTGGGATCAACTTCTTCCAAAGATGCAAGGAAGCGGGTGCCACACCCACTGCAGTCAGGCAACCCAATTCTTGGATGCCTTGGCACAGCCCTTTCAGCAGATCACTCTCTCTGCCCAGCTGGATATTTCTTTCTTTAGCTTGGGCAAGAATGTGCTGCCAGCCAAGTATCTGTAACTGTTAATGGAGCCTATCCTCCTACAGACAAGAAAGATGAATCATCCTTGGGATTAGGTTTTTCTGATCTTTATGTTATGGTTTAGGATGAGCATTGGAAGGAGGGAGGGAAGAAGGGAAAGAGGGAGGAAAGAAGGAAGGAAAGACATATTAGCAAAAAGGACAGAAAAAGAGCAGATTTAAATTTTGCATAAAAAATCATTAATTTATACGAACTCATTCACATTTAAAAATAATTTATCTCCACATATTAAATAAATTACCTGAGTGCTTTCTGAGTTGTTGCCTGGGTGCTAGCTATTGATGGGAATCTGTTGTAAGCCACTCTGGGGAATGTAGGTTCTGAAAAAAACAACATATAAAATGTAAAGCGAAAATAGAACAAAATTTGGAAATAAATTAATAAAAGTGTAGACCTCTGCCATTCCTTCTGATTTTTCCCTTTGGATCAGAAATCCCTTATATAGATCGATCTTTCAAATAAAATATTGTCCTCTCTAAAGCAGAACAGAAGTCACTCTTTCTTTTCTGAAGCTACACAATCATGCCCACCTCCTTATCTTAGGTGTTCTAGCGGCAAAGAATAGGAAGGTGCAGCAAAGAAGAAGAATGAACGAACGAATGAATGACTTTTTCCCCATGTACACAGTATTTCTTTTCCATCTGTGTAGGAGCCCCTCATCCATGCAAAATGTCTCCCAAGAAATTTGTGTGTATGTGTGTGTATTTGAGAGAGAGAGAGAGAGAGAAGGAGAGAGGGAGGGAGGGAAGGAGGGAGGGAGGGAAGGAGGGAGGGAGGGAGGGAAGGAGGGAGGGAGGGAATGCTCATTGGATTTGACAAACTATGATTGATGGTAGAGCAGAATTGTTTGCCACCCAGAGTCACCTCCTCTGAGATGGGTGGCTATATAAATTTGATAAACCAGTGGTCCCCAACCTTTTTATCGCCGCGGACCAGTCAGCCTTTGATAATTTTACCGTGGCCCGCTGAGCGCGCGCAGGGGTGGGGGGCGTTGTTCGCGACGACACATTGTTTATATATCAGATTGTTTTGATTAAACTTCCCTGGAGCCTTTGCGCAGGGCCCAGGAGCTTTTGCGCACGGCCCAGGAGCCTTTGCGCTGCAGCGATCATGTCCCCCGGCCGCTGCAGCGATCATGGCCCCTGGCCGCTGCAGCGATCATGGCCCCCGGCCGCTGCAGCGATCATGGCCAATGTTCCCTCTAATTTTTTTCAGTGTGAGCGGAAAAGTATAGTGTGTGAGCGGCACAGTTTCATGCCTGAGCACCTAAGAGAGCCACAGTTTGAACTGCTGTCGCGTCTGCTGGACATTTGCGCAACCTTCCAAGCGTCAAGCGCCAATTGCAGAGGCACTGCCACTGCCATGGGCAGGGCGCCAGCGGGAGCTTTGCCGGTGAAGGAGAAGAAGCAAGAGGACTGGCGGCTCATCAAAACAAGTCTGGGGAGGTCCTTTGCAGGCGGCCAGTTCTAGCCGCCTGCAAAGGACTTCCCCACGTTTGCTTTACAGAAAACTCTGCGCGGCAGATAGAATCTGCTGCGCGGGCTTTTTTTGTGACGTGCGCGGCCGCGCAGGCGCGCACCTTAGAGGGAACAGTGATCATGGCCCCCGGTCGCTGCGCGGCCCGGTGCCAGGTACTCCACGGCCCGGCACCGGTCCGCGGACCGGGAGTTGGGGACCACTGTGATAAACAAACAAACAAATGTAGGAGAGTTCAACAAAGAATATCAGTGTCTCATCATGGCTTGGAGAATCATTTCAATCGTTTCTCAGCTCTCTGCTTTCTCTTATTAAAATATTGAAAGGATCAGATATGACAGATGCAGACAATTTATGTCTTAGCACAGAGAAGAAAGGAGATAATGAAAAATTGGGGGGGGGGCAGCCTGGTTTGCATTTTTTTACGCGAGGTTTTTTAAAAAAAATATCTGTTTGTATTGGTGTTGCATTCACTTGGCTACTTTTTCATATTTTAAATTGGCCTTAACTGTAGTCTCGTATTTAGTACCTTGGATGTTCTACAATGCTGTAAATTGGATTTGGTTTGAATTCTGAAACACTTTTCTTCCTGATGGGTCTGTAGTTTTTTTTTTTTTTAAATGATATTAATAGATACGGAGGTTTCATTCCTCTAGTTACTTTCGGTTCTTGGTCTAGAGCTGACTAGTATGTTTGCCAGATCACACTATTCAAAAAAAAACAAGCAACAAAGGAAAGGAAATGGCACTGAGCCTGTTCCATCGTACAGGTCTTTTTGAAACTCCTGAGTTCTGAGGTAAAGAAGGGCCATTGTTCTGTCCCATCCTGCATAGATGCTTAAAAGACTGCCTTCCAGTAAATATTATGAAAGGGGACCCCAAATAAGAAGCAGAGGAAATCCCTGGAGATGTTTCAAGGAATTAAATGAAACCCATACTGTTTTCCGATCTCCTTTTTCATTAAAAGAAGGAAGAAATTTCAAGAGGCAAGCTCTGAGGAATGGGAAATGTCAGGGCATGCACAAATATGCAGGACTCAGTCCCAACCAGACTCAGATGGGGAGGATAATTCATCATTGTCAGTTTTCCTTCTATTGGGTCTTCCTATTGTGTTTGCTTGTGTCAACTGGAAATTTCAGAAATTTGTGGTTAAAGTTATGAGACGTTGTGAGCTATAGTTGTAAATGGGGCCAAACCACTTCAGATTCTTCAATATTTTTCCAAGTTTTGTTTTAAAAACCTTTAACCTCTTGCAAGATAAGTTGCAAACTACTGTATTCAAAAATCATAAACAGAAAAAAAATTCCATAATGCATCATAATCTTTATCAGTATATCATTAGCGCTAATTACAAGCTATCCTCCAAGTATAAATAACAGTCAAAAGACCGCACAGATGATTCCGAAAGAATTAAAGCTAAATAAGAACCAGAGGACATTTTATATTTTTGAGGGGGGAAGAAAACATAGTATAAACAGAGCACCAAGCAGAAAAGGCTCTTCTGGCACATCTGCATTATAAGGCCCTGTGAATGTTTGTTTACTATGAGAATAGAGAATTGTTATGTTTTGGAAAAAAATGCTATTCAAGGCACACTGAGATGTTCTCTGCCTGGTTAAGAAACTGTACAAACCGCATCTATCTAGGCATCTGTGGGTTGAGATGAGGTGTTTGACCCCTCCCACAGGCTCAGTCTGGTCCTCTCCTTCAGGCAGGGGCCATATAACAAAACATGGATTGCAATATCAGAGCACAAACTACTTATCTACTTGTGTGTGATTGTGGCTCATGTACTAAGGTTGCATCATGATGTTCCAATGCATGTTTATCATTGTGGCGTCAACAAGGCCTATATTATAGGCATCCATAACCTTTCTGGACTATTGTACATTGTCTTGAAATATGGTAGTAATATGGTGGTGGTGGTGGTGGTGGTGGTAATGATAATGTTGTTTATTATTATATATAATAATAAATAATGTTACCACCATCACCAGAATTATATTACTACCATATTTCAAGACAATGAACAATATTAAAAATTACAATATTATAAATTATTGTTTCCATTTGTCAAGTAGGGAAACTGTAATTTTTCCACATCACACCAGAAGGAATCATGTCATTACAAGTCATGGGCTGAAGTCCTCTCCTTGTCCGGGGGGTCCACTGAATTGTAGTAAAATTTTTGGTTTCCAGGAAAAGAGACAGATATGCAATTGGAGTGTGGGGATCTGGTTTGAATACACAGTTTTGATCTGGAAAAGAAATGGCTAGTAATAATATGAGTGATGTGTCAAAACACTTCCAGTTCCATTGTCTGAGATATATTTATTTCCCTAATTAGTTTTGTATTTGGAACAAAGTCTCAAGCTTCTTTTGGGCTTCCATTCCCTATATCTTTCATCATTTTAAATTTCATCTCTATAGTATGATCCTACTATATTTGGGGCAACTTTTCTTCTTCATCTTTCTGTATTCCAATGCCAAAATATCAACAAAAGCTTTCCTTGCAATTACTTCAACCTGATCTATAGTACCCTCACCAATTCCTGTATCCCATATCCCAAAGATTGAAAAACCTGGATCTGGATGAAAGATTAAATTAATAATAAAGTCAATATGTGTCTGCAGTGATTCCACATGCATACAAAATGTTTTAGCTCTTGGAAAGATCATCCCAGTGAGGGAGCAATGAGCTTTGTCTTGCAGATTTAAGATTCAAGATGAAAAACCATTCATTGTTTGCTTTGAGATGATCACAGGTCCATGCCTATAAGAGTAGTCCTATCTATCTGCAGGGAAGTGTCAAGCCACAAACTAAAATGCTTGCAGAAGGGCGGTGTGCATATTTCTTGCAGCTGGAACCCATTAGTCTGGAATGCTAATAATGTGACTGGAACAATGTAAGTAAGCTGTGTATTACTCAGACCTTGTAAGTAGAAGTAGATAACACTCTCTCTCCCTTTCTTCCACTGTTCTCCTTATTTCTTATGATCTGTTCATTCTATGCTATAATATTGTGAAGATTTAGAGAGAGGGTTAGTCTCAACACAGCTTCTAGGTACTGCTGCCAGCAGAAAGTGCTTCTGATTTAAGCAGGAAAAAGAATAAATCAGGGAAGTTTCAGTAAAAATTAACTACCATGGAGAATTACAGGTAATCTTTGACAACCACTATTAGGACTCAGAATTTGCACTATTTCCGCTGGGACCAGAATAACCACTAAGTGATGCAGTCATAAAGCAAAATGTCCTCTGACTGCATCAGTGAGCAACCGCAATCCCAGCAATCCCCATTGCCATTATTAAATGAACTTTACCAGTCATTTACCCGAGGACCAATTCCAATCTACTTCATTCTGGTTTCTCGCTGTGCCATGCCTCAGTAAGGTAAGGGACTACTTTCGACTTACCTCTCAAACTCATAACTTCGAATAGTCATTGAACAAATAGTCATACGTAGATTGAGGACTACCTCTATGAAATGAAAAATCTCAACTCAGACTCAATAGAGTCTCCTGTTCCAAATCTCACTGTCAAAATCTTGTCATTTTGTCCCCTATTTTTGGCAGTGCTGTGGGATGCTGGGGCCCCACAATAAATAAATAGCATTCCACAAAGAAACCTTCATCTTACCATAGATTGACGTGGGCTAATGATGGGAACAAGATGTAATAGCCATGCTGAATTTGTAATACTTCCTTGTTGTATATTTCCATTTCTACTTAAAGCTGACATTTAAAAATCCTCAAACATTAGAATTTCAATCCAGAAAGATGATTTTAGCATTTCCAAAAGTGTGCATATATCCATCTAATATTCTTTTTAAAAATCCTTTGAATGGTAATATTAGTATCATCACATAAGCTGCTTTTGAAGTTTCTTCAAGTGCCTTGGAATCAGCATGGGCAAGCTACTTCTTTTTTTAAAAAAATGGCAAAAGATTTCCTGGTGAATGGAATTAATCACTCAGTTCTTTGAACTCAGATTCATATTCTGAATCCAACATTTGACTTTAGTCAACATTTTCTCTCCCCTCCTTTTTTTTTTCTTTTTAACAAAATCCCAACAGCATTAGGTGTTAATTAACTGGGTCTCTATTTCTCTCCTACCACTCATCTTTCTTGCGGCTTTTAGTTACAATGCAATTAGTTCTACATACTGAACAATGTATATAGTAGAATGGTAAATTCTGAATTTTAGCTCACTTTCACCATAGATATAGCTGATTCTTCATTTACAAGGTATTAGAGTTCAGTACATCAACATCTTGATCAGATTTTTGCAGTCTCAATGCTATATGTTTAAATGTGTGGTCAATTCTCCTCTGAGAAGATATTCTGAAAGTTTACTCTCCACTACCCAATTGAAAGTAGAAAACTCCAACCAGACCGAAAAACTCAGGACATGATAGCTGTCTTCCAATATTTGAAGGGCTGTCACAGGCTCCAAAGCACCTGAGCACAGGACAAGAAACAATGGTTGGAAGCACTTTAAAGAAAGATCCAATCTAAGAAAAAATTACTGACAGTGAGGACAGTTAATTAGTTGTACAGTTTCCCTCCTGGAGTTGTGGGGACTCCAACTCTAGAAGTCTTCAAGAAAATATTGGGCAGTTATTTGTCTGGGATGCAGTAAGGTCTGCCTTGGGCAGGAGGTTGGAGTAGAAGACTCCAAGATCTCTTCCAGTCTTATGATTTAAGTCATTTTTCAACTCTACACAAGTGACCACCACATAAACATTTTCCATGATGATCCTAACCTGGTCCTTCAGGTCTTCTAACAGTGCATTCATCACTACTCTAATTGAGTCCATCCCACTAGCTCCAGCTCTTCCTCTTCCATTTTCTCAAACTCTGAACAGAACAAAACAGAATAATAGAGTTGGAAGGGACCTTGGAGGTCTTCTACTCCAACAACCCCAAGCTTAGGCGGGAAACCCTATACCCTTCAATAGCAATAGCAATAGCAGTTAGACTTATATACCGCTTCATAGGGCTTTCAGCCCTCTCTAAGCGGTTTACAGAGTCAGCATATCGCCCCCACAGTCTGGGTCCTCATTTCACCCACCTCGGAAGGATGGAAGGCTGAGTCAACCTTGAGCCGGTGAGATTAGAACCACCGAACTGCAGATAACAGTCAGCTGAAGTGGCTGCAGTACACACTCTAACCACTGCACCACCTCGGCTCTTCAGACAAATGGTTATGCAATCTCTTCTTTAAAAACTTCCAGTGTTGCAGCATTTACAATTTCTGGAGGCAAGTTATTCTACTGATTAATTGTTCTAACTGTAAGGAAATTTCTCCTTAGTTGCTTCTCTCCTTGATTAGTTTCCACCCATTGCTTCTTGTCCTTCCCTCAGGCGTTTTGAAGAATAGCTTGACTCCCACTTCTTTGTGGCAGCCCCGAGATATTGGAACACTGCTATCATGTCACCCCTAGTTTTTCTTTTCATAAGACCGGACAAATCCAGTCTAATCCACTCTGCATGAAAGCTTCCCCCCCCCCCCCCGCTTTTACTAGAATCATTGCAGTAATGTTAAGTAATGTGTTATCTTCACTGGACAGAAACTGGTGGTTTCCTTTTACTCTATAACATATGTCTCAAAGGACAGTAAAAACTCACAGGCAAACTGGCTTTTGATGGAATCTAATATGAATTAGATAATAATAATTGTGGAGGCTGAGTTTGTGTCTTAAGATTTCTATTTCTCTTTTAGAGGAAATATTCTTTTCTGCCTTCTTAATATTTCCTAGAATATTCCATTTTCTTAGGAGAGGGATGGGTGCTAACTTCCTACATAGTCTTTCACGACACTTTGAATTACACAAACTGAAGTGAGTGGATCTCAGCATAAAGATGCCCTTGAGTTTAGCTTAATTGCATTTACATCCATTTTTGGCAACAACATGGAAATTGTTTCCAATTGGAAGGTATCACAATCACTATATTGGGAATACCTACGTTACTTTTTTTTTTAGCACAATCATCCCAGCAGTGTCTTTTTTAGAAGAAATATTTAGCAACTAGTCTTTAATCCCTCCATTCCATGTCCTCTGTCTTCTTGAGAAAATAAGGTTGTCTTTTTGGCTTCTTTTGTTCCTGTAGACTTTTGACAACCCTCAAGAGGCCTCAGTTAGGAAGCTATTGCACCTACTCTACAGATCAAGGCCAGGGATGCCGTTGCCATGACAACATGAGGCCTTCTCCAGGTTTCCTCCTCCTCTTCTGCTGAGCCCTTAAAAGAAAAAAAAAAGAAAAAGCAACACACATCTGGAGTTGCAGTGATTTTTTCTCCTCCCCCCTCTCAGACCCTGAAAAGGCAGCCAGATGCCATGTCATTGTTATTGAAAGCCCTGAATGAAGTGACTGCCAAAAAATGGAGATCAAAAAAAGTTCTGTGTCAGGAAGCAACCACAGAAATGTACTTTTTAAGGCATTTCCAACCAAGACAGAGAGGGTGGAGTCTGATGGGATGCATGTCCCTATGTCTCCCCCACCCCAATGCTTAGAATTGTTCAAAGAGGCCAAAGTCAGCACCCGGGACCAATTAAATAGCTTCAGTCCCCTGAAGCCATTTAATTCCCCACCATCTCCTATCTGTGGTAATCTGAGTTTCTCATAAACCATAATCTCAGAAGTCCTTCCACAAGGCTAGGTAGAACACAATTAAAATAATGGATGAAGAAGCCCACCTCAGGCCCAACTCCACCTTTAGGATGGAAGCTCCCTGCCAAGGTGGCGCAGTGGTTAAATGCAGCACTGCAGGCTACTGCTAGATCAGCAGGTCAGCGGTTCAAATCTCACCGGCTCAGGGTTGACTCAGCCTTCCATCCTTCCAAGGTGGGTAAAATGAGGACCCAGATTGTTGGGGGCAATATGCTGACTCTCTGTAAACCGCTTAGAGAGGCCTGAAAGGCCTATGAAGCGGTATATAAGTCTACTGCTATTGCTATTGCTATTGTTTGGGGGCTGGTCAGTCTTAGCCCAACTTACCTTACAGGGTTGTTACTGCGATGAAAAATTGGAGGAGGTGGTTGCTCTCACTCCAGCTTAAACTCCTAAAGGAAAAGTGGAAGGTTAATAATAAAAAAGTGTACATAAATCCATAAATAATATCTGTCCACCCAGTGCTCTATCTGTAACAGCCAAAAATATATTAGGTACACAGTGCTTTTGTTTATCCTTTTCTTTTCTTGAGTTAAGTGACAGCATGCTGGAACTTGCACAGAAAAATCTGGGATGTTTGAGGATGTGGGGGAGAATTTTGAACTTTGTACTGCCTTTTTTCTACTCCCCATATTCTATTCCTCTGCTTTGATTTTAGAATAGAATAGAAAAACAGAATTGGAAGGAACCTTGGAGGTCTTCTAGTCCAACCCCCTGAGTAGACAGGAAACCCTACACCATTTCAGACAAATGGTTATCCAATCTCTTCTTTAAAACGTCCAGTGTTGGAGCATTTGCAACTTCTATAAGACATAAGAACAGTGTCTCCCAAATATACAAGAGAAGATGATGCCATGGAATCGACATCATTGTAATTCTTGATGAATTTAAAAACTGGACCTCCGTGATAGCTTTGGGAAGTGTCAAAATAAGTTAAAATAAGGAGAAATTTTCTGGCAGTGAGAACAATCAACCAATGGAACAGCTTGCCTTCGAAGTTGTGGGAGCTTCATCACTGGAGGCTTTCAAGAAGAGATTGGACTGCGATTTGTCAGAAATGGTATGGGGTCTCCTGCTTGGGTGGGGGGGAGTTGGACGAGATGACCTACAAGGTCCCTTCCAACTCTGTTAATCTGTTAATCAGGCAAGATGGCAATTGTAGCATTGGGATAGAATTCTTGCTTTTTTGTATGTGTATCATACCCACATATTGTACAAAGGAATTGGAGTTCAATTTCAAATAACACCTCAACTGCCTTCTTGACTGTTTTGATCCTGCTCTTGTGGATGCTGCTGACAGATAAATCTATCTTATCATTATGCAAAATATTTCATGCAAAAGGATTTTAGTATGTAAGACCTGATGGAGAGACTTGTTAATTGCCATACAGTCTGTACAGAAGAGAGCTGGAGATTTTCAAATGGAGGTTGAAACTATCCCTTCTTCAGGGATAGTTCCATGAATTCCTGTATTGTGCAGAGGGTGGGACTGGATGATGTCTACCATCCCTTCTCTTGCATTCTATGATCTCAAGGTGGAGAAGACTTTCCTAAATGATTATAACAATAAAGCAAATTATAAATTGAGTTTTCAACAAGCTCTCCTTCTGCTGTTTTTCCATCTTGATTTTGCCATGGACCAGGAGGTGGGAAGGTTCAGATGGTCCATTTCTGCCCCCCACCGCCACCACAAAAAAGAATATCAAATATGAGAGGATATATACAGAAATAAAATATTCCATCATGAGCTTATATCAAATAGATCTCAAAACTGAAAATAAGAATTATAGATCTCCAAGTCTGAATTGTATATACAAATGGGTACTATCTACCTATTTGCTTTCTTGCTTAGTTCTTGCACAGAATCCTCCTAAAGGCAAATATTTTCCCTGTTCTCAAAAGAAGTAAGATCTAGCTATTTCATTCCTAGTTTGAGCTTTCATCTTAAGCAGCCACTGCAGCAAAATGTGCATAAAGAGAGGCTGCCACTGCCATATGTCAACAATAAAACAAGACTCAGAATTCAGGTGGTGTGCTGCAGACTACTTGCTTAAGCAAGAAGGATGTGGGAAAATACAAATTCCACTCTTCTCCAGCCAACTTACATGGCCTGTAACTAGACTTTCATTCCTAGGGAACTTTTGAATTAAACAAATAAAGGCAGCCAAATTCCGTTGAACATTAAAACAGCTGGTTTTAAATTACAGCTTTCATTTGTATATTTTTATGCTCCTCATCCTGACTTGATTATTCTATTTTTAGATTACAAGACAAATATTTATATATTTATCAAAAGCTTCTAAAAAATCTGCTCTACAGACATATATATGCTTTTGCTCAAAAACTCCCAAAGTAACTTATTAAAATGAATAATGGATTATTCCTGATTTTAAAAACCTGGGGGAAAAGAGGGGGAGAAAAGGTTGGAAGGAAGAAAATCTTCCTCCTTACAAAGTAGGGTGGTATTTTTTTGGCAAACTCACTTTGTATGTGTTCCTTCTGAGGAAGATGGATGGGACCATGCTTGTTTTCCTCTTCTCTGGGCTTCCAGCCCATGGGCCGGATGTGTCACGGCCACACCCAGTTTAGTGAAGGGGGGAAAGTCCTGATATATCATGTGACACTGCTGTGATGACATGAGTTGGAC
This sequence comes from Thamnophis elegans, assembly GCF_009769535.1. NCBI lineage: Eukaryota > Metazoa > Chordata > Lepidosauria > Squamata > Natricidae > Thamnophis > Thamnophis elegans. The sequence goes on along the minus strand of NC_045541.1, from coordinate 132,470,992 downwards.
ACAACTGCACTAGGAGGATGCAGAGTCTGCTGAATCTAAATAGTAGGATCTAGTTCTCCATTTTGGATTTCACCAGGTTACTCTTGGTGTCAAAAAATTTAAACGTTGATTCACAGATCTTTGTTCAGATTGTAAAAAAATATTCTCTTACTCAGATATTTGTATATGACCATTGACATCCAGAATTAAATAGCAGCCTTTAATTTTATTGTATGGAAGTATTTTGAAATTGCTCTTTTTCTTTAGTTGCTCAAAGTGTTTTTCAGAGTTTGGATCAGGCTCAGAAAAGGCTATGTAGGAACAAAACAAAGTCTACCACAAATCTAAACCTTCTGTTTAGAAGCTAGAATTAGTCTGTAGTTATGCAGACTTTAGCTTCTAAAATTCTCCAGTCAGATGGTCATGTTGTGTATTCTGAGAGATCAGCTCCATACAATTGAAAAGCAATCAGGCTAAGGAAAGGGGGCTTAGCACCCACTGTTTTAAAACTAATTCTACAGATTGCTCTCTGTTAGCTTCCAAAGTTGATGAATGAATCTGCTTTTCCAAAGTCCTCAGAGGTCATTTTCACACAATTCTTTACAACTCATAACCATGGGGCAAACACACAATAACCCTGCTTGTTTTGTGCATGTGTTTTGGTATCTTAGCAGCATGAGAAAATAACTCTGAGCAGGCACAGTACTGGAAAGGTAAAAGTTCGATTTCCCCCTACTGGCCACAATCCAAGAAATGAGAGAACTTCATTTGAAATTTCAAAGAGCAGCTTCTAGGAAGGGAATATAGAGATAAATCTGTTCTTTTTACTTAGGTGGATCTAAGGCTGCTGTTTTCATAATAATAAAAAAATGTCCAGAAATATTACACAAGAGCCTTTTTTATGTTTGAAAATGTGAAGATTTCCAACTATATTGAGGGCAAAGCCCAATCTGCACACACTCAGCCTGACGGTCTAAATGTGGTGATTCTCAACTTCAGCAATTTTAAGATGTATGGAGTTCAATTCCAAGAAATTTCTTCTGATCTAAAGGGCAGCTATCCTTCCTTTGAATTTGAGTACAACTGCATGTGATCTGTAAACTCCACTGTCAGCTCCCTGCCCAAACTCCATTTGTCCTAGATCATGGAAAACACTCTACAGACAGGCAAATGCAGCAAACTGTCCTTCAGGCCTCCTAGTTGAATGCAGAGTAAAATTTACAGTGCATCAAATCTACATTTGTACTATTATTGATGCACATAGAAATATGCATATTTGGATCAATCAGAAATATCCATCAACAAAAAGGCACTGGCAGATGGATAATTTTGAACTATTGCTGAATGTTCTATAATTCGGAGTTGTTTTCAAACTTCCTTCAAGAAGCAGTATCTATATCGATGCATCAGGCATAAAAGTCCTTTATTACCATGTTTTCCCAAAAATAAGACCTGGTTTTATTCTCTTTTGGGCTCGAAGATGAATCCTGGGGCTTATTTTGGGGGGTGTCTTATTTTTCTTCACCTACAGAAGGTAGCAAGTGAGGGGCCAATGGCAATGGGAGCGCTGCTACTGCCAGCCTTGCCCTCCATCCCATAGTCTACTTGTCTGCAACACTAACAAAGGTTCCTGGGATATTCCAAATTTCCTGGCAAGAATCAGAAAATCGATCATGGTTAAGATGTTTGTGTTAGCATTGTATCTCTGCTTCATTCTTGCCATTGGCAAATAACATGTTATTTCGTATAGTCAATAAAATCTTGTTTTATTACTTTTATTAAGGAACAAAAAATCTAGACATCTCATCTCTTTTGAGATAAATGTTAGTCTTATCTTGTAATAAACATGATATAAATTTGTGTGGCTGTAATCATCTATTTATTAGAGAGAAGGAAAGAAAAAACAGTTGTAAATAAATGCCTATCTGGATGTGGGTTCATATATTACTGCCATAGATTGGCAAGAGGTCAGAGATTATGCTTTTGACAGGTATCTGTTAGCCCTTAATTACTCCTTCATTCTAAGTATAAAGGATTATAGCTACATCGCAGATAAAATATTTTTCCTTCTTCATCCTATGCATTAGGTACAAGGCACAGAGAGTGATGTCTAGAAATCCTTGGGATTTGTGTGTGTGTGTGTGTGCGCGCGCGCGCACGTGTATGACATTTCTCCCTTTCACTACATGCTGACTGGGAAATTCTGGGAGTTGAAGTCCACATATCTTAAAATTGATGAGGTTAAGAAACACTGCTGTGGAGCATCCTTCCCACAATATGTTGACAATGACTTCATTTCTTCAGCAATGAGCCCAAAATGGGATAAAGGAATTTATAATCCAGCAAGTCTAGAATGTTTGGTTGGGAGATGTTAGTATGGTCACACGATCAAACTTCTGATGTTTGGCAACTAGCTCATATTTATGACGGTTGCAGTGTCCTGGGGTCATATCCCTCCCACACTTTTGGGATCATTTGACAAGCAAAGTCAATGGGGAAGCCAGATTCACTTAACAACTATGTTACTACCTTGCAGTGATTCACTTACCAACTGTGGCAAAAAAGGTTGTAAAATGGGTCAACATTGATTTAAAACTGTCTTACATAGCAACAGAAATTTTGGGCTTAATTGTGGTTGTGACTACCTGTATTATGAAGGTTGAATGATATTAATGATGATCCAGCAGGATGGACTGAGCAGTCAGATATATAAGTCTAGGTACAGCCTTTTATTGGGGAGATAAAAGTCTAGTAATTTCAGACTTGTAATTGAAATCTTTTTATTAACCAGTTCATTTATCCAGTGGTAATAATATGGTTGCCACCCATCATAGATCACCTGAGTTGGCCCTGCCTGTCCTTTGTACCTTAGAGCATAGGTGGGATTATGCTACTGCAGAATAGTTGAGAACAGGATGAACTTTAGGCTTAGACCAAGTAGGCACTGACCTACGGCACCAAATCTTAGGGGCCCCAATGCCACCTCTTTTTCCAAGTCATTATCAAAATGCAAATCTTTGCATCACTTGGCAGTGTCTCCATCAGTAAATGTGATCTAGGATTGCCTTATACTCTCAAGCCCACACTATTTGAGAAAACCTGTAACTGAAATGTACTTAATTTCTTTATTCTGAAAATAGAGCTCCTTTTCACTAAGCCTGCGTTACTGACAAGGCATATAATCAATAAATATATCTATCCTGAGCTAGAAGCAGCCATTTTAATAAAATGAGAAATGCTCACAATAAGTCTGGGAATCAAGTCTAATGGTGGTTCCTCTTTTTTATCTAGAGACTCACCACATATAAATAACTGCAGGTTTACAAGTATTACAGTTTGCTGTTTGAACCAAAGGCTCCTCATGTTCACACAACCATACATACCTTTGCAAAATGGTTTAACATGAGTTCAAGAAAAATCAAGGCAGAGGACCAACAAGAATGCATGTTCTGCATAATGCCTTATGATAATTACAGCTCTCATACACATCTATTCCTTCCACAAAGTTGGGCTAGTTGATGGAAGTTTGGCCAGGTACATGTTGGCATTTTTCTCATACCACCTGAATGCTTTTCCACCAGAGGGCTATGGCCTTACCCAATTCGTCTCTTATTTGGGCAATCATAACTTACTCTTCATTCTGATATTTTCCTAAATGAAACATAGTTAATTCTTTCTGAGCAAAACTTTCTGCCTTTTTGACCTGTTTTGAGTTTTGGCAAGATATTGCTACCAAGCTTGCATTAAAATTAATATATAACTAATTGTTGTAATTTTGCCTGGTTAAATTATATGGACATTATATTCATTCTTCCAGAAATAATTTCCATTCAAATATGAAAGATTTTCTTGGTGGCCAACAGTTTCCATGATACATTGTGATGGTAGTGCCGTTAGTACTGAAGAAAAATGTTATTGAAATATTAATTATATATTTAATATCAGTTATATATGTAGTGTGTAGAGCAACAAAACATTATTTAAGCTGCAATTACCTCGGGGACTATCCTGCCTTAGATTTTCCATTTTCACATCTTGAGACGGGCCTCTGCCTTGCAGAGGAAATTCAATATCATGAAATAACTTTCCTTCCTTGCCAGTTCTTCAGACTGTCTCTTTCTAAATTGAGAAAGGCACACCCAGGCCACATCAGTCTGAGAGAGTCAACATCCTCATGGTCACTTGACATATTAACACAACCAATTATGGTGCCAGAGTCTTCCAAGAAAAGCAATTGTATTGCTTTGTTCATTATCCCCTGAGGCCCCAAGTAATTTTCATGTGCCTAGCAAACAATAATAAGACTAATTAAAGGCATTTAAACTCCTGCCCTAGAGCACATCCTCAAAGGATCTTTACTACCAAGGTTGGCTGGCAAGGTTTCCCTGCAGAATCTTAATTTATTCTACTTAAAATGTCTCTTGTTGGATTAAGATATGGGTTAAGATACTAACAATTTGCTCTCATGCTCTAAAAGTTAGGAAATTAAAAATAAAAACAAAAATACTGAATATTTTGTCCAGCGTTATATATTAGAATTACACACATGCACGCGCGCGCACACACACACACACAGACACTTATGCACACACACTAGATTCCACATACTCATATTTTCCCTTTGTCTTGCTGCTGGTGGGAGTAATGTGACAAGAAAAATTAATATTTTTAGAAAGTGACTTAATTCTTTTGCTATCTACATATCCAGTGACTTTCTATCTGCTATATAAACATGAGTTATTGCTGTCCCAAAATGCTACTGACACTATGTGGTGGCACAGTGGTTGGAATGCAGTACTGCAGGCTAATTCTGCTGACTGCTGACTGCCAGCAGTTTGGCAGTTCGATTCCCATCGGCTCAAGGTTAACTCACCTTAACCCTAACCCGTCCGAAGTCTATTGTTGGGGGCAATAGGCTGACTCTGTAAACTGCTTAGAGGGAACTGTAAAGCACTGTGAAGCGGTATATAAGTTTAGGTGCTATTGCTACTTATTATACTAATGCAGAAAATATTTCCTGAAGATAGAAAATAAAATATACCATACATATACTACTGTAGACCTAACTACAATACATTCTTGTCCAGAATCTTTTTTTTTTATTTCCTCAAATCTGGCAGGCTCCAAAAGATGAAATTTCAGTTTTGCTTAAACTCCTCCAGAAGATAATTGAAATGAATCAATCACAAAAATGAATCTTTCAAATATGAAATTTAGTGGTGATGCTAATTTATACAATGCATAATAGGAAGGCAGTTTTAAAGACAACAATTCACTACACTTCCAGGCAATGCTTTTGAAACTCAGCTGAGTTCAACATATCTAGACAACATTTCACATTTGTTCTTGCTGCCATGGAACAGCATGGAGCAGTGTTTCTGTATGTTCAGAGATCAATCTGAAATTGTAGACTAATAAAATTGAAAGTAACTTCAAACATAATCTAGCCTCACATCAGCTGACACAGGAAATTAATTTCCACAGCATCTCTAAGAGGTTATCCTTTAGCTCTGCTTACAGCCTTCCGAGGAAGGAGCATTCACCATCTTTAGTACCAGTCTGTTCTATTGCTGACCAGCTTGCACAGGGAGGAATTGCTTCCTAATGTTTATCTGAAACGTTTATCTGCATTCAGAATAATATCGCTGGCTGGCATTGACATTATCATGACATTAATTAGATAATGATGCTGCAGCATACTGGAATAAAAACAGATGCCCTTTGTTGCTTCCACCCATATTATTGATGTGCTAATGCACTGCTTCTCTAAATTATTCTTTCATTGATGATGGAATAAAATGCTAGCAGAACTCATCCTTGGAAAAGATATACTTCGGTTTAAAAACGGTCAGCAACACTATATAATATGCACCCATATACAGTACATTCTGAAGCACCTTTTAACCTTCTAACCTGCACCAGTGCATATACCTCGGGCCTAATTAGTTCAGCAAAGAGTAATGGAATAATTAAATCATGGTATTTATTGCCAAAAGATGTAGGTCACTGTCAAGTGCCCTAAAGTATTATTTGGCAGCTCTTGAGCTAGCAAAAAGGTATGGGGGCATAAAATCTAGTCTCCTATTATTGGGGTCTATTATGCTTAATAATGAGATAGCAAATGGTGTTTTAATGTGGAATTAATTTTTAAAAAAAGCTGTTGGAGGAGTTCCCTCACTTAGTTTCCCTTCACTAAGGTCTTCCATCTCCTAAAGGGAAGCAGCCACTCATCACTCCCTAACAGTACATGAGACTGGTGAATGTAGATGGATGGCTGTAGTTATGTGGCCATTTGGCTAATGGGTTGAATAACAACACTGCCAGGGTTCCAAGTAACACCCCCCTCCCCAACCAAAGAACACTCTGAGGCTCGAGTTTCCTCAAAGTTCCATTTTATTAGAGATGTCATATTGGCACATCTGGGAAAAGCCAAATCTGAAAATTTCCAGGTTTTCCCCATCCGAATGAAAGTTCAAGTCCCTGCACAGCACCCACATGTCCATCACATGGTCCAATCAGGCACCGTCCAAAACCAGAGATGCTGCCCAGTCACCTCATCCCAGTTGCAGGGCAAGGTGTTCTTGACTCTCTGGGAAAAGAATGTTATTTTGACTCTATATCTCCCATACAGCATATAACCCCTCTCCCATTTTCCCATAGTAGAAAATGTGGCAGGCCAGAAAGCCCAATGTCCAGCTCTGACAAACACCTTATAACCTGTTGATCAGTGGTAGGTTGCAGGCGGTATGCCCAGTACGGGCGTACTGTATCCGGCCCGGAGCACCAGGTACCGTTCCGGTATGGTGCTCTGGAGGGCCCACCTGCCTGCCCGCGCTCCTTACCTGTGCTTTAAGCTTTTGGTTCGTATGGCGCATGTGCAATGCTCCGTCGAGCAGCTGGAGCGTTACGGAGGCTTGCGGAAGCGTCATTTGATGCTACAATACATGTGTGCACCACATGCGTGCATGTGAGTGACTCTGGGGCCGTTCCAACCATACCGATTGGAATGGAATCCGGAACCCACCACTGCTGTTGATGCAAGGTGGCCTGGATTCTTTTTCAAAAACTTTAGATTTTCCATGCTTTGACTTGTCAGTTGGATCATTTCTTTACACAAATATACCAGCAATTGCAGCAGCCTAAACTTGTCAAAAGAAGGTGGAGAGCTCATAACCTCTGACTGGACCATCAATCACATTGTTGATAAAACATGGTAGATTGTCTTCATAAGAATTGTGTTGGGAGGGGGGAAAAGGGAGATCACTACTATGAAACTGGAATAGCTAGCTGTGCCGGGTGATAGAACAAAGGCAATGTCATCAGGACATGTTAGGTCAAAATGGCAACTGGGGTATGTTCTTGCTTTGCTTAGGGGGCCGTGAGAATGAGAATATAGCCATCTCTATTAAGAATATGGAGAGCTGCCCTATGCTAAGTCCGACCACCTGACTCCAAATCGTCCCTGGTGAATGACAAGGTCCCCAGGATTTCAGCCCTTTTGGTCTATGTATGAGCATACATTCAGTAGGCAGTGGTGGATCGGAGAGTAGCTACTGTCAATAGAGGAGATACAGAACTTTTAGTTTCACCCAGCAGCACTCTCCCCATACTCTAGTCCAGTCTACCCTTATTGGCTGCATTGTAAAAGCGGGGAGGGAGGAAAAAAGAATAGGAAGCACTAATGAGTCCTTTGCCCACAAGCCTGGAACTCCATTTTCCCCTCCCCTGCAAAAATGGCTCATACCTAAGCTTTCGATCTTGATGGACATTGATCTTAGCTTAATCAACCCCGTTTAAAAAGACATGTAAAAGCAGAATGATATTCTTACTCGTCTTTCTTGACAGCACAGAGCCTCCCGGTGAGAAAACAGCTTTCTAATGTAATCAAAGAGGGATCCGGGAGGGTGCTCTAATCCATGAGAGGCCACAAGCCCACCTAGCCTGAATCCCTTCAGACAGCATTTGCATTCTGAGCTACTGAGAGGAGGAGGGTGGGAAGGGGAAGACATGTTCTTAAGCAGCTGATAACCACTAGACGGTGAGAGTAATATTTTCCAAAAGCTTCAAGGAAGGATTTAACGAGCGAGTTGGAAGTAGTACAAGTATGTTCTACCCAGTGGAAAAGGACAGGGAAGGTTCAAGTATCTGAGCTATGATTCTGTATATGTCTGTCTCCAGCCCGCCCAGCAGGAAATTTGCTTCTCTAGACAGAGAAAACAGAGCCACAGAAGCATTCGGAAGTGGGACACTGGATCCAGTCATTCCTTTGGGGATTAGGCAGGGTGGGTCTCATTGCTGGGTAAAAGAAAGAGACACTGAGTTCAAACAGAGTTTTCCAGATCCTTGTTGGCTGACGAGAGAGGTGGGTCATGCTTCTTTTTTGGCCTACAAACTGCAAGTCTGGCTAGACTTCCAAAGGCTGAGGTAAATGGTTTCTGATAGCAGAGTCCTCTGAGCTGTATACCGTATACATATAATTTCTTTATTTTTGGCAGCTGGGTTCTGCTCCTAGCTTAATGCCGCAGCCACATTCCCAATGATAGAGTGCTCTCTAGTGGCTACAGGAAGACCAAACAAACTTATATTTCACTTTCTTTTCTGTTGAAAAGAAACTAAAGAAACATTCTCTTTAAAATGGTGTCTATGATGAAGGCACATGGATATATTGCCTAAAATCTGTGATATTAAGGCAGCCCAGCCGTGCCTGCCCTTCAGAGTAAGCTATCATCTTGCTGCAAGACGTGGTATAGGACTTGGGATTTCTGGAGCCCGGATTCAAGCTCAGTGCCAGGGCCCAGTATGATACCTTCCGAGATTAAGTCCAGGAAGAAACAATCCTTGGATGAGGAACATCTGACTAGGAAATTGTTGGAAGAAATGTCCATCTGTGTTCAGTTCCAAGTGGGAGGAAAGACACTGGAAACATGGAGACTGATTGGAAAGATGGTTTAATGGTGGACAGGACCACATGGTTTGAGATCCTGGGCAAAAAAAGGCACATGAGTGAGAGAGGGAAATAGATTTATACAGTCTCTTTGGCCCCACCTTGGAGCTTCCTGTTTCCCATATAAGAAATGTATTCTGATTGTTTGTCAGACTCCCTTGGGGCTAGGTAGAATCTTGAGGGGGGTGGGTTGATGATGTAATGAAGGTGCTTTGGACAATTCCTATTATGGCTGAGGGCTAATCCTACCTTTGTTGGATCTTCGGGTATTTGCTTATGAATAGACCTAGCTATCTCTTAAGTGCTACATCTGCTGTGGGCTATTGAAGAGGGTGGGGGCTATTAAGAGTGAGCCCGCTTCCTGCCTAAAAAAAAACATGTATATCCATTTCTCATCCAGGGAAACATAATATTCTGCCTTTTTAATATTTCCTAGATTTCATTTTCTAGGAGAGGGGAGGGTGCTAACTTCCTACAAAGTATTGCCTCAATCCCACTTGGATTTCTCTGGGTGGTGCCCAGGAGTGGTTTTCTGCTGCTGTTGCAGGAGCTGTTTTTCAAGACACAAAGATACTGAAGGAGACTCCTATAGCACATCAGTTGTTTAGTGAAGGCTAACTAGGAGCAAATGCAGCACCACCTAAATTTATTCATAGTCACTCAGGGTCATGATCCCCTATTTAAGAGTCCCTGTCCTAGTGAATATAAATCTATGTTCTTAGGAAACATAAGTTATTTGTAGCTACTGAGTTTGCAGTGTTTAAAGCTTGGGAAACCACAGTACATTTTTCAGTAAATCAAAACTTTTTTTTTGTAACATGGGATTTGGCTGATAGAAATAAGGAGCACAAAGTGCTAAAGTATGAGAAATTCTACAATAAAGGATACATTTCATCAATTATAATGTATAACTACTATATATGAATAATTTTTACCCTCATCTGCATATCTCTTGTTTGGGGCCGAAATGTTGAATATAGATGTTTAGAATGTTTCTCGTCAGAATAACATACTGTTATTCAATCTCTTAGTTTTGTTTTCAGTTATTTTTTTCAACTGTATTAATGCTATTAATATTAGTGTGGGTTTCCATAGACATTACTTTCAGAAAGTTTTTTCCACATTTCTCTAAATTTTCCTTAACATACAAACTTATGGGAAAGTCTTAGGACGGTAGCCAGAAGACAAATGAGTCATCCCTAAGAGATGACTTCTGATTTATTCACTATCAGAGATATTCGTTAGAGCTTTGACCTTTTGTGCTGACTTGTGAAGCACATTAGCATCAATAACACAGCCCAAATACAGAGCAGTGCTGGAAAATATTCACATTTGTCCTTGCAAACATTCTTTCTCTTTTAGTCCTTCAATCTCTCAGAGGCTATGTTGATAAACTCAAGGTGCAATGTTCTTTTCCAACAATGCCAGGCATTTGTATGTTGTATTGCCAATGCTGTGTTTGTTATGGTAAGGAAATTGTCAGTTCACCCAGCATTGCATATATCCCGAAAAGACTGATGTCAATGTTATCTGACGGTTAATTTTTAAAATACTATTAATATAATATTCTGTGCCTCGGGAAGCTTTAAGTTGTTCATCAGTTTGATTGGATGAAATTTTTCATCTTTTTCTAATGAAGTAGGAAATTGAAATATCCTGGAACACTTTTGTACAGGTCAAAAGAATGCTATAGGATTTGGAACTAGGGAAGGGGGAAGAACAACGCAATGCATAGATTTAGAATATGATTCCATAAAAGAGGAGACCTTTGTCTATTACAGCTACAATTCAGCAAGTCTGACGCCTTGGGGAGTTGTAAAATTGAGTGAAAATGTCATATCATTTCAATGGGAATTGCCCTCATTACAGGCAATGGAGCAGCTGAGCCTCCCACCCGTAGTCTATTGGAAAATAACAGCAGTAACAATGAGCAGGGTCATCAGTAAATCAAATGAATTGCTGGGGCTCCAAACTAGTTATGAAAAGGAATGAAAATGCAAAAGAATGAATAATAAACTGAAATTAAAGTTTAATGAAGACAATGAATGGAATAAATAAATGAAAAAAAAACCCTCTAAAGTCTGACTTGCCGCCTTTATGGTTGGGGGGGGGTTGTTTTTATAGGAGAGGTCCCCCCTGTATGACGTATGCATGGGAATACTGAAGAATGCAAGAGGCTCAAGCTGTTTGAAGATCAACACCTTAAGTTTCACACACATGCATTGACATTCACACATGCATTTACCCTGTGCAGATTCTCAACTTTGGCAACTTTAAGATGCCTGGACTTCAACTCCTAGTAGTTGGTTGGAGAATTCTGGGAGTTGAAGTCCATGCATCTTGAAGCTGTCAAGATTGAGAAACACTGCTTTAGAGTAAAATCAGAAGTAATATATGATTGTATATATTTTCTCCTCTTGCCTTCCCTCTAGGAGACAAGCAGCTGGGGAAAGAAGTGAGCTGGGAAAGTGCGCAGATAAAGTAGGATCTATCGTCTCCTTTCTCTGTTTGAAGCTGGTTTATCATAAGAAACAAGCAAAGAGCAATAAGGGAAAATAATTGATATAGCTTGCATTAAACATAGATGAAAGCTACCCTTTACAAGGAATAACTGGAAATGGAAAGTTATTAAGTGTCTATCTAAAACTAAGCAGAAAATGGAGCAAATTAGAAGCACAATATCACAGAATTTGAAGGAGTCTCCGGGATTATATAGTTCAAACTCCTGTTGATGCAGGAAATCCACTTTTATAAAAATGGAAAAGATAGAAGACAAAAATAGGTCTTCTATATCTTTACTGTAGAAGAAGAGGCCCTTTGCTATAAGGTTCCTATCAATTTCTGGTCTCCTAATTTGTCAATTAAGAACTGGAATGCTGGAGAAGGTATATTATGCCTGCTGCTGTGATTTATTTGTTTGTTAGTTTTGCTTTTGTTTGAAACAACAAACCAGGTTGACTTGATGTGCCTATGGCTTTTTTGATAAATAGAGCAGCAGCTATGGACCATCTAAGTTGGCTGGCAAAAGGTGATTAAAGGAATAAACAGAGGTGGGTCTAGTAGTATAATTTCCAGAATTAAAGCAATGAGTTAGCCAGGATGCTTTCAAATTAAAGAAAATTAAGGGAGTTAGGCATTACTTTCATGTTTATTTTATCTTCCCTAAACTTGGGCCAATGAGATATTATGGGAGTCTTCTTAAGAAGTGGAATCCCACAGCATTTAAGTTTTAATCTCAGGATACACAATTAAGCCCTGCAGAATTTGCCAAGCAATATACCTCATTGAAAAAGAAATCTGTAGTTTCTTATTCAAAATTCTGAAAGGTCTAAGATAAGTATTTCCAGATGAGTAACATGCTTTTATATACATCTCTGTTGTCACTACATATGTGTGAAGAATTAGAATAACGGAGTTGGAAGAGACCTTGAAGGTCTTCTAGTCCAACCCTCTGCTTAGGAAGGAAACCCTACACCACTTCAGACAAATGGCTATCCAACATCTAATTAAAGACTTCCAGTGTTGGGGCATTCACAACTTCTGGAGGAAAGTTGTTCCACTGATTAATTGTTGTAACTGTCAGGAAATTTCCTCTTAGTTGCTCCTTGATTCAGTGGTGGGTTCCGGAACCCGTTGCAACCTGTACGGTTGCAACATGACCCAGCGTCCTCCAAATGAACATGCAGGGTGCATATGCACATTGTGGCAACCAAAACTGAATGCTCTATTCCAAGTGTGGCCTTACCAAGGCATTATAAAGTGATATTAATACTTCACGTGATCTTGATTCTATCAAGAGAATATATAGAGAAAACATTAAAGACAGGATTTAGTTTTGCATGTAAAAAGCTTTCTGTTCGATTCTTGGCATCTCTAGGGGAAGTTGGGAAGACTCCTATCTGAAATCTTGGAAAGTTATGGTTAATCAGAACAACGATTAACAAGGAAAACCCCTTAATATAATTTCATTGGCATGCTTTTCTAACAGAATTTGTTGCTATGCAACACGATCAGGGTTTGTTGGGAAAATATGCTATCATAGGTTTTGCTCTGCAGCACTGTTCTGGCACCCTGGCAAAGAGAAACCATATGAGGCTTCCAAATACAATTATTAATAGAGTTTCAAAATCAATCTCTCCACCCACCCGCCCACATGATACCATCTCCCTCCTTCAGAAGGAAAGTTTTGCAAGCAATCGGATAAATGTGTACAAACATGTGCGGACAAATGTATGGATTGTGTGGGAGGGGATGGGAAGGAAGAGGGGAATTCCAGAACTTTACTTGTTTCTCTTTTTGTGATGGGAGGAAAGGATTATTTCTTAATTACCCTGAAACTTCCAGTTCACAGAAATTGACCAATTTGAAATAGAAAGGATGAATGTTCATTGTTCAGGAATTACTAATTTGGAACACCCAACAGCTGTTGGAGTAGCTTTGAGAGGTGTTGCACTCACTTCCACTAAATGTTGAAAGCCTTTGCTAAGCTGCTGGCACTGGATCAGACTATGCATAGGGCACAAATGTTGGGAGATGCCCATAGTCTTTGCACATAGCAACAAATCCTGCAATAGTCCAAAGCACTACTGAGTGGCACTCCTGGCAACCGGATTCGGATCAAGGCTCTCTGTTTCCAGTCCCCCAAGGGTGATTCTTGAAGTACCATCAGTAGGGGAGATCCCATTGGGATCTGGTGCTGAATCTACATACTTATTCAAGGCACTGTTAGCCTGCTGTGATCTCTAGGTAGATGTTATTATCTCATGATGGCCCCATCTTTTACATTTCTTCACCTTATCTGTTTGAGTTTCTATCCAAGTAGATGTAGAGTTACTTTCCAGAATTAACAAGCCAATTGATGGCTGATACACATATAAATATTAACTCGACCATGAATTAAACACTGGTGCCCCACAACTATCATAACAAATCCACAGGCCTTTGGAACAAATGTGATCATTGCATGAATATAGCTAAAACATTCAGATTATGTTACTCTAAGTTATATTTTAAAGCTTCCAATTCCTTCAGTGGAGCTGCACAAATGCACCTTATGCAAAAAGCCCAAATACAGTTTTGCTTTATGTACTATAAAGTTTGCTGGAACACTGAAGTCACTTTTTCCATAGATGAACCTATAGATCATTGCTGCCCTTCTCTGGTATTCTCTAAAGACCATGCCTTCAAGGATTATGTAATTTAGGAAGCCGCTTTCAATTGTTTATATAATAATATTACTAGTTCCAGAAAAAAATTCATCAATTTGACAGACAGATGTATAGGAGTGTTTTAAATTTTTTTTTATTTTTTTTTTTGCTTTATTTTAAAAATTAAAGAACTTTTCTTTTCTTTTTAAAGTTAGGGTTGGTTGTCTCAAAGGTGCTTTTTCAAGAGATAGCTGGACCTTCTTGTTTTTCTTTGAAGACGTTTCACTTCTCATCCAAGAAGCTTCTTCAGCTCTTCTTCACAGCTGAAAAAGCTTCTTGGTTGAGAAGCGAAACATCTTCAAAGAAAAACTAAGGAAGTCTAGTTGCTCCCAAAAGAGCACTTTTGGGATAACCATGACCTGGATAACTGAGAATCTCCATAGACATTTTGGGTTGGCTACAAGAAATGGGAAAGCTCCAGCAGAGCTCTCCTCATTCTGACAAGAAATACTGGTAGCATACCTAATGCCATCTGCCTGTAGTAAAACTCAGTGGGGTTGTAAGACAATATGAGCAGTGAGGTTCAGATTAAAGATTCTTTAAAGCCAGTTACTTTCCAGATAAATTAAATGGGAGGGGGCCCATTTGTATTGGCAGCATCCTAACAAATGTCCCTGTATTACACTCTTTCAGATTGATGGATGACACAATACATCTCACATAATCACTGAGAAAGCCACTACCTATTGGATGATAAGAATGAATATTGGAAGTTTCTTCCAAATGTCCCTGGGAAAGATAGTGAATTTAGCTGAGATTAGATTAGATTGTAATAAAGAGTGCCTCTGGTAAACCTGGTATATCTACTGCCAAGGGGGTTGCAGTCAGGCATTAATTTATTGTTTCTTGGCTCGTCTAGCATTCTGTCTGTTGGATAAAGCATTCTTGCAGAAATCTAGGAAAGTTCAATGAGGGTGTTTCACATAAAATTTGCTTAGGTCATTCAGATTGTCCTCTAATTGACAGAGTCAGTTTCCCCCCTCCTTTTGGTAAAAAAAAAACCCTATATTGATTGCATACCAGTCTTGAGGTGTATTTGTGTCAAAGAAAGCTGCACATTTAGGATCCACCTTTGTATATTAGCTTCCAACAATTCTAAGAGAATATAGTATCTCCCTGGAGCTTTCCCTAGTCTTAGGAAAAATAAACTTGGAATGGGGGACATTCCTGTAATAGACCTAGCCTAAGTTCTTCTAAGCCTAAGGTCTTAATTCTTAGAAGTTAATTATAAAGAGGGTTGATTCTGAAGTAAGCTAAGAATGATTAGCAAGTGAAAAGACTGTTGGCGTAGCAATTTCAATGCTGAACTGCATAAACTAATTATTTGGCTCATTAAGATGCAGTTTTCTTTGTTATTATAACGAGCCCTGGAACAAATTCCTGGGCCTTACCCCAAATCAGATTTCATCTCTAAGCATCAGTGGCCACTGAAAATCATTACAATCATACCACACTAGACTATGATACTGATGAGTTATTTGCAAGTAGCTGGCTTTCCTGTGACACATTTCCTGTGATTGCTTTTCAATCAGATTGAGATCCAGGCTTCATCTATTATTTGACGTTATTCAGCCCTGTGATAAGATTAGCTCGTCTCATTCCAGTGACTGAATTAATGACCATTTCCATATGGTGAGCACATTGAAGGAATCCTCCACACACACACACACACACAATATTTCACAAAAACATCAACCATTAACATCCAAGAATTATAGTAATGGATTCACTGTTTGATCCTTTTACCTTTTTTATTGGATGTTATTTCAAAGGCTGGAGCAATAAAGATGCAATAAACAGATGATGGCTAAACTGAGTCTTGCTTTCCAGATGTAGATACAATTGCAAACACATGGTCGTGCATGTGTACACAAACCAAACTAATTTCTCACATATACTGGATAGCGAAGAATTTCTTGAAGCATTGCAGCTTTCTATCCTACCTCCCCCACCTCCCACTCCCATTTTCTCCCTGTGCCAAATGCATTTTGTAGGAATATGCCTACAGCTTTGATTTCAATAACTAGCTATAGAATACTTTTTATGTAGACTTACATAGAACATTTTAATTTACTGGAGGATACAGCAACAAGTAAGGGAGGTATTAAATAAGGAAACTGAGAGTGTGCTCGTGTTCAACCTATGATTTGATAAAGTGTAAGAAACATTTTAATGGAAGTCGAGGTTATAAAGTTTAAGGTGATACTTGCCTGTTTATATATGACTAGAAGCAGAAGGGAAAGGCACCAGGACTATGAACAGATTTGATCTGGAGTTTAAAATTGATAGTGATTTGACTGAATGTCTGGAAAAATTAAATTTCTGAAGTGGATTCCTGAGTCAGTTTGAACAATTCAGTATTTCTGTGCATGCCTTAAATCTGTGATGGCGAACCTATGGCACGCGAGCAATCACCGTTGCTCTTCCAAGTTCTGGCATGCTGGCCAGATGGTCTTCATAGGTGTGGGAGCATCAGAAACCAGAAGAGCAGCCATCCGGTGCGCAAGCACGTGCCAGGAAGATGATCTTCCGGTTTCCAGCATGTGCTTGCGCACTGGCCAGCTGGTCTTCGTATGCATGCCCAGTGTGCACATGCCCACCAGGCGGCTGCTCTTCTGATTTCTGGCACACATGTGCGTGTGCTTCCGTTTCAGCATTCAGTCCCGAAAAGATTCACCAACGCTGTCCTAAATTGTCTTTTCCAAATTGATGAGGAAGTCTAAGCTGAATCAACCTGATTCAGTGATTCTGTTCCAACAGTATCTCTGTTCAGGAAGTCCTAAATATTTAAGAATTATTCTGCATTTTCACAAATATCTTTCACCAAGTATTTTTTTACAAGAATAGAAAGACTGCAGGATCCAATCTGGGTTGGTCATCAGGACCAGAGGTTTTGCCTTCCAAGTTTTCGGACTCATGCCGGAGCCCATCTTCAGGGAACTTCTCTTTTGCAGAGTTTGTGCTGTTCTCTCTGTGGTGGCTGCACACCAGGGGTGGATTCCTGCCAATTCTAACCTCTTCCTTAGAAGAGGTTCCACAAATCTACCGTGCCTTAGGTTCCAGCTCCCTCCCCCCCCGCCCGTCCGCATCACACTTCCCCCGCCCGCCGTTCACTGATTGGCTGCCTCTAAGAGTCCTATCTAAATCTTAAAGTCTTAAAGCTGCCAAGTTTGAACATCCCTGGGTTTTTTTTCTAAAGTGTTAGGGGTGCAAGGGTCTTTTAACTTGACAGCTTTAAGACTTGTGTACTTCAAATGCCAGAGTTTCTGAGCCAACATTTTGGTTGCTAAGCAAGAGCGTTGTTAAGTGAGTTTCACCACATTTTACAAGTTGGCCATGCCCACCCAGTCACATGACTGCCAAGCCACTCCCACTCAGTCACATGGCTGGCAAGCTACTCCCACCTGGTGACATGGCCAGCAAGCCACTCCCACAAAGCAGGCCACACCTACAGAAGAGGTTCTAAAAATTTTTGAAACCCACCACTGCTGCACACACACTCTGCTAGGCAGAGTGTGGCAGCACAGACATTGCTAGTGACAAGTTCCCTGAAGATGGGCTCCAGCACGACTCCGAAAGCCCAGAAGACAAAACCTCTGGTCCTGGTGACTGACCCAGATTGGATCCTGCAACATCATCCTGGGATATGTATTTTCCCCTTCATTCGTAATAGAAAGGCTACTATGACTTAGCCAGCAAAAAAAGCATGGGGTGCTTTTTATAAGTATTCAGAACAATTTCTCATTTGATCTATTAGAACTCAGAATTCACATGCATTTCTGAAGCCCATCCTGCCTACTCTGGCATGAAGATGTCCCACCAACCTTTCTAGAAGACACAGCTTCATGATGCTAAAAAGAGGCAGCTTAACTTCATATTTAACTGTTTTCTTTTAAAGTAGCGTTTTCCCCCTAAGGAGGTTTGTCAATGGCTTCAGAGCAGGATGTGGCTGATGACACAGATCCAGGGCTGGGATCTGCTCCAAGTGGACTCTCCAGATTGCTGCAGGTCACCCTCCAAGGCTATTTGGCTTGGCCACTAGAGGAAACATTTGGGGATGCATCTGCCTGCAACTGTTTCAGAAAATGCCAGTCAGGCATGACATCTATAGATGCAGATTCTGTACTCTTCCTAAAGAGTGCCAGACTTGTTTTAAACATGGGTTTACCATATGGAAAAGCCACTGAGAAAGTCCCCCCAACCAGCTTTCATCTCCATTTGGGGCTAAATTCTGCCGCCGTTCATCTTCTTTCTTCATCTCCCACCTCCTTCCTTCTGTTGCTTTGGCAAGGCAACTTGGAAACTGTTCCTTTGCTCTGCTCTATCTACGAATATGTGCACTTCAAATTTCTCTGAAAACACCAACTGCGGGTGAAGTGGCAAGAGACGGAAGTTGCCCTCCGAGAAGTTTGTCTCCTTCCATCTGTGCAACTGGAGACTACACAAGTGTCATTCCTGTTTATGAGAACAACACAGAAAGCCATCTGACACCTAATGTGCCCAGGAAGGGAGGGAGGACCTCCCCCCACAGCCCCATGTTGTAGTCATCTATATTGTTTTGCTTACAGTTCATCAACTCTTTTCCACTTCACCAAAGCAAGAGAGAACAAAAGTGTTGTGACCTACGCTCCCTGATACAGTAAAAAGCACACGCTTGATCCCAAAAACCCTCTTTTTATTTCAAAGTCTCTGAATTATGTTCATTCACAGCCCGTAATGAGTCCCAAATAGTTGTAAAAGAGTCCTACAGTAGGCTGCCAAAGTCTTTCGGGATAAGGCTGATAAGCACCCACCTTTATCCTCCTTGAAACGCTGCCAAAGACTTAATTGGCAATTAGCTTGGCAAGGCAACATGGAGGAAAGAGTCAAAATGGAGCTTCAGAAGACGGAGGTTCAGAAACTGACCAGTATGAACCAAGTTGCTTCCTGCAAAGCAACTCCTTTGCTCCTCCTTTATGTCCTATGGGAGGGGCCAAGCTTTACTCCTGAATCATCCCTTCTTAACTGTTCTTGCCTTCTGGCAGCTCTACGCATGCGCACACTGGGAACAGGGGGAGCCTGTTCCTCTGCCTCACTGCTGTCTGACTCTGGAGGCTTCAGAGGCAGCACGTAGCTCTCAGATGGCCTTGGTCCCCTCTCTGCCTCTGACTCAGAGCCCTTGTCTGAGTCTTCCCCAGACTCTAGGACTGGCCCATGTTCCTCCCCAACATCCTCACTGTCCAACTCTGCTGCCAGCTCCACAGGCCGCCTGCAAACCACAACGAAGAGATTCAAAACACTCATCATACTTCCTTGAAATAAAAGGTATATTCTAACTACAGTCTCTGTTCTGACCCCCTCCTCCGTCCAGTAACGAATGCCGAGACAAGCTTAAATGAGAATGTCCTTTAATAACAAGTTCAGACTCTCGGTGGCTGAAAGCCAAGTAAACAAACAGATAAGGACCTTGGCAGCAAGGCCGACAAACTTTGGCAGCAATTCAGACAAACTCTGGCAGCAATCCAGCCTGCCAAGCTTGTTTCTCTTTAGTCAAAGCGTTGACTTCTGCAAGAAGGGCGTGGCACAAGCAGTCTCTTTTATAGTCTGGAGAGGAGCCTAATGACCATCAGCTGAGAGTAATTACCTCCTGTAATTATGTAGTTGTTCTTGACACCGAGTAGCCCTTCAACGGCATGCCTCCCGGAACAACTCACAGTTGGTTTCTGGATCACTCTCCCTTGTCTCCTCCCCACTGATCCAAGGCTCAGGCACCACCTGGTGGCCAACCAGTCTCTCTGCGCCCTGCTCGGAGTCGGAACCCTGTCCAGGGTCCTCCACATCCTCCAGGGCCGACTCATAGGGCCCCTCGCTGTCGGAGTCTGGTGGCAGCTCCAATGGCTCCTGCTGGGCCACAACAAGTCTCTATCTCATATTCTCTTGGATGGGTGATTTTTTGTGTGCCTGGGTGGGAGGGGGTTTTTGTTTTGTGCTTCAAGACATTGTTGACTTCTGGCAACTGGCTGGACAAGTTCTTGACAGTTTTCTTAGCAAGATTTTGGAAGTGGTGTGCCATTGCCTTCTTCCAAGCCAAGAGAGGGTGATTCCAGGATCTTTTGTGCCTATGGCAAAAAGGGCCACTCCAGCTTCTGATCTGGCACTTTAATCACTACCCCAGCTTGAGTGGGTAACTGGCAGCTTTCAGTCTGGAATAGAATAAGTACTCCTGCATTGGGCAGGAGGTTGGACTAGAAGACCTCCAAGGTCCCTTCCAGCTCTATGATTCTGTGATGATTCTATGGTTTTCAGAAGCTTAACTCTCTTTGTTATGAAAGCAATTGTAATTCAAATGACAAAATGTAGAGAGAGAAAGATGGACCAGCCTGCTATAACCAACTGTCCCCAATAAGGAGAAGTTGTTTCGGCAGATTTTCACAGTAATTTTTTTTGCCCTTACCGACAAATCTCTTTCTATGAAGGCAAGGTATGTAGAAGATAAACCAGTTTCCTTTCAATCCTGGGGCTGCATTGACATCTAGTGGTCATAACATCAAACAGCTACTATGTTGAAAAATGCCAAATTTGTTTAACAAGACCCCCAAAATACAAAGACTCTTCTGGATTTAAACAAAAAACACTCTTCAATTATTGTTAATGATTGCAAATGGAGGTATTACCCCTGTTAAAATAGGATACCTCTCCCATTAATATGGGCTCCCTCTCCCTCTGGTAATCAGCATGGTGTGAAAGTACGATAAATGAACAAACTTGTGCTAAAAGACTCAGCTTAAATGGATTACAACGTAGCACAACAAGAGGCAGTTTAACTTCATATTTAGCTGTTTTCTTTTAAAGTAGTGTTTTTACCCTATGGAGATTTGTCAATGGCTTAGAGCAGGATGTGGCGGCTCTACATTATTAGTATAGAACCTCTCTGTGTAATATAGTTATTCCCAACAGGAGGTCATTTAGCTGACTTCAGTTCTTGAATTTTCTACCAAAGTGCCATGCATTTGTACAAAAACTTAATTACCGGTATACCTATAGTTTGAGTTCTCTTGCACTGGATCCACCTTTCTTTCAACAGCTACATACTTTGTCCAAGGATTTTCTGAGTTATTGATGCTTCCTGTAGGAAGCCCCCTCCACCAGAAGAATGAAATATTTTTTTGGGGGGGATAGTAAAGGCGTAGAATATTAAAAAGGAGAAACGGAGAAACATGTTCTTAGAGGCAGAAAGCAGCCCCCAGTCTTTCTTAATAGCCCACAGCAGATGCCAGCACTTAAGGAGATAAGGAGCTTATTGAAAGAGGAAGCCAACTGTCTAGATGGCTCCATTCATAAGCAAAGCAAACACAGCCTGCAAAAAGCCCATTCAAGAAAGGATATTTAAAAACCCTTTACAGCAAAGTTTGACAGCTAACAACAGCCATGCCAAGCAGCTGCTCAGCCAAAATCCAGCACAGGACATAAGCCATCAGCCACAATGGGAATTGCCCAACACCCTCTTTAAAAATAATATTGCACAAACTTCAAAAACACAGAACTATATAAGAACCCTTCTGCTCACTCAGTTAGTTATTCAGCTGACCCAGAACTGCACGCTGTTTTTGTGTGTGGTTCTGTTCATCAATAAACTTCCTTTTGTTTCCAGCAACTTTCTTCCAGCTTGGAACTGAACCAGATGGATTTTTCTTCCAACATACCTTTTGTTATTCCTTCCTAATAACAGTATGTTATGAGACTGAGTTCTGGTGATGACTTGTCTACTAGGAAACAGATGTAACATGGGCTTTATTTTTGGCTCCCTTTGAAACAAGAACAACATACTTTCATGTAATAGAAGGGAAACAGCATGGAAACACTTAGCAGTTTCTGCATGGCCACCACTCCTTAAAACCCAAACTCTATGTCAGAAATTCACCTGGGCTACACAGCAGAAAAGGAGAGACTTCCTGCAATGAAGCAGTGAAATGGAAAATTCTTCATCTGTCATGGAAAAATCAGGCCTGTCCTCCTTTACTAAGAATCGTCCCCAAAACTTAAAATAATTTTAAAAATTGTTTTATATTAGTTCAAGGCTTTTTCTCACATGGACTCTAATCACAACAAATCATGGCTATGCAAATCATAATTAAGAACAGAGGATAGTTTGGATTTCCTTGATTTCTTTTATTTCCCATCTGTTCAGCACTCCTCTTCATACTGTATGTTTATTCCAAAGCCTTCTCCATGGGGCGGCACTCTCTGAGCAATGGCTCAGTGTTTTGTCAAGAATCATTCTGGTTTAGCAGCTTTTTAAAAAGTATTGTTTATAATCTGGCTCAATTCAACCCACACACTGATGGAGTCAAAACTTGCAGCGGCCAAATACAAAATGTCTTTTGAGCTGTTGGTATATCCCAGTTGGAGTTCTAGCATAAAAGAGAGTTCAGGATTTATATGGTTGGTCATGCAGGGCTGCTATCTGTTTCCAAGCTGTCCTTTCTATTATATGCAAAGGTGCCTTCTTTTTTTTTAACAGGGAGCTGAATATAAAACTCATATTGCATGCATTTCGTACTATGCAAGATATCACAACAATTAAGTCTCCTGTGACATAATTAGGAAATTTCATGATATAGTACAGTGATGGCTAACCTTTTTGTTGTTGCATGCCAAAAGCACCCACACATTTTAAACAGTGCGTACGTGTGTGCCAGTGGTGGGTTGCAGGCGGTACGCCCTGATACGGGCATACCGGATCCTGCCTGGAGCACTGGGTACCATTCTGGTACGGTGCTCCAGAGGGCCCACCCGCCTGTCTGAGCTCCTTACCTATCCTTTAAGCCTTTGGCGCTTATGCACATGCGCATGGTGCGTACGGCGCCTGCACAACACTCCACCGAGAAGTTGGAGCGTCAGAGAGGCTTGTGGAGGCGTCACAGGCAGGTATGATGCATGCGCGCCATGCACATCCACGTCCCCTACCAGTAGGAACGGGATACGGAACCCACCACTGGCATGTACCCACACCCACAATGCAATGCGTCATGATACCCCCCGCATACCCCGTCCCCTGAGCATGCGCACATGACCCAGTTTCCCTCCCCCCCATGCATGCATGTGTGACTCCCTGCACCCCGATTTGGGCCTAGCAGGCCTCCCTAAAGTCATCTGGGACCAAAAATGGGGCACAAAGGGGGTCCACTGCCCCCGCCCCCACACATTCCCTGAATCATTCAGAGGGAGAAAAACGGCCCTACAAGCAACCCAGAAGTCAGAAAATGGGTCATTTCCTGCCTGGGAGGGTGGGGCGCCGAGAGAGGCTGTTTTCGCCCTCCCCAGGCTCCTAGAAAGCCCCTGGGGAGGGTGAAAAACGGGTTCACTGTACCAACATGCGCAAAAAGTGGAGGGGTGTGGAGGGTATGTACACATGCATGGGGGGAGGGCACACATGCTCACGACCCCCCATGCTCCCCCCGCTTTTGGCACGTGATGGCAAAAAGGTTTGCCATCACTGACCTATAGGGATGAACTTATAACACTAAATTGCTCATTGAAACCTAGACTTCCCATAATTATCCTCCTGTTCTGAGAAATATTTATTTTGATTTCCAATACCACTTGGATTTATTTCTGTGAAAATCTATTTTTCACCTACAGTCCTCATTCATGTTGTTGGAACTGGTGAGGCACAAAGGAGGTTCTTATATTAAACTAGCAGCAAATTATAACATCGTATCCCAACAGATGAATCACATCATTTTTCATTGAAGGAAGAGCATACAAAGATGCCTTCATAGTGACCATTCCTCCTAGGATGCGCTTAGAATACCATACAGGTCTTTTGCTTGCAGAAATTCTTAGATCAAAACTTTCCACAGTGCTTCTAATTGAGCCCACATCTCACCAGCATGCTAAATTTCAAGCTGCTATGTGAAGACTGGGATAGCCGCTCTGTTTTCCTTGTTATTATTTTGGTGTGTGTTCTGAAATGAGACTTGATTCCTGGGCCACCTCTCATACAAATGGAGCTTCAGGTGTGCCCGCTGCCATGTGTGAAAGTGGAGCTGTGCATGTACACCCACTGCTTGCTTGGCCCTGTTCTGAAGGGGTCACAGCCCGGTACCAGGCCACACCCGGCAGTTGGGGACCTTATATTAGACTGCATCTTGGGATTTTAGATTGAGGAAGGCTGGTTGATTTCCAATATCATTGCAAATGCATTTAATGACAATGATGGCCTTGGATAATTTATTTTAAGGTTTAAGCCTTAATATAAAAAATATAATGTGTTTTAAGCACATCCGTTACACTAGTATTTTACGTCTTGATTTTGCAGTTCCTTGTTAAATATACAAACCTGTAACTAAAATATGGAAAGCTTCTGTCCAGAGACTCTTAAACTTTCCAAAACAGAATGATCAGGATTATTCACTGGTCACAACTGCTAAAAAGCTCTATGTGTAACACCAGTACAGTGGTGGGATTATCATTTTTTACTACCGGTTCTGTGGGCGTGGCTTTGTGGGCATGGCAGGGGAAGGTTACTGCAAAATCCCCATTCCCTCCCCACCCCACTAACCTGCTTTCCAGCTCCATTCTCTGTTCTGTCCTCTTCAGGGCAACAAAAGAAGATCAGCTGGGAGGTAGCAGGAGCATGGCCAGTTTATTTGCCGGTTCTCCAAACTACTCAAAATTTCCACTACCGGCTCTCCAGAACCTGTCAGAACTGGCTGAGTACCACCTCTGCACCAATAATATACTTTTCTACCTTAGCTGTTTATTCCTATAAAATAGCCCTTCCCCGACTTTGGAGCCAATTGATGATGACACCAGCCTTTCATTAATCTCTAGCCAATGTGGCCTGAATTTCCAGGAGTTGTAATCCCCAGCACGCATAGGATGTAACTTTGACAACAGTTGCCTAAGTGTAACACCAGTACAGTCTGGACTCTGGAGTCAGCTTATGCAGTCTACACTGAGCATAAATCCAAAGGGAGAAACTCTATTGCAGAAAGCACACTCTTTAGGAGGTAAATGAACGGCTGTTCTGACAGAGGAACACAATGAGGTCTGACGTGGAAGAAAATATAAGAGTGGGAGAACTGTTAACCTTTTGGGAAGAGATTTCCGACGGTAATTGCATTACTTTGTCCATTTCCCTTGATAACCAAAACCCAGAAGCTTTTGAAATTGAAAGAGGCACAGTATTCCCTTTCCATAAAAAACGAATTATCATCAATCAATCAATCAATCAATCATCATCAGTGCCATTTATTTCAGCAGCCAGTTTTCTACCATGGCTAACCAGCGATACTGAAAAATCTATCTGCTTTGGTTTCTCACAGCAATTGTCATTCAGTTAACAAACTTAATATAAAGTAACAAAAAGAAAAAGAAATCAAAGAGAATACTAAAAATGGAAGAAAGGAATAAAAAGTATAAGACAAATACAAAAGAAAGAAAAAAGTGCAGAGAAATGGCTTCTGATCTTTTTTGCAGCAGTTATAAATACAATTATAAATTTATTTCTTAGTCTATGGTTATAACATGACTCTCTTCTTTCGATAATCTATCCTATCTAATCATCAAAACCATAAATCAAATGTTTATTTTTTCTGTTTTACGAGAAAGCCCATAAGAGGTTTCTAGTCAGCAATAAACATAGATATTAATCTTTTCTCATGAAAAAAGTCAATTTATCCATCTCAGCAAATTCCATCATCTTCACCATTTTGCTAAAATGCTAATAGCCTTTAATACACTGTTGCTCCCAATGGCCATTATCGAAATACACAGGAACACTTCTATAAATGATCTAACATTTTCTGGTAAATATGCTATGTTTTAGCCATGTTTATAATCTTACTATTCGAAACTATCCCTGATAAAAAGCCCTTCTTTCTGTTTGAGGACCATGCCTTTATTTACTTGAGATGATCTTTTTCTCTGGTTGGATTTAAGTTTCCTCACACTCTTTGCCCAATTATGTTTACATACAAGGGTGAGTTCCCACAGGCACTGCCGGTTCACTCATGGGCGCGCTATGTGGGCATACACAGTACAATAACAATTGTTCTATGCATGCGCAGAAGCAAAAAACAAGATGGGGGTGCCTATGGCATCGCCCGGAGAACTGGTTTGGGGCATGGCAGGTCTGGGTCGCTGCTGGTTCCAGCGACCCAGGCCACCAAACTACTACCAGTTCAGCTGAACCGGTCTGAACCGGTAGGAACCCACCACTATTTATATACAATATAATTATTGGCTGCCATATTTCTGCCTAGATTCACACCAGTGGTGGGTTGCCAATTTTTTTACTACTGGTTTGCGTGTGCTCCCGCGCATGCGCAGAAGCATCCAGGTGGGTGGGTGGAGCCTCCCACCGCCGCTATCACCGGTTCAGCCGATCCGGGCCGATCCGGGAGCAACCCACCTCTGATTCACACTCTTCTTTTTTTTTTTTTTAATATGTTTTGTGCACCCTCCTTACATTCCCTTCTCACTCCCTCTTAATTCCCCCCTCTTCTTTCCCTCTACACCTCGCTTCGGTGTGTTTCTAGTATTCATTGGTCTAAGATTCACACTCTTCTTGTATGCTATCTTGATGGAACAATAAAAATATTTAGATTAAACAAATAGTTAGATATCTGGGGCTATGAATTCATCTACGTAGATGATTTCTATATATTATAACAAGATTCAGTATATTTTACCACTATATTTCATGGGTAGTTACAATAGTAAAATATTCTTTAGCTCTCATTTGAGCTTAACTATTGCCTCACAATATTTTTTCAAAAGAGAGTCGAGCACTATACAAATGAAACAAACCCTACCTCAATGTTTCACAGTAGGCTTTAAAAAGAAGTTTGGTGTTCTGGGATATTAATTATTGAATGAATCATATTTTCTTTCTGCCATTTTGCTCTAAAACCTGGAAAACCCAATCCTTATCGGATCATCATCTAGGAAAACCAAAAGATAATTCAATTGTCTGAAATAAGTACAAAAGATGGACCTTTTGCGTTGTCTTTGTACTTTGTAATCAGCTGTTCTGCCAATGGAATAACAATTTATTCTGTAACTATGGAAACTTACTATGTAACCATGACAAGATATTTTCTGCTTCTACTACGTTGGAATTATTGTTAAGTTGACATGCTATTTTTGCTGTGTATTTTCCTAAACATATTTTCCCATTATGGAAGATGTTTGTTTTGTACTGTTACCGGTACTTGAAGAATCTTCATTCTCAATACACAATGTTTTGATAGCATACAGTATTAATTAAGAGGGGAAGCAATGAAACTGAGAACAATATCCTGCAGCATAATTTGTAATTAAATACACATTAGTGTAGCATTACATGGAAATCCAGTAAGTCTGTATTATGAAAATTTTGATTACCTAGTTTTCATATCGGTACACCTTCCTTCCTTCCGTCCCTCCCTCCCTCCCTCCCTCCCTCCCTCCCTCCCTCCCTCCCTCCTTCCTTCCTTTGAAAGTTAGCATCCACTCCTCTCCTAGGAAAATGAAATATTCTAGGAAATATTAAAAATGCAGAATATTATATTTTCCCTAAAGGAGAAACATGTTTTTAAAGACATAAACTCAGAGCCTCAGCTCCCTGACCCCTGCCCCCCAAAATGGCGCGCCTGCCCTTGCCCCGTTTTTGGTCCCAGGAGGCTTCAGGGAGGCCTGCTAGGCCCAAAATGGGAACGCAGAGGGGTCGTGCGCATGCTCAGGCGAAGGGGAGCGCAGGGGGTCGTGCACACATTGTATTATGGGTGTGGGCACAGACATGTATGCTGTCATGTATGCATGTGCGATTTCAGCACGCAAGGAGAAAAAGGATAGTCATCACTGACCTACGTAAATGAAGGTACCACAATATTCCATCTTCCTGAATCCATTAAAACTACATTGGAGTGCTGTGTGAGAAAGTATATCTGTTCACATTTGGAGGAATGTTTGTGATACTGATCCCTATCTTTAATACCATAAACTTTATGACATAAAACATCCTTCCCCCAGCTTGGTCCACAATATCCTCCTGGCAAGACCATGATGTCTGGGCCTTATGGGAATTGAAACCCAACATATCTTAACTTCACCACTCTGAGAAATAAAAGAAAAGTCTCTTTCCAGTAAAGTTAACCACCCATTGACTTCATAAGAGACATCCATGTTATTTTCTTGGCAAGCCATGTTGGTTATCCAATTATTGCAGCTCTGAGCCTGCTTCACATTCTGAAATGAGATGAGATTGACTGGCATCTCTAGATGAGTTGGCCAACATTTTCTAAGTCTTGACTATGGTCTGTTTCTGCCCTCTTGCCTTTTTGACTGCCCTTCACAAATACCATTCATTATACATTCCTCTTTTGGATGTAAAGAAATCAGCTTCTACTACAATACATTTTATTGTTTTATTGCTTAAACTTAAGGTCTGTGGATATTCAATTGCCCCCCCCCTACCTCCAGCACTTATTACTCAGCCCAAAGCATATTTCTTAGCTTCCTGCCAGCACTCATCTTTTAGGACTATTTTTCAGCTTCATCATCCTCTTCCTCCTCCTCTTCATCGCCATTTTTCTTGGGTTTCTTGACCGGCTCCTCAACTCTATAGTGACTAAATTGAAAATGAAGAAAAAACAGTATGGTTAATAATAAAGTAACTTTGCTGAACTTTTCTTCCTTTTCTTTTACTTTTCCAAGTTCCTTAGGATGCTGAAAATAACTAATAACTAAATGCCCAGAAGGCTTGAAAATATCGCCCTATACTGTATATTGAGTTTGGGGCACATCAATACAAATGGTCAATAAGATCACAAACAATGCTTCTATTGGTATGTAAGTCTCCCACCCTCTTTTTTAAAAATAAAAATGTTTAATGTAATAGCATATAGCAGTCACCTGTAGTCCACGTAGCCTGTTCTGTTAGGGTCTAATTTGCGCACCAGGTCTACAACTTGCAGCCGTTTCAG
Source organism: Thamnophis elegans (assembly GCF_009769535.1). Classification (NCBI taxonomy): domain Eukaryota; kingdom Metazoa; phylum Chordata; class Lepidosauria; order Squamata; family Natricidae; genus Thamnophis; species Thamnophis elegans. Next base: position 132,441,911 of record NC_045541.1, on the reverse strand, counting down.
GGGGATCTTTGATTGCTTGAGACACAAGAATATAATTATTGCATAGATCTTGGTTATCGTTACAATGGGCAGCAGCCCTTGGATGACCTTGAGTGGTCCACCAATTGAAGCAGGATCACATCTGGTTATAAGGGCAACCATTGTGAAAAACTACAATTGTAGGCTAGACTGGGAAGTTGGAAATAAAACCTGGAAAAAAAGACAGTGATCAACTAATTCGGCTTCACTGCTAAAATTTTGTAGACATTAGGAGCAGAGTTCCCTTTGAGAAGTCTCAAAAGGTGGAAACATCTAGCCCGTGATAGCAAACCTATGGCACGCAAGCCACAGTTGGCACAGTGACCTCTCCGTCTCCCCAACTCAGCTCCACTGCAAATGTGTGCATATCTCCCTCCAGCTAGCTGGTTTTCGGGTCTCTGCCCCACATCGGGGGGGGGGGGGGTGTGTCAGGCACGCATTCCATTATGGGTACATGTACACTTTTGGCACGCAGCGACAAAAAGGTTAGTCATCACTGACCTTGCCAATCTTGGTTGATTTACCCTACTTTACGGAGTATAAGACACACCTTTTTCCCTCAAAAAAGAGGGTGAAAATCTGGGTGCATCTTATACACTGAATACAGCATTTTTGGCCTAACGAATTCCACCCTCTTTGAAAAAATGGATGTGCAGATGGATTGGGAGGCTTGCAAAGTGCTCCTGGGGTCTTGGGAGGGCAAAAATGAACAAAAAACCACCCGTTTTTGCCTCCCGCAGCCCCAGGAGCACTCTACAAGCCTCCCAAAGCCTCTGTATGCCTTTCTCTTTTTTTTGCAAAAAAACAACCCATTTTTGCAAAAAACAGACCATTTTTGCCTCCCCCAGCCCCAGGAGCACTCTACAAGCCTCCCAAAGCCTCTGCATGCCTTTCTTTTTTTGCAAAAATCAACCCATTTTTGCAAAAAACAGACTGTTTTTGCCCCTCCTCCAGCCTCCAGGAGCACTCTACAAACCTCCCAAAGCTCTGCAGCCCTCCCCCCCCATTTTTGTTTGCAAAAGACAAGGTGTGCAGAGGGTTTGGGTGGCACGCAGAATGCAAAAACATTTTTAAAAAATTTGCCTCTTCAAAATCATGGTGCGTCTTATACTCCGGTGTGCCTTATAGTCCAAAAAATACAGTAAGTAAAGTAAAGTGAAGGTTGAAGTAAATGTAGCCAGATCTGAATAGTACTTGGAGGGAGATCTAATTACTGCTCAAGAGATGTAAGTTAGACTTATAATTTTAAAAGTTCCCAGAAGAAAGCAAAGGCAACAAACATACTAATACTCCTTTCTCCTCCTATTTTCCCCACAATAACAACATCTTAGACTGATAGCAGTTTGGGATGGAAGTATTTTTTTGCAATAATAATTTTCATCCAAGAGAAGGCAGAAAGCCCAACCCTACTCATATTAGATCCTGCATTTCCTTACCAATATCCATAATTGGACATTCCATTTCAGCTCCCAATCTCAGTTTTAGCCACTACCTGGTAATATGTTAGCCATTAGGACATTACTCTTTGAGCTATAGCTCTATTTCTATCCGTCTTTTTAAATGTTCTCATAAATCCACCATGTTTGTAATGAAATTGTTGGAACAGATTCATCTTTACAGATTTCACTTCTTTCCTCACTGCATTTTTTCTTTCCCGTGTAAGCCACAAAGACTCCCTAAGCAAGCTGGGCAGCTGTAGAAATTGAATGAATGAATGTTTTTCTGTGTCATCAGCATAAGGGAGAAAAGTCTATATCAATATCAATAGTACATATGGTGAAGACAGTTTGCAAAATCTTAAATGTAGCATACATGTAGGAAACTTCTTTTTCAACTCACACCTTTACCCTCTGAAGTTGAAAATGTCTGTTTATTGAAGGTATTTTGCTTTGAGACTTTTTGGGAAATATCAATATTTACTGTTTCACATTTACTTTGGCACACTGTAGTGAGTGAGGAAGGAGTTCTTGACAGAAATATGCAAGTTTTGTTGCCAAGGCAACAAGAAGTAAAATATTTGTTGAGCCCAGGATGTCCTCACAACATCTGGACTTGCAAGAGTTTGTTATAATAGCTAAACTCAATCAAAGTAGTTTTAGCCTTCTGGTGGAGTTGATTTCCTGGTCTAGTCCACCTAATGCAGCTGTCATAAACCTTTTTCTGTGTGACATATTTGGTCAACAGGGGCCACTCAATTAATGTACTGCTTAGAATCTTGGCATTCATATCCCCATCAAAGATGGGCAACAAAAGGCAACTATGTCCTATATTTCCTTGAGTACTTTAAAGGCCCCTCAGAATCTTTAAAATTCATGCCACCAACATCTCACTGGTGTTAAATAAAAATGATGTGATTTTCCTCTTTCTCTCTGGGAAAAACACAGCTACGATGGAAATAAGGTAAGAAGCTTTTCTTAATTATTTTCTGTCAGAGTCTGCACAGTGTGACTACTATTTCGAGACAACCCAGGAGCAAAATAAAGTACATAGTGGTTTATATACAAGACTTATATCAGAGGTGGTATTCAGCAGGTTCTGATCAGTTCTGGAGAACTGGTAGTGGAAATTTTGAGTAGTTTGGAGAACCGGTAAATACCACCTCTGACTGGCCCCGCCCCCATCTATTCTCTGCCTCCTGAGACCCAGCTGATTGGGAGGAAATGAGGTCTTTTGCAATAACCTTCCCCTGGAGTGGTGTGGGAATGGAGATTTTACAGCATCCTTCCCCTGCCACACCCATCAAGCCATGCCATGCCACAAAGCCATGCCCACAGAACTGGTAATAAAAAAAATGAATCCCACCACTGACTTAATTCTGTATCTAGGGGATCCTTGATTGTCTTCTTGCTGACGTTTCATTACCCCAAACTAGTTAACATCATCGATGCACTGATGATGTTACCTAGTTTGGGTAATGAAACGTCTGCAAGAAAACAACCAAACTCAGAGAGCACCAGGGACCTTGTTTCAATCCCGAGCCAAAATATACATGCACATGTTAGGCGAATACCAGGCAAGCAAGCAATTTTCAACTCTACACGGGGAACCACAATGAAGATAAAACACGAGGAGAGAGAGAGAGAGAGAAACACGAGGAGAGAGAGAGAGACGCCCTCATATGGCCTCCCTTATATAGACAGCTTCTTAAAGTGGCAATAACCCTGCTCACTCATCCTCATGTCATCAATTTGGTTTACAGCCTTACAGCAGCTGGTCAGCTATTAAATCGTCATTACCTTGATGTTTTCCTTTTTTAAAATCTTTTTTTAAAAAAACTTCCTCACTCCTCTAATGGAGAAAAGGACCAACTGTTCCAGCCCTCTTCATACTCATGCCATCTGTGGCCTCTGACTCTTGGGCAACAAAAAAGTTGAGGATAGGGAAGGGAGTGCAGATTCCGACCACAAAACAATAAAATAGCCTTTTCTGATCATCAGTATAATTTTATATCTATTTGTTTATTTATTTCACTTGTATCCTGACTTTATTATTATTATTATTAATACAAATAACTCAGTGTGGCAAACATATCCAGCACTTTCCTTCTCTCATTTTCAACAGCAATCCTGTGAGGTAGGCTGGGCTAAGAGAGAGAGACTGGCCCAAACTCACTCACCTGGCTTTTATGGACAGGGCAGGACTTTGAACTCACTTTCTAACCCGATGACTTAACCCTAGACCAGTAATGGCGAACAGAAATGTCACACGTGTGCTCCGGAAAAGCTGAACTTCCGGATTCTAGTGCACATGTGTGCCTGATGATCAGCTGACTGGAGCGCATGCACAGGCTGGTTTTCAGCGCTGCTGCACACATGAAGCGATGACGCTCTGGAAAAGCGGAACATTCGGGTTCTAGCATGCATAGCTTGCTATGGGTTCTAGGCTGACAATCAGCTGGCTAGTGTGCATGTGTACACTGGTTTTCAGCACTGCTGTGTGCACAAAGGACAGATGATTGTTGCATGTGCATGCATGCCAGAAACCCGGAAAACAGGCAAGGCTGTGCATGCTGGCCAACATGGCTTCATGTGCCACTTTGGGCACATGTGTGCCACAGCTTCACCATCATGGCCCTAAACCAAGCTGGCTCTCTGCTTTTTTATCTGTCTTGGTTTTTCAGATGCAGATGAGTTGAAAGTTGTAGTGGTAAAAAGCTGGAACGCTCTAATGTATTTAAAATTCCCAGGGATCTTTTGGGGTTAACCGTAAAAGTTAAAAGAATTCTACATTTTGAAACATTACCAGCATCATGGCTCTCCGAAACTCTGCCACGGGAATTTTCATATCACCATATTTATCCATACTCTTAAAAAAGTCCCAAGGCTTTAGTTTGTTGATATCTAAATAGACCTGGGGATAAAAGAGAAAAAAATGAAGAAGTGAGTGAGACCACAAGTTCAGTATTTTAAACCACTTCCCTCAGGGTGGCATCAAGTGTCTTTGGGTAAATGTGCCACAACATCCGTTTCTGCAGTTCTAAGATAAAGGCTAAGTTTTCTGTTGCTGAAAACTCAACCTGCATCCCCTGGATAGGGCTCTTTGATGAGGCTGTTGTGAATTTTTCTGCTTTCTAACTATTAATACTTAAGCAGTCATTAAACCTTGTCCATTTTTCATTTCAGAAAATATAACATTACTTTTGGCCAAACTATAATTTCCTCTTTACAACTGAATCACTTCCCTTAAGGCAAACTCATGGTCTCCAAGCTTTCTCTTAGTTTTAATGCTTCTTAACTCTGATCCTGCCATTCTAGAACAGCCAGCTGCAGGCTCAGAAACCTCATTATGCTGCTTAAGGAATGGTTCTCCTGAGGGACTCCTTCAAATGGATATATCTCTTTTTGGTAGCACATTCATTAAATTTCTACTCTCATTGCGAATCTCTTTCTTTAGATCACAACGGGCAAAAAGTGGCAAAGGATGACTGGACTGTAACTTCCACCGTCCATCAAAAGAAGCCATTTGGCATGGATTAATGAAACTGAACTGAAACTCAACCATGGCCGGAGAGTCACGCAGATAATCCTTGCTTAGCGACCACAATTTGGACAGCAGCTCAGTCATTTATCAAAGCTATTGCTAAGGGAAACATCACGATTTTACAATCTTACTTCAGCTTCCCTTTGCATCACTTACTTGTGAAGACTAAGTTCAAAGACTGGTTGCAGTTTCTTTTTCATCATCGTTATAACTATAATTGACCATACAAGGCAGTCACTAAATGAGGAGTACCTGCACATCTATGTGCTACATAGCCGATTATTTACAGTACAAAGTGGGTAACATGATGTTGTGTCATTGTGGTTTGGCAGAACACAATGGAAAGGCTTCTACTATCTTCCTAGGTGTAAATGTAATTATTAGTTGATTGGAATAGTTATTTAAAGCTAAATATGTTTTAACATTCATAGTGCTGGCACTTTTGGTATATAATGCTTTTTTCAGAGAATTCTATCTGGGGCAGTGGTGGGTTTCAAAAATTTTTAGAACCTTTTCTGTGGGTGTGGCCTGCTTTGTGGGAGTGGCTTGCCAGCCATGTGACCGAGTGGGAGTGGCTTAGCAGTCAAGTGACTGGGTGGGTGTGGCCAACTTGTAAAATGTGGTGAAACTCACTTAACAACGCTCTTGCTTAACAACCAAAATGTTGGCTCAGAAACTCTGGCATTTGAAGCATGCAAGTCTTAAAGCTGTCAAGTTACAAGACACTTGCACCCCTAAACCTTTAGAAAAACAAACCCAGGGATGTTCAAACTTGACAGCTTTAAGACTTGTGGACTTCAACTCCCAGAATTCCTCCTCCAGTCATGTTGGCTCAGGAACTCTGGCATTGAAGTGTGCAAGTCTTAAAGCTGTCAGGTTACAAGACCCTTGCACCCCTAACTCTTTAGAAAAAAACCCCAGGGATGTTCAAACTTGACAGCTTTAAGACTTTAAAGTTTAGATAGGACTCTTAGAGGCGGGCAGGACGATTGGTGAGCCAGCCAATCAGTGAGCGGCGAGCGGCGGGGCAAGCGTGGTGCGGACGGGTGGGGGGGGAGTTGGAACCAGTTCTAAATGGCATGGTAGATTTGTGGAACCTTTTCTATAGAAGGGGTTAGAACTGGCAGGAACCCACCCCTGATCTGGGGGATCCTTGGTTGTCTTCTTGCTGATGTTTCATTACCCCAAACTAGTTAACATCATCGATGCACTGATGATGTTACCTAGTTTGGGTAGTGAAACATCTGCAAGAGAACAACCAAGCAGAGAGCACCAGGGACCTCTTGTTTCAACCCCGAGCCACCAATATTCTTCTTTATTAGTAATTCTATCTATCCGTTTCCTGCTTTGCATATAGCTTTAAAACATGTTAGTTCAGCAGGCAATTGAGGAGCACATCAGAGGGCAAATAATGAAAGCAGTGTCACAACACCATCATGACATAGGTTTTGCCTCTTTCAATTGTACCTTGTGACATTCCACATCCTTGTGGAAAGGGCAGAGCCTGCATCATAACAGCAATGCTGCTTTTAAATAAATAAAACATTCAGATCCTACAGATACTTCTGGTTATTGCTCCATCAGGGGCTGTTTCCAGAGTTTCCATTTAATATAATATGTTTTTACTTTAATACAATACAGTTTAGTTTGCTGACTTGGGTAATATAATTATGATGGGCTTTATTAATGCTGTAATGTCTATGGGCAAGGCTGGCAACCAGCCAAGAAGGCTAGTCTCTATAGAGAGGCTATCAAAGCAGTAGGAAGAAATTTCTCTGATCTGTAAAAAAAAACATATTCAATGGATTGCAAAAATTTAGAATAGAGTAGATCCTTTCATTTCAGCTATTGATCCATATGCCACACAGAAATTAGGCCCAGACTAAAGAATTTGGCCTTCACTAATTTGGAGGGAGCTGAGGTACTTACCAAAAAGTGTTCAGAACATTTGAGATAAAGCTTAATATTCTCAAAAACCTGGCAAATTCTAACATAATTCTGAGGGCGTGTCTGTTTCTATGAGCGTGTGTGTACATATATGCAGGGGTGGGTTGCTACAGGTTTGTCTGGGTTTGAAGAACCCGTAGCTAACGTTATGGCCGGTTCAGAGAACCTCCAAATCCCACCTCTGGCTGGCCCTGCCCACTCCTCCCCTCCCAGGTGTCTTCACGTGACGCATTTTGGATGTGAAGTAAGTGCAGGGCACACGCGGAGGCTCCGGGAGGGAAAAAAACAGGCCTCCCGGAAGGCTTCAGGACCCCAGGGGAGCAGGTTTTCATCCTCCCAGAGGCTCGAGTAAAGTCTCTGGAGCCTGGGCAAGGTGAAAACACCCTCCCCCATGGTGCAGGAGGCTGAATGGGCCACGCCTATCATAGCCACGCCCACCCAGCAACCTGGCAGAGAACCCGTTGCTGAAATTTTTGAAGCCAACCCCTGCATACATGTGTATGGAAGATATTGTGGTATAATGGTTAAGGTTCTTAAGCTGGTCAGGAGTGAGGAAATTCAGGTTCATGTCTTCCCTTAAGCATGGAAGACAGCTGAGTGACTTTGAGCCAGTCACGCTCTATCAACCTGGGAAATTGCAAAACAACTGTCTACCAACCCACACTGACCCTCCATGAATGATTACGGTCCATAACCTTCAAGGAAGAGGCCTTATCCTGCAGTAGTTGATTCAGGTTGTACTCAAGGATGAAATATCCACTGATTAATAAAGGCTGAACAGATTTTTAAAACTATGTATTTATTTTTAACACTTGATTCCAAACCCTGGAGCAATTTGCAGCTAATTTACTACGGTGTCTTTCATTAATGCAAGGTTTGAATGGCAAAGCATTAATCCAGACACATTGCAGACGGAAAGGGGGATTGGCCATAGGGTCATCTAAGTTTTGCATTATTGGAGAACATGAGAGCTCAAGAAGGACCCAATATTCTGAGTAGAAGCCTAAAACATACCTCAGGTAAAGGACTGACTGTTACATTTACCTGAATCAGCTTCATAGCATCTATCTGATGCTCGGTTTTCCGCACAACATGACCTCCAATTCCTCCATAGATGATATCTAGTTCAGGACGTACTTCACAGACATGATCTAACAGCCGGATGAAGCCTTCATTTACAAGCACATTCTAAAATAGAGCCAAGAGCAGGATAACAGGGTTTTGGGGTTAGAAATAAAGAATCCCTTCCCCACCTTTTAGTTCCCATAAGAAATTAGCCTCTGAAACCATTTCAATGAGTCATTCTAAGTACAAGTTGGATGGCTATGTCACTGTCCTCCAATTTTTGAGTCAGAAGAAAAATATTCTGGCATCTCTCTCTCTCTCTCTCTCTCTCTCTCTCTCTCTCTCTCTCCCTCCCTCCCTCCCTCCCTCCCTCCCCCCCTCTCTCTCTCTCTCACACACACACACACCACACACACAAACACCATATACACACACACACACAACACACACACACAAATTCTACCCAAGGATGAGGCCAGCAAATAGTGATATGCTTACAGTAGCACTTGAGGGAGAAAAGGAAGATTCCCAGTTTCATTTTTTCCCACCCAGCATTTGTCCTCTGTCAGGAAAAACAAGCAGCGGCCACTTCCTTTAAGATGTGGCAGGACAGAGACATAAAAGCATATGGAGAAACCTGCTGCTTTGGGGTAGCCACTTTTGAAGGTGTCCAAGTGACAGGTTGTATATGTAGAAGGAAGGAATGCTCTGAACAAACGTTTAGCACTTTTCTGAAAGAGCACTAAATTTATATCTTAAAATAGTCTGACTCACCAGCCACAAAGAATAGAATAGAATAGAATAGAATAGAATAGAATAGAAGAGGCCTTGGAGGTATTCTAATCCAGCACCCTGCCCCCTGCTCAAGCAGGAGAACCTATACAATTTTAAATAAGTGACTGTCTAGACTCTTCTTTAAAACATCCATTGTTGGAGTGCCCAGGATTTCTGGAGGCAAGCTTTTCCACTGGAGAGAGGGCAGGCACTCTCACCTCAACTTGTGTTTCTCTGCCATGCCTCTGACCCACTGACTGGCTTCTTTTTGGACACAGGATTTGGACACTAGTAGGCAAAATGGCACAGCCTACATCCCTTCGTAATCAAAGCAAATTTATAAAGCAGAGTTACAGCAAACCTCTACTGCCCACCATGAAAGCTGGAACGCCCACTAGTGGGCAGTAGGGACCAGGTTGACTACCACTGTTTTAGACACTTCAGTGCAGAGTAGAACTGCCTTCTCTTCAGAGAATACTAATTCTGTTTTCTAAATAACAATATAAACACATCTAATGCTCTTTCAAAAAAGCATTCTATGCATGCATCCATGGAGCCTGGGTAAGATCTGACAAATGTTTCAGAAAAAGCCAGGGATCTGGTTGATCCTGCAGTCAAACCCAAAATGGCACAGGAGAAGGAGCATTTCCACAACAGAGGCCAATACAGATTGTAGAGATCCTATTCCTAATCACATTGCTAGTCAATTATCTATGAATCATCCTCAATCAAGTAGCATTAACTCTGCCAGAATAGGGCACATCCTTCTTTAAAAGCAGAAGTCAATTTAGACCTTAAAGATGAACTTAGGGTAACCTCTGAATAATCTGAATTTATAAAAACAGTTACCATAATTTTTACATCTTGGAGCGAAGGGAAGGACGCGACAAGAAGTATAAGGAAAGTGACTTTTATTCAGCTCATAGTGGAAACGATTCAACGAGGCGTATTTCGCGCCCTACATTTATACCCCCAGGTTTGAGCGAGGGACCAATGGGGCGTCGAGTAGCTCGACCAATCAGGGCGAGGATTGGACCGGCTCTGCCCGGGAACCAATCAGGAGGAGTCCTTTGTAGCTCGACCAATCAGGGCGAGGATTGAGCCGGCTCTGCCCGGGAGCCAATCAGGAAGAGTCCTTGTTCGCGCGCTTGTATTTCCCGCGCTAGTATTCAACACCCCTCCCCCCCCAGTCATAGAGTTCCTTTAGGAGGGGCAAACATAGTCTTGTAGGTAGGCGGGACGGTGGCGTTCTCGTCCCGATCTCCGTGGTTCCCCGGCGGTCGTCGACGGGGGGGGAACCGCTGGCGGAGGCGTGTCCGTGGTGGGGGCTTGAGCCGACGGCGCGGCCCCGCGAGAGGGCATTGGCTCCGGGTCCCGTGCCCGATGTCCGTCCGCCTGGGGTGGCGTCTCTGTGGCCAACGGGGTGTCTGGTAGGGGCCCCGTGCAGTCCGGTTGGGGTGTAGGTTCAGAGTCTCGAGAAGGGCTCCGCGGAAAGGAGTAGCCAGCTGGGGTGCGCCTGCCCGGAAGGTTCGCGACGGCTTGACCCCCGTTCGCCGGGTGGAAACGGTCCGTGGGGAAAGGAGTCAATGGGGGTAGCTCCTGTTGAGAGCAGATTTCTGGGGAGCTGGGGCCGTCTCTTTCCGCAGGAAGGCGACGCCTTAACTGGTCCACGTGTCGCCTCCATTGTGTCCCGTCGGCCAGGCCGACCCTGAAGGAACAGGGGCCGGTCAGGGCTGTGATGGTTGCGGGAACCCACCGTGGATCCCCGGAAAAGGAACGGGCCCATACAGGATTCCCTAACTTAAACGCGTGGGACGGAAGGGCCCCCAGGTTGCTTGGCGGATCTCCTGCGTAAAGTGGATGGAGCCTGTCTAGGGGGGTTCGCAATCTCCTACCCATCAAGAGCTCCGCGGGACTTTTGTTGGTCGTTGGGCAGGGTATGGAGTGCTGGCTCAAGAGATAGGCCGCTACTCTTTCTTGCCAGTCGCCCTGGTCCATGCGGCCCAAGGCTTCTTTTGCTGAGCGAACTGCGCGCTCCGCCCGGCCGTTGCTAGCTGGGTGATAGGGGGCTGTGGCCGCGTGTCTGATCCCCTGTTCGGCCAGGAATTCTTGGAACGTGGTGGAGGTAAACTGGGGCCCGTTATCGGAGACTATCACATCCGGTAACCCATGGGTAGCGAACATCTTACGGAGGGCCCTTACTGTACTCTCTGCTGTGGTGGAGGTCATGATTACTAGCTCCACCCACTTGGAGTAAGCATCGACCACTATCATGAAGTTCCGGCCGTGGAAGGGGCCGGCAAAGTCGATGTGTAAACGGGACCATGGGCCTCTAGGGATCTCCCACTCTCGAGGGGCGGCTATGGGGGGATTCGGCCTAGAGTTTTGGCAGATCCTGCATCGGCCTACGTAGTCTGCGATTTCTGTGTCTAACAAGGGCCACCATACGTAGCTACGGGCTAAGGCTTTCATTCGTGCTATGCCTGGGTGGTTTTTGTGGAGTGCGGGCAGGATTCGTGCTCGTAGGGCTGTAGGGATCACTACCCTATCCCCCCAGACAAGGCAACCCCCGTGAAGGGCGAGTTCGGCCTGTCGCACTTTGAATGGGCGGAAGTGTTCCGCTACCTTTTCCGTGGGCCACCCCCTCAAAACCCATGAAGCGACCTGAGATAGGACGGGGTCAGCCTTTGTGCAGGCTGCCACGTCCGTGGCAGAAACGGGGAGGTCGGATTCGGCAATGGACAGAATAGAGAGCGCGGGCACGTGGGCTGTGTCCGTCTCTGGCAGGGGGCAGCGGCTCAGGGCGTCTGCGTGTCCTAGCTGTTTGCCCGGACGGTATAACAGCGTATACGAGTACGCCGTTAGGAACTCTGTCCAACGTGTCATGCGGGGGGACAAGATGGGGGGAGTCGGCTTGTCACCCGCCAGTAGCCCCAGGAGGGGCTTGTGATCCGTGACTAGGGTGAACTTTCTACCATAAAGGTAGTCATGGAACCGCTTAATGCCGGACACTGCAGCCAGGGCTTCTTTATCGATTTGGCTGTAGTTCCGCTCCGTGGAGGAGAGTGTCCGGGAATAGAAGGCTATGGGGGCTTCTGAGCCGTTTGGGAGGACGTGGCTCAGCACCGCCCCTACGCCATAGGGGGAGGCATCGCAAGTCAGAATTAGAGGCATCCTATCGCTGTACTGGATTAGGACTGCCGATGAAGTTAAAATATCCTTTATAGCCGCGAACGCGTGCGCTTCACGGCTACCCCATTTCCAGGCTGCTGACCGGTCAAGTAGACGGTGTAGCGGCTCAGCTAGTGACGCCTTGTGGGGGATAAAAGGGGCGTAGAAATTTAAGAGCCCCAGGAATGCTTGTAACTCCGCCCTAGAGGTGGGTGCGGGTGCGTTTTTGATGGCGGCAACTTTGGAAGGAGTGGGGTGGATGCCTTGGGCATCAATGAGGAACCCCAGGAATTCAACTTTGGGAACTGCAATTTCGCATTTGCTGCGCTTTAATTTCAGTCCCGCCTCCCTGAAACGTGTGAGGACCTCCCGCAGCGTTTTCAGGAGCTCCGAGTGGCTGGGGGCTGCGACCAGGACGTCGTCGAAGTAGGGAACGACGCCTGGGAGCCCGTGGAGCAACCGCTCCATGAGGCTCTGGAAAATCCCAGGGGCGACCGAGACGCCGAATTGCAGACGGCGGCAACGGAAAGCTCCGCGGTGGGTGACGATAGTCTGGGCTGTAGCCGCATCGTCGTCTACGGGAAGCTGCTGGTAGGCCTGTGCCATGTCTAGCTTAGCGAAAATGCGGCCCTGTCCTAAGGAGTGGAGTAGGTGCTGTACTACGGGAACCGGATACGGGTTTGCCTGTAGGGCCAAATTGATGGTCGACTTGTAGTCGGCACATATTCTCACCGATCCGTCGGGTTTGACCGGGAGGACTATGGGGGTTTCCCAGCGGGCGTGATCTACGGGCTCGAGTACCCCTTGTTCAATTAACTTATCGAGTTCCGCATCTACCTTTGCTCTCAATGCGAAAGGGACCCTGCGTGCCTTTAGCCTAACGGGGGCGACCTGAGGATCGAGGCAGAGAGAAATGGGGGTACCCTTGTAACAACCCAATTTCCCGTCGAACACATCTGAGAACTCGTCTAGGACGCTATCTACGGGGAGGGAAACTACCCTGTGTACCCCTTCTATGGTGAGGCCCAAAGCGGAGAACCATTCTAACCCCAGGAGGGCGGGCAGGTTGTTCCTTACGACTAAAACTGGGAGTTTCCCTTTAAAATTTCCATATTCCACCCGGATGTGGTATAACCCAGCTGTGGGAATCCCATTTCCCTGGTAATCTCGGAGGGAGACCCTGGCGGGGCGCAGCTTTCTCTGGGGGACCCCGGGGCAAAGGCGGGAGAACAAAGCCCAAGATAGGAGAGAACGGGATGAACCGGAGTCCACCTCCATTTGGCAAAGCTGACCTTCGAGACGGACGGCGGTGCTTATTTTCCGGTGGCCGGCGGGAACGGGGGATGCCTGGTAGACCACGCAGTCGGCGCGGGGGGGCTGGTAGGTTGAGTGGCAGTCCTCAGTGCGCCTCGCGGGACGTGGCTGCTGGCGGCGTGGTGGTGCCGGGCGCTGGTCGCTGGGCTGCATAAACGACGGGGCTGGCAGGGGAGCCCGGCATACTCTGGCGAGGTGTCCTTCTCCTTGGCAACGGCGGCAGACGGCAGAACGGTACGGGCAGGCTGTGCGGCTGTGGCGGCCGCCGCATCCGCGGCAAGGTGCGTTTGAGGCCGGCTGAACGGGTGCCGGTGGTTGCTGGGGTGGCCTCCGTTTGGGCTGCAGCCTCATCTGGCCGACGATTTCCTCCTCCTCCTCCTCCTCGTTTTCGGCAGGGGAGAGATCGTCGACGAGGTTCGTCTGGGCGAGCGGCCCCGCGACGGTTTGTGCGGGGGGGTTTAGCTGGAGGCGTTCCATGTCGGCCGTGGATTGCTCGGAGAGTTCGGCGGCTCGCGCTATTTCCACGGCTTGCATCAGGGTAATCTTGTGATTCCGGAGCAATCGGCCGCGTAAGTGTGCGTCGCGGACCCCGCACACAAACTGCTCCGCAAGGTTTTCCTCCAGGTCTGCAAAATCGCACTGGGCGGCCACAGTGCGCAAGGCCTCCAGAAAATGGCTAATGGATTCATTAGCCCTTTGTACTCGGCGGCGGAAAGCGAAACGGCGTGCAAATAAAGAGGGTGAGGGAGCGTAGTGGTTCCTCAGCCTGGACATCAGCTCGGCCCACCCAAGTTTGTATGCTGGCCTCGGGGCGGCCAGGGCTCTCGCAGAGGCGAACATGGACGGCTCACAGCAGGACAGGAAGAAGCTGCATTTCTCCTCATCGGTCTGAGCCTGGTTTTTCGAAGCGATCAGGTAACACTCGAACCGCTCCATGAATCCGTCCCATGATTCTCCGGTGGCTCCGCCGAATGGCGCGAAAGGAGGAAGCGATGACGCCATCGTGGTGTGGGGCCGGAGAGGGGAGAGGCAGGACGAAGAAAAATTCGCGTTCGCTGCCGGAGTTCTCGTTCTGACGATAGCGTTCTGGCTGGTTCAGACGCGGTGGCAGCTGGCTGTTCTTCTTCGTGGTCGCGGGAATCGGAATCCCACCCTCGTCGCCAGTTTTACATCTTGGAGCGAAGGGAAGGACGCGACAAGAAGTATAAGGAAAGTGACTTTTATTCAGCTCATAGTGGAAACGATTCAACGAGGCGTATTTCGCGCCCTACATTTATACCCCCAGGTTTGAGCGAGGGACCAATGGGGCGTCGAGTAGCTCGACCAATCAGGGCGAGGATTGGACCGGCTCTGCCCGGGAACCAATCAGGAGGAGTCCTTTGTAGCTCGACCAATCAGGGCGAGGATTGAGCCGGCTCTGCCCGGGAGCCAATCAGGAAGAGTCCTTGTTCGCGCGCTTGTATTTCCCGCGCTAGTATTCAACAATAATGTTCTTGGTACTGACAGGGAAACTTTAAGATGAACCTTCTGACAGAACTCTAATTATTCTCTGCTTTTCAAACTATGCACCCAAAACTCAAGAGTTCTGTGATTTGCACAAATCTACATATGTGCCATTAGTTTTCATAAATGATTCAGCCTCTTTTTCCTGTTTTGAACAAAGTATTCTGCTTTGCCAATCACGGGTAGCTTTACTAGGTCTTTCATACAAATGTACTTGCTAGCATATTCTTTGGAACAAAATGTCATGCATTTCCAAACAAATGTGCCTGAGATCATTACTGTTTTATATCTCTCTTTTTGAAGCTCACTTGGTATGTATGCGGTGAGCTGCTCTTTTACTATACAATTCATTTCAAGATGGACTTTAGTTTTCTTCATTTAACTCAGGAAGCTCAGAAGCCTTCAAGCTAATATTCCTCTGGGCTGTATTGGAAAAGGAACTAAAATTGTTTATGAGGCTTTAAGAAGATTTCAATATTATTGAATGTTAGGACTCTATTAGTAACCAAAGGTGTTATTTGATTGGCATGCATGATGCTTTTCAACTATGTTCTTAATAATGGGAGGAGGAGGAGAGAGGGAGAGAGAAAACTTTTTGACAAGATTGTTACCCCTAGGGGTTTCCCTAAAAATCTAACGACAGAGGAATCTAAAGGATCCTATCTAATATTTAACTTGTACAGAGTTTACAATATACTGCAAATATCTTATGCTATAAGATATAATTCTGTAAAAAAAATATTTCTCTTAGCAAAGTCCAAGATACGTGGCAACCTTGCATTTTACCAACAATTGGTTTTGTGCACATAGCTATATATATATATATATATATATATATATATATATATATATATATATATATATATATATATATATATATATATATATACATACATATACACATACATACATACATACATATATATATATATATACATATATATACTTAAAGTCACAACCCCTGGTATGCCCAAGTATGGGAGGAAGGTCACACTTCCACTCTCTGTCATTAGGCTCGTCACAAGAGACCATCCAGACAGAAACCCAATATTTTTTACTGTTGCCTTTTTTGTTACATTTGTTATATTTTTTGTTATATATGTAACAAAAAAGGTTAACTCCCTGCCTGGGAGGCAATGGAGCACAGGTTCGATTCCCAAAAACTTGGGTATGGCTAGCTGATGATAGCTAAATAGCTTGAAATAGATCTATACTAGTCTCCCTTTATTTATTTATCAGCATAAATATAACATATATATATATATATATATATATATATATATATATATATATATATATATATATATATATATTATATATATATATATTATATATATATATATATATGTTTTCTGAGGTTTTCGCGGGTGTTAGTATGTAGGTCTCTAGTTGTTCGGGTTTTCTCCCGCGTAGAATTGGAGATGTCCTGGAAACACCAAACCTGAAGTAGTCTGAAGCAGCCTGAAGATGACGAATGAGACTTTGTCGAAATGTCGCCAAGACATCTCCAATTCTACGCAGGAGAAAACCCGAACCACTAGAGACCTACATATATATATATATATATATATATATATATATATATATATATATATATATATATATATGTTATATTTATGCTGATAAATAAATAAAGTATATATATATATATATATATATATATATATATATATATATATATATATATATATATATATATATATATATATATATATATATATATATATATATATATATATATATATATATCTTAACTTTCCCTCTCTTAATTCATTCTTACTGAGATGTTGATTTCTTCCATTCTGGATTTTGGATTCTTCCTGACTGACATGAGAAGAGCAATAGCGCCTTCTACTGTGAGGAGATTCTGGGACATCTGTGAGGAAAATAAACTATAATTTGGATCCTGAAATAATGCACAAGAAATTATTTTGGTCCTGGAGCTTAAAAAAAAGCCTGCACCTAAATCTGGAGACTTGATTCTGTTCTAATTTTAATATAGATTTGTTGCATGATTTTATACAATGCATGAACTCGTGAGCCACATTCTTGACCTGTAAAATGGAAATAACAGTGACCAGTAGCTTTTAAAGAAGTGCAATGCATGTCTTGGACATTGTCATGGATTGATGATCTAATTAGAGAAATTGATTTTTAGCAAGGATGTCTGGGAGGCTAGAGAAGAAGGGACAGCTGCCTGGAAGAACTGTTGGTTTTGTTCAGCACAGTCAAATAATATCATTGTTCATTGTTTGTAACTCTGAAAAGATTTCTACAATGCTGCATCAAAAAATAGCAATGATTTCCTCTGCACTCATTTCCTTTTTGATAACTTCTTATTGGCAGTAACCACTTCTTGATAACAATTTTGACTTAGGATAAGATATTGAAGCACTTTACTTTTTATTATTATTAAATGTGCTAAATATATTATTATTATCTTATCATATGGCAGCAGCTGCCCAAATTTAGTTGGGCTAAGAAGCTGACACAGGTCAAGGGGTGGTGGGGTGGTAGTGCAAGCACTGTAACAGGCATACACATTATGCTATAGTGTATGCCAGGGGTGTCAAACCTGATCGCATCACAGGCAGTATCGTGATGCATTGGGATATTTTTTGCTTTCGTGGAGGTGGGGTGGGCGTGGCCCACATGCCGCCAGTTTGACAGATCTGGCCTATGTTTACTTATGGGGGGAAAATCCCATCCTCCAGACCAGGGGTCTCCAACCTTGGCAACTTTAACATTTGTGGACTTCAACTCCCAGAATTCTTCATCCAGCTGGATGAGGAATTCTGGGAGTTGTAGTCCATAAGTCTTAAAGTTGCCAAGGTTGGAGATCCCTGCTCCAGACCAAAGGAAAATGTTGATGGTGGTAGATAGATGCAACTGTTATTACATTTCTACAGCTTATATTGCTGACATAAATCTCAAACAAGGATTGGAAATACAACAGACATCCTCATTTAGTGACCACAACTGGGACCACCAACTTGATCACTAAGTGATGCAGATGTTAATGGGGAAATCACTGGACTGCTACTGTGCTTACAATTTTACTTTGGCTTTTCTTTCCCGCTGCCCCTCTCCTGCCCTTTGGAATACTAACCCTGACGCTGGATAATAAGCAAGAAAGGTATTAATATTTGTATTTACGTTCATAGGATAAGAAGGGATTACATGAGAGTAAACAGGGCACACAATGGGGAATACAAATTGAAAGAAATGCATGCATTCCTTTTGATGTGTGTTCTCCATTGTATACTTGCTTACTCTCTTGTTATCCCTTTCTCTCCAATCTCTCTGCTCTGCAGGGGGAAAATTGGTTAGGCAACAGGAGAGGTTGCTTGAAGAGATCACTTGTTGGAGTGAAGAAAAAAAGAGAGTAAAAACAGGTCAGCATCAGACAATGCCTACTAGTTCATTGTAATGGTAAATATGTGACAGAAAGAGACATTGCAATGATCGTAAATGCCCAAAAGTTATTTTGTCAGCAATATCATAACTTTGAATGGTTGCTGCACAAGGCAGTCAATAAACAAGATCTACTTATAGTCACGGCTTTCTTTGTTTGTGTGATCAGCTGCAAACTAATCTCAAATAAAAGCTGTAAGAATGACCACTTTCAGCCCCTAAATTTATGAGCAACATGGTAAGTGAATGCCCTGGTCAAACATCTTCCTCTGACAGATCTTTCTTGCAACTCTACATTTCTTATCCTCTTTGCTACTTCAACTGATTTGAAGTCAATCTCTGCAATGTTGAAGTCTAGAAACAGGAAAACATAAGAACAAAATTTGGGAACTTTTCTCAGATTCTACAGTGAACTCCTTAACTTTATCAGTGCTGTAGACCAGTGGTTCCCAAACTTGGCAACTTTAAGACTTGTGGACTTCAACTCCCAGAATTCTCCAGCCAGAGAGTTGAAGTCCACAAGTCTTAAAGTTGCCAAGTTTGGGAACCACTGCTGTAGACAGTTCACCCAGGGTCATAAAGCTGGCAGACCAAAAGAACGTCAGACTGGTAGACCCTCAGTCAGAAGATGGCATCCCACCTTTAGGATTCTAAGGCTCCCATTCATTTCTAATCCTTTGCTTAGCTTTATTGCCCCGTCATTGCTGATATGGTTGTTGCTGATATCCAATTCAGCAAGCGTAATGTTGACTTTCAGAGCTTCTCCAAGGGCAAAGGCACCGTCATTTCCAAAGCCATTCCAGGAAAGGTTCAGTATCTTCAATGTTCCATTAACCTCCAGTAAAAAAAGAGAAGATAAAACCAACTTTTATCTGTGGCTATGTAAATCTTTAAAAAACATTTTAATCTTCAGCTCTGAAATCAGAAATGAAATCAATTTGAACAGAACTCTGATCATGTTTTACATCAACACATATATAATGTGAAGGCCTTACTTTCCCAACATTTTTTTCTTCCACACAGAGACCAACTAGATTACTTTGGGAATCACAGTTGGACTAAGGTGTGTAGAACCTGCTGCTAGTGATATTGAAAAACTGCATAGTAGCTGCAGTGATTCAAGGCTGATTAAATTTTCCACAATGCCACTATCTTCTTGAGACTTGAGGCTTTTAATTCATAGCTAATGAAAGTGTAAATCCACCTGAAGGACAGAGCGAACCAGGTCACTCTCAGCAGATCTTCAGAGCTACAGGTATGCCCGAACCGGGCTGAACTGGTAGAATCCCACCCCTTGGCTTTTATCGTTGTTTCTTTGGTACCATACTCAGCCTTGCCTTGCTCAAGGCCTTAAACTCAAGACATCTAATGCAGATAGTCCAGCAAATTCTCACCTTGAGACTATTACTCAGGGCCGTAGCACCCTTCAGCCGCAGATGATTCCAGCTCAGATTCAGAATCTCCAGTGATTCATTGTTGACTGAATAAAAGATACACAAACACTTATATATGTCAAACGGGCACTTTTGCAAGATTTATTTATTAAATGTATGTGCTGCCCATGTCACTATCCAAAGCAACTGTGAGTTTTGTATTGTTTCTGGATGTCTACTGCTTGTGAAATATGAATACTACTCTGGAGTCCTTGATGGTCTTGATATCTGACTCAGTAATATTACTATTTGGCACATCTCCTCCCTTAAGTTGGGAAACAAAACTTACCCAGCACCTGTCCAAATAGCTCTCCAGCTTTCTCGGAAAACTCATTGTAACTGAGGTCCAGCTCTATCACTCTGTAATTAGCCTGTAGAAAGATTGGTGCAGAGACCTATAGAGTCAGTTGTTGTCTTCTATTAAGCACTTGCCTTAAAACAAGGATCACCTTTTCCACAAATGCTTGTTTATGATATGTGACACTCTACTTTTTCAAGGCGTCAATAATAATGTTTCCAAGGTAGTGTTGTATATACATCCATCTACCTTAAAACATATACATGGAATACCACGTTGACCTGATACCCTCTCAGATGTGCTATTTTTGAATTTCCTCTGCATCTCGACTGGTGGAGGACCATCGTCTAACTAGTTATCCAATCTTAGGTAGCATTTTAGTGTTTTCAGAATAAAACCATTCTGGTTTATTCTTCAGGAAACCTGATTAATAGGAAACTACAGTATGCTGGGAACTGCAGTCTAGGTCAGGGGTGTCAAACTCAAGACTTGCGGGCCAGATCCGGCCTGCAAGGTGCTTAGATCTGGTCTGCACAGCCAGCCTGGAAATAGCAAAAGACTGGCCTGCAGTGCCTCTGCTAGTGAAAACAGCCTCCTACAGCATTCTGCTGGCCAAAACAAGGCATGGAGAGGCATGCACACACCTCCCTGCACTCTGTTTTTGGCCTGGATGGCCTCCTGCAGCAGTCTGCTTGCCAAAATGGGGCATGGGGGGCACCCCATTTTTGCCAGCCGAGTGCTGGAGGTTGTTAAGGCTGAAAACGGAGTGTTTTGGCTGGCAGGGTGCTGTAAGAGGCATCTGTCCCATCTTTTCCCCCCACTCCACCCGGCCGGCCCGTGGAGGACAACTACAATACTGATCCAGCCCTCAAAGAAATCCAGTTTGACACTCCTGCTTTAGGTTGTAGAATATGATTCAAACAGGAAGCCAATTTCTTAGTTGTTTTTGTCTTCTGGCAGCTTTGTGCAAGCGCACACTGGGAACAGGCTCCAGCTGTTCTTCTGCCTCACTGCTGTCTAATTCCCTCTCTGCCTCTGACACAGAGCCCCTGTCTGAGCTTTCCTCAACCCCCAGGACTGGCTCATGTTCCTCCCCAACCTCCTCACCATCTGACCCTGCTGCCAGCTCCGCTGGCTGCTGGCGAACCACAACAGGACCAAAACCTTGATGAAATAAAAAGATTAAAATCTATCTCCAGCATTCAGCAGGGGAGGCTGTGTGTATGTCTGGAGAAGCGGTTATCCATAATGTGATGGCAGTTACCAAGGCGGTTTGCCATCTTACCCATGCCCTAGGAATCTCACAAAGGGAGGGAACTTCCCTGGATTGGAAGGGAATTGGACAGGCAGATTCAGTTCTACCAAATGCTGCACAGTTTAGAGCTTTAAAGTTAATAACCAGCACTTTAAATTGTGCAGATTATTTTGTTCTCTTTAATGCTTGGTCTGAGCTTCTTATTGCCAGAAGTTATTCACTACAATGCTATTGCTTCAGAATTAGTCCTTCCTGTACTGAATGAGCAATTGAGGGTGTTGCATGCAGGAATTATTGCACTTGTGGGCAAGAGGTATTTTCCAAATATGGCCTTTTGCCATGATTGGGGATGACTGGAATTGTAATTCACCATATCTAAAGCTTGAGAAGCTTGCTTTAAAAGTTCCAGTTAGTTTGGGCAAATTTTATTGTTTTCCTATTTTTACTTAAATGCTTCCTTTATTCCAGATGCCCACCTGTCCCCTTTAGCAAGATACTCACAATTAAGGATTCAGAAAAATAAGGCGCTGCCTCATCTCTAAAATCATTTCCTAAAGACAAAGAAAAAGTTACTAAAAAGTTGGCGGGCTGTTTTACATAAGACAATTGCTAAGTCAGTTTCTCCCATTTGCAAAGGTTACTTGTACAATTCATACACAGTACACAGCTCTCATCTAATATACTTTATGATGCATGTAAAACTCAATTTCATTTCTTTTTTAAAATGGAAATCCTCTTTATCTTGGAAAAGAGGAGGATTTTTTTTATATAATTTTATTTTTTATTACATAGACAACATCACATAACAATAGGAAAAAAAAACAATGGGAAAGGGAGAAGGAAAAAAAGGGGGGAAAAAACCCCATCATCACATACAATATGTCATTTGATCACAGGTGCATCCCTACTACGTTTATACATCCCGTATCTCTCTGTGGTTTAATAAACACCACAATAACCTAGGGTTTAAAAAAAAAAAGGAAAAAAAAAGGGGAAGAGAAAGACAAAAAAGACAAAAAAAACCCCATCATCACATGCAGCATGTCGTTTGGTTACAGTTGTTTTAACCTCTGCATCTTCAAATAATATTTACCGTCTCAGATATATCATCTAATATAACTAAAGGCCTTATTTTCATTCTACAATATATATTTAGTTAACATTAGCATTATTTTCCCCCAGAGAGTATACTTCTATTTATTGTTAACCTTGCATTTCATACCTTCAAACAGAGATCTTATTCCTTCATTGTTCAACAAAGCATCGCCAGTATATACCAGTTTTCATTTGTTCCCCTATTAGAATTGCTTTATCAGCAGCGACATATCATTGTAATAAGTTCTTAACATATATTATATCCCCAGACCTTATGTTAATACTTCATTGTGTCATTATTAGATTATTTCACAGCATAATTATATCATCATTTACTTTTTTCAATTAAGGCATAAGTATATCATTTTTCATTTCCAAGGTTTTTTTTTTCCCCTAGCCACCTATAAAACAAATCCCATATCTTATAAAATTGTTCATCCTCTTGCTCTCTAATTTCAAATGTCAATTTACTCATTTCAGCACAGTCCATTATTTTTTGGATAACTTCTTCCTGTTTTGGTATTGTTTCGTTTTTCCAGTTTTTTGCAAATACAATTCTGGCTGCTGTTAACACATTTACAATCAGATATTTTAAGTCTTTGTTATAGGTTTCTGGTATGATTCCCAATAAAAAGACCTCTGGTTTAAAGTCTATTTGTTTGTGTGTCATTTTCTCCAACCACATGTGGATTTTAGTCCAGTATCTTTTAGCTTCAGTGCAAGTCCACCACATGTGGTAGTATGAGCCAGGTATCTGGTGACATTTCCAACATTTTTCTGATTTATTCTTGAACATTCTTGCGATTCTGGTCGGGGGTAGGTGCCACCTGTAAAACATCTTATACAAGTTTTCTCTATATGCAGTAGACATTGTCATTTTGTAATTTTGAGACCACAATTTCTGCCAATTCTCTAAATCAATCCCATACCTAAAGTTTTTTCCCCAAGCTATCATAGTTTCTTTAACTTGTTCTTCATGCAATTTAAACTCCAATAAATATCCATATAGTTTTTTAATTACTTTTTCATCAGTACCTGTTAGAATTTTGTCTAACTCAGTCATTTTATTATAAAGACCTTTAGTTTTTCTATCTTCATTATATCTAGATTGTATCTGTACATATGAATACCAGTTCATTTCCATCCCTTCTTGTTTCAACTCTTGACTAGATTTGAGCTCACCCTCTGTATTCAATAATTCTGTATATCTAAAGAAGAGGATTTGACTTAATAATTCAGGAACTGGGTATTATCTAAAATTAGGAGGCAATCTATTCCAGCGGCATCAAACTGTTAGCCTGTAAAAATAAGAACTATCAAAGTGGTTAGTAGGAATATATCAACAAAACTTTTAAAAAGCTATGTTACTTATAGAGATAAAAAGCTAAGTAAGTGACAACAATAACAAGAAAACAGTTATCAATATAGGAGTTTTGAGATACTATAAAATTTCAGGTAAGACTTTTTTCAACCTCTTGATAACATATGAAGTGACTCGTATTTAGATATGCAACAGTGGTGGGATTCAATTTTTTTTACTACCGTTTCTGTGGGAATGGCTTGGTGGGCGTGGTTTGGTGGGCGTGGCAGGGGAAGAATATTGTAAAATCTCCCTCCCCACTCCAGGGGAAAGTTACTGCAAAATCCCCCTTTCCTTCTGATCAGCTGGGACTTGGAAGGCAGAGAATCAATGGGGGTGGGGCCAATCAGAAGTGGTATTTACAGGTTCTCTGAACTACTCAAAATTTCCGCTACCAGTTCTCCAGAACTGGTCAGAACCTGCTGAATACCATCTCTGATTTGCATGCCCATGGTGGGGATTGTGATCCTAAACTACAGTTGGAGTTCAACTTTTATGCTCAGAGAGGAGGCAAGCAGCAACATATGAAGAATCACAAGTTTCTCACCTGTGATTTACAGGCCCCAAAGGTACAGATGTAGGGTAAATCATTATTCTGTATATCGTCCCATTCCTGCCAGCCAAAATCCTTGGATTTTTTAAAGAGATCTTTCTAAGAGCAAATGTCGTATTCCGTAAAGCTGAATATCGCTCTGTTGCATCTTTCTGCCTTTCTGGAAGAAACCTACCTGCAAGTCGAATGGACCGGATGTTAGAAATATTGTGGTAAAACATTCTGCAGATTGCTTCAGCTCCATCTTTGTTGAGGTGATTATGGGAAATATTCTGAAAAAGAAGAAAAACTTATAGAGAAGAGTTGAAAGATGAAATTGATGCACTTTGCAGTATTTGAGCAACTAGATATTTGTGAATTCCTAGAGAATGACACAGTCCATGTTATATGTTATATGCCAGAATTTAGCAAGATTTTACTCTTCTCCAAATGTTTTCATTTTCAAATGTCTCTGTTTATGTTTACACAGAGTTTGATGTACCTGCATTTAGCCATTATGCCATGTCATTGCTGTCAAAAACTTTGAGTGAAGGCTACCAAAAGACAAGAGATTTAAAAAAAGAGGAATCAGCCACAAAAATGCACTTTCTCAAGTTTTCCTCATCAACATGAGAACAAAAGGCTTGGAGAGACATCTTGATGTTCACATGTTGATGAACACTTTAAGAAGAACAAAACTTTCTTAAACCTGATCGCCCAGTTTCAACTAAATGGCTTAAAACTCAGTTGATCAAATTTCCATGTAGACTTAAATAGTTGATTGTACCCGAAGTAGTGTAGGCCAGGCAATTAAATTTACATTTACTTTGTACTATTTAAATCTTTTATGTAATGATGTCATATACAAATGGCATAACTGGTAACTTGCAATTTAATAGATAATCACGGGTAATAAAACCTTCCCTCTAATTAGTGCATTACACTGATTTTTCTTCGTGTCTCCACAAACACATAGACACACTTAATTTTTGTAAATAATATATTCATTTGCAGATAGGTATTCATATCTAACAATGAATAATTTTTTTAGTTAGTATTTTGTTGGAATCTTTAATATATTTTAGAATGAAATATAGTTGTTCAGGATTCCATTAGTTCCTGCTGTCCCATTAAACATTTAAGTTTAATATATATGGAAGTACCGTATTTTTCAGAGTATAAGACACATCTCAAAAAAGAGGGTGAAAATCTGGGTGTGTCTTGTACACTGAATACAGCATTTTTGGGCTCCTGAAACCCCGCCCCCTTTGCAAAAATGGCTTAAGAGGCTTCCAGAATGCTCCTGGGGGCTGGGGAGGGCAAAAATGAGCAAAAAACTGGTCATTTTTTGCTGGCTTTTGCCCCCCCAGCCCCCAGGAGCACTCTACAAGCCTCCTAAAGGCTATGCATTTTTGACAAAAAGGGCCCCATTTTTTACAAAAAAACGGGCCTGTTTTCACGAAAAACAGGCCATTTTTGGGAGGTCTGCAGAGTGCAAAAACTTTTTTAATTTGCCTTTTCAAAATTTTTATGCATCTTATACTCCAAAAAATACGGTGTTGTACAAAATAAAGATAGGCAAATGAAAACACCGATCGCTCCATCAATTTTTCCTGTACCTCACATAACTTTCTAAGAGATAATGTACAGTACATATAGCCATTGAGTGTATCTCTATTATTATTGTACTGAAGACCATTTTCTGGAGTCTACACTTGGAAACAAGTTGAAGAAACTGGACCAATGTTATCAATGCAAAATTTGTCCACCACCCATCTACCCACCCAAGAAGGCTTCAAACTATTCAACCGCTCTTTACCCTTTATTTTCTGCTGAATTCTGAAAAAACAAAGTGATGAATCTAAGAGACTAAGAAGACATTCTAGTAATATTGTCAGTACAATCATTGGGCCTGTTTATTCACTCTTCTTCATATAAGGAGAGCAAATTGTAGACAATTTTGGGATGGGGGGATTATAAGAAGAATTTAACACTTTTCCTCTTGTTGTCATAGTTGCTCAAACGGATTACTATTTTCATAACTTACAAAACATATATACAACTTTTATTGAGAAATAAAAATATAATAATCATAATAGTATTGAACTTGTAAGTTCTACCACAAATATTTTAGAATGCAATAAAGTAGTTCAGGATTCCATTAATTCCTACCGTCCCATTAAACACTCAAGTTGAATAGCAATTTTTGCATTTTCATGAAGACAACACTCAGGCTTTGTGCATGGGGCACTAAGATGTTCACCTTTGATAAAGATATAGTGGGATCAAATAAGTAAAGACTGTGAAGCTCATAGCATCATGATAGGGAACCTATGGCACGAGTGCCGGAAGTGATATGCAGAGCCATCTCTCTGGGCATGCAAGCCATTGCCTGTTGCTCTTCAGGGTTCCAGTGTCAACTGGTCTTCATGCACGTAGGAACGCTGGAAACCGGAAGAGCAGCCACTCGGTGCCAAAAAGGTTCAGCAACACACTCATAGCACATCCAGAAAAATCATGAAATAGCCTGGCATACTAGCCAAGCATAATTCTACAGAGCAGTACAAGAGACTTTCCTTTGATGCAACAAAAAGCATCCTTTGTTGACCTATGAGGGAAACACAGAATACCATCTCTTGGATGTAGCAGTTCTCTCGCAACATCTGTACTAAGTATGTAGTTCCTTCAGCCAGAATCCAGTTATCCTCTAGCTCCAGTTGAGTGATGGTTGTGTTGGACTACAGAATGAAGAATTCAAAAAGGAAAAAAATGCAGACATTTAATAACATTAATTTACATGATTAACAATGTAAATTATGGGCAAAACAAAAAACACCCATAACAATTCAAGCTGCTACCTTTTGGAACCATACGCAGCCTCTGGATAACCAGAAGGGCTGTCTCATAACATTCAATATATTCACAGTGAGAGGCTTAAGCTAACAATGTTGTATATCTAAACCATTAAAACATTTCTTTAACTAAGACTTTTTTTCCTTGTCTATGTACCAGACATTAAGACTAGTACATCAGTTGTTCGCATCTCTTGCAGATTATCATCTCTATACCTACAAGTAGGTGTCTTAATGGTTTCATGTAAAGAGGTCTGGTATTCTAGTTGGTCAATGTTAAATTCAATTACAGTTAAAATGTGGAAGGAAGGAAGAAGGTTCATGGAAATTGCCAGTTTTACTATGTATTTAATCTACTCTATCAGTAATATAGGGTGACCCTTTAATCCTTCTTCCTCAAACTGGGAAAAGTGTGTAGAAATGCAATAGTATCAGGTAAAAGTACTTACAACCAGAGCAATAGCAATGGCCTTGGTTCCCTTTGGTCCAAGACCATGATGGTTGAGATTCATAACAGACTCTTCCATGTTCCGGCTGAAGTATGACACAGGAATCACTCCCACCAGCTTGCATGCCTCTCTATACAGGTCTGGACCCTTTACAGTTGTAAATGAGCGCTCAGCATCTGCAAAGGATACATTATATGGATGATAATCAGAGGTGGGTTGCTCCCGGTTCAGCCTGGATCGGGTGAACTGGTAATAGCAGCAACAGGAGGCTCCGCCCACCCACCCAGACGCTTCTGCGCATGCGTAGAAGTGGTGCAAGCGAGTGTAGGAGCACGCCCAAATGGGTAGTAAGAACATTGGCAACTCATCACTGATGATAATGCATACTTTAGTTCAATACAGAGGAAACAAGTCCTGTGAAAGGCTTCACAGAACAATTATCAAAGAGAAGTGAATTGGTGAACCTTGATATATCTGTGCATGCAAGTACATTAAAAACTCCTCCTTCTACACACTTTCCTCCTCCTATTTCCCCCATATCAATAGCCTTGTGAGGTGAAGTGAGCTGGCTAAGATAGTACTGGAACTCATAGTGTTCTGCTTTCCAGTGCAGTGCCTTAATTAGGCTAACTTGGCTCATTATGTGTAATGAAGTGCTATTAGAGCTGCATTGTTTCAAATCAATTTCAAATTTATAAATTCATTTTGATTAGGTTGGTGCTATCTAATAATGTTGATAAGGCTACTTTACGGCCTACCTCTGTCTTCTTTTGGGCTAGGGAACTACAATACAAACAATCTCTTTAAGTAAGCAACAGAAGCCCAATGTTAAGGTGACTATGTTAAGGTGAGCACTTTGGAGAATTCTCACAAGATGTGGAGAATGTTGGTATGAAAGACAGAATAGAATTATTCACCTTCAATTGAAAGGTCTGTGTCGGAACTGTCTTCCCTCTTCTCTTCTGCTACCTCAGAGGCATCAGCAGTTGACAATGTCTCCGGATATGTGCTGCTTTCTGATCTCTCACTACCTGCAATCAGATTAATTATTTCCTGCATAAACAGAAGGTTCTTAAGATACCCACAATGTTTCATCACTAAATCTATTAATGAACTTCAGAGACCCTTAGACAGCTGTTCATTTTTTCCCTTTGTTTTTGGGTTTCTTCTGCCCAGTTGTCCATAACAATCATCAAAAATCTGTTACAATGAATATTGTCTATGGTCAGAGTCAGAAGAGATAACCACAGATAGTCATTTTAAGTTGACCCCTTACAACACCTGTAGTGTTAGTTCAAAAGGATACCATTCCTAGTTTCAAAGGACATTATGCTAAGATTAGAAAAACCTCTGTTTTCCCTGTTATTTGCTTCTCTTATCCAAGTTATAGTCCCCACTATTTATTGATCTTTCACCTAAAATTATGCCATTCCCTTTTATAGTGTTCCTTTCCTGCCATTAATTAGAAGACCATAATAGTAAGCTCCTGTAACAATTGGAAAGCAACTAGTGTGATGGGTTCTCCTTTATTGAAGTGAAATGGTTTGAATACCATTGTGTGCAAAGACTAGAAGCATTCATAGTTTATTGTACAACTAAATAGAAGCAGAAATATTATTTTAAGAAAGTCAAAGCCATTCAAGGGCTTCAAGTAATTATGTTATTAAATCTGATATTTGTGTTCTGATTTTACAGTTATTTTTGTGGGAAGGGTATGCAGGACATTTATCTCTTCCTTCCACTCACTGGATTATGATTTGCACCTTTGGGGCCTCTCTAAATATTACTTAATATTCAAAACTGATATGCGATCCACAGCTCTAGATATATGTGAAAAAAAGAAAGCTGGCCATAGCCACTGACAGAATTCTCGTTTCCCTGGATGAGTTCTCAATATTGAACAGGAAACCGTCCAACAGCTCTTGTCTTTGCCTGTCATGGCATGATAATTTCTGAATAACAAGCATTATTAGTACTATTCAAACCATGGTCAAGATTTGCAATTGATACATACAATTCCAACTCTTTCTTGATATCTAATGGTTATCCAGATTTTTGTGGTCAAGATCTGAAAGGCTTTAGATTAGGGGTATCAAACGCACGTCATTACAGCAGCATCACATGATGTACCAGGACTCCCCCCCCCTTTGCTAAACTGAGTGTGGGCATGGCCAGCGCATGATACATCTTGCCCGTTGCCAGGAGTTTGACAGCCCTGCTTTAGATCTTAGATAAACTTTGAAGATAGGCAATATTTGTTATACAGCTTATTTCTTAAAGCAGGGATTGGCAATCTTAAACACTCAAAGAGCCATTTGGACCCGTTTTCCACAGAAAAGAAAATACCGGGAGCCACAAAACCTTTCCCATGCCTGAGAGCCAAGGTGGTGCAGTGGTTAAATGCAGCACTGCAGGCTACTTCAGCTGACTGCAGTTCAGCAGTTCAGCTGTTCAAATCTCACCGGCACAGGGTTGACTCAGCCTTCCATCCTTCCGAGGTGGGTAAAATGAGGACCTGGATTGTTGGGGCAATATGCTGACTCTGTAAACCGCTTAGAGAGGGCTGAAAGCCCTATGAAGCAGTATATAAGTCTAACTGCTATTGCTATTGCTACTATTTCCTGAGCGGCCACAAAACTGGTATATGTACTTGAAGTAAGCATTCTGTTTTCTTCTGAAACTTTTCTTTTCTTGGATTTCACCATGTTTGGCCAACCAGGGGTTGAAAAGCTCAAGAAATCATATTCCAGTGGGTGTCGCACATTGGCAGGTGTAACGCATATTTTGAGCAACAGGGAACCGCAGCAGAGGGATAAAAGAGCCACATGCGGCTCCAGAGCCACAGATTGCTGACCCCTATCTTAAAGCCCCTGGATTAGTTCAGGAAGAAGCAAATGTTTTACAGTCACAAACTACATTTTTCTTATAGGAGAGAAAATTGGCAGGGAAGGAAAGGATTAAGCAACTATTGTAAGAAGGTTCACCAGAAGTTTACCATATATATATATTTCTTATCAGTTTATTTTTAAAACAAATACTAATTATTTAGCTGAATTCCAGCAGTGCAACCTGTAAGAAGCTCACATGCAGTGAGTAAGCCTCTTATATACCAATAGGGATCATTCCATTTGTAATAACAGCATTGTTTTACTCTTTGGGGCCTAGGGATAGGCTTTTTATTATCAGCTGCTCAATCAAGATGCAACAGTTCACTTTTTTTTACTATAGTAAATGCAAACTAAATAATCTAATTGATTTTTTGTTTCTTGGTGAAAATAAATGAAAACTGGCAGTTATCTTCATTTCTGCATTTATACAGATCTAGCAACTGGTCCATTTTACACATAGAGAGACATCAGTGTCCATTACCCCTTTTTCGATCTCACATATACACAGAGTCAACATTGCATAATTACAACATTTGCTAAAAGTTGAATGGCATTCTTTAGGGTATGTTTATTTTGCTAAAAAAAATTGAATACATTTACTGCAATCTCACCTTCCTCCTCCTCCTCTTCCAAAAACTGTAAAAAGTCCATGTTGTTGCTGAGAGATCTGATAATCTAACTGTTGATTCTTCTTTACTATATTTTTGTGATAGTTTCCTTTCCTTCAGGCCCTTCTAAAGCAGTGTGTTTACTGGATACATCCAACAACTATTACTAATCACAGAACTGTTCATGTCTTAAAATGTCAGCTGGCAATGGAGAATCCCAAATTATATTATTTCTGATTATAATGACATTTCCATATGACTATGATTGCTTGTATGTTATGCATGTTTATTGCCTCAAGTTTAGGTCACTTTAATTTCAAGTCTTCCATGACCTCACCTAGACATTGTGACCTAGGATATATGATATCTCTATAGCCACATAGCTGAGGCTTGGGTTAAGTCTTCTTTGCTGAGCTGGATCAAAATGGATCAGAATGCAGGTCAGAGATCTTGTTTCAGAAAGTGGTGCTGTTGGTAATTTAAGGGGCAGTGATGGGAAACCACATTAGATTGTGTATATTAGTTTTTTATAACATTCATGAAAAACTCCTGTTTTGAAGTTGTTGCACAACTTGGCTAGGATATTCTTTCAATAAGCAGGACAAAATTACTAGCAGCATTAGGTTCAGACAACCTATTAACATCAAAATATGGGTAAGCTGAATCACTGGCGACAACTGATTGATACGCAGATATTCATACTCTTATATTTTTTGGATATTTTCTACCCACAATAAATTCCCTGAACTGTCCCTCACCCCCTTTTGATTTTTTTAACAAGTAAAAGATTGAGGAAATTTTATTTGTAATTTTTATTTATTTATTTATTTACACGAGGCTTAAAATATTTCATAGCCCTAGACCCGAGGCTAATGTATTTAGGTAACAGCAAACAATTTTTTATACTAGCCAGAGTTAGTTTAGTTTAGTTTATTTGTCTTGTATGCCGCCCACTCCCAAAGGACTCCGGGCGGCTCACAATAGACAAGGGAAGGGGGGATAAATAGACAAAGACAACACTTTAAAAACACAACATTCACAATTTCCGTGGGGCTGGATGTTTCACAAGCCCCCCGGCCTGCTGGAGCAGCCAGGACTTGGTGGCTTTGCGGAAGGCCGGGAGGGTAGTAAGGGTCCGGATCTCCACGGGGAGGTCATTCCAGAGGGCTGGAGCTGCAACAGAGAAGGCTCTCCCCCGGGGGGTCGCCAGCCGACATTGGCTGGCAGATGGAATCCGGAGGAGACCTAACCTGTGAGATCTAATCAGTCTAAGGGAGGTAATCGGCAGGAGGCGGTCTCTCAGGTACCCAGGTCCAATGCCATGTAGGGCTTTATAGGTAACGACCAGCACCTTGAAGCGGGTCCGGAGACTAATGGGTAGCCAGTGCAGCTCGCGGAGGATAGGTGTGACGTGGGTGTACCTGGGTGCACCCACAATCGCTCGCGCGGCTGCATTCTGGACTAACTGAAGTCTTCGAACACTCTTTAAGGGCAGCCCCATGTAGAGCGTGTTACAGTAAGAGGTTGGATGAGCCAGTTTGGTGCAGTGGTTAAGGCTTCAGGCTATAAAGCAGATCATGAATTCCAGTCCTGAAGCACCAAGCCAGCTGAGTGACCTTGGGTCAGTCACTCTCTGCAGCCCTACCAAGTTTCCTCCCAAAATAAGACAGGGTCTTATTTTCTTATGACCCCTGAAATAAATGCTTGGCCTTATTTTCGGGGAGGTCTTATTATTTTTGAGGTGCAGGAGGTGGCGAGTGTCGTCACCTCATGACTGCTGCTGTATTGCAATATTTGGGGGGGAGGGCTTATTTTGGGGAAAGGGCTTATTTTATCTCATGCGCTCAAAAGCCCAATTGGGCTTATTATCCAGGGAGGGCTTATTTTTGAGGAAACAGGGTAGGAAGGAGGCAATATAACAAATCACATCTGAAAATCTTTCCCAGAAAATTGCAGAGCTTTGCAGGCAGTGGCAGTAGTAAAAAAAATTACTGAAAAACACTAAAAAAAAAAAAGAGATAGTATACATAATAGCCCATTTTCCATGCTATACACAGAAGAGAATTAAGCTGTATGCTGCTTTTATTATCCCCTTACAATCATAGTTATTTAAAAAAATGGGTTATGTGAACCCTAAGCCTGGTCATCTCAAGATGAGTTGTTTGCCACATTATGTACTCCTGGTAGTTATTTTGAGTAACAGTAGAATATGAGCTGCCTATGATTCAAACTGGCTGAGGATATTCTGGCATTTACTAATAAAGGCCATACTGGATATAACCAGCAGGTAAGAGTTTCCAGTTTTTCATCTAATTTGACCTTTGATTTACATTAAAAGCATGTAAATCGACTCCACTAGAACCAGTGATAGTGAGCAGCAATTACACTATGCAGACAATTCAAGGAGTAATTCTGGAAGAAGCAATCACGGGTAAATTTAGGGAAGCCATTCTCTGTAAGGTCAAGTGTAGACGTGTTTATGAATGTTCCTATGTAAAAATAAGACCAAAGGAAAACTGGATGAACACATTAGGTTTTAAAAGCTTAAGACTAGATAGTTTAAGGGATTAGTGCTAACAAAAAACTAGACTTATTCTGACTGATGGCAGGAAAAAAATATATATCTATATATCTATATATCTATATATCTATATATCTATATATCTATATATATATATATATATAGATAGATAGATAGATAGATAGATAGATAGATAGATAGATAGATAGATAGATAGATAGATAGATAGATAGATAGATAGATAGATATTTGGGCATACCAGGGGTTGTGACTTTAAATATTTATATATTTATATATATATATATAGATAGATAGATAGATAGATAGATAGATAGATAGATAGATAGATAGATAGATATAGATATAGATATAGATATAGATATAGATAGATAGATAGATAGATAGATAGATAGATAGATAGATAGATAGATAGATAGATAGATAGATAGATATAGATAGATGGATGGATGGTGGGAAGAAGGAAGAAAAATTGTTTTTACAATGCTTTGCAGAAAAACTTGATATTCTTGAGATTCTTTATTTTAAAACAATGAAATTCGGTGTTCAGGAGGTCCAATGCAGTTTAGCGTTTAAGAAATCATCTTGGGTGTTGACAAACTATCAATGTATTGAGATGATGAAATAATGTAACAAATTAACAGTGTGCCAGCTGCCGATATAAACACCTTAAAAAAAAAGTATAAACAGCAAGTTGAATCGATCCCTTGATTCTGTCACCCTAGAACAGTGAAGCAGATGGTTTTCTGTCAATCTCTTCCATTAAACCTTGGGAAGTCTACCCATCTCGCCCTCCCCCCCCCAAACTCAAGGAGGGGAGGGGCGGCAGTCGGAGTTGACGTTTCTCTACCCCCCTCCGCCGCCCGCGGGACAATCCTGCGAGGTAGAGTAAAACCCTGCAGCTCCCTTTAAATTTGCTCTTCTGCCCAAGTGATCCCCCCCCCCCAACTCCAGGCCGCGGGACTGCTGTACCCAGCAGGCGCCGCATATCTGGGACTCCCAAACACCGCGTAGGGAAGGGGTGCGGTTTGGGGTTTGGCTTTCCGCGTGCTGCTTCTCGTTTGCAAGTCGGTGTGGCGCCGAAGGGAAAGGAGGCGGCGGGCTGGGGCTCCGCGGGGAAGGGCCTTGGTCCCAAGACCAGCCTCCCAATCGCCTCCGGGAGAGAAAACTCCGAGCCAGCCGCCTCTGCCGCAGCCCTGCCGTCGACCTGCGAGAGTTTGGGCGAGGCGGAGCCAAGCCTTCCGCGTGGCTGGCTAGCGGCCGGGAAGGGAGGGGAAGGAGGAGCGGGCTGGCGGGATGATCGGGACGGTCCTCTGTTACGTCCTGCTGCCCCTATCGCGGCTCCTGCAGGCTTTCCAAGGTAACCGCCTCCCCTCTTCGGACTCGTGTCTTGTCCGTCCCCCCGTCCCGTCCACCCTTCGCCTCTTGTCCCAACTCGGGACCGTCCGCTCCCCTCTCAAGGCGGGATGACGGGACAGAGCGTCCAATCAGGCAAGGGCAGGGCTGCTTGGTAGCCGCTGCCGCCCCGGCGAGGCCTCTCGCTCGCCTGCCAGGCTCCTCCGGCCTAAGCCGGGCAACTGGCCCAACGGCGGCAGGGCGCCCGCCGAGGGTACCCCGCTTGCGCCGCTGGTCTCCGCCCAGCGCTTGGAGCCGGGCTTTCATTGGGCCTTCCCGCCCCCCTCCCCGTCCCGCCTTCCGGCGTGCTGGTGAAGTTTCTCCTCTCGGAGAATCAAAACAGCGGCCGTGACGTTGCTTGTAAAGCGGAGATCCGCCCTGAAACGGGTGCTTGTGATTAATACTGTGGTTTTAAAATCTGTTAGAAAAGCCTAATAATGGTCGGAGGAAGAAATGGGCGTGTGTGAGGGGGGAAAAAAGGCAGTTGGGCATTGAGGGAACGGAAACAAGCTTATTTTGGCTAATGATTAACTTTCCACGCTTTACTTGCATTATTTTCTTGCAGCCTTGTGAGGTAGATCGGTTTTATTTTCCGTGCTGCGCAATGGGAAGGGAGAGAATATAAGAGCAGTAGCTTTTTTTCCTACCAAAATCTGTGATTTTGATTATCAGAATGCCTTGGACTTCATGTGTCTCATTTCAATTTTCTGGATAGCCTAAAAACAATTTCTTGTGCCCGCATCGCCCTGTTGTGAGATGTAGAAAGGAGCCACTTGTTTTAAAGTAACTTGCTTTCTAATAATCAGGATGGTTTGAGACTGCACTATATCACATTTCAGACCCTCAATCCTAGATAGCATGGCTTTTTGGGTGTAACTATTCTGTCTCTCTTCTTTTAGTCACATTTACAAAGTAAAATTTTAATTACTTTGTCCTTTGGGTCTTTATTACTACAGTACGTTGTGGTTATTGACCTGGTCAACTAATTTTTGAAATTAATGTTAATTAATTTGCTTTTATTTGAATCAAGAATGGAAAAGTTCCTGGCTGATTTCAAATTCAACTAAATGATAAGATGTTGATGTTGATAAACCCAAATGTTCAAAATCCTATGTGAGACTTACATACTGCAGTGCAAAGTTGTTATAGATCCTGGCTCCTTATTTTGATCCCAAAAGCAACAACATATTCACCAACACATTTCTTTGTGCTTTTCAAACTTCTTGCCCTACTCAGTCTTCATGTTTTGTGTATTCTATTTTTTAATCTTTCTGGATGAGAAGGATACTACTATTCTCAAACATAATCTGTCTTTGCTAAAATGCTTCTGGACTCCGTATAGAACCCAGATACTTTTTTGGGGGGAAATTAATAATAAACATCATCTTGCATGAAATAAAATGACGAGTGCAATCCAGGGCTTTGCTTGCCTTCCCATAATGGGTATTTAACCCTTACCACTAGTCAACCACTTTGTCAATGTACCAACAATGGACTCTCAAAATCTGAATCTTTCTCACTCTCCCAGAGAGGTTGGAAATCCCTGATATAGAAAACAGTGATTTGCTCTATGCCAGCATTTATTGGTGTTTGTAAATTGTTAAAAGGATTATTGCAGTTACTTTTACTACACTTAAGCGAGTTGTTTCTAAAGTGAACATGTTTATATTTTTGACAGATGCTTTCTTTACCTGTCGAAAGAACGCGCTTCTGCCAAAGAGCACATCTATAGACGGCCTTTCTGCTCCAGTCGGTGGGAAGCCGAACTTGGAGGAGAAGCAAGCCCTGCTGCAGCAGTGGCTGGAGAAGGGGGCTGGGGGAGGTTGCACTAATGAGAGGGCTTCAGAACTGGACCAAGTATCGGCCATTTCGGCTGTGGAGTGGCAAGAAGGCCCAAAGCTACTGATGACAAGCTTAAGCAACTTGATTATCTCACCACAGTCTGATGGCCAAGGGGAAGAAGACGAACAGCAGCAGCAGGAGCTGCTGCAAGGGGTCCCCACTGAGGGATCTTCTGAGCTACAGGAATTTGTAGAACCTACTCTGGCAAGCTCACCAACAGAGGGAAAAGAGGATGTGGAAGTCACTGCTCCATGGGCAGCAATACGGACAGAGGGTGATCCTCTAGATGTGGATGCTTCTGTGTCGTCCACAGAAGTGTGGATTGAAGATCCTGCTGTGTTAGCCTGGAGTCCTGCCCAGGAGAATGATGTGATAGCCGCCGAGGCAGTCATGTGGCCTTTTGCAGATGCAGGTCAATTTCAGCCACTCCCCCTGGAGATACCTTATCATGGTGAGTACTAAGGCATTTCATTGTGTGACTTTGACCTTATTGAATAAGATCGGAGTTAATATTACAATGTGACTTGATGCTTTTGTGTAAATATTAAGTTTGATATTGTTGAAACGCCTCTCAGTCTTACCTTTCTTTGAAATCCTTCAGGGTATCTGCTGAATGTTCTAAATTCCTTTGATGGTTACAGATATTGCACACTGTTGTAATAAGGACAAAATATGTAAAATATCTAGTACAAATATAGAAATAATGCATACTATTTTAATCTACTGCATTACTTATGTTCAAGAAGAATACCCAATTACAATGTACAGGCAGGAACTTTTCACTTACTTGCCTTCAGACTGGAATGGCAAAAACAACATTTTTGAGGAGTACAGTCACTCTTGTAGAATAAATTTCCAGAATCCATTTCAGAGAGATATCAAGGGGCTACTTTGGTATTTCAGACTATATTGCCCAAATGCTCGCTTCTGAATATTTTTAATTTTTGAAGAAAAGCTGGTAGTCTGTCACACTAATAATGTGGTTTTGAATTATAACATATTTGTTTGCAGAGTGCTGTTGTGCTAGTAAAGGGAAACTCTCTTACCCTCTGGAAGAAACAGAATTACTCAGTTATACAGCAAAAATTATTTAGGTTAAATACAGAGGTAGCCTTAATGTTATGTCTCGTTTTGCTTTGTAGGTCAAATTAGGTGATGTTACATTAGAACATTATACTGCATTTAACTTTAAAAAGCAGTGTTTTAAATAAAATAATTATAAGAGATTGGCACTGTTGTCTTGAAAAATGAAAGTTTATACCTCTCCCCTCCAGTTTTCGCTCACGGCACATGAGATAGGACATCATGTGTAGCTTTGCAAATTTATCTTACAAATGCAGTATACAGGTTACTTATGACTGGAACAAACAAAAAAATATAGCCATAAATACATTCAATGAAAATCCTAGCTGTAATTTTATTTATTTATGAATGTATTTTATCAATTTTATGCCCATTCCCCATCTGACAACAACTCTGGATGGCTAACAGAATTATAGTCTTTATCATGCATTCAGGTGATATTCCAACTCAAAACAAGTCGGAGGCCCATGAGTTCCTCAGGATGAGAAGCCAAAGGATGCATTTGTATTAAACTAGCCTTTATGACTTAGTAATTTATCTTACAGCACAGGCTCAGATTCTAGTTGAAGTTAATCCTTCCTCAAATTGCTTTTGGCTTTGAAGGACAACAGGGTTTCAACCACAAACAGACGCTTCCAGCATAGAGCCAAACTATGTCTTGCACTTTTTGCTTTTGTACAGAGATTTTGTGGAGAGACTGGGAAGATATCTCTGCCAGCAACCCAGAGCTGAACCCAGAGAGTGGGTCTCTGTTTGAATTCAGAGTAATGTCTTACAACATTCTGGCCCAGGACCTGATTGAGCAGTGCCCGCATCTTTACATGCATTGCCATCCAGATACCCTAAGCTGGAGCTATCGTCTTGCAAATCTCTTACAGGAGATCCAGCACTGGGATCCTGATGTGAGTATAACTTGGCGACTTTGCTGTATTTGAGTATACAGGTAGTCCTCAGGTTATTAACAACAATTGGAATCAGGATGCTGTCACTAAGTGATGCAGTCATAAAGCATGAGGTCACATGATTGCATTACTTGGCAATAACAATCCCAGCAGAGCCAGTTGCTGTTGCAATCCCAAGGTACACAGGTCATTAAGCAGGAGACACAAGAGTCCCAAGTAAGGAGTGCATGGGTGCCACAGGGAGATCACTAGGCCATGGGGCACGCGGTGCAGCCTGTGTACACGTGCAAGAAGGCTAAAGGTGATGGACAGTGTGGCCCAGTGTGAGACAATATGGCCAAGGGATGGATGGCGCAGCAGAACACAAAATGGAGGAAGGCCAGGGCATGGAGTATGCAGCAGGGTGCAAGCATAGGAATGCTGATAGAACTTACCAGAGTGACTTGCAACCTTCCTTGCAGGCTTCCCCATTGACTTTACTTGTGGGAAGCTGGCAGAGATGGTCACAAATGGCAATCACATGATCGCAGGACCCTGCAACTATCATAAGTGCAAGCTGTTTGCCAAATGCCCAAATTATGATGACTTGACCACGGAGACATTATGATAGCTGGAACTTGGAAGATCACCTATTCAGCGTTGCCTCCACTTTGAACGGTCACAGAATGAGGTCGACATGTGAGGACTACCTGCATTTATTTACATTGGTACTAAGAGGAAGCAGAGGAAATGCAAGGTCCATTATACTTTGCGTTATAATGAAGTTTCAGATTATTCCTCACTCACAGTTGTGTTTCACCTGTCTTTAAGCCTATCTTTTCTGAATAATTAGGAGTCACCTTTTGATGGGGAGAGAACTATTTAGCCTTTGAATTAATACCATACTGTCAGCATTACCAGGTAGATGGAAAACACAATTAGATAAACTAATTCTACTATATTGTAAAGCTACAATAACAGAATCATACAAGTCTGAAATTTCTCCCAATGTCATCTTTACAGCCTGATATCTTAGGGACCTTCCCTTCTAAGCCTCTTACTCCATCCACTATGCACCTCTGGACTGGCCTGTGTCTTATCTGACAGTTCCTTAGCCAGCACCTCTTCACCATGCCTCCCATTCCCATGCACCCTTACATATTCATAACAGTGACCATATCTATTGAATCTATGCTTCTTTATAACACTTTTCTCTTTCTCTATTTTTCACTTGAATATACAATTGTGTACATTTTCAAAATCTGCTAGGCAGGTGGTCCTACCTTAACAACCCTTTGTTTAACTACCATTCCAATTCGTGACAGTGCTGAACAAGTTGGTATTTACGACTGGCCCTTGATGTTCCCCACTATTGTGTGATTGCCATTTGTGACCTCCTTACGGGCTTCTGATGTACAAAGTCAGTGGGTAAGCTAGTAATAAGTTGCAAATGGTGACCCCCATGACATCCTTACTTAAACTCAGTGTGGGATTCGCTCAACAACAGCAACCAGAAGGATTTCCACTACCAAGTGGTTCAGTCAAGTGGCATCTTGCTTTTCAACCTCAACGCTTTCCATCAATTCCAGTCCCAATTCTCATAGTTAACAAGGACTATCTGTATTTTTCCTTCTATGACAAATGTAGTTAGTGAGGATAATAAAATTGGGAGAAGTGAAATGTACATAGTGTAAAATAATTTATTTTTTCTGCCTTAGAAAGCGATGACATAATTTATTAAGGTTATTTTCTTCTAGATTCTCTGTCTCCAAGAAGTTCAAGAGAATCATTATTGGGAGCAGTTGGAGCCAACACTGATGATGATGGGTAAAACTTCCTTCTGATAGTGAGGTCAAGAATATGCTTCTTGATGCTCCACCCAGGATCCATAAAAATGCCTCTTACTCAGTATTTAACAGCCATCGTTGTTTTGGGATGATTGGCTTTACTTTGCTAGCAGAACATGGTTTGGGGGAGCTTGGAGTTTCATGGCTGCCTTTGAAGCTCCAATGCATTTGAGGCTTTGGATGGGAGGGTGTACTGAGCTTGTTTGGCTTCTCCTTTCCCATGCATTACTTTTTGAATAGAGTTGAGCCAAGATGAGCAGTTGCTTCTTCCTCTCAAAAATCAAACTAGACATAAGAGGCATATGTAACAAGAAGCTTTTGTCATTTGGCCAGGCTTTACCTGTATCTACAAGCGGCGGACAGGAAGAAAGACAGATGGTTGTGCAATCTGTTACAAGCAGAATAAGTTCCAACTGATCAGTGCTAACCCCGTTGAATACTTCCGGCCTGGTTTGGATATCCTCAGCAGGGACAATGTGGGCCTGGTGCTACTACTACAGCCCTTATTAACAGAAAACCTGGGAGACAAGGCAATCAGCCCTTTGTGTGTGGCAAACACTCATGTATTGTACAGTCCCCGTCGGGGAGACATCAAACTGGCGCAGATGGCTCTGCTCTTGGCAGAGATTGACAAAACCGCAAAACTGGCTGATGGCAGTTACTGCCACATCATCTTATGTGGGGATCTGAACTCTGTGCCTGACTCCCCTCTATATAAGTTCATCCGGAATGGCCAGTTGTACTATCATGGAATGCCAGCCTGGAAGGTAAGCAAAAGAAAGAGACCAGAGAGTCTTAGTTTAGCTCTGAAATGGTTTCCAGAACCTCCTGAGAATCTTGCTTGATTTTCTCTTTTCAGCACTTTTTCAGGCTTGGTTTGTTTATTTAAACTGACCGGATTACTGTAGAGGCCATCTGTAATTGTCTTGTGGCAGAAAGTGCTATTTTCAATTAATAGCCAGATATTACAATATTGGGATGCTGCTGTGGCAGAAATGAACTTTTTAAGTCCTACGCAGCCTCCCTCCTACTTTTCTCAATCCTCTTATGCCTACCAAACTACTGCTGGGATGTATGATAGAAGTATAATTCCTCTGCAGGTTAAAAGAGAAAAAATCTGTTGCTTCAGTGAATTTATGGCTGTGATTTGACACGTGTTCCTCATGGTTGGAAGGTTGCCTTTTACAAAATAATAAGAAATTAAACTAGAATCTATCATCTATCCTATCTTTCTTTCTTTCTTTCGATAGATGATAGATAGATAGATAGATAGATAGATAGATGATAGATAGATAGATGATAGATAGATAGATGATAGATAGATAGATAGATAGATATAACCCCCAGAATTCCTACTCAGCCTGGGAGTTAAAATCCACACAGTTTTATGGTTGACAAACACTGTTTTAGATTATGGGTTCTTGCGTTCTGATTTTCACCTGGTTATTCTAGATTTTTGGAATTTTGGATTATTTTCCTCAAAATATTTGGTGGATATTTGTGTTCTATTCTTCTTCTCTTTTTTTGGCCTGCACAGGTGTCTGGACAGGAGGAATTCTGCCAGAACCCACACCAGCGGAAATTGCTGTTTCCTCTGTGGCCTGGCTGCCTGGGTATAACAGATGACTGCCAGTATATCACTCTTTGTCAAAGCAAGAAGTCAGGTGACTCTCATGGTAGAATTGAAACCGTAGGTCTTGTG
Source organism: Thamnophis elegans (assembly GCF_009769535.1). Taxonomy (NCBI): domain Eukaryota; kingdom Metazoa; phylum Chordata; class Lepidosauria; order Squamata; family Natricidae; genus Thamnophis; species Thamnophis elegans. The sequence continues at coordinate 132,399,666 of NC_045541.1, read as the reverse complement.
CTTTTCAGTATTGTATGTTCAGAAAGGGATGTCTTTTCAGTGTGGGTGGGTCTTCAGTCTCTGGGCTTCCTCATTTTGTTTAAAGCATTATTTACCTGTGCCCACCACAGACTATTCAATGACAGTTGTAAATTCACTGAGTAAACAGGCTCATTGGTGATGTGGGAATGAACAATTAATGACTTTGCAGGGTTGAAGAAAGGGCTCAGTTTTTTGTTTGTTTTATGAGTTCTTACTATTTGAAATTGTATCTGGATGGATGCATGTGGGGGCATTGAAGTTTTATTTTAACAACTACAAGCTGGTAATTAGATTACAAATGACAAGTTTGAACACACATAGCCATTCTAATTTTTTGGGCATGTGTGTGTGTCATTTTTATCTGCAGACAGACTTAAATACAGTCGTGACTTCCTGCTTCAGTTCCGTTACTGTGATGTTGCCTGTGAGCGACCTGCAGACTTGATCCTGTTGGAAGGTGTGACAGATGCTGTGCCAGGTATCCCAAGATCCTTCCCTACCTTTACCTCTTTTTAATGTTTAACAAGATGCTGCAGAATGCTTTGTAAGTGGGGTTAAAGTAACCTTTCCCAAAGTACTGGTGGAAGTATTGGATTTTATACTCCATAATTCCTGGGCATTGCATTATTGCCTCTGCTTGGTGGTGTGAATAATATGAGAATCCATATTGGGAGACACCCAGCCCACCAGTAGGGAAAAATGCTCTGCATAGTCTTGTTTGATTTTCATAATAATCAGAAGAGCATCCATGAGTTCTGCAGACTGTGGGTTCTTTTTGAATAATTCATTGCGGTAATAAATAGGGATGAATAGGGACCTTGCCCTGATTAAATCTTTACAGACACATACATACAGGCAACATGTATGCATGCAACTTGATTAATGCCTGGGGGCAAAGTGTAAGTGTGCACACATGCACCTCTCACAGATGCAATGTGCTACTTCACTACACAGAAGAAAATGCAGGCACCTTCTGTGGCCATATCTAATGGTTGGGAAGAATTCCTGAAGCCATCACTCTTTGCTCCCAATGTTTTATTTCAGTTCTGAATCATATCTTATTACTGTAAAAATGCTGGTGTTATTTCTCTCTTGGTCTTTAATTTTTGTCTTCTGTTTCATACCTGCACAAATGTTGTTAGAATGCAGTCACGGCAGAATCAAAGTAGGCAAACCTATTTTTAACTTGATACATGTTGGTGCTTGGATTTATTCAGAAAGTTGTGGAAGTTTTTCCAGACTGCTGTGCAAAAAGATGGTAGTTTGCATAGAATATTGAAACTAAGCTCTTGAGGTTTGGCCTTTGGTGTACTTTGCTATAGGATGTTGGGGGCAGCTGATTTTGTTATGTTTGTTGGAGTCTAATATCGCAAACTGGCTGGTGTGTTTGATCAAGTGATTTGCTTTTGTTTTGCTGCATTGCAGACCGTCCTGCCTATTGGCCTAAAGACCTCATTGTAGAGAACAACTCTGATCCAGAACTGGTTTGTTCAAGGTAATCTGTATGCTGGGTTGAGATTTTGAGAGTTCCAACACACCTGGTGCTATCGGATTGGGGAAGGCTGCAATTTAAAAAAATGAAAGAATGCATGGATGAAAGAGTGAGGTTAAGGCAGATGTTTTGTCAACAGTCTGTAGCAATAGCACTTATATACAGTTTTACAGTGCTTTACAACCCCCTCTAAGCAGTTTACAGAGTCAGCATATTGCCCTCAACAATCTGGGTCCCCATTTTACCCACTTCTGAAGGATGGAAGGCTGAGTCAACCTTGAGCTTGGTGAGATTTGAACTGCCAAATTGCAGTCAGCTGGCAGTCCAGCAGTAATAGCCTGCAGTACTGCACTCTAACCACTGCGTCACCATGGCTCATATATAATTATATAACTAGAGAAAGGCTAAGAAAGTGAAGTATCTCTTGATCACGTGATTCAGAGCAGAGCCTGTATATTGAAACTACAGGTAGTCCTCGACTTACGACCACATTTGAGCCCAGAATTTATGTTGCTAAGTGAGATATTTTTTTCAGTGCTGTTATAACTTTGGTCACTAAACGAAATGTTGTACGTCGAGAACTATCTGGAAAAAGATTTTCTAGAACAAAGTACTGCTTCATGTTGCTTTTGAACGTGATATTAATAAGGTTCCAGATAATTGTTTAGTTTGAGGATTGTTATAAATATTCTCAGGTTCCCTTTTGACATTTGTTATTTTTGAACAGTTAGCAACATTTGGCATTATGGCTAAGCCTAACAAAATGTGCCCTTCATCTTCAGAGCATTTTCCATCACAATATAATCCTCGGGCACAAAGTTCATAGAGTTGCTTTGGTTGATAATGCCGTATTAGAGTCCTTCCCCAGAATGCTCCACTGGAACAGTCTGCAACTTCACATTTGTGGATGGAAATGCTGCAATATATATTTGTCCTTTGCATGGTTTCTTAGACTGTAATTAGCCTGAAAGCAACATGAGCATTCAACAACGGTTAAAAAAAGCGACCGGAAATGGGGATGTTGCCTGAATATCACTGGCATTTTCTTCTCACAAAGCTTCAAATAATTGATTTTGTTGGGAGTACAAAAAGAGAGAAAAAAGATGGACCTTTTTTTCATAAGCTGTGTCCCAGATCAGTTCTTCACATACAACTTTTATTTGAGTAAATTTCTGAAGCATGGTAATAGTGAATGCTAGCTTAGCTTTCTTTGCTTGCTTCCAGCCCTGTTGTTAAATGTCATCTGCCCCCTCTTCTATTTTGGGGGTGGAATTTTTTTCCTGGGTACAGGTATCCAGGCAGTATTTACCATAACCTCAACCTGACCTCAGCTTACAACCATTTCCTGCCCGAGAGAGGTTGCCAAGAGATCACAACCATGCCAATGGGAGTGGGCGCCACTGTGGATTATATCTTTTATTCAGCAATGCCAATCAAGAATGATCAGGAAGAATGTAAGTGGGCATCTTTCTTTCCACAAACATATGTATTTTCTGATAATTTTTGTTAATTCAGTGGGCCATTGAATGCATCAGTTTATGTAGGTACATGTTCTGTAATTTCAGCTTTAAAACAATGGCCCAGATTGTGTATCTTTTTTGCTTCTTATGGCTTTTTGGTAATGATAGTCAGACATTTGGGGGGGTGTTCAAAATTATACGAACCTCTATTTATGCAATGGACCTTTCTCCTTCTCTCTTGTGTTCTTTTCCCAAATCCATAAGAGTTGAAGAATTTTCTGGTGCAAATGCTGTGAGATGAAGTGAGAGAACTTCACGAGGAAAGGGAAATTGTCCAGCACTGTGTACAGAAATTGATCTTCCCACAGAAGTGGATATTTGTTCCATGTCAAATGCTAATTCCAGCCTTTCCTTAATTTATTCTGGAAATAAATATTGATATTTTTTTCTGAGCAAGGAATTGCTCATTCTGCCATTCATTTGGGGTTTAACTTGACCAGTGAGTTGAAAACAGTGTTTAAATTTAGCACCATGAAAGCCAAGAAATTGACACACATATACAGAAGCATGACTGGAAACACATTTTTATTATGTAATTTCTCTCATTTGTTTCACTGCTCACATTCTTCTGAATGCTGAAAATGGACTTTTGAGAACTTTCCACTGACACATGATCATGTTACATTAAAAAAAATATAGAAAAGGATATCAAGGGGCCGGGTGAATGTCTGGACTTAGAAATGTATCTATTGTAAACATTTCTTACATTGCTATGACTGTTATTTGTATCTCCATCCCAGGGGTGAAATGCTACTGATTTGGGCCGGTTTGCCTGAACTGGTAGTAAAAAATGCTATTGGTTCCCCGGAATCGGTAGTAAAAAAATGCTACCGGTTCAGGCGAGCCGGTAGTTCTGATGATCAGCTGTACAACAATCAGCTGTGCCGCATGATTTATATTAGCTAGAAATCGGGTGGCACAGCTGATTGTCGCACAGCTGATGTCAGAACTTATTTTAAACTTTTTTTTTAGCATTTTTTACTATCGGTTCGCCCGAACGTGGTAGTAAAAAAATGCTTTAAAAAGTAAAAAAAAATTCCGAAGATCAGCTAGGTGACAATCAGCTGTACCACCCGATTTATATTCGCTAGAAAGCAGGAAATCCTCAGAAAAGGCTTAGCGCCTATGGTGCGCATGTGCGCGTGAAGCAAACGGTAGCAGACTTCAACGCATTTCACCCCTGCCCTGCTGCATTTCATTTACCTTCTGAATGCCTCGTTACAGATTTACTTTGTGGGGCCGTGTTTATATTTCCCATTCTGTTTTGTATTTTAGATCGCAGGATGTACCAAGATGGATCCCTAAAGCTGCTTGGCCGTCTCTCCCTTCTCTCTGAAGACATCCTTTGGTCAGCAAATGGCTTGCCAAATCCTTTCTGTTCATCGGATCATCTTTGTCTGCTGGCCAGTTTTGGGCTGGAGATTTCTGACTTCTAATCATGTGCCAGATCTTCAAGACTCTCTTAGAGTTGGCCTGAATGGGAAAATCATGCCACTGAAGTTTGCATCAGCGAGCGAAAAGAAAAAAAGGATCTTCCCCACCCTTCCCCCTTCCCTATTTTTGAGATGTCCTTGTTCTTTTCTCCCTTTTTACATGAGGAAATAACGATTTGGTTTACGCTAGAATTCTGCAATCCTAGTCTGAGCTTCACTGCCACTTTATGTCCGCCTATAGTCTGGCTACTGTATCATCTTAAAGGGCACCCTGCCACCCAATTGGCAGCCTTGTCTGTTTGGTCTTCCTCTGGTCTGAAAGTGTGCTCACTCACTCACATGTTAGCAGGGCATGTTGTGGAGCATCACAAAACTCTGAATGGAATCTTCATATAATGTGGGCTACACACACATACACACACTTGCTTTGTGCTGCAGGCAGCAAGGGATCTCTATACTGTTTACTATTGCACTCAAACCAGAGTGACAGAGGTAGAATGATTTTAACTTTTTGAGAGCTGGTGAGCTATTGCTTCCAATGAACCTGTTTCCACAGGTAAATGCTTGTTGATTGGCGTGTCCCTCTTGTCTGTTTGGTAATGAAATTAATTCAGCTGGCATCTCCTGACTACACAGTTATTTTTCCATAAAGATTTTCCTAGCAATTTAATTTGTTTGCATGTCAACAAAGCTTCTTGAAAACTGTTTAGATTAAAATTTAATTTTATTCTCTGTTCCAAGAACATTGCATTTTATTATCAGGTTCTTCAAGAAGCTTTTTAAACACTGATTCACTACTTTGGGATGCTTTTTGCTGTCTCTGGTGACAACTAAGAGTTGCAGATAAGGACTGCCAAAACTAACAGAAAATGACACATGCTTTAAAAAAAAAATTGGAAGCCACGTTGTTGGGAACTCGAAGTGGACCTGACAGTTGCTGCTCATTTTTTTTTTAAAAAACCCACATTAACAGATTGTTAAATGAATATGTGATTCAGAGTAATGGTTGGTCTGTAAATAACTCCCATTCTCGATATATAGAAAATTTATTACGGTATGTGCAGGCTGTGCGCCAAATTGTATTGGGAAAAATGCATTGGGAGCTTTCAGTATTTTAAATGTTTTCTTAAATTTGAAAGAAAAATAAATGCTTTTTTCTAATTTCAGAAAAGTTGTAAATTCACTCAGTTGAGTCTAGAGAAAGAGTGAACTGAGGCCCTTTTTGTGTGAGGCTTTGGTAATGCCCTCTGGTGGATGTTGTAGGTTACACTTAGAATGCGTTGCTCGACAAAGATGCTAGAAAAGATGAATACTGGACCTCCCTCAGGAGCTCACCACAATAATGCCTAATTTTCAGATTCTTTCTCTTACAGGAGCACATAGAAAGAAAATTAGTCTCTGCAAATAAATTTCTGAGTGATTAGAAGAGTCTTATCTCTAATTTAGGTTTTTCAGTTGGAAAAAGTATTGTTCATGATAGCAATAGCACTTAGACTTACATACCACTTCACAGTGCTTTACAGCCCTTGCTAAGCAGTTTACAGAGTCAGCATATTGCCCCCAACAATCTGGATCCTCATTTTACCCACCTCGGAAAGATGGAAGGCTGAGTCAACCTTGAGTCAGTGAGATTTGAACTGCTGAACTGCAGCTAGCAGTCAGTTGAAGTCGCCTGCAGTACTGCACTCTAACCACTGCGCCACCATGGCTCATATATTATAATTCTTATTAAGATTCTTAACTGCATTTTGTTAATTTTTGTGCTCTTCTGCGAGTTGATTTGAAAATTTTTAGGTTAGAATTCCAGATCTGTAACAATTTGCATGTAAACTCAAGCTACAGGAGGTAATGGTCAATCCTGTTACACAACTAGGTACTTCAGGTACTGTTTTTTCCCCCCACTGAGCTATAATTAGAGGGTCCCGGTGTTCTGCACAAACTCTTGACTGATAAGTATATAAATGTTCATCTTAGAGCAGAGATAAATAACTTATGAGCCACATGTAATTCCAAGATTGCATCAAAACTCTGGTTATTGGAAAAGAGAAGGAACTTTTCTTAGTTTTAAGGGGAAAAAATCAGGTAAACTTACTTTAATAAAAAAATAACCGCCTGCCAAATTTGGTTGAAAATCCTAACTCCATTCCCTCTGCTCTTTGTGGCATATGCTTTCAGCCCTAGGTGTAGCTTTCTCCAAAATGTTTTTGTACTGATGTTTTTGTACTGATACTTAAGAGTCAAAGAGACTTAACTCTGCAGTCCAGTGGTGGGTTGCCAATATTTTTACTACTGGTTCGGGTGCATTCCGGCGCATGCTCACATGACGCTTTTAAGCATGTGCAGAAGCAAGTGGGCAGAGCCTCCTGCCACTGCTACTACTGGTCCGGACCAAACCCGGAGCAACCCACCTTTGCTGCAGTCTTACACTTACTACTTGGGAATAAGCCCCATTGTACTCCAGATATCTTCTGAGTATCTGAAGCATGCAAGACTCTGTTCTTAAGGATCTAAATAAGAGAAATATGCAGGATTGGAGGCTTTCATCAATACAATAAAAGCAGCAATGCACTGTAACCCTTGCCCCTTTTGTACATGCACATATCCCAACATACATATAAAAAAGGAGTTTGTGTCACAATGACATAAAACAGCTTTTATTAATTTGTCTTCCCTTGACGCCCCCATCTCCGGCAGACCAGCCTAGGCAAATCACTTTCATTGTTTGCCAAGAAAATTATGTGGACTGTCTACCTTGTCACTGAAAGCTTGATTTGAAGTAACTGTTTGTCTTTAAAGGTAAGGACCCACTTTAAAGTTTAAAGTATTTAGAGGCACATTCATATGTATTCATATTACTTTGCCTCTTCTGAAGACAGTTCATTAGTTGTCCCCCCCCACACACACATTTCTTATTTCTATGTCCACTAACAAATGCTGTGTTTATTTTATGCTGCACTCTCACTGTATAGTAAACAGATGAAGGATTAAATAATTGGTTTAATTTGATGGATTATATATTTGAAAAAAATAATCCAAATTTTAAACAGTTGGGAGACTTTCAGATAACTTTTTTAGCCTAACAACCAGCAAAATTTCTCACCTATCATGGTTTTCTGAAAGTAGTCTCTGATCTCTTCTTAAGTAACATTTAGTTCAAGTCTAGAGATGAGATCTAACACTATTCTAAAGCAGCACTAATAGAATAAAAAGTGTTTTGATTTGAAAAGAATGGATCACATTCTTGCTGATTTTCTCACAGCTGCTTCATCCATGTTAATGGTTTGTACACAAGATATAAAACATTACAATGAGTAGGAACCTGTGGTGTCACAGAAACATTTTAAATGAGTATGGAAAAGTGAAATCCTATCACTTTTAATTTCATCAATTTAAGACGTAATTACTTTTTAAGACTTTAAAATGAGTTGGTCACTTGAAAAAAAGTGGTTGGGGAAAGATTTTATAAAAACTGAAGAACTAGGAAAACGTATTGGATGTAATAATGGAAGGGCCATAATCTCAATATATTTCAATTGTGGAAACTAATGTAGTAATCTCTTCATGAAGGTTTGTAGTAATCCTGAGTATAACTGCAATTCTCTGTGCTTAAGTATTGTCATTTTGAGCATGTTAGAAAGGTAATAGGATATATGCCAGCTCTTTACTGGAAATAATTCTCCGTTGGAATATTGTTAGGAGCCTTTCCCTGCTTAAAAACAACTCATTGCAGTTTTGGCAGTACAGAATAATCATTGTAGAATTGATGGTTTCAATATTACAGATGTGTATTGTTCCTGAACAGGCCATTCCTGGAAGTCTGACATCACAATGTACCCAAATATGCTACTTTTTATTTGGGGAGAAGAAGTCTTACTAATTAATGACAACATCAATAAACAATTGTTTTATGACTCACAAGATTAAAAATATGCAGAAACAAACTTTAATTCTGAACAAGAATTGGGATAAGGAATACAAAATTGAAGGATAACAAGAACTAAATCTATACAGGTTCAGTATCAGTAGTATAAGAACACAGAACCAGAAGGTGAGGGTAGTTCACAAAACATACACAAACATGATCATCTATAAAGAAACAAAACTGCACTTTGCTGTCATGACAACAGACCTGAAAACAAAATAAACTGCTAAAATGTGATAAATACTGATTGTCTTAAAAGCAATGCCCTCATTTCCCTTGGAACCATCTGACAAAATTAGGATCTCCACACTACAAGCAATCAGAATTGTTTTGAGGCAGGTGGTTAGCATATCATGCCAAGAGTGGTTTGTAGATAATAAGACATCTGTTGCTGAGATCATGCTTCGTTCAGATTTCCCTAAGGAGCCTAGCTAAGCTCACTTTCTGGCCAATTAGCAGGATAGGTCCAGCAGTCTGTGACAGAACTGCACTGAAAACTCCTTGCACACATTTTAAAGATAAAGTATATTTCTGCACAGAGCCCTAAAGCTAACTGCTGATTTGTTTTATGGCCAATCTGTCCTTAACATAAGGCAGGCATGAACTATGTTTTAGGGGCCTCTTCAGTGACTAGTAAGTCACTTAGTAAGTGTGTGCCATTACTGATTTCTTAGTAAGATAATCAGTAATGACACACAATCACAACTGTACATTTATTTTCCATTCACCAGCCTGTGAGAACTGCTGAATTGTTCATCAAAAGCGGCTCCCCCATGACAAGAATTATGCACATCGCAACATGTATGCAAAAACTGTTTTCAAGAGAGCAAGACCCAGGGCTTTAAGCTGATGTTGAATTAGTGGGTGATCACATTAGATTTTATTGTATCTATTGATTTGTGATACAAAAGTAACAGCCAGGCTAATTGGAGGCTGAAGAATAAAGACACGGATGCTTTGTACATTATCCAGTGCATAAACATTGACAATGGATATCACAACACAGAGACATATAACCAACCAGTCACAAGATTTGGAAGTGCAGAACGTCAGCTAAGGCTTTCAGCAAATATTGTTGCTATGTGATCATAAAACAGACCTAATACTGATGAGTATTGTGCAAACCAATTTAAATACTGTATGTTGGGTCTGGATAGCAGCAATTATGCATAAATTAAAAATACCAGTGCATATGAGGAGAGAACACCATCGTAACATCATTCTGCTGTAAAATTTCTATATTTTTTTAGTTCAGCTCTGCTACAGCAAACATGACTTCTTCCCTTCTGTTCAGGGCTTAAGGGGAAGTTTTCAGTTTTTCTCAAGTCTCAGTCCAGGATTGTGTTTTTTCTCACAACTCTGTACAGTTGCTTTCATCACTTCTACAACTGATGATTCCACACATAGATAGTCCACAACTTATTACCATAATTGGGACCGGCACTTCCACTGCTAATTGCAATGATCATTAAGTGAATTATGCCTGGTTTTATGCCCCCCTTTTTTTACTATGGTCATTAAGTGTATCACCCAGTAATTAAGCAAATCTGTCTTCCCACAATGACTATGCTTGTCAGAAACTGGCTGGGGAAGTCAGAAATGACGATCGTGTGATACTGCAACTGTATATAAATACGTACAATCCTAAGCACCAGAATTTTGATGACATCATCACAGAGCTCTATGACAGGCATGTAAGGATTGGTTCCAAGTCAGTTTTTTTCAGTGACTTTGTAGGTCGCTAAGTGAATGGTTGTTAAGTTGAGGACTACCTGTAAGCACACAAATTCACACAGCTAAATAAGAGTGTATCAGGGATGAACCCACAATTTTATAGGATGAAGCCTTAGTGTGGATATGTAAAATATTTGATTCACCCTAGCACCAGTCTTTAAGCTGCATCTTCAGGCTGAAAGTGGTGGATAGGAATACTGGTGCACCTTGTTTCTGCGTTCTGTCCAGGATAAGGCTAGGCAACATTTACCTCAATAAGCTCATTTATAAATGCAAAGCATTGTGTATGAGTTCAGCACCACTCTAATCACTATAAAGCAGCTACAACTCAGAATCTTTTAATCTTTACTACTTAGTGCTTTACGGGAAGCCACCTAGAATTAACAAAATGCAACTACTGTAATTTTTCGGAGTATAAGACACACCAAGATTTTGAAAAGGTAAATTTTTTAAAGAAGTTTTTGCATTCTGCAGACCTCCCAAATCCTCTGCACACCTCTTTTTTTTGTGAAAAACGGGGCATGCAGAGAGTTTGAGCTGCCTGCAAAGTGTTCCTAGGGGCTGGGGGGGTGCAAAAATGAGCAAAAAATGGCCCCTTTTTTGTAAAAACGTGCCAGTTTTTTTGCCAAAAAAGGGCGATGCATAGCCTTTAGGAGGCTTGTAGAGTGCTCCTGGGGGCTGGGGGTAAAAACTGGCCCATTTTTCTCTCATTTTTGCCCTCCCCAGCCCCCAGGAGCATTTTGCAGCTCTCCCAAACCCTCTACACATCCATTTTTGTGAAGGGGATGGGTTTTCGGGAGGCCAAAAATGCTGTATTCAATATATACCCAGATTTTCACCCTCTCTTTTGGGGTGGGGGAAGAAAGGTGCATCTTATACTCTGAAAAATACGCTACCTATAAACCCCTTCACGATCATACTTTAACATGTTTAGTCATACCTATTAAAGATACTTTGGTTGTAGCTTAGTTCTGCTTACTTGCATGGATGGATCATGAATTGAAGATGTTGAATCCATCACTGTTGCCAGTTTTGTGAGACGTATTTGTTATTTGTCAGGCAAAAGGAAACCCCAACAGAAGATGTAGAACAGTACAAAACTTTAGTCCCCCAGCTACTGTTCAACTATTTAAAAACATTAACACTATTTTAATAGGACAAAGCCCTTCCATGATGGCATACAAGATATACATCTACTACACAAACAGAATCAAATACCACTGATTACAGATTAAATCACCAGGCCTCAAACGTGAAAGCCAGCAAAATAAATTATTTTCAGCACTATCTTGAATATATGCAATTAAAAGGCCTGAGGATTCCCTACTGGAAACTCATTGGAAAGGCCAAGACCACTCTTTGAAAGGCCCTGCCCTATGTGGATGTACTGAGAATGTGATCAGTTGATATGCATGGAGGCAGGCTTTCAAGTAATTTGAGGCCAAGCCATTTAAGGCTTTAATGGTTATATTCAGACCTAAAACTGGTCTCAGAAACTTACTGACAAACGCATGGATAACCATTCAACTCCCAGGACAGCTGAATGGCCATAACCTGCATGTTTTCAATATACAAAGGCAGCCCCAGAGACAGAAAATGGCAAGGTGGTGACAGCAGGGAGAAAATAGAACTGCTTAATTCTTTTTTTGCATCTGTCATGCAATGGGAAAAAAATGATGCAACCTACCAAAACCAGCACTGTGAGAGACAGAATAGGAGGGCAAGTCAAAGGATGCCAGAAATTGATAATAAAACACCTAGACGAGTTCAAATCGCCAGGACTATAAGGTTTACACCCCCAGGATTCTGAAGGAGCTGGAAGATGTGATCTTGGATCTAAGAGCAAAATCTTTCACAGCTCCTGGACTACAGGGGAACTACCCAGAGAACTGGGGTGGGGGAGCTGATGTTCCAATCTACAAAAAAAAGGTGGGGGAGTGGATCCAGGAAAGTACAGACCAATCAACTTGACATTAATGCCTGGGGAAATCCTGGAAAAGATAACCAAGCAGCAGATTTGTTAGCATCTACAAATAAACAAGCCATTACCAGAAGCCAGCATAGGTTAAGTTTGCAAGACAAATTTATTGTCTTATTTGATAAAGTCACTACATTAGTGGATCAAGGAAATGCTGTATAGTATACTTAAGACATTTGACATTTCCCACAATGACTATGCTTGTCAGAAGCTGGCTGGGAAAGTGATCTTGTGATACTGCAACCATATGTAAATACTTACAATGCCAGTTGCCAAGCACCAGAATTTTGATGACATGATCATGGAGCCCTATGACAGTCATGTAAGGATTGGTCCTAATCCTTTGACACAGTAAGACCGTAACCTACTTCTTAGGATAGTTCTAAGATAGAACAATGTGGGATAGACAGTACTACCACCAGATGAACTCACAGTTGGCTGATCAACTATCCTCAGCATGTAGTTCTCAACGCAACTACATCTACATGTGTGGTACTTCAAAGTTCTGTCTGTGTTCAGTGCTCTTCAACATTTTCATAAATGATCTAGATGAGGGGATAGCAGGAGAGCCATCTGCTCTCCTGCTATCATCTAATTTGCAGATGATATCAAGCTGTGATGAATTGCTAACACTTTGGAAGATAGCAATTCTCAGAAGGATCTTCACAGACTTGAGCATTGGGCCTTATCCAATAATATGTTGTTCAGTAGTAAGAAAAGTAAAGACCTGCACCTAGGCAGGAAATATCTAATACCACAAGTATAGAATAGACAATACCTGGCTATTCTATAACATTAACCGTTAGTGGGATCTAGGTGTCCTACTGAATCTCCACTTAAGTATGTCCCAGTAGTGTGTTGCAGCTGCCAAAAAAGCCAATGCAGTTCTAGGCTACATTAATATCAAGATCATGAGAAGTGGAAAAAAAACTGCTTGATATACACTAATGAGGCCACATCCAATTCTGGTCATCATGATACAAAAATGATGTTGAGACCCTAGAAAGAGTCCCGACAAGAGCAACTAAGATGAGAAGGGGGTCTAAAGGATAAATCGTATGAGGAACTGTTAAAGGAATTGTTAAGGATATGACTAGTTTAACCAAAATAATAATTAGGATGTCTTCAGGTACATGAGGAGCTGCCACAGAGAGGTGGGGGTCAACTTATTCTCCAAAGCTTCAGAGGATAAACCAAAAAGCAATGGGTGGAAGCTTGCTAAAGAGAGATCCAACTTGGACCTAAGGAGAAACTTCTGGACAGTGAGAATAATTAGCCAATGAAACAGCTTGCCTGCCAGAGTTATGGGTGCACCATCACTGGAAGTTTTTAAGAAAGGATTGGGCAACTATTTGTATGGCATGATATAAGGTTTCTTGGCATGGGCAGAGGTGTGGGGTAGAAGACCTTCAAGAGTCCTTCCAGCACTATGATTCTAAGTGTCACTAATACATTAACTGTCAAACTAAGATTCATTTCTTTCAGAAAGTGTCACAACTGGCATAGCACTTTCAGCTCATATAAATCATCCCTGGGCCTAGAAGCCACCTTAAGTTCCCCACTTAGCTATAATTCCCAAAGTGCTCATTTCGACCTGTCTGGAAAAGCAGCATCTAACACTAAACATAATGATCTAGCCAGACTGGACAGCTAGCTACTTTTCATCCCCAGCAACCTCTAATCTTGCCTTGTCCAGATTAAGTTTCCTCTTCTGAACTCTCACCCATCCCAAAGGGTCTCCAGACATCTGTTCAAACAGCCTAGTGTCTCTCTAGAGGAAAGTAATAAGTGGATCTTATAAACCTCAGCTCAAATACTGAATGACTCCTTGGTGGACTCCTCTGCGAAATGTTGACTTCCACCCCCTCCTCTTCAGTTCTGCAGTTAATACAAATAAGGTCAGCAAGCTCTTTTAGAATTTGACAGGAGATAAAGGATCCTTTCTGTTCTCTGACTTAACATTCACCAGAAGCTCCAAAGACTGTAGGCAAGTACCCAGAATTACTGAGGTTGGGAGACAAACCAGAAGGGAAAACGTTATTAAGTTAAATTTTTCACTGTCATAGCATCCTCCGAAAATAATGCTCCGTTTTCTCATCTTTAAAACTTGTAATGCTCAAAATTGGATTTTCTGGATGAACCTAGATTTTATGGACAGTGAACGGGCAGAAGTCAATATTAGATCCTGTTACATCAAACCCTAACTTACTAGACAGAGCTTTATCACGTGGAAAGATTCTACCAGTTCTTAACTTCCTACCCTCTTCATTCTAAGAAGAATTAGAAAGATAAATATTTCCCAACCACTAGCAATGCTGATTGTGGCTAATAGGCACTGGAGTCCATCAGCTGGAGACTCAAGGCTTCTCAGCCTAAAGCATCTTGATGCTCTTCTGTATGCATGGATTTGGTCTGATCTGAGTTCTACCTCTCCTCCATGCTGCTGTGGGGTTTGCATAAGGCATTACAAGTCAAACTAGCAGTTGACTAACTAAAAGTTTGGCTTCAAGTTACAGAGAGGCCAGCTCTTTCCATGATGGAAATTTTCCCCCTCCTACTACTCAAGGGCCAGCTTGCTAACTGGGAATTCTAAGAGTCGAAGTCCACACATTTTAAAGTGATCAAGGTTGAGAAACATTGCACTAAGTATGCAATTAAGTTATCCATTAAAATTTGTAGTTCTGCTTTGAATCCCTCAAATTTCTCAACTAAATTCTTCTCTCTCCGAGCCAACAAATATAAAGTTCAGTTGTATGTTTTATTTATTTTCACCTTCCTATTATTACTTATAACAGAAATATTTTGAATGCTTCAGAATGGAGCCTTTCTTCAGAGAGAACTAATGGCAGCTATCATTTCATACAAGGCCTTGGCTAAATGTTGAATGTCAAGGATGTAATGCTTTCTTCCCATTTTGTCCTGGAATTTGGCTCAACTTTTTCAATAAATCAAGCTTAACATTGATTTCAGTCACCACCATATCAAGGCCTTCCCTGCTGTTGCCATTTATTTTTTAGAAGGCTTAACAGCTGCAAAATATATCAATAATGGTGACAAAGCACATAGTGAATACAATTCTGATGAGTGAGATGTTTTTTAAAAGGAGGATACTTAAGTATTTTGCACAGGCAACTGCTGATATATTAATATACAATTTCATTAGAATTTCACTATATGTTACCTAAAAACTAGAGTCGGTGTTTAAAAAAACCACAATAAAATATTAAAGATAAATATTGTCCAATTCCTGTGTTTTCTTCTTTACTTTTATAAAAATGAAAGGATTCAGACAACCCTTTTCTAAATGCATCTTTGTGACATGCTTGTTCTGGGCAGGAATACTTGTATATATTCTGTAGTATTATGCCACATATAATAAGATCACTAAAGTGGTTCCCAGGAGGATTAATGTGATATGTAGAGAGTAAGAAATATGATTTTGAAAGAGATATGCAATTCTGTTACCAAAGCAGCAGTGAAACATACCTTAAGTCCATAACAAACCATAAACATTTGGAAGTGGTTGAAACAGACACTTCACTAATTCATAGGAGTACAATGGGGAGGGGGGGTGGGGTACAGCACCATGATACTTCTAAGATTCTGTAATTATAGTCAAACTCAAGAAAAGTAGTTTTAGTCCTCCTGGCCTGATCTACATGGTGGGGCTAATAGGATACTTCCACCTAGTCTTAATTACAACAAATATATGGAAGCTGGCCTGCTCTAATCAATGGTCTGTAACAGGGATGTCAAACTCACATCATCATGGCAGTGTCACATGACTTATCGGGACTTTCCCCTCCTTCACTAAACCAGGTGAGGGTGTGACCAGCACGTGAAGCATCCCGCCTGCGGGCCGGGAGTTTGACAGCCCTGGTCTATAATATCTTTATTTTTTAAGGAAGTCACTGGACCCCACACAACTCCATATGAGTATTACATAAATAGTAATGATAGGTTAAAGATTTTTTTCTGAAAATGTTCCCCTTTAAACCAGGAAAAAAGTCTAGAGTAAAATAAAATATGAAATGATCTGCGTGGAGTAGAGGAAATATCATTCCAGGCTCTTTTCTAGTAAACAGGCATTTTATGTGGTGGTGGTGGGGTCCTCCAGATTTGGCCGAACTGGTAATGGCGGCAGCAGGAGGCTCCACCCACCCACCTGGATGCTTCTGTGTGGCGCGCAGGAGCGCACCTGAACAGGTAGTGAAAAAATTGGCAACCCACCACTGCTGGCTATATCCATATTATAGCCATGTTATGAATATATATCCCACACTGGTAGTCAGGCTATGAAATCACACATGGCATGATCTCAAAATTTTATTATGTACTCAGCAGTTAAAATCAGTGTGGGAATATTTCATGTATGCTTCCTTGTCATTGCCTCTAAATTATCTAATGTATTGTAGATCTCTTCCGCATTTTTGAGCCCATATCATCCACTTTTCCCTCTTCTCAGTGTTTATAAAATGCAACACTCTTCACCAGAAATGCTCTCTGCTTCTATAGGTAGAGAGACATGCAAGGCACACCAGAATCTTAAGTGTTTAATTCATAGCAGGTCTATTCTGCTAAAAAAAACCATAATGTTTTTAAAAACCCTGAAAGATAATAAATATTTGTGACAAAGATGGTAGGGAACAATAACAATAAAATCTAGGAAAGCTGCATCCTAAATTGGAGAACAGAGTTGGTCAAGTGTTTTAAAATCTCTCTAGGTTTCTCTCCTTACATTATAGAGAATCACTTCTTTCAGTGATTTGCATGTACAAACTGTACAGTATATGAAACACTTAGCTAATAAACTATGATTAAGTGAAAACTTAGCATCAGATTGCTTAGAGGTTTCTCAAATTGCTGTCATCTATCACATTTCTTTTCAGGTAAATTATTAAATACCAAATGACCAGGTTTTCCTGCTTTCTGGGTGTCCACACATTTTTTTAACAATGGCCACTACAGACTTTTCTATTCGTGCCTCTAAAGCAGGGCTCCCCAAACTTGGCAACTTTAAGACTTGTGGACTTCAACTCCCAGGATTCTGGGAGGAGAATCCTGGGAGTTGAAGTCCACAAGTCTTAAAGTTGCCAAGTTTGAAGACCTCTGCTCTAAAGCCTACCAACTTATTTCCACTTTGCCAGGTCAGTGTCAAAGGGACTGAACTATGGAGCAGGTTCATAACTAAGTTTGGCTTCTGCCAATATTAGCAATCCTATTTACTTAATTAAACATCCAAGAGTAAAAGATGCATTACTAAAGTAATGCAAATTCACCCTAAAAAATAAAGCGTTGAGAAAAGGCAATAAAATACTGGTTCCACAGAAAAACCTCTGTGTTTCTACCCACTTTGCACAAGTCAAGAAGGGGTAGGGGAGAAAGAATCAGAAAAGAGAATACAGAAAGAGGCATATCCCAGGTTCTGATCCCTGTGTTAATATCTAAATACACAGCTACTACGCAACACATTCTAGGAACCCTCAGTATACAATTTCATACAGCAGGAATGAATTCACATCTTGTCAGGGAGAAAGAGCAAGGGTCATGTTACTATAAATGAGTAAGACACTGTTTTCCAAGAAACTGGAGATGTGCTTAGCCAGCAGCTTTCTCTCAACGAGACACCCTCCAGATGGCAAGACTGCAATTCCACCCATATGGAGAGTATCAGGTTGGGGCTGCTCTGCTGCCACCCAAAAGCTTCTATTACTCTAACAACAGTCAAATCTAGAATAGCACCAGAAAGTGAGGAAAATGGAAACCTGGTCTCCAATTAATCTCTAGAATGCATTCACAATCGGGTACCGCCACAAGCCAATTAAGCTACAGCGTACATCTGACGTCCATGCCCCCAAAACACAGGCAGTTCCTAAACTATCTTCTATTTACAAAAAGTGTATCTTGGGGATCCAGCTAGCCAGTCTGCAGTGGGAGTTGCACAATATGTGCATTTTCATCCTAGACAGTCCATCGTTTGAAAAGAAAACACTAGGATCACACTGATGATTTTAGAGCATATGCAACAATTCGGTACGCTTTCCCCACTCCCCAAGTTATTAAAAATATTAAAATTCTCAGAAAATACAAATTAAGAAATTCTTCCATAGGAGTCAGTATTATTATTATTATTTTGCTTCTAGCCCCTGTCTATCTCCTGAGATCTCCTGCTAACTTGGTTCCTTCAAAAGCAGAGAGGAGACATATAGTTTACTATGGGGCTTTTTGAAGTCAAAAGCATTCTACTTCTGCGTGGGCTGAGAAACAGCAAGGGCTTTTTACTGTTACTTTGCAAAATGTATCTTCCCTTGCCACTATATAGAACAATGAATAACTGGTGGAAGATCTTTTTAAATTTTGTTTGTTTGGTTGGTTGTATTTAGTTCCTGATATAATGCAAAGAAATTGCTATCCTCTAATACACAGGATATCACCTCCGAGTAAATCAATACCTTTGAAAATAAGCACTTTGTACCCTCTGCATCCCCTCCCATACTGCACATCTTATAGGTAGTATTGGTTCAAATGCTTTCCACCAAGTGGTCCACAAATGAGAAGATTTTTATACTCTGATTTGGTAACCATTAAGATCGGGCATGGCTTTGGGTTCTGTAGGTTTCTTGTCTCCAGATGGTCTGCAGAATGGAGAAAAGAAAAGAAAAAAGTGAATGAGCAAATGAAAAGAGTCTGCACCTTCTAACAAGAAAAAAGTCTTTAGCTATTTTAGAATCTTAAATTGTTATCATTATCTGTAGAGCTTAGCTAGGTAATCATCCCACATGTTCTTCAAAGACACTTTCTGGACATAATTAAAGCAGAGTTCTCAAAGCCTTGACTTGGCAAAAGCACCAGGCTAAGTTTTAATCAACATCAGTATCTGCTCTCCTTCTGTGAGTCATACAATAAAAGTCAGGAAGAGATTTGTCATCCTTTTGTTGCTAGAATGGGGGCATGAGACAGAGACTGGAAGCAGTGCCTGTTTCCTTCTATTAATGAGCTTTCGTTATGACAATGAGCTTACAATACAAGAATGCAATGGGTGAAGGCAGTTTCTTGCAGATGGCATCTGCTATTTTTCTCTGATGAGTATTCACAGAAGGGAGGAGTTTGTGCAATGCTTTCCAAGGATATCCATATTCATATCTATTCTAACTCAGATTTCTAGCAAACACCCTTGTTGGGATTAACACCACTCAGCAAAGAACATAATTGCATGTAAGGTGAAGGTGAAAGTTTCCTTGTCCAGTCATTTCCGACTCTAGGGGCTGGTGCTCATCTCCATTTCTTAGCCTAGGATGCCAGTGTTGTCTGAAGACATTTCAGTGGTCATGTGGCCAGCATGACTATACACCGAAGATGTTACCTTCCCACTAAAATGGTACCTATGAATCTATTCGCATTTGCATGCTTTCTAACTGTTAGGTGGGCAGGAGCTGAGGCAAGTAATGGCAGCTCACCCCATCATGCAGCACTCAGGCCTCAAACCCAGACAGTCAACTTTCCAGCTGACAAGCTCAGCGTCTTTAACCGCTGAGCCATTGTGTTCCCTAGAATGGCATGTAAATATGCAACATATTGCTCTGTTGGAAAGAAGTTATAATTCAGTTAATGGTCATTCTCTAAAATCCATGAAACTGATCATTCAATCAATCATTTAATTTCAAAATGTCACTGGGAGCAATAACCGAACAGGTTGCTTAAAAGCAGAGAGAAAGCCAGTGTGAAGCGTATATACTGAGACAAGAAGAATTGTGTAAAATATGTCTCTACTCACGTAGGAGAAAAACCTTGTGTACACTTAAATTATAGCAAAATCAAGGAAACCAAAAACTACATAAAGGGAAAGCAAAGTATTGCAGGCTTACCGCCTTTCTGTCCGGCTATTGCGACGATGTGGACTGGATTGGTTACGTTGTGGGGATGATACATCCTTTTTCCTATCCTTGGTGGGTGATGGTGGTCCAGTAGCTTTGCTGATCTATGGAAAGAAAAACTTCATACCCTTAGGCTTTTCTCTTGGTGCCAAAAATAGGAAGGAGCTTGCCGTATTTTTAGCATCATTTAGGTCTTTTGAATGTTCAAAACACTGCAAAAACATTTGTGTATAAAATCCCATCTAAATATATCTACAGAAAGAGCAAGTTGCTGCTAATTATCATGCTAATAGGAAGAGAAAATTTGCCAATGGAACACTTCCAAGACTTAAGAAACATCTAAGAACAATTATTCCTTCCTTCCAGTAGTAAAAAAATGACATTGTCTATAACAGGTTTCATCTTCAAGCATGCAAATAAGAACAACTCAACCAAGTGATGTTTAATTAGGTAGGGGTGAGCAATCTGAACTATACATGAATCCCCCCCCCCTATTTTGTAGATCCCAGAGCCTCTTCAACTCTGATTTCCAAGAATGGATGAAACAGATTGGCTCAAGCACCTTTCTTTCTATTCTCTCCTCTGAAACAGGTCCTCTCCATTTCAGGATGGGAACTAGACAAAAATTACAGCATAAGCCCAACACAGGCTTAACTGTTATAAAATAAATAACATCTTCCAAGACTTATGTACAACATTGTCTCTCCTGTTCTAAATCATCAACCCAATCAGTGTGGTTCCAAAATCATCCGCAGACACTCACTTAAGGACACTCATCCATACTTTATAAAGGTAGACTAAACAACCCGCTCTTCTTTTTCCCCTTCACCTCACCTTTAGCCTCATGTCACGGGAATGCCTCTCAAGCTCCTTGCGGAAGTCCTCGCGGCTCAGCTTCTCCACATCCAAGACAGAATGCTTCCATTCGATCTGCTCCACACTGTGTGGGTCATGGGACACACAATGGCCAAGCTTCACCTTTTTGAGGGTGTGCCAGCAGCACCGATAGGCCTCTTCATAGTCAAAAATAAGCTCACTCAGTGTGCGGAAGGTGGGAGCTTTGTACATGAGATCCTCACGTCGACTTATGCCAAGCGCCCCATAGCGGCCCCCAATGTTCACTCCCAGCACAATATGGTGGAAGTAGTTCCCTGAGAAGTAAGTTTTGAAACTGATGGGGAAGCGGTCCAGTGTTGGCATGTGGTTGGTGAGGTAACTATTGATGATAAAATATTCAGGAAATAGGTGGTATAACAAAGTAAAGTAATGAACCATCCCTCAATTTTTTTTTACATATTTTAGGCTTAATTCTTATCTCTTATCAGATTAAACTAGTATAGGTAGTCCTCGACTTACGACCACAGTTGAGCCCAAAGTGAAGTGAAACATTTGTTAAGTGAATTTTGCCCCATTTTACAACCTTTCTTGCCACACTTGTTAAGTGAATCACTGCAGTTGATAAGTTAGTAACCCAGCTATTAAGTGAATCTGTCTTTCCCCATTGACTTGGCTTGTCAGGAGGTCGCAAAAGGGGATCACATGACATTGAGACACAGCAACGGTCATAAATATGAACCAGCTGCCATGTATCTGAATTTTGATCACATGATCATGGGGACGCTGCAATGGTCGTAACTGTGAAAATGGTCACAAATCACATTTTTCAGTGTCGTTGTAACTTTGAATGGTCACTAAACAAACTATTGTAACTTGAGGACTACCTATATAGCATAGGTTTGGGGAGGTACTTCTAAAACATCTGGAGGATTATGTTTTTCTATGTGACAAAATACAAAGCCTATTTTCTCAATCTGTAGATAAATATCAATTGAGTAACCTCCAGAACATCCATGTGTTTGGATCTGGCTTTGGTGCATCAGATTTCTTTATGTTAGTCTTCAAGTCTATGAGCTTGGGCAGATCATCTAGCATCATAAATTCAAAAGTTTATAAGGTCCCAAGGCACCCCCTGACACTAATTCTATTACTAATTCAAACATGCCGTGCAGTGAAAATCCCATTCAAATGGTGTTACAACAAAAGCAAGGGAAAACCTATAATTAAAAGACATACTGGGGACATAAGGCACAATTCTCTCAAAAGGCGATGCGATTCCTAGATTATTAGTACAATAAAAAAGGAACCTGCCAGTAAACTAAAAATATTCCTAGTTAGAAAATGAGGGCGTCCCTTGTTTTTGCTATTATGCGTCTTGTCTAAAGCAAGAAAAAAATTAAACAGATAGTTTGCATATCAGAGCATAAGTATAGTAGGATTCAGGTGTTATCTTCAAGTGAAACTGTGTATATCCATTTAATCTTCTAAAATAAAAGGATACATTCCTAGGATCACAGCCTCCAAACACTTGATTGGCAGGGCCTCCTTTGTCATTTCTTTGGCCAGGTCCATCAGCCTGTGAGACAAGACAAAGGAACAAGCAAGAATATTCATATTTTAAAGGTTTTGTCAGATAATATATAGGTGGAGAACAGCCTGAAGAAAATGAGAAATAACTGCTTGGTCATTAAAGAACAGAAAAGAAATTATGATGATGGATAGTTCCTCTTCACTTCATACTTTTCTTTTTTTGGCTACCAATACAGAATTCAACATTCAGTAAATTTTTGTCTTCTAAACCAGATTAAAGCTTTGGTGTATATTTAGAATAATTTTAGTATAACCCTATAGTTTTGTATGTTTAATCTCTATCATTAAATGTCTCAGGTTAAGAGGCCCAAGTGTGGCATTCAGTGGAGGCTTAAACTACATGAATGCCATTGCAATCAAGAATAATAAGCACCTCCACCCATATTTATTACATCAGCTAGACACAATTATGGCTACGTTGCAAGAGGTCAGAAATCCTGAACTGTACTGAAGGAGATGGAAGGCCTGGGAATCAAGCAAAAATTGCTTCCTTAGCAGATTATATAATATTTTTGCTGGGGCTGTTTCATGGATCTGCAACTAGAGAATACTGTATTCGTTTAGGATAAGGGTAACGGTGGCTCAGTGGCTAAGACGCTGAGCTTGTCAATTGGAAGATCAGCAGTTTGAATCCCCAGAGCCACATAACGGAGAGAGCTCCTGTTACTTGTCCCAGTTTCTGCCAACCTAGCAGTTGAAAAGCATGGTAAAAATGCAAGTAGAAAAATAGGAACCACCTTTGGTGGGAAGATAACAGCGTTCTGTGTGCCTTCAGCATTTAGTCATGCCAGCCACATGACCACGGAGACGTCTTCGGACAGCACTGGCTCTTCGGCTTTGAAACAGAGATGAACACCGCCTCCTAGAGTTGGGAATGACTTGCACATATGTGCAAGGGGAACCTTTACCTTTTTAGGGATAGGGGTAAGAAAAAGAACTATTTTTAAAATAAGGCTGGAAAGACGATACTTACCCAGTCAAAGGTCTGCTTTTCTTGATCTCAAAGAACTGTGTCCCAGTGTGATTGTATCTGGGAATAAGAGGTTAAGGTATGCTTGGCTTGGAAGAGCTGCTAAAAGGGGGGTAGAGGAAGCATAAGCAAATTGTTAAAAATATTAATAGATGTTAGTGTGTTTGTATGTGGGAGTGTTGTTTAGAGAGCCTACAGTGTGCGCAGTAGAAAAGTTTACTTTTCTTTCACCACTAATGATCCCCACAAAATCCACTCCAGCTTCTCCTCCCCCCAACAAAAAAAATACAGCTAGCAGTCCTAGTGAGTCTAGCAGCAGCAATGTGCACTCAAAGCACTCCCCATTTGTTCTACAGTCCCAGGTTTTCCTCCATGCACTTGGAAAGGAATCAAGTGGAATGGCTTTTGTATACTGTATTTCTGGTGCAGCAAAGCAAACTTTGAAACAGGTTAACTCTGGCTTCCTTACAACAATGGTGACCGAATGCCTAGGGAATAAGCTAAAGGAAATGAATAAGGCAGTAAAGCCACTGGCTCCTAAAAGAGAGAGAGAAGGTTCTTTTTTCAGTAGAGCTGAGATGTTAATGAGTTATTTTCTTTTGTGATCAAGCAAGGAAGTTGCCTTGCTTCTCTTTTCATTTCTTGGGGATTCAGATATAGCTGAAAGGATACTGAAGTTCCCTGATGTAGCGCTGTATAGCTTCCAGGCGCTCAGGGATGAGAGTGGTTGACTGTAGAGTAGGCACACTTGGTATGGAGATCTGTGAAGGAGGAAATGAAATTCAAGATCACCAAGTCAAAGATGAAATTCCATTTATATTCTAGTTGAAAGGAAGGAAACCTGTGATACTCCAGAGGCAAATCAACTGCAACTTCCAGCATCTTTCATCATAACTGCACCATCTGCAGCTACTGGAAGATGTCATTCATTAATATGAAGATTGCCACAAGGCTGCCTGCCTCAGTCTATTATAAGTAGTCCTCCCTTTATTGACTGCCTTGTGCAGCAACTGTTGGAAATTACAATGGTGTAGAAAATTAACTTTGTGTTACGATCATCACAATGTCCCATGGTCATTGGGATCACCATTCCTGTGTTTCACAACTGGTGCACATTTGTGGCCACTGCAACATCCCTCAGTTAAGCTGCACACTCAGCTTGTGACAAGCAGAGTTAATAGAGAATGCAGAAGTAAAACCATAAGCTGTGGTCATGTGATATTTTTCACTTAGTGACCACAGCATCTTGCTTAATGACTGACAGGGAAGCAAAGCCTTTTTCTGCCACATGATTTTCTGCTTAGCAATCAAATTGCCAATTCCAATTGCAGTCGCTGAGCCTGGATTACTTGTAGTGTAGTAGGTTAATGTTAATAACTGACTAATATCTAATGATAATAACCAGTTAGTAAGCAAAAAAGTCGAATGATGATTTTTGTCTATGTACTCCTTTGTCTAAGCCAGAACAACGAATTGTAGAAGTGCTATATTACAATTTCATGAATTCTAAGAGGCTTTGGAATTGTGGGAGTTGTAGTTAAACTCATCAGGGGTAGATAAGCTAAGGATGACTGTGATATTTAATAATACACAAGCAGAAGAGTGAGAATTTGGCATGGCTCATCTTTTCTGACAAACATTTCATGTATATTGTGAGAAAACAAGGTGTAAAGCTTTGAAATATCTGAATATGAGATAGTGCCATTGAGACATGCATTTATTCTTCAGAACAAAGTACATTAGGCAATTTCTGATGAATGGGAAAATATTCTTCAATTCTAGTAAGAAACAATGAAGAGTCTTTCCCAACAGGGCCGGTCCCAGATATTTGATTTCTTAAGTTGTCTTCTTCCAATATCCCTTAGCCAAGTTATTACAGCATTTGAAGCAGAAAACCCCTTGGCATCTCCATCTTCTAAGCAGGAAAAATGTATGAGTCAATTGGTGAGACATCAGCTGCTGCTGTCTCTTTTATATCACCCTAGATTGGCTGCCACTCAACTCTGTCTAAAGGAAGAACTAGTCATAATTCCTAGGTAGCAAAGTTACAACCTTCTTTGCAGAAGGTATTTAGAGAAGCAGATCTTGGTTGTATTAGACTAGCCACACTCTTTTTACTGCTCCTTTTTTAAATGGAAGAGAAATTGTCACTGCTTCTCCCCATTTTCTTTAGTGTAGTAGGACATACGTAATCCTACATAATATAATGGAAACCACTTAAAATATGCAGGTCCTATGGCTATAATTAGTCTCATTTAAACAACTGAGTGAAGAATTTACTATACTACATACAGACCTGGGCCTTGAACCCAGACTAAAATTTCCATGGTATCAAGAATTTTAGTTCTGTCCCTTAAGAGACAGAAAGGGAAGAGTGAAAGACCTGTTCCTCTTACCTCCAAGCTAATTGAGATGCTACAGTGACACTTTCTGGTGATACATATTTCCCTGCTACAATTTCTTCCCTCAAAATATATTAATATACAGATAGTAATTCTTAAATGGAAGCTTTTTGGGGAAAAGCTATTATTTTGTTTTAAAGTCAGTGTGAACTACTAGAACACATTGATTATAGCAACACAGCATTGTTAACAACGATGTTAAAGATGTTCTGCACCCCACCAACTGCTGAACTTCCTACCTATACTCTTTCCACATTGCCCTGAAAGCAACTTTCAAAATTATGAGATGATACAGACAAATTAGGGATGCGGTGGCTCAGTGGCTAAGATACTAAGTGTGTCGATCAGAAGGTCGGCAGTTCAGCAGTTCGAATCCCTAGCACCATGTAACGGAATGAGCTCCCGTTACTTATCTCATCTTCTGCCAACCTAGCAATTCGAAAGCACATAAAAAATGCAAGTAGAAAAATAGGGACCACTTTGGTGGGAAGGTAACAGTGTTCTGTGAGCTTTCGGCGTTTAGTCATGCCGGCCACATGGCCACGGAGATGTCTTTGGACAGCGCTAGCTCTTTGGCTTAGAAACGGAGATGAGCATTGCCCCTAGAGCCAGAAATGACTAGTACGCATGTGTGGGGGAATCTTTACCTTTTACAGACAGATTGCCTTACCATAGCCTAGTCTACACATTTGTAGATTCCAAGCCTAATCAGTTGATATTTAAAGAAAGGAATGCAAATTTTTGAAGGATAAAGTGGTTGCAATAGTCTTTTCAGTTATTATATTTGAATGACATTAAGTGTACATAAAGCCCATTTAGGAAAATGTAATTCTATTGTATTAGTCTTCCTCAAAAAGTGATCTGGGATGTGTGTGTGTGTTTTGCTCATGCTTAAACACATAAAGATGTTCTTGAGAAAAGCCTAACTCCTAGAGATTGCATCTATGAGATTCTCTTGGTGACATTAGAGAAAACATTTATTTAATGCAACTGGAGTATTCTGTCCATAAAACTGGAAGCCCTGTTAAATCAGCCTCCCTGATAACAAAAGAGAATGCTATTCAAATGCCAATGAATCTGAATCCATCCAATGTCCATCCAGATCTTGGCATACAATCTGGAAAGTGTGGGAGCAAGGAATGTATGACTGGGATAATAGGGCAGAACCAGCATATTTGGAAAGTTGAGACCATGTAATGAATAGAAATGTGACCAATTGTTAAACTGTTTTGCATAAGAAGCAAAGCTGGTGAGGTTGTTTTCTGCCACCTGCTGTAGTTCTCCCATCTATTACTCCACTGTTCTTTATCTTTTTTTATGGGGAGAGGATCAGAAAGGCATATTTTCAGACAAAGTATCAGTAAGCATTTTAAAAATAATGCCTGTTCTTAGCTATGTGACACATGGAAGCATCGTTATAAGGAAAATGATATTTCCATTTTCTGCATGGGCGTATCAGAAAGCAGCTACCATAGACAACAGTAAGATTTACAACAGTTACGTACTTGGAAATGTCCAACAAAAAGACAAAGTTTCCCTGAAATAATTACAATTTAGAATATTTTTGCAGGGAAGATGGAAGTAGTAAACTGAAATTCTGGACAGCAATCAAGATACCCCAGAAGACATTCCCTATTTATAAGAACTTTTAGTTCCAGAAAATGAAGTTAGATCGGTGCACTAATCATTCCAACTGGAAAGCTATTGGAATATTCTTAATTTCACATGCTAGAAAAATAATGCTGTGGATCATCCAAAACAGATTAAATACTTATGTGGAAAGGGAGATGACAGATGTTAAAGCTGGCTTTAGAAAAGGCCAAGGGACACAAACTATTGCTGATACACCCTGAATAATTGAGAAAGCCCAAGAATAACAAAATAAGCCCATATAGGCTTCAGTGATTATTAAAAAGAACTTTAATGTATGTCAATCATATCTTGCTCTGATATCTCTTTAGGAAGATGGGAATGCCTGGACAACTCATTGTTTCTCATGCGAAACCAGTTCAAGTAATTCTCAACTTACAACAGTTCGTTTAATGACCGTTGGAAGTTACAATGTCATTGAAAAAAGTGACTTAGGACAGTTTTTCACACAACGGTTGCAGTGTGTCCCCATGGTCATGTGATCAAAACTCAGATGCATGGCAACTGACTCATATTTATGATGATTACAGTGTCTTGGGATCATTTTAGAGTTGGGGTGCTCCCAGTTCGGCCTGGCTCGGCCGATCAGGTAGAGGAATTCAGGCTTGGGTCACAGAACCGGCAGCGACCCGAGCTTGCCATGCCCCCAAACTGGTTTCCTCGCTGCCGCTGGGCCGCTGCCATTTTGGATTTTAGTGATTGTGCGTGCCCAGTCCACTGTAAATTGTTCTGCGCATGTGCGAAGAACAATTTACATTGGACAGTGCACATGTAAACAGGGTACATCAGGCGCGGGTGTGAGTGAAGCGTACCACATAACTGATCATGCAGGTTGTGAACTGGTAGTAAACTGTCAGCAACCCACCCCTTGGTCATTTGGTCACCTTTTGCAACCTTCTGACAAGCAAAGTCAATGGAGAAGCCAGTTTCACTTAATAACCGTGTTACTAACTTCACAACTGCAGTGATTCATTTAACAACCGTGGCAAAAAAGATTGAAAAATGGGGCAAAATTCACTTAACAACTGTCTCATTTAGCAACAGAATTTTGGGCTCAATTGTAGTTGTAAGTCAAGGACTATCTGTACACAAGTTAGGAAGTCATAGTCTGCACAGAACATAGTGAAAAAGACTCTAGGTCAGCAAAAGAATGAGACAAGGCTGTCTATTCTCCCATTATTTATTTACCCTACGTGCAAAATACATAATTGGGTGAAGAAATGTCAATAACTTACACTGTGCCTATGACAGAATTCTGATGGCTAAAAATGCAAATAGCCCATGAGTTCTACTCATGAAAGTGCAGAGGTGGATGGATTCAGTGGCAGCAACTATAGTAGTGCTGTTGAGACACCTAAAGATACAGATGGGGACAGATTATTCTGTGAAGATCTGCCCATGCAGTTGTAACAGACGACACCAACCGGATGTCACATAATTGATCAAGCTGCAGCACTGCTGTAGTGCAAAGGCTTTCCTAAAGGCAGCATAGCGAGTATACGGTTAATATTCAAACTCCCCCATTTATCTCTTGTCATGCTGACAAAACCACAGTTCGTAATCTATATGTGAATTCCTGTCACTGAGTCACTAGGCCTGCCAGACATCCCTATTTGACTCAGAGTTTTGGGCTGGAACTTCTCCAGATGCAAAACGTCTGCAGAACAAAGGCTTTGGAAATGTGAAGCTCTCATGTTCTGAGCATCCAGACAGCACAGCTGGTATTACATTTCAAGATATCAAGGAAAGTCAAAGCCTGGCAATAATGCACAGGAATAAAAGAAACCAAATTCTGGAGCTGCTTTCCTGACTCTGCAATATGCTCTTAAAGCAGCAGAGGATACAGAGTGCATTTCAGTACTGCTATAACTCTGAAAACGCAGCTCTGTTCATTCCAACATACTCTCTTGTTATTTAAAAGGACTCTCTCTGCATTCACTGCAACCTTTCTGAAGGCGCTCCATCTGTCCAAGATGAACAAGTGATAACACAGGGCAGTACTGGGAGGTGGAGAGCCATGTGCAGCATGCTCACCCTTTTGCAGCAAGAAGCTCATTTGGGCACTGCTGCATGACAGGAAAATTGCTACCAAGTCAGTAGCTATATAGGCAGAGGCTGGCTCTGGCTCATGGTGCTCTAGAAACCATGCCTTCAGGAGATAAGGGGAAATCTGTTTTAAGTTAATAATATTCAAGGTTTGCCACAAGTCTTTTTGCCTTTGTCCAATGGTAATTCAGTTCATGGAACCAAATAGTGATGACGACAATGTAAAATGTATATGTCATCCCAACAACTTAGTGAAGCTTGTTGAGCTGGCCAACTTAGCAATGGCACTATAATCCTCGTGTTTAGCTTTTGATGACCCAGAGTGCTGAGCCAGAAGACTGGCCCCTAGGCTAAGCACATATTTAAGAACAGTTATTTGAATGAATATATCACTTGTAGGGCTGCACAATTATCTGCACAATCCAAAAGGGAAAAAGTGATCTGGTGTGCACATGGGAAAGTGTCCCATGTGTGCTTGCACACACAATGAAGCACCACCTTTTCCTCCTCAAATCGAAAGTAATTCAAAGTCCAATGTCTTGTAAAGTGAAGTCTCTATTAATTGAACAGCTTTCTTCCATTCTGTTTAAAAAGCAAGTGTAATTGCATGAAGGGAGACCAAGAGGCAGATGGGCTTATTTTGGTTATTTGAACAGCCTGTTCTCAGTTTCTGCTATCATTTTCAAGACTAAGCAGGTTATCACATCAATGCATTTTCAAAAAAGTTCCTTGCTGCAAGCCACCAGCATCAACAGGCCTTTGCTATAGCGCTCTCTGCAGGAAGGAGTCTACATTTTGTCCAGTGTAAGCTAGGTAGTAAAAGCTGACACAATTCTTATCAAGTGAATTGCAATTTCCAGTTTTAGTAATATACCACTTTTCATCTGCCTTTTCTAAGCTGCTACTTGCCTTTACCCATTTAACTTAGACATCTGGCATTATTACTCATCAAGGACTTTCATGAAAATAAAGTTTGAATCACCTACTACAACAGTCTTCTCCTCCTGATAACTTGTCTCAACATGGATAAGGTTATACTATAATATTTAATGAAAATAACCCAAATGTTCTTAACCTTTCCTTTGCATTTGTTCCTCTTAGCTTTGGCAGTTGGTACAACCCCCAAAACACAGTTATACAGGCCCTTAGTTTTTAATTAGAAGAACTAAATAAGAACTAATTCTTATTTAGAATTCATATAAAGTCAATCAGTTCAAATTATACTGTCAACTTCCGGAAGTGAAGCCCGCCCTTTTGTGTGCTCTGTATAACAAGTTTAGATAATCTCTTCCAGGCTGGAAAGACAAAAGCGACACTTTTCAAAAGAACAGGAAACTGTCCAAAGAATTGCAATATCCACCTATTATTGACTCAAAACATAACTGGCATGACCTCATAACATGTAAATATCTCCCAAACATTGTAGGTTTAATATGACAAATAACAACATTAATATACAGCACAACATAGACCTATAGTCAAAAATATCATGTTGTCCAATGTTAAAATTACTTTTCTTCTAAACTGTTTTCCTCAGTTTCCTTCAGATTCTTAAAGCTAGTTATACTGTTTCATACAACTCTTATGGGCATATTATCTTAATGCAGTCGGTATTTAGATAGCTGTGAATGATCATGTGAACTCAACTCAGTTCTTTTTCCAGTTCAAGTATAAAAAAATGTTCAATACGGGACAGTGTCAATAAACTTAAATCAACCCAGCTCACGTGGATCATTGCTAAAGCTAATGTAGGTACAAACCCATCAAAAAAGAAAGCATGCCCACATGAGATGTTTGCAGGAAGCAGAAGTGGGAAGAATCCATGGTATGTACTTCGTGGCATCATGACTTACATCCTTGTGTCAGGCATCATGACACAAGTGCTAAGTTGACTTTTGCATGATGTTGTCAGGATGTGCCATTATCTTATGTCATTGTGGCTTGTTATAGCCACAGTCCCAACTGTGTACCCTTGTAAAGTATAATTTATATGGATTACTTTGTATAATCTGTTATATATTACTTTGTAATTAAAAGCACTGCAAAGTTACTGTATTCTGTTGAGCTGGGTCTAAATGTGGGGATTCCTTTAATAGATTTGAACAATCTGGCTATTCTTTGTTTTGTCTATTAATGAATGAATCCAGCTCAGATACTAACACCTAGCTGACCCTTTTCTAATCTTGAAAAAAAAAAGCTAGGCAGTAACCCATTTTGATTTTAGATCGTACTTGGGATGGAAAACCAGCAGGAAATCCCATGGCAATAGGCTACCCAAAATGTTTTCATATTTATATAAATAAATCTAGTTGGATATGTGCATTTAGCAAAAAACTAAGCTTAACAATGGCACCTTTATGAATTAAACAGAAATTAAATTATGTTTATATGGGGATGGATCTCTCCCACTTGCAACCTTAATCTGTGATTCACATCCATTCATTGTCATACTCAAATTAGAAAAGGCATTGACTTCCAGTTGACTGATGTCAAGGAAGCAGTTTCCTCCAATATTCTTTTTTGGAGTCCTCTCACCTTGGGTAGATCAGTGGCTCCCCGGATCCTCATAGCTACTAATTCTCCCTCAGGATGGATCTTGGCCACATGTTTCCACATTCTTTCCCAGGTAGCCTCATTGATGGGAAGCCCTCCACGGTTCACAAAGAAAGGGACCCCTCCATCTCGGAGGTCTTCATCTCCATCTTCTTCTTGCTCTTCTTCTCTCTGGGCCACTCCTTCCCTGGCCTGGGACCTCTGCAGAACAGCAGCACCGCCGCCGCCACCACTATCCACTTTACAACCTGACATCCCAGCATCCATCAAGCTCAGACCACAAAACCTTTGGGCCCCTTCAGATGGCTTGAGACAGAAGAGCTGCTGCTGAAGACATAGCAGTTAGAGAGTGGAGGCCCTTTAAGACAGACAGACAAAAAGGGTGGGGCTCATTCATAAAGGGGAAAGAAAAGTGCAACAGCAACGCTGAGGTTTTTGAAATTCTCCAGCCAGGAAGGAATGAGGCTATTTGCTTTGGGAACTTCAGAATTTCTGCTCAGAAAGAGACCCGCCTAGCTGTCTCTCAAGGCTGCAGAGATAAAACACCACCAGGTTCCATCATCCGGAGAAAGGAAAGGAGGGAAGGTGAGGATCTGGGAACACAGGACTCACTCACCTAGCTGGACATCATTAGATGGTGGCCACCAGGTCCGGGAAAGCATGCCAAGAGCAAGAGGGAGACGCTAGAAGAGCCGGAGGAAGGCGATCTCTTACCCACCCGCCCCACGCAGCGGAGAAAAGAGAGGCAGACAAAAGATGAAGCAGCAGGCTACACTCAGGCAGGAGAGCGGGGAGGGGGCGCGAAGGAGGCGACTTTCCCCGCGTTTCTGGGCGGGGAGGGGGAGTCTCTTCATGCAGCCAAAGCCCGCCCGCTGCAAGGCAGGTGAACTCAGCACGGGTCACAATGCGCTGTCGCCGGGGAAGGGAGGGCGAAGGAAGCCAGGGCTGTTGCTGCTGCCGCCGCCGCCACCACCGCCTCTCTGGAAATATGGGGACCCCCGCGGGGCTCCTTTTCACTCAGGCAAGCCCAACAACTGCGCGGGCGAGCCGGAGGGACAAAGGTCGGCTGGCCCCGAGGGAGGGAGGGGCGTGTAGAAGCTGCTGTAGCTCCCCTCGCCGCTTCTGCGAAGAGAAGGGGTTGCTGGGCAGCTGCGGATGCCAGCGAGCGGAAAAGCCGCTGCAGCTGCACCAGGCTCGCTGCCTTGGAATTCTCCAGGCTGCGCCTCAGGCCTGAGCTGAAGGAAGCGGGCTCGGTGCTGCGGGGGAGGGGGGCAGCCTAGCACAGGGTAGCCTCGCTGGGACTCCCCCAAGCCTTCCTCCCACCCACCCCTCCCGGCGACAGGAATCGAACAGTCCGTGCGCATGCGTGTCTTCCTAGCGGAGGGATAGTTAAAGAGCCAGGAACTGAGGGAGCGGGCTGCTGGCCTGCTACCGGTTTGGTTGGGACCAGAATCGCAGCCTGGATGGTTGGGAAGAAGAGGCTGAGCCGTACTCGTTGCCATAGCGCCCTTGCAGGTCATTTATGCTCCAATGCGACCTTAATGGATGAGTTTGCTGCGAATTGTGAGCTAGGAGTGCAGGGCACACATTGGGGATTTTTTGTTGTTAGTTGAGAAGTTGTGTCCGACCAGTGGTGGGTTTCAAATCCCGTTCCAACCAGTACGGTTGGAACGTGCCCAGTAGCGTGCAGAGCGCTCGCATGCGGCTTAGCAC